>NC_084466.1:57797500-58422500 GCF_027409185.1 Cynocephalus volans
AAGCCTTGAGGTTTTATGGTTTTACTATTCCCCCAATGCACATATTGAATTCATTAGCACATAGATTTAGAAGCCTGGCTAATCATCAAAGGTAATGTGTAGATGTGCTGTGGTCAAGTAAATGCTACCAGAGGTTTCTCTTTTCTCAGTCATTATTTATTAAATTATAATCTCTTACCTTTTTCACAGGAGAAAGTGGTCATGCATTTTTCAAACCATTAAAGCACTTTATAACCCCACGATCCCAAAATTGTTCAATCAGAATTTGCAATTTAAGTATATTAGGTCTGGCAAAGATAATTCATGTGCAAAATAATAAATTTATATCATATTTCTGTACTAAAAAATATTTAAATTATTTTTATTGAAAAGCAATAGTTTGTTTTAGTCTTTCTTTGAGTTTAAAAATCACAGACCTCATGATTATAAATTTCGGACTCTAATTCATATACAAATCTATAATTTATATATAATTTATAGTTCAAACTCTACAAATTTATAATCAGTATTTAGTTCTAAATACAACAAGCATTTATTGGGTACTACTATTTGCAGGTTTCACTGTTAGGCATTTTTGGTCTTTCAAAGATGAAAAAGAAGATATCCCTATTTTCAGAAAGTTTACAACTCATTGTTTTAGATCAATTTAGGGGAAAAGCAGTACCCAAACAATTAACTGAAAAAAATTTTCAAAAATTATATGATAAATATTTATAACATGGATCTAAAACAATTGATACATCCATTTCACCATCAGAGAACAGAGCAGGAGCCATTCAAGGTTTTGGGTCAGGAAAGATCAAATACAGTGAAGGAACAGGAGAAGACCAAGGGGCAAGCCTCAAGACCAGGTCTTAAATAACAGGCAACGATGGTTGGAGACAAAAGAAAAGAGCAGCAACAAAGGGAAATGGTGGGTAAAGAATTAGTATACAAGTACCATAAGTAGAAAAGAATAATGTGCATAAAGAAAAACAGATCTAATTTCATGTAAAACAGTAGGAGAGATTACTTCTAAAATGTCAACATGTAAGAGTGATTGCTGTGGTTTGAATGTCCCCTCAAGCTCATGTTGGAACTTAACCCTCAACATGGTGGTGGGAGGAGGGGCCTTTAGTATGTGATTGAATCTGGATCATTAGGAGTGTGCCCTCATGAACGGATTGATCTATTCATAGGGAAATGAGTTGATAGTTTAATGGGTTGTCATGGGTGTGGTTCTGATGGCTTTATAAGAAGAGCAGGTGAGAAGGTTAGCTCTCTCTAGCTCCTGCTGTCTTCGTCATGTAATACCCTGCCTTGCCACAGGACCCTACATAGAGTCCCCCTGCAAGAAGAAGGCCCTCACCAGATGCACCTACACCATGGACTTCCCAACCTTTAAAACTGTAAGAAATAAATTTTGTTTTCTTGTAAGTTACCCTTTTTCAGGTGTTCTGTTATAAGCAAAAGACAAGAGACTAAAATAGTGATGTTCAAAAAAGCTGTACTGACAAATCCCCATAAGAAATAAAAGTGAAAAATATCCAAATTATTTGAGAAATTGATTATCGATGAAGCAATCCTTTGCTGTTGATTGTTGTGAATCGATCTGTTTTCACAATTTAGTGTGACAAAAGAAAAGCCGTCTTTGGTAGAGCTGGGTTCTAGTTCCATTTTGTCAATAGATATCAAATCTAAATACTACAACATATATGAGTTTTAGCTTTCTTTTCCATAAATTGGTGTTGGCAAAGGACAGATAGGGGGTAGAATGAGAGGAGAAGAAATTTCAGTTCCAAGATTATGTAACATGGCATTACATAGACATATGGGACAGGACAGAACAGAAAAAGAAAGTAGAGAATACCATGATCAGGGCATTGTGCACAGGCCATAGAACAGGGAAGCAGGGAAAAAGTTTGTTGTGTGATATCTCACGGAGGAAGCAGGATTTAAATCAGTGTTATAATAGGACTCTTAATAGTTTGGGGAGAAATGCAAAGGAAAAAGCATGAGGAGAAACAAAGAGGAAAACTGTATATTTTGGCAATTGCAGTGGTTCAATTTGGCTTAATAAGAGGGAATTTACAGGGAGGTAAAAGAGAAAAAGCCAGTTGAGCTTCAAAATAGCCATAAGATGCATATCTTATTGTTGAGTACTATTTAAGCCTCCTTTCTAATGGCTATATATGTGATTTACGTGTAATCCCACTTATGTGGCTCTAGTGTTACATCTTTTAGTCTAGACCTGTGGTCCCCACAGCCAATCAATCATGGCTCTTTCCCACCCAGTTTCTCTAAATCCATGTCAATACAGGCAGCCATTACCATGCAAACATATGGGCAGGAAAGTCAAAACCTATTTTCTATTTTAACTTTTGAGAAATTAACCTGGTAGCTGAGGTAGCATGGAGCCAGAGTTGTATCACTGGACTGGGAACCTGGGGAATAAAGGATGAGAACCATTACAGAGGCTTTGCTACCTACAATTGCATAATTGGACAATTATATGATAATTATATCATACTACAATTGTGATATTTTGGTGTTGGTTTCTCATTTCATCTTCCCAGTGTGTAACAAATCTGTGGCTCTCTCCAACAAATCAGGTCTGACATTCTTGCCATTGGAGACAAAGTTGTTGTACTCAGTGACTCAGGTCCTTTTGCCTTCAATTTATAGAAAGACAAAGAAGGTTTCACCATGTGTATGTGAGGGCTTACTAGACAAAAGTGTTCACATATTGAAGGTGCAGAAGCAGGCTTCACCTTCATCTGAACTGAACCTTCAGTTCTCTGTGAGGCTATCACTAGATAATTTTGGCACATTAAAGCCCCAAATAGCTATATCTGGTGCTATACTTTCTAATTGATTTTAATACCCATACTTGAGTTAATTTACTGCCAGGCCATGAAATAAAAGTTTAGAATTAAGTAGGAACTACAACTGATGTGCAACCACCAGCTAAGTTGGGAATATGGTCAAATGTCAGTGAACTAAACTTATTTTTATCTTATGCCTTTGTTTGGGAAATACGGTGAGAATAAAAGAAAAAAAAAGCACCATGCCATAGGCTGTACCTGTGTTTCAAACGTGAGTGATCAGGTTCTAAAGGCTTAAATAGCAGATGTGAAGCAAGATGCCCTGATATGAGTCATCCCTATGGGAAATAAACTATAACTGGTCTCCTCAGGGTGAAAGAAGACTATATGGGTTTGAATGGTATTTGCTGAAGCAAGGTCATCACGGCTGAATAGCAATTTAGGATGCATAACAGTCAGCAGAGACATTTGGTCCTTGGTTGTCTGTAAATTAAGGTATTAAATTTGTAAGATACTGTTTTTAATTCAGTTAAAATATAATTGTGTTTACTCAATCAGAGTTGTTGGACAATGTAATTTCTGAGTTCTAATCTGTTTTTTAAAAAGGCAGAGCAAGCATTGATTGTCTTCATTAAAGTTTGAACAGCAGCTATAAAAGCAGCATGATGGAGCTAAACATCAGCTTAAGGAGAAAAAAGAAGGGAAAAGACGGAACCAAGAGAGGGAACAAGGAGGGAAGCTTGAATTTTCTCAACTGTTTTAAGTCACTGTCTTAGTCCATTTGTACTACTGTTACAGAATACCTGCAACTAAGTAATTTATAAAGAATGGAGATTTACTTCTTATGGTTCTGGAGCCTGGGAAGTCCAAGGTCAAGGGGCCTGCATCTGGCTAGGGCCTTCTTGCTATGTCATCATATAGCAAAAGGCAGAAGGGCAAGAGAATATGAAAGAGAGGGGGAGAGAGAGAGAGAGAGAAGGTCAATCTCATCCTTTTATCAGGAACCCACTTTCAGGATAACTAACCCACTCCCCCGATAAGGGCATGAATCCATTCATGAGAGGAGATCCCTAGTGCCTTAATCACCTCTTTAAGGTCTCACTTCTCAACACTGTTCTATTGGGTATTAAGTTTCCAGCACATAGACTCTGGGGAACACATTCAAACCAAAGCAGTCTCCCATTTGTGTTATTTGCTGTGTGGTAAAAGGACTCTTCAAAGTGAGCATGTGACAAGAAAAAGCAAGGCAAAGTTGCTGACAGCTAGAAGAATTTATTTTAAATATTCCAAAGGCAGCATTAGGGAGAGCAGAGACTCCTAGGGGTCTGCAAGCAGGAGAGGTACTAGGGTAAACATGTAGGAAAAGCACCACAGAAGTTTAGAAAACTAGAAAAAGGCAAAAAGGAAAAATAAGTGCAGGATGCTGGAAAGAACTGGAAGACTGTGAAACAAATTTTAATTTGAATGCTTTTCTTCATCTATCATTCAAAACATTTTTTAAATTTATTTTATTATGACCTTGCGATTTGATATTCTTCATTTTCAATAAATATAATCTCTGAATTAGTAAGTGAAATAGCAACAGTTGTGGCCTGTTGTGTTACTATGCAGTTAGACAGACGATTAGTCAATAGTCCAGGATGAATGGAATATTATTGCTCATAATAACTTTAGGGTCTCATGGACAGTTAATGGCCTTTGGAAGGAAATACTACTCAAGCTTCAAATTCTAGCTGAACTCTGCATGCTATAAGGGCAGGAGAACTTAGACCAGATGAGTCCCTTTCACAAGCACATGTCATGCTGTGTGGATCCGGCTGTGGAAACAGTTTGCCAATCTTATCTTCAGAAACACATAGTCAGTGTTCAGCCAATAATGAATGTCAAAATAATACTTAGCTTCCCTTTGGGTAATTCAAAGGGCTCTGGCCAGAAAATAGGCATAATAACGTTTCTGGTATGTTTCTCATTAATTGTCCTTCAAACTGAGAGAGGAATTTTCAGAAGATTGTTTGCTTCTGCTGAAAGATCAGGGAGCAGCAAACAGTGTGAAAAACACAGAATTGGACAAATCATTAAGAGTGATATAGTACACAATGAAAATGTAAGTCCAATTTTGGCACTGGCATCTGAGAAAAGCTTCTGTATATCTACTATATTTCAGTAGATAACTGCTATGGCACTTCTGAGAATCCATGTGCAAAGTCAACATTTACATACACAGATGCTCCTCGACTTATGATGGGATTACATCCAATAAGTCCATAGCAGATTGAAAATATCATGTCAAAAATGCCTTTAATATACCTAATCTACCTAATGTCATAGTTTATGCTAGACTACCTTAAATGAGCTCAGAACACTTTCATTAGCCTACACTTGGACAAAATCATCTGGCACCACAGTACACTGCAGGGTATCAGCTGCTTACCCTGTTATTGCATGGCTGAGTAGGGGTTGTGGATTGCTGTTGTTGCTCAGCATCACTGTCGGGTCTGCCGCCGGCCGACCCGAACAGCCCTAGCCTCATTCCTTTTGGTGGGCGAGCAAACAGCCTGGATTCCTCATTCCCTCCTGTCCCCTTTGGAAGGAGACGGGGGAAGAGAGCCGTGAAGAGAGGTGAGCACAGCCACCGGCCCCAACCAGCCTGTTAAAGGACACTCAGACACTGTGGGGGTTCTGTTGAGCAGTTCCGCTTATTATCACACAAGCACTTGCTTTTAAAGGCAAATGGGGAAAGGAGGTTTTTTACATAATCCTATCAGCTTAAAGGTCAAGGGCATGCATCCTGTCTCAATGCCTAGCTATTGCAACCGCGCAGTGTTCACGAGCGCAGAAGCACGTATTTGGCCAATAAGGGCTAAGGCAAGGTTCCTGCAGACACCCCCACCCTACTTCCTCCCAGCACAGTCTTAGGCTGCCACATTAATACACCCTTGTGGGCCCATAATGGCGCCGCTTGTAATGTCACTTAAGGTGGCGTTAGTTTTTAAGGCCCAACATCTCCCCCTTTCTGTTTTAATAAGGCAGCTGGAGGTGGCTAACCTTCCCAGCCTCGCCTCCATTCCCTCTGGTGGCTGTGCCTGTCTTAGGTTGTTTCCCTCTGGAAATCTTACCCGTCATTGACTATCCAGCCAAGTGAGGGTGGGGCGGAGCCTTAGAGATTGGCGTTGATTTTTTAAAGGGCCATATTGACCCAAGGGCTGTCAGGGCTTTCATTATGGGCCACCTCCTCTACCACCTGGGTGAGCATTAAGAGAGAAGTGGTGTTGCGCCTTATAAGCGACACAACCTGGCGAATGGCGTAAGGCCCCAAGTTGACAAGGAAAATGGCTAGGGGGCCCACCAGGGAGGAAAGCAGGGTGGTGAGCCACGGGGAACTTGATAAGCCAGCTTTGGAACCAATTACTATTGGCTTCGCATTCTTTTTTTCACTTTTCTAATCCTTCTCTAAGCTTAGCTAGGGAATCCTTGACCACTCGAGTGGTCGGCATAGAAGCAGCACTCTTCTTTGGGGGCAGCGCATAATCCTCCTTGCAGTAAGAACAACAGGTCTAGTCCAAGTTGATTCTGTAAAACAACTTCAAAAAGTGATGTTAGCAAATTTTTTAAATGTAATACAGACACCTCCAAGCGGCCAAAGTCTATGTCCACTGCCTCCCTAAGGGAAGCTACCTGTTGATGTGCCAAGGCTATTCTGGCGGTCCTGGTACCCGCTCCAAGAACTCCCAAGAGGGAGCTGATGGCCACCACAGCTGCCCCTGCGGCCCGCTTGTTTCGGGTTTTGGGGTGGTGAGATTTGCCACAGTGCTGCAAAAGGGTTTGTTGGCACCTACGCAAGAACCTTTGCCAAGGACCCGCGGGAAGGTGAGTTCGGGGTTGGTGGCATTGGGCAACGCTACTGCTTAATTTATCTCTGCCTGCACATGGCACTCTTCTCTAAAGAAGGCGCAGAACTTGATAAACAAGTTTGGCGGGAGGACAGCCTTACAGAGCATTTTCCAATCTTGGGTTGTGAAAGGTTGGTGCGCTAAGCCCTGGAGAATGGTTTCTGCCCATGGGGAATTGGGCCCATCCTCTGCGACAGCCTTTTTCAGCTCTTTAAGGTCATGAGCTTCCCAAGGGTACCAAGCAGCCGGCCTATTTCCACCGGGAGCTTTGTCAAATTTCAACCTACAGTCCTTTTTCCAATGTAATCCGTTTTTACATCTGGGGCAAGGTGTGGTAGGGTTTTTTTTTGCCTTTAGCCTTGGGACATTGGCTTTTAAAATGACCTTGTCTTCTGCAACCAAAACATTGTCCCTTGAAGGGTGGGGAAGTTTTGTTTCCTGAGGGGATCAGGGTGGTAAACTGCCTTGAAGGCTTCAGTTAAGTTTTGTGTCTGAGCCTGCAAGGCTGAGGATAAAGTCCTGGCCTCAGCTACAGACATTTTTAGTTCTTTTACAACGTTGACCAGATAGGCCTGAGGGGCCGCTTCCCCTCACGGGCTGTGGACGGCTGGGGGTTCCCAGCGAGCCATGACAGGAAAAGCCTGCGGCTCTGCCGGGGATGTTTTTAAAGGTGGGCTAGCCTCCTCCACTTCTTCAGGTGCCGCTTTCTCTCCTTCGGCTAAACTTTGGCGGGGTGAGTATGCCGGGAGAGGAGGGTACAGGGTAGGGGCATAGGTATCACTCAGTGGCTCAGGGCCTTGCATTGGCAGCTTTGTTTCCTTTTTTCTCTCCTCATCGAACTGCGCCCAATCCCTTTCTGCCCCTTCCTGATGCTTGGGACAGAAGCAAAGCTTTAGGGCAGAGATGGTTGGGTAGAACCCTAAGGGGGGGTCTAGCCCGTGACTAATCTCATTCTTTCTGGCCAGGGTCTGAACCCGGTCCCAAGTCTCATACGAGAACAAGTCGGACGAAGGTGCCCAAGGGGCCACCTTCCCCACATGACACCGGGCATTGGTGGCCGTGGAGTCAGATATTTCTAGGCCTCTGCTTTTTAACATGTACTTTAGAGCCTTGCAGGCTATCTTGTCACTCTTTCTACACACACCTCCCATGTTGCCCCGTGAGGAAGGGACAAAGGGAGCAACAGGGCAGAAAAGTGCAGGGACTTCCCCCCGTTATGGTACTCACCCTGACACACAGGCGGATTGCTTCATGGTGACTACCATGGTTGCTGGGGCCACTCCACTGGTTGATCACCCTTAATCGACCTTCTTTCAGGACTGAGCAGCCGGGGGCCTCACTCACTCGCCTTTCACCCACGAGTTTTAAAAACTCCTCACACGGGGCACCACTCTGTCGGGTCCTCTGCCGGCCAACCCAAACAGCCCTAGCCTCGTTCCTTTTGGTGGGAGAGCAAATGGCCCAGATTCCTCTTTCCCTCCTGTCCCCTTTGGAAGGAGACAGGGGAAGAGAGCCGTGAAGAGAGGTGAGCACACCGCGGGCCCCAACCAGCCTGGTTAAAGGACACTCAGACGCGGTGGGGGGGTCTGTCGAGCAGTTCCGTTTATTATCACACAAGCACTTGCTTTTAAAGGCAAATGGGGAAGGGAGGTTTTTTACATAATCCTATCAGCTTAAAGGTCAAGGGCACGTATCCTGTCTCAATGCCTAGCTATTGCAACCACACAGTGTTCAGGAGCGCGGAAGCACGTATTTGGCCAATAAGGGCTAAGGCAAGGTTCCCATAGACACCCCCACTCTACTTCCTCCCGGCGCCATCTTAGGCTGCCACATTAATACGCCCTTGTGGGCCCATAATGGCGCCACTTGTAATGTTACTTAAGGTGGCGTTAGTTTTTAAGGCCCGACACATCACTATAGGGTATCTTATCGCATATCACTAGCCCGGGAAAAGATCAAAATTCAAACTTTGAAGCACAGTTACTACTGAATGTGTATTGCTTTTGCACCATCATAAAGTTGAAAAATTGTAAGTTGGACTGTCATAAATCAGGGACTGTCTGTAATGAGTTACATGCTTCTTCTTTTTCCCTTTATCCATCAAACTTTTAGCCCTAACTCAAAGCAAAGAAGAAAAAAAGCCCCCAAAGTCCAGGATCAGAGAAGAGGAGATAGGAAATGGGACAATCCGTGCACGGACATATGGGGAGAGTACTCAAAGAGCTACATGTGAAAGGGAGAAGTTGGTGGATAAAGCTCCCATCCCAGTTTTGTTTGCTATCCTACCTCCCTTCCAAACAAAACAGAAATGTTGGTAAAGAGATGGTCATGATAAAATATGTCATTAAGGAAAGCAGATGCAGGCTTGAGAGATGAAACACCACTTCGTAGTAAGGAACATGAGAGTGAGTAGTGAATGGCTGGCAAACTTCTAGTGACATAACCACGGCAGAGAAAGACTAGCCTCTGAAAGCTGAGGACGGACGGAACTGAGACCAGGAGATAAAGACGGTAAAGTCTTTTAAAAAGTATTTTCCCCAAACTTCCTCTGCAGGGGTAATTTAAAACAAGCTGTTAGTGATGAAAAGGTGTTCCAGAGGAATATATATTTCACCGATTCCTCTGGTTTCTTTGTTCCAAGGAAATGTTTAAAGAGTTTTTTCCCATAGATCTCAGTATTCCCCTTTCACCTTTATAACTGGGCTCATGTTGTTTTATGCTGATTTTAATGGGTTTTTGTTTTATTGTAACTATTTTTTAATTGTAAATGGTCTCAAATCCTTTCTGGGAATTGACAAGGTATAAATTAATTTTTTAAAACAAATTTAATTCTGTTTAATCTCAGTACTCCTTAGATTTTGTAAGCTAGAGGAAATAGAGATGAAAATAAATATACATAGATACTTTATTTTAATCTCTATTATATATTATAATTATATATATGTATAAAATATATACATATATTTATATTAAATACAAATATATATATTCAATGATAGGAAAAGGGTGGATGTATGATTCTTTAAAAAAAAAAAACAGTTTAATGAATCAATTATTTGTTTAAGGTTAGCAACTGTCTTCACATGAAACTTACCTTGAGGAAATATGTGTAATGCTCCTAACAGGAACAAAAATTGGTAAAATGCTTACAATAATTCAGATTCTCAGAAAGAGTATGAAGAACAATAATGCAAAATCTGTAGAACTGGAGGAAAATAGAGATATTAATACAAAAACTTTCTTCATGTCCGTGGGATAAAGTCCCTGCATGCTAAAACTTTCACTGGTTATACACATTCAGAAGCTTGTGGGATGAAAGTTTCCTTACTACAAAAATTATGTAGAAGAGTTTGTGCTTTACTTTCCCAAGGCAGATGCATCAATTTGGAAAAGAAAAATGGGTGAAAAAGTAGTAATAGGAAATGGAGAAAATAAACCTGCTGTAACACTGCTGACTCTTGGTAAGCTCCCTATGAGCCAAGCACTTTTTGTGTGCTTCATGTGCATTTACTTGTTAAAAATGCCAGCTGCCTTGTGACACAGGCTCAGAAAGGTTATGTTGTTTGTTGCAGGCCATGCACTCATCAGAGGCAGAGCCACGATTCAAACTCTAGTTACCTGACTCTACAATTTACGTTTACTGTAAAATACTTAAAGAAATGAGCAGGAATGGAAAAATGACAAAATGGAGGGACAGACCAGTCTTCCTTTTCTAACAAAGTTCGTGAATAGAAAAGCTTATAAAGGAAACAAGATTGAGGAGATTATGAATGAAATATGCAGTTGTACATCTTGGGGTACCTAATGTACTAATTAATATTCATTGAATATCTAACGTTTTCAAGACACAATGCCAGCCATTGAGGAAGGTGAAAGAAATTTGTCTGTTTGACTTTGTCTCTTTCCATGAAGATCCTTCAGTGGCACCCCGATGCTTCAGAAAAAAAAAAAAATTGAATCATTGGTTTGACATCAAGGCCCTTTGTGATCGAGCCTTACTCCCTGACAGTGCTCTTTTAGCCTGTTCTTAAAACATTCTGAAATAGTCACAGGTCATCTCTTAAGTCTTGGAGAATTATTATACGCTGTTTCCCCTGACAAACAAGTTTCTTTCCCACCACTTTTTAATCTGGCTAAAAGAAACCCTTCTTAAACCTTCAACTTAAACACATTTTTTTGAAGTCTTGTCTGACAAATGCAGGTCTGTTCTCACAGTCTTTCACATCATTATAAGTTTATTTTTCTCCACCACTAAAATTTAAAATTCTTTTAGTCAGGTACTATGCCTTCTATCTTTTTTTCCCAGCACTAAGCCTGGTCATAGGAGCCATAGAAAGATATTTGTGTTAATTCTTAGATGAATGGCTTATTTTAAATTGCTAACATATGTAGCACATATAATAGTTATCAAATTTAAATACAATAGAAAACCAGAAGACAAATAAAATAGCAATATTTGACTTTGCTATCATCTGAATATTTGTCCCCTCCAAATTTCATGTGGAACTTAATTCCCAATATGGTATACTTAAAAGGTGATTGGATTATGAGGACTATGCTCTCATGAATGGATTAATCCAGTCATGGAGTAATGGGTTAATGGATTAATAGGTTACCAGGGAATAGACTGGTGGCTATATGAAAAGAGCAAGTGAACATATAAAAGTATTCCTGCCATTCTTACCTTGTGATAGCCTGTGTCATCTAGGGACTCTGCAAAGAATTCCCACCCAGAAGAAAGCCCTCACCAGATGTGCTCCCTGGACCTTGGACTTCCCCACTTCCAAACTGTAAGAAATAAATTTAATTTTCTTTTTAAATTGCCCAGTTTCAGGTATTCTGTTATCAGCAACAGAAAACAGACATACAGACATTTTTAAAATGTCTTTTTTTGAAATGTCCCTTTCTCATTTCACAAAGGGTTTGAAGCATCTTACAAAAATGTTTTAATACGATACATAATTAAAGGAGCCATTACAAATAGGAAATAATCAAATCTGGGGCTGAATAAGCACAGTAAAAATGCATGAGAGTCCACAGATATGGTCTCCAGTGACCAAAACACGATCTGTCACCAGATTCATAGGGCCATAATATGAAGACAAATTAGTTTTTCAGCATAAGCAGAGCTATTCTAGATTGGTAAACCAGAGGGAAATTTCTTCCTTGGTTTCTCATAAAGAGGACTCTGTGTGATAAAGAGTTCAAGTTTTCCTATGCTTAGGTATTTCACATAGCTCTTTCAAATAAAGTCTTTCAATGCAGGTCAATGGCCTAACACTAAAGCATAATTCAGTAAAAGTAAACCTAAGAGGGGTCAGAATAATACTGGCCAACACAATACATAGAGCTTTGATGATCATACACAATCCAAAAGTAATGTTCAGGACAGACAGAAGAGCATGTGTTACAAAACCTTCAGAAAATATTCCACAAATGTTATATCTCAAAATCAGCATTTAATAACAGCCCAACAGCAGGAAATTCAAGTTTATATTATTTGACAAGGACCTAAAATGAGAACTTCTGTTCTTCTGATTAAAGTACATTCATATCTATCGTCAACCAATTGAGAATGGTAAGCATCAAATAAAACATCTAATGAAAAATTTTGCCTGAACACATGGCCAAAAAAATGTCTTAAGGAAGTACACTTGCTGAATTTTTAATTTTTTTTTTACTTAGAAATTAGTCCTGGGTCTGTCAGCAAATAGACAATTTAAAAACTCACAAAAAATGTTCTAAAACAATCCATCATCAAAGAAACTCTGATAGTTTCTTAAAATGAATATTATTAATAAACAACAGCATTAAAAAAAAGTGTGGGTGTGTGTGTGCGTGCGTGTGTGTGTGAATAAAGTCTGTACAGAATTTCTAATGGAAAAATATCTTATCTTCCGGGTATATCCTCCAAGATGAATGAGTTACAAACTGAAATCCTATTTATTTTGAAATCATGTTTGAAAAGTATATCTGAAAAATTAGATAGTTTTTGTTTCAAAGTATCTAAAATTGTGTCTTATTTTTAGTAAGAATATAGAAATTCCTGAAGGATTCTCTCTGTAACACCAAGAAAATCAGGGATGGGCAGCTCTCTCAACTTTTGGGAGAAGCATTTCCAGTAGCCCAAGTTCTGACCTCTAATGACAATAACAAGATCTTCTGTTAGAAACAAAAGACATATGTCCTGGGGAATGTGCACAATCTGAGAGAACATTCTACCAAAACCCACATGGTAGCCAACTGATAGTACCAGGACCAAGTGCAGTGAACATTTACGTGTTACTTTCTCAGTGTCTATTTCTCCTTTTCCCACCTAACAGAACTTTCACTTTTCCAACTACACAGATGGAATGGGCCATAATTGGTCAAAGCCAATTATTGCAGTCCACTTCTTTGGCAACAGTTATTGGTATAGTATCAAAAACAATGAGCTACGGGGAAGTAAACTTTCTACACTAGGCAAAATTATAAGATGGCCCCCATGATCTCTCAGGCTTATGCTACATTATACAGGAGTAGGGATTTTTCCAATGTAACTAAGGTTACTAATCAGACTAGGTTTAAGGTAGGAAGATTATCTGGGTCTACCTAACTAAATTGCATAAGTCCTTTAAAAGAAAAATGTTTTCTCAAGCTGGTAGCATAAAAAGAATTTGGAGAGGCATGAGATGGGTTTAACATGTTGTTCCTGGCTTCAAAATGGAGGGGATCATGTGGTAAGGAATATGGGTGGACTCTAAGAAGTGAGAACAGCTGACATCTAGCAACAAAATGGAAACCTCAGTGCTACAACCCCAAGGAACTGAATTCTTAAAACAAGAAGAATTACCTTGGACAATAATTTTTTTCCCAGAGTTTCCAAATGAGAATTCAGTTGGGCAGACATCTTGATTTCAGTCTTGTAAAACCCAGAACAGAGAACCTAGTAACTCCTTGCTGAGTGTCCAGCCAATAGAAACTATGAGATAATAAATTTTCATTATTTAATCGTTTGATCTGTGGCAATTTGTCACATAGCAATAGGAAAGTACATTTCTAGAGGTGAATTAAATAGCTTTAGATGCTTATGGCAGCCATCTGTCAAACATGAGGGAACATTCTATTAAGAATAACACCAACACCACAGAAGAAGAGCAAATAAATAGAATGAGAGAAAGAATAACTTTCGTACCTATTATTAAACCTTTCCTGATACTTGCATACTTTTGGAATTTTTCAGTACAAGAGTTAATATGTTCCATTTGTTGCTTATAGAGTCAGAGTTTGGATTTCTGTTGCTTGTGCTTAAAAATACTCCAGTGGATTCACTAAATTTTTTGATTTCTAGATCACATGACTTTGTTCACAATGACATTGGCTAGAAAATAATGTTTTTTTCCTTGTTTTCAGTTTCTAAAAACGTATGACTTACTGCAATAACTATTATAAATATGTGGAATAAAGTAAGGGAAAATACAGACAAGATAAAACATGGGTGTTTCAGAAAAGATATGTAAACAAGAAGAATACAAATTAAAATTTTAATTTTGATAAATAAAATATCTGAAAAGTTGAATATATTGATGGTTTAATAGCATACAAGATAAAGCAAAATAATTAGTTTGCTAAAAGGTAGGTCAATAGACATTATCCAAATTGAAATACAAAAGGAGAAAAATTAATATATATAATATAAACAGAACACAGTTTTAGAGTGACACTGTCAAATGATTTAGCATGTGTATATTTGTAGTTCCAGAAGGTGAGGGGAGATAAAATTATTCACAAAATATATTTGAAAAGATGATGATTGAGAAAATTCCAATTTTAATAAATGACATCAATTCACATATTCTAGATAGTCAGCAAATCCCAAGCAAGTTAAGAATTTTAAAAAGATTTATATCTACACATACTAGAATAAAACTATTAATAACTAAATAAAAATAGGAAAGCATCAAAACACTCAAAGAAAGATAATACCTAGTATGTGCAGGGAAACAACAGGAATGACAGCAGACTTTTCACCAGAAAAATGAAAGATAGAAACTAATGGAATATCTTTCCAACACTGAAGAGAAAAAGAAAAATCTCCTCTTTCATTTATGATTTTATTTATTTGAGTCTTATCTCTTTTCTTCTTAGTCTAGCTAACGGCTTGCCAATTTTTTTTTCCTTTTAGAAAAGCAATACTTAGTTGTTTTTTTTTTTTCTTTTTTAAAATTTTCTATTTAATTTATTTTTGTTTTGATCTTCATTATTTTCTTCCATCTGCTAACTTTGGGATTAGTTTGTTCTTCTATTTCTAGTTCCTTGAGGTGTAATGTTAGATTGTTTATTTGAAATCTTTTTTCATTTTAAATGTAAGCTTTTATCAATATAAACTTTATCATAGAACTTTCTTTTGTTGTGTTCCAAAACTTTTGGTATGTCATATTTTTTTTCATTTGTCTTGAGTTTTTTTTTTTAATTGTTTTAATTTTCTTTTTGACCCAATGGTTGTCCAAGAATGTGTTGTTTAGTTTCCATGCATTTGTGAATCATTTCATTTTCTTGATGCTATTAATTTCCAGTTTTATTCCATGTAGTTAGAAAAGATACATGGTAAGATTTCAATCTTCTTAAATTTGCTAAGCCTTGTTTTGTGACCTAGCATGTAATCTATCCTGGAGAATGTTCTGTGAGAAGAATTTACATTCTTTTCAGGTTAGGTAGAAAGTTCTGTATATACTTGTTAGGTCTATTTATTCTCTAGTATTGTTAAAGCTCACAGTTGGTTTACTGATTTTCTGTCTGGATATTCTGTTCATTATTGAAAGTCTATTACTATTATCATATTGCTATCTAATTCTCCTTTAAGTTCTGACAATATTTGCATATACACTTAGGTGCTCTGATGTTAGGTGCATATTTATTTACAATTGTTAGATCTTCCTGTTGAATTTACCCTTTTGTCATTATATAATAAACTTCTTTATTTCTAGAGCTTTTGATTTTATTTTGTCTGTTATAAGTGTAGCTATGCCTGCTTTCTTTTTGTTAATTATCATTTGTGTTGAATACCTTTTTCTGTCTTGTTACTTTCAGCCTATATGTGTCCTTGAATCTAAAGTAAAATGAAAAAATAAATAAATAAAATAGAAGATATTACAGTGGATGCCTGGGAAATATAAAGGATCATAAAGGACTATTATGAACAATTGTATGCCTACAAATTGAATAACACAGAAATGGCTAAAGTTTTAGAAACATTCAACCTACCAAGACTGGACTGAATCAAGATTCAATGCAACTCCTATCAAAATTCCCATGGAATTTTTCACAGATAATTTTTTTAAAATCCTAAGATGTGTATAGAAACATAAAGGCTCTGAATAACCAAAACAACAAAGAAAAAAACAACAAAATTGGAGGCATCATGCTTCCTGATTTTAAATATGCTACAAAGGTATAGTGATCAAAACGGTATGGTGCTGGCATAAAAATAGACATACAGACCAGTGGAATAGAATAGAAGGGCCAGAAATCAAGCAATGCATATTCTGTCAACTAATTTGTGACAGGGGCACCAAGAATGCATGATGGGGAAAAATAGACTCTTCAAAAAATGATGTTCGGAAAACTGGATATCCACATACAAAAATAACAAAATTAGACTCTTATTTTACATCATACACAAAAATCAGTTCAAAATGGTTTAAAAATTGGAATGTAAGCTTGAAACCATTAAACTCCTAGAAGAAAACATAGAGAACAATCCTCTTGATATTGGTCTTGGCAACAATTTTTTGGATATGACAACAAAACCATGGGTAACAAAAGCAAAAATAAACAAGTGGGAATGAATTAAAAATCTTCTGCATAGAAAAGTAAACAATCAATGAAATAAAAGGCAACCCATGGAATGGAAGAAAATATCTATGAACCATATGTCTAAAAATGAATTAATATCCAAAATGTACTAAAAAACTCATACAGGTCAACGACAACAAAAAGACTAAGCTGGTTTAAAAATTGGCAAAGGTCTTGAATAAACATTTTTTCAGAAAAGGCATACAGATGGCCAACAGACAGATGAAGAGGTATGCAGCATCATTAATTATCAAGGAAATGCAAATCAAAATTACAATGAAATATCATAACATAACTGTTAGGACGGGTATTATCAAAAAGACAAGTGTTGCTAAGTATGTGGAGAAAAGGGAAACTTGCATACTGCTGGTGAGAATGTAAATTAGTACAGCCATTATGGAAAACTGTATGGAAGTTTCTCAGAAAATTAAAAATGGAACTACCATATAATTCAGCAATCTCTCTTCTGAATACATATCCAAAAGATATGAGATCCATATTTTAAGGAGATATCTACACTCCCATGTTCACTGAAGTGTTATTTACAATAGGCAAGATATAGAAACAAGCCATATCTATTGATGTCTTAATGAATAAAGACATTGTGTGTGTGCATGTGCATGTGTGTGTTTGCAAAATACATACAATGGAATGTTATTCAGTCTTTAAAAAGAAAGAAATCCTGTCATTTGGAACAACATGAATAAACCTAAAAGTCATTATGATAAATGAAATAAGTCAGACACAGAAAGAAAAATACTTCATGATCTCATTTATATGTGGAAAATAAAAACATCAAATTCATAAAAGCAGAGAGTAGAATAGTAGTTACCAGGGGTGGGGAAGTGAGTGGGAGAAATGGCGAGATACTGGTCAAAGGGTACAAAGTTTTAGCTGTGTAGAATGAATAAGCTGTAGAGATTAGCAAGGGGGCTACAATTAATAACACTGTATTTTATATGTAAAATTTGCTTAGAAAGTAGATCTTAAGAGGCGGGCCCCCTGGTTCACTCGGGAGAGTGCGGCGCTGGTAGCGCCAAGACCGCGGGTTCGGATCCTATATAGGGATGACAGGTGTGCTCACCCCTTACCGGATCTTAAGCATTTTCAGCACACACACACACACACACAAAGTATTAATCATGTGAAAAGATGGATATTGTTAACTAGCTTGACTGGAATAATTAATTTACTGTGTGTGTATAACAAAACATCATGCTGTACACCTTAAGTAGATACAATCTTAATTAAAAATCTAATTTAAGGGCCGAGCCCGTGGCGCACTCGGGAGAGTGTGGCGCTGGGAGCGCAGTGACGCTCCCGCCGCGGGTTCGGATCCTATATAGGAATGGCCGGTGCACTCACTGGCTGAGTACCGGTCACATAAAAGACAAAAAAAAAAAAAATCTAATTTAAATAAAAGACAGTAATAATCACCCTGAATTCTAAATCAAACAAAAAAAAAATCCCTCAAAATGAAAAATACATGTTGAGAATGTGGAAAGACAGGAATCTTCATATATTTTTCCTGATAATGTAAAATTTCATATTGGAAAATAATTTGGCATTTTCTTAAAAATTTAAACATAATTATATCATATGATCTACCAGTTCTATTCTAATGCATCTAATTAGGAGAATGAATACAAGCATCCACCAAAAATTTTTAACGTGAATTTTCATAGCAGTATTATTCATAATAGCCAAAAAGTAGAAACAACCCACATATCAACCAACTGGTAAATGGATATCTTTGAAACGTGGTATTTCCATACGATAGAATACCACTGGTTAATAAAAAATAAAAACTGATATATACTATTCATGGAAGAAACCTATAAAGCTAAATGCTATGTGAATAATGGAAGACATAAAGACCATATTGCATGATTACATTTACTTGTAATGTCTAAGACAGGAAAACCTATAGAAACAGAAAGCGGATTAGTGGTGCCTGTGACCGGGTGTGGAAAGGATGATTAGCTGTAAATTGGCATGAGGAATTTTATCAGGGTAAAACTAGACTATGGTGATGGTGCACAACTCAGTAAATTTACTAAAATTTATTAAATTGTCCAATTAAAATGGGTGAATTTAATGACATGTATATAAATTATACTCCAATAAAGTTGTTTAGAAAGTGGACAGATAAAGGAATTTTTAGACAAACAAAAACTTGAAGGAATTTATTACCAGCATATACATACTTCAAGAAATACTAAGGTAAATTTCAGGCTGTGGAAAAATTTTAGAAGATGGGGGTTCAGATATGCAGGAAGAAAAAAAAAGCACTCGAAACAGTAAACATGGGAGTAAATATAAAATACTCTTTTGACTATTGGTTATTTAATGCAATATATTTTGGAGCTCAAAATATATGTAGAAGTAAAACATATAATAGCATTACCACAAAGAGTGAGAGGAAGGGATAAATTAAATTATAGTATTGTATAATTTTTACATAATTCAGGAATAGTATAATATTAATTCAATGTAACCTGAAACAAGTTAAGGAAAAATATGTAAATTTTTAGTACACTCACTAAAAATTTTAAAATAATTTATCACTTAAAAGTCAATAAAGAAAATAGGATACCGCAGGGGAAAAAAAGCTTGATTAATCAAAAGAAAAGAGAAAAGGAAGAATAAAGAACTAAAGGAAAGAAGGAGTAAATAAAAGCAAAGTGCAAGATAATAGACTTAAATCTAACAATATCAGGAATCATATTAAATGCAAACTAACTAAAGACTAAATTGAAGAGATATAGATTGTTAGATTGACATCAAAAATAAAGGAACGAACCACATGCTTTTTACAAATAACATCTTCAATAAATATAAGGATATAAATATATTTAAAATAGAAAGATGAGAAAAGGAAGCAGGTGTAGCTATACTAATATCAAAACAAATAGATCTTAAGACAACGAGTATTATTAAAAACAGAGATGAACATATCATACTGATAAAAATATCATTTCCTGAAGATATTATAATCCTAAATGTGATGTATCTATATGTATACACCTAATAACATAGCTTTAAAGACATAATACAAAAAGTGATAGAAATACAAACAGAAATAGACAGATCCACAATTCTAGTTGGAGATTTTTATCACTACTTTCTCAATGATAGATGAAACAAGCAAAAAAAAGAAAAAGAAAAAAAAATAGGTAGGCTTACAGAAGACTAAAATAATTTCAATAACTGACTTGAATTAGTAGACATTTGTAAAGCATTTCACAGACAACTGCTTGATGCACATTCTTTTCAAGTGCACATGGAATGTTCACACCCTTCCAGAAAAAGACCATATATTATTCAGTAAGCAAGAATCAATACCTTTCAAAGGCTTTAAATCATACAGAGTATGTTCTCTGACCACAATAGACCAAATTATAAATCAATAACAAAAAAAATCTAGAAAATTTCCAGATATTTAGAAATTAAGTAATAATCAATGGGTCTAAGACACTACAACAGAAATTAGGAAATATTTTGAACTGAATGAAAATGAAAATATAACTGGTAAGGAAAGGTTTAATGGATCTATGACTCCTCTGAAGGCAAATATTCTAGGAAATTATTAATCTTTACCAAACCTGTTTATAATCATGCTAATAGTGGTGTTTACTAAAATAAATATTAAAGAAATATTAAAAGAAATCTATTTTAGTACAAAGATTTTTTAGCAGGATATATCTGATCTTTCTAAATTGCTTATTTAAAAAAAAAACACATGCACTTGGAATTTATTATTTATGGAACTTTGAGGATTGGCTAGAAAGAAAGTCACAAATATGTCCAATCTATGTGATAATGGAGAATAAAATTAAGAAGCTCAAAATGGAAATTTTTTCTTTTGAGAATGATGTCCCACATACATTGTCATATACTGCTAAGTTATTCTGAATATAAAATGCTGCCTAGAGCAATGTAAAATGACAAACTAGAAAATTGTCTAGAGAATAAGGTCACTGCAGTATTATTATTTATATATATCTACATAAAACATATATACACATGTACATATATATGCACATACATACCTATATACATCTGTCAAAGGATGTATGCACATATATATGCACATACACACCTATATACATGCACATATATATGCACATACACACCTATATACATCTTATTAGAACATATTTAAGAATTTTTTAAAAATCCTACAAGTCAACAATAAAATGGCAAACAAAACAATACAATGGGAAAAAAGACCTGCAGAAACACTTCATAAAAGAAGATATCCGTATGGCTATGTGCATATGAAAAGATTGTTAGTTATCAGATAAATGCAAAATTAAAATCATGATAAAGTATATGTACAGAGAAATGCCTACAATTTTTAAAATTAACAATATCAAATGTTGGTGAAATTTGAAACAGCTAAAATTCCTATATATTGTTGATGGGAGTATAAAAGTAGTATAGTCACCTTTGTTAAGTTTTTTTCTAACAACGTTTGGCACACAACCACATTATAACGCACTTCTATATTCAATAGAAAGAAATGCATATGTCCACACAAAATCTTTCACAAGAATGTTCACAGTAGTTTTATTCATATCTCCAAAATATAAACAACTCAATGTCCATCAATGGTAGATTAAATAAGTTAAATTTTAAAATCCATTGCTTATAAGTAAAAATAAACATGCTACACTTAGTGCAACAAGGTAGATAAACTTATGTTCAGTAGAAGAAGTCAGATACAAAAGAATACATACTGTATGGTTCCATTTATATTAAGTTCAAGAATAGGTAGAATTAAAAATATTGTGATAGCTGTCAGAATAGCGATCAGCTCAGGGAGAGGATATTGAAAAGATAGAGAGATAGGAGAGTTTTGATAGCAGCTAAACATATGTCAAAATCCATTGTGTTGTACATTTAAGATCTGAGCATGTCACTATGCATAAACTTTAAATTAATTATACCTTAATAAAGTACTTTTAATATGAAAGGAAAAACAAAGTAGCACATATAAGCTCAATTAATAGCTAAAAACAGGTCCATCAAACAATTTTCATCAAATGTAAGAACGATTACTTGCCTTAATGGTCTCCATATTAGACCATCTCCATATCTAATGGTCTCATTAGACATCAATTGCAAATAATTAAGATTTAAAAAAAAAAAAAAAAGAAGAAATAAGATACGCTTTTTGAAATAATGGTCATATTATATCCCTGTTTTATAGGAGAGCCTTCATGAAAATCATCACCCTTAAAGTTCTACTGGATTCAGGTTTATATAAACTTTAGTATTCAGAAGTCAATAATAGCTTTTCATAGACTGACAAATTACTAGTTTTTTCCATTGTGTTAAAATCCATAAAACAATAAACAAAAGTTGAAATTAAGTTCACCTGAAAGTACAGAAATAAATTAGTCATAAATACCAATGTTTTAAACAATATATAAATACAAAATGTATTGTCCACAAAGCAAAAATGGGAGAATTAATCATCTAGGTATTTCTGAATTTCAAAAAGAATTAAAAACATTCAAGACTGTGAGAAGTAAAGTTCATCCAGTCCTGACTCAACGGGAAATTCCTCAAGTGGAATTTTGTATCAGGGTGTTATGTGACATAAAAAAAACAATGGTCTCTATATTATTCCTGCAACAAATGTAATAACAACGTATTTTCTGTAGTGTTCCCTGTTAAAAGCTGAAAATATGACATTACCGAACACACCCTAATAGCAATTCTACAAAAGCTTAAGATAAATATCATACAAGAACATGGTTTTTCTCATCCCAAAGTAGAATTAAAACTATGTAGATGAGTAGAGCTCAACATATCAATTTTGTTGGCCTGTAGAAATACTGGCAAAACAGAAAGAAATAATACTCTATTTTAAGGTGACATCATAGCTCAGTAGAAATTGTAGGTGACTTTTTATTTACACATGTAGTGTATTTGTATACAAAGTGCCCAGACATAAACCTGAACAAAAATTTCAATATAACTGCTAAAATTAATGGAGTACCCCATGTTCTCATCTCTTCAACAAAAATATATGCAAGTATTGTCTGTTTCTGGATCCCAAGGTCCTTGAATTGTCTTAAAATCAGCAAATAGTTGTCCCATTCTAGAGAATGTAACAACTGCAAACTTCCAAGCCTTTTGAAATACAAAAACAAATTATACTCTCAGTTTTTTGACCAGAAACTCTGCCTTTACTATATCTAGCACATTGATTTCAGAAATGGGTCAATGACCTCTGTTTATGTAGAAAAGATTTGAAGGAGTAAGACAAGAAGAAGTATTTCCATATACTGTCATACCTTATTTACTTAATTATGATGTGTCAGTAATAGACTGCCTATAATTACAGACGACATTTTCTTACATTCTTCAAAATAAGGAAATGTAGCCTACCATACATACTAGAAAAAAATCTTGAAAATCAAGTTATGAATTATTTCACAGCTGAGAATAAAACTTGTGTGCTCTGTGACTCTGGGTGTCTATGTGTATCTGTGCCTGTGGGAGAATAAGTTTGTATGTTTGGTTTCTAGTTCTGGTAGCTATGATCATAAAACCACTACAGAACATTATCTATAGGTCATGCACACCTCATCTATTCAATGAGGAATCACTTTGTGAAGAAAATAAGGTTTTGTTCTAAATGTGTAAACATTAAATTTGTCATTGAGTATTTTCCTCATTGTTGTACAAGTGCTCGAGTTGTCTCTCCTATGTAGTTTTACCCAGAAGATAAATGTAACTTCAACATTTATTGCCTTTTCTCAAGAAAGGTTGTGAGTATAATACAGAATGTCCCATAAAAATCTACCAGCATTATTTTCTATCCAGTATAAAGCATGACTGCATTTGGTAATCAACATAATAACTTTATGCATGTTCCTTTTTAAGAGGAGACTCAACATTTTACAAAACGAATGAAATACCATTGAATTTGCTCACATTAGTCAAATCGCAAAAGCTAAGCTTTATGCCCTTTCTTCCCCAAAGCAGTTCAGCTATCACAGTCCTCCTTTCTAATCTCTATCAGAGGACAGTGGGCTGCAAAAATACATACATTGGTATCATGCCATAATTGCAGAGTTTTAATCTATTTTATGAAACACCACAGATAGATATAGAATGCCAACCAGAAAATTCTCTGAGGATATGATGTTGTTACTGTACTTTCCTTTAAAGTTCATGTTAAAGTCTTATTAGAATATCATGTGGAAAAATTGAAGATAGTTAACTTTATGAATCTATTGCTACCATGAAAAGATAATGAAAACATACACACCATGGATATAATTACATAAAACCAACAAAAATTTGTTATAAAAATCTTGTCAACAGTCATTTTGACCATAAAAACTAAAAATGCAATGTAAACAAACTATTAGACAATGGTTTGTGGTAGGCAGAGAAAAAAGTTTTGAAGTATATCATTAAACATAACAATGCACCGAGGATAAAACAAACCACACAAATTAATTGAGTATACATGTCTTCATGAAATATAGTTCCAGGGACCTGTGATTTTCTTAAAAAATTGTGTTATATTCCAAGAAGCATCTAATTAAAGCATGGTGATACTGGAATATTTTTATGCAGGCAAACAAACTGCTATCCATAGTCATGAATTAGTTGCAAGTATGTCAATTAACTGGTGGTAATTGTCAGAGGAAGAATAAAGGCTAATAAACAAAAGCTATTTAAAGGTCCTGATTATAAAATGTTGAAATCAATATATAAAATGTATATTATTAATGAATTAAAATTATCTTTCTTAAACATAAAATTAACTTATTTCACTTTAATAAAGGCCATTTGTTTGTGAAGTACTCTAGAGTTTGAAAGACTACTGTCTACCAAAGCCCTATAAGAAAAAATTATTTCCATATTTTATTTAATAAATTTGTAAATTGTAGGACTGTGCTGTGGTTTGAATGTTCCTCCAAGCTCAGGTTGGAACTTAATCTCCATACTTCAAGACCTTGATCCCACTTGCTTAAAATCTGCATTGAAAACTCTGCTTTGTCTGCAGCTGATGTGGATGCAATAGTTTTGGCACCCATTGAGCAGAAAGTTTGCTCAACTGTAATTTTTCATTCGGAATTGAATAAGCTGAACCAATCACAATGCCTAATGTGTTATCAGTTGTTTCTTATTTAAGGAATTGTAACTGGAGATGACATATGGCTTTAGCACTACAATCCAAAAGACAAAGCACAATCAAAGCCATGGCTACGAAGAGGTGGAAGTGATCCAGTCAAAGCAAAAGTGGACTGGTCAAGAGCAAAAGTTATGGGCTGACCCCGTGGCTCACTTGGGAGAGTGCGGTGCTGGGAGCGCAGCAGTGCTCCCGCCGCGGGTTCAGATCCTACATAGGGATGGCCGGGGCGCTCACTGGCTGAGCACGGTGTGGCCGGTCACAAAAAAGACAACAAAAATAAAAATAAAAATACAAAAAAAGAGCAAAAGTTATGGCAACAGTTTTCTGGGATGCTCAAGGCATTTGGCTTGTTGACTTTCTGGAAGGCCAAAGGACAATAAGGTCTGCTTATTATGAGAGCGTTTGGAGAAAGTTAGCCAAAGCTTCAACAGAAAAGCACCTGGAAAAACTTTACCAGAGAGCCCTTCTCCGCCTCCACAATGCTCCTGCTCATTCCTCTCATTAAACAAGGTAATTGGTGAAAGTGTTAATAGAAAATCATTAGGCATCCACTTTACAGTGCTAATTGGGCCTCATAACTTCTTTAAGTCCTCTAATCTTATCAAATTAATAAAGGGCATCAATTTTTCTTCAGTTAATAATTCAAAAAAGACTGCATTGACATTGTTAAATCCCCAGGATCTTCAGTTCTTTAGGGATGGACTAAGTGGCTGTTATCACTTACAAAAGTGTCTTGAACTTGATGGACCTTATGTTGAGAAATTAAATTTATATTTTTTATTTTCATCTTTTAATTCCATTTTTTTCACAAACTTTTTGAAGTACTGTGTGTGTGTGTGTGTGTGTTTATCCTCCATATCCTCCACTGACGTGGATATTGGAATACGTGTGTGTGTGAGAGACATTTTACATATAAGTATGAATTGTTATATATAATATGTATATATCAATTGTCTATGTAAATGGAGGATATAGCACTTACATGTGTACTGGATGTTGACCCACTGCTCATGAATGATCTTTTTGTTGTTGCTAATTTTTTATGTTTTCCATTTTCTCTGCATGTTTTACGTTGAATAGTTTCTCTTGCTATGTCATCAACTTCACTCATCTTTTTTTTTTTGCAGTGTTTACTTTGCCCTACATTTCATCCAGTTTATTATCACCTCTAAAAGTTTGATTACAGTCTTTTTTATTAATCTTCTGTGTCTGCTCTAAACTTTTGAGCATATGAAATTATGACTATTTTAATATTTTTATTTGTTAATTCTACTATCTGTATGAGTTTTACATCAATTTTAAATTATTTTTCTCTTTATGCGTTATATTTTCTACCTTCCTTGACTGATTGATAATTTTTAATTACCAGACATTGTGAATTTTAATTTTGTGGTGGGGGATGTGTTTTTATTTCTGTAAATATTTTTGAGGTTTGTTTAGGGACATAGTTAAGTTACTTAGAGACAGTTGATCCTTTTAGATCTTTCTTTGAATGTGGTTAGCCAGGACCAGAGCAGCGCTCGGCCTGGGGCTAAGACTCTTCTGAATAATCTGCCCAATTCCCCCTAACTAGTAAAGCCTTCCAATTTGGCTGTTGGAAACAGCAACTATTTCTAGTTCTGTGTGAGCACAGAGCACTATTTCCTCTTTTTCTTTCAGATGCATTTATTCCCGAGACTGCATGGATTCCTTTCAGGTATGTGCTAGGCAGTATTCTGCTGGGACCCCTTGGAGATCTCCACCATTCTTTTTATGTGTATTTTTCTGCTCTGGAGTGGGAAAAGTACACACTGGAGTGTTTTTCTTCTGCTGTCACAGCACAACAATCACAATTATCAACACAAAAAACCTGTGACCAAGTGTACAGGGATTTCTCCCCACTAGCAAGCAAATAATCAATTCCACAGCAGATACCAGCTGCGTGCCCTCTAATTCAAATCCATTCCGAAACTATCTATCTAGAGATAGCATCAAATCCCCAAAATTGAGGGCTCAGTCCCCAAGACTGCACCCCTCCCCTCAGCCCCGCCCCCCACTCTTCTGATGCCAATCAGAAGCTACATGTTGTTTTACATTTGCATCTTATTGACTGGCTATAATTTGGGGTTCCCGCAATCTCTTCTTTGTGTTCAATTGATTTGCTAAGTGGCTCACAGAAGTCACAGAAACACTTACATTTACTCATTTATCATAAAAAATATTACAGAGGATACAGATGAAGAGATGTATAGGGGAAGTGTATTAGTCAGGGTTCTCCAGAGAGACAGAACCAATAAAATATGTATATAAATATATGAGAGGAGATATATTAGGGGAATTGGCTCATGCACTTGTGAGGAAGAGTCTCCCGAGTGAGCCACAGGCCGGCCCGTGAGGAAGAGTCTCACCATAGGCTGTCTGCAAACTGGATGCCAGTAGCGTGGCTCAGTCCCAAACCAAAGGCCTCAGAACCAGGAAAGCCGATGGTGCCATTGGTTTAAGTCCTGGAACCCAAAAGCTGGAGTCTTGAGTTCTGATATCCATAGACAGGAGAGCAGAGAGTATCTCAGTTCCAGCACATAGACAGAGAGATTCACCTTTTCCTCTTTTTTTTTTTTTTTCTCTCTGAGCACCCAGTGGATTGAACGGTGCCTGCCCTTACTGAGGGTACATCTTTCCCACCTAGTCCACTCAGGCCCACATGCTAATCTCTTCTGGAAACACCCTCACAGACACACCCAAAAAGATTGCTTTGCCAGGTTTCTAGGTATATTTTAATCTAATCAAGTTGATACCTAGAATTAACCATTAAAGCAAGGTATTTTTATGTTCTGTCCAGGTACACCACCCTCCAGGAACCTCCACCTGTTCAGCTTTCTGGAAGCTCTTGGAACCCAGGCCTCTTTGGTTTTTGTGGAGGCTTCATTACATAGGCATGATTGAATAAATCATTGGTCACTGGTGATCAAATAAACCTTCAGTCCCTTTCTTCTCCCATGCCATTGTGGGGTGGGGCTTCAGGTCCTGCCTTGGTCTTTCCTGTGACCAGGCCTCATCCTGAAGCTACCTAAGGGATGTCAGCCATTAGTCGACTCATTAGCATGCAAACAGCACTTTAGAGATTCCCAGGATTCTAGAAGCTGTGTGTCAGGAGACGAGGATGAAGACCAAATATAAATTTTCACAATATTACCACTCTCCATTACTCTGCCTTGTGAGTTATAGCTTTCTTGTTCTCTTCAGACTCTGAACTCTGTCTTTTTAACTTGTGGATTCTCTCAGGCTCTACCTGGATTTTCCTTTCATGTGCTACATCCAGGAAATGCTCTCAAAGCAGTAAGGTGAGATACCTCATTTGTTTTCTAACTCTCAGTTATGGCTGTCTTTCACTGTCTGATGTTCAGTGTCTTGAACACCATTGTTTCATATATTTTGTTGATTTTTTTTTTTTTACTTTAGAAGGGTAAATAAATCTGTTCTCTTTTTCTCTAAATTAACCAGAAATGAAACTTTCATTATGCTTTATGCATTTTAGCGGTGTTAGTGTAACTGGTAACTTTCAGTTAAAATTTACTTTCTTTTAAATTGCTTATTCTTTCAGTAAATTTCCATAACTAACGTCTCATTCTGTTTCATTCCTATCTGCCAACGACTCTGGCACAGAAGTCACAAGTTGTGTGCCTAATGCGTTTTGCAGGGTCTTTGGAGTTAGCTTGGCCCAACCCAAACTGGGCTAAACTGGTTGAGCCCACAGACTTCTCTACTGAGGCTGTGCAAATATCTGACAGGTGACCTTTTAGACACCTGAGATCTGAAAATTCCACCTCCAGATCCTGCCGACACTGCCATTTTCTAAAAATGCAGAGGCATGCAGATGGCTTGTATCTGTGCAGATCACTAAAGAACCTTCAA
The DNA here is from genome assembly GCF_027409185.1 of Cynocephalus volans. Classification (NCBI taxonomy): domain Eukaryota; kingdom Metazoa; phylum Chordata; class Mammalia; order Dermoptera; family Cynocephalidae; genus Cynocephalus; species Cynocephalus volans. Next base: position 57,826,084 of record NC_084466.1, read on the forward strand.
ACCCTTTTACCGATCACAGTTCCGCATGCCTCACACCACCCCTAACCACTTCCTCATAAAGAACCCTTCTTTCCCAGTGTGGACAAGGTGGACTTGACATATACTTCTCCCACCTTTTCACTTGGCCACCTTGTGAATACACCATTTTTCCTGCTGCAAAGACCAGAGTTTCAGTGTTTGGCTTTCCATTGCGTGTGGGCAAACAAACTCCATTTAGTTTGGTAATATTAGATGGGAATATTAATATCTATATTTTACATATAAGTATAATGGTGATATTAGAAAATTTTGCATTACATGTTAGAGTGAAGAAAAGAAAAGCTATTAATGGCTCATATATGCTTTTATCAAATTAGATAATTATTTTCTTCTAATAACCTTATTCTGGCCTCTTTTGTCTTCCTAGTTTTTCTCCTAGAATTTCTCTGCTATCAGAAAATCAATCATTTTTTTTTTCTTTTTTCTTTTTCTTTTAAAATTTATTTTGTCGATATACATTGTGGCTGATTATTGCTCCCCATCACCAAAACCTCCCTCCCTTCTCCCTCCCCCCCAACAATGTCCTTTCTGTTTGCTTGTCATATCAACTTCAAATAATTGTGGTTGTTATATCTTCTTCCCCCCCCCAGTTTTTGTGTGTGTGTGTGTGTGCGTGTATGAATTTATATATTAATTTTTAGCTCCCACCAATAAGTGAGAACATGTGGTATTTCTCTTTCTGTGCCTGACTTGTTTCACTTAATATAATTCTCTCAAGGTCCATCCATGTTGTTGCAAATGGCAGTATTTCATTCGTTTTTATAGCTGAGTAGTATTCCATTGTGTAGATGTACCACATTTTCCGTATCCACTCATCTGATGATGGGCATTTGGGCTGGTTCCAACTCTTGGCTATTGTAAAGAGTGCTGCGATAAACATTGGGAAACAGGTATACCTTCGACTTGATGATTTCCATTCCTCTGGGTATATTCCCAACAGTGGGATAGCTGGGTCGTATGGTAGATCTATCTGCAATTGTTTGAGGAACCTCCATACCATTTTCCATAGAGGCTGCACCATTTTGCAGTCCCACCAACAATGTATGAGAGTTCCTTTTTCTCCGCAGCCTCGCCAGCATTTATCGTTCATAGTCTTTTGGATTTTAGCCATCCTAACTGGGGTTAGATGGTATCTCAATGTGGTTTTGATTTGCATTTCCCGGATGCTGAGTGATGTTGAGCATTTTTTCATATGTCTGTTGGCCATTTGGATATCTTCCTTAGAAAAATGCCTATTTAGCTCTTTTGCCCATTTTTTAATTGGGTTGCTTGTTTTCTGCTTGTAAAGTTGTTTGAGTTCCTTATATATTCTGGATATTAATCCTTTGTCAGATATATATTTTGTAAATATTTTCTCCCACTCTGTTGGTTGTCTTTTAACTCTTTTAATTGTTTCTTTTGCTGTGCAGAAGCTTTTTAGTTTGATATAATCCCATTTGTTTATTTTTCCTTTGGTTGCCGTGCTTTTGGGGTCATATTCATGAAGTCTGTGCCCAGTCCTATTTCCTGAAGTGTTTCTCCTATGTTTTCTTTAAAAAGTTTTATTGTTTCAGGGTGTATATTTAAATCCTTAATCCATTTTGAGTTGATTTTAGTATACGGTGAGAGGTATGGATCTAGTTTCATTCTCCTGCATATGGATATCCAGTTCTCCCAGCACCATTTGCTGAAGAGGCAGTCCCTTCGCCAGTGAATAGGCTTGGTGCCTTTGTCCAAGATCAGATGGCAGTAAGTGTGTGGGTTGATTTCTGGATTCTCTATTCTATTCCATTGGTCAGTGTGTCTGTTTTTATGCCAGTACCATACTGTTTTGGTTATTATAGCTTTGTAGTATAGCTTAAAGTCAGGTAGTGTTATACCTCCAGCTTTATTTTTTTTGCTGAGCATTGCTTTCGCTATGCGTGGTCTTTTATTGTTCCATATAAATGTCTGAATAGTTTTTTCCATTTCTGAGAAAAATGTCTTTGGAATTTTGATGGGGATTGCATTGAATTTGTATATCACTTTGGGTAGTATGGACATTTTCACTATGTTGATTCTTCCAATCCAAGAGCATGGGATATCTTTCCATCTTCTTGTATCCTCTCTAATTTCTCTCAGCAGTGGTTTGTAGTTCTCATTATAGAGATTTTTCACCTCCTTGGTTAACTCAATTCCTAAGTATTTTATTTTTTTGGTGGCTATTGTAAATGGGCAGGCTTTCTTGATTTCTCTTTCTGCATGTTCACTATTGGAGAAAAGAAATGCTACTGATTTTTGTGTGTTGATTTTGTATCCTGCTACTGTACTGAAATCATTTATCAATTCCAACAGTTTTTTTGTAGAGGTTTTAGGCTGTTCGATATATAGGATCATGTCATCTGCAAACAGGGACAGTTTGACTTCATCTTTTCCAATCTGGATGCCCTTTATTTCCTTCTCTTCTCTGATTGCTCTGGCTAGTACTTCCAACACTATGTTGAATAGGAGTGGTGAGAGTGGGCATCCTTGTCTAGTTCCTGTTCTTAAAGGAAGAGCTTTCAGCTTTTCCCCATTCAGGATGATATTGGCAGTGGGTTTGGCATATATGGCTTTAATTATGTTGAGATACTTTCCCTCTATACCTAACTTATAGAGGGTCTTTGTCATGAATGAGTGCTGAACTTTATCAGATGCTTTTTCAGCATCTATAGATATGATCATATGGTCCTTGTGTTTGAGTTTATTAATATGGTGTATCACATTTATTGATTTGCGTATGTTGAACCAACCTTGCATCCCTGGGATGAATCCCACTTGATCGTGATGAATAATTTTACCTATGTGTTGCTGTATTCTGTTTGCTAGTATTTTAGTGAGGATTTTTGCATCTATATTCATCAAGGATATTGGCCTGTAGTTTTCTTTTTTGGTTATATCTTTACCTGGTTTTGGTATCAGGATGATGATTGCTTCATAGAATGAGTTTGGGAGATTTGCGTCCGTTTCAATCTTTTGGAATAGTTTGTAAAGAATCGGTGTCAATTCCTCTTTGAATGTTTGGTAAAATTCTGCTGTGAATCCATCTGGTCCTGGGCTTTTCTTTGTTGGGAGCCTTCTGATAACAGCTTCAATCTCCTTTATTGTTATTGGTCTGTTCAAATTTTCTACGTCTTCATGGTTCAGTTTTGGGAGCTTGTGTGTGTCCAGAAATTTATCCATTTCCTCCAGATTTTCAAATTTGTTGGCATATAGTTGTTTATAGTAGAAATAAATCATTTTTATGTAAAGGGTCTTGTTATGTTACTCACAAAGAAAAAAATTATCCGTATTCCTTGGAAGGTTTCTAAAATTTTATTCATGTTTTCTTTTGTTTTTCTAATCTTACTTTTCAGATTGTGCTAACTAAAACCAAACAGCCATTGGGAGGCCTGATCATCTAGCTGCCATAATATTCCTTTATTAGAAGTGTATTTTACTTCTAATATCATTTTTACCCTTTTTCTAAAAATAAGTGCACTTTAGTAACATTTTTTCCACATATAATTTAGCTACTTATATCATTAACTGTATGCAGCAGCAGAATAACTTTTTTCCAACATTTCTCACTATCTGGTAGTCATTTATGGTATTTAAGTAACTATTTTATTTTTGCTAATTACATGTTTTAACCTTTAATGTGATCAATGCAAAATATTACATTAGAAGAATAATCTGGCATTTATTTCACTTGCAGATTTTTACAAATTGTTTTACATTTTATTCACCATATATGATACCATCATTTATACTGACCAAAATATGACCCCCCCTTAAGATAAATTTAATTTGATTATTAATTTTTTCTCCCTAATTTTGAAAATATTAATATTCATAATCACATGAAATATTTCCAAATATCTAATTGAAGAAATATTCAATGTTACTAATTCAAATTTATTCCAGAGAGACAAATTATATGACGTAGGCAGAAAAATACACCTCGTTAAATTTAACTTTGAAATAGGAAAATATTAAGTTTAATACTTATCTTTTTAAATTTCCCCAATATATTATTTTTATAATATATTGGCTGTCATAATTGAAAAAAAATCTACATAAATATACTATATTTTCATGTTTAGGCTTTTTATGACTGGTATTTCTTTGCAAGCAAACAAACAAACAAAACCAAAAAAGTCAACTTCCTCTAATTCATCCAAATAAAAAAAAAAAAACACGTTTAAACTCTTTAATTCTTTATTCTCTTTTAGGATGTATACTCTCTTGAAATATTCATTTATACTGGAATGGCAGTATAATAAATCCAGCTGTATTCCTAAGTGTTTACTTAACAAACATTCATTTGATAAAAGTAGAATATAAATTAATGCTTCTTTCATCTTAGAAAATACTTTGGATAATTTCTTAAATAAATCAGCAGCCATTTCCATATTTATTGTTTGAGGATAATAGCAAAGATTATTTGAGAGTCACATAATGACAAAAAGTAGGAGTTGAGGGGACACTAAGTAAGAAGACAACATCCCCCAGAGAGATTTGTTTTAACACAGCAAAATCATGATTTATGGTCCTGAAACATAGTGTGTAATTATGACAAGAGTATGTGGCTATGAATAAAAACTCTGCTATTTACTCCTTATATTTTATTTCATGTTCTTCTTCAAATTTACTTTCAGCTTGAAGAAGTCACCAACCAAACTTATTGAATGTTTACTATGTTCCAGGCACAACATAGATCATTTTTAAGTTTTACTAACTGAATTAATCCCCACAACCCTATGAGTTAGAAATCATGAAGTCTATTTTTAGAAGATAAAAAAGGCAAGTAGCTTGCCCTTTGTAACTTAACAAGCTTATAAAATGATGAAACTGAGCTTTGATTCTTAATATTCCTCTATTTTGTTGTTACTACTTGTATATTACACCAAACTTATAGCCTCATCCCTACAGCCTGTGATTATAAAAACATTAGAAAAGATCTGATGATATACAACCTCATCATACAAAGTTTTAGATACCTTCTAACATAATTTTTTAAAAAATCATTCAGATAGAACAAGAAAACAAACTGAATGAGTGAAAATTTTTTTCTATATCTGAGAATTTCTTCTTGTCCAGGTTACTGTAAATGCCACCATGTTCCGTGCTTTAAAGGTAAACATCAATGGTTCACTAATGTTATGTGCAAGTTTTTTTCATTGTTCCAATAAAAGTCAATGAACCAGGAGACTCTTGCAGATGTTTTCTATTAAGAAAGAATATTTTAAAAATTCAAATAGTATAGAAGCTGAAAACTAAATATGTAAAAGTCCCCTTACTTCACTAACTAGAAAATAGCTATTATCAAAAAGACAGAAAATAACAAATGCTGGTGAGGATGTGGAGAAAGGTAATCCTACCACACCCTTAGTGGGACCATAAATTAGTACAGCCTTTATGGAAAATAGTATCGAGGTTTCTCAAACAGATAGAACATCTATACAATCCAGCAATCCCACTACTAGGTATATACACAAAAGAATGGAAATCATTATGTTGAAGGGAAACCTGCACTTCCATGTTTATTGCAGCTTTATTCACAATAGCCAAGATATGGAACCAACCTAAATGTTCTTCAGTGGATAACTGGATAAAGAAGTATAGTATATATACACAATGGAATACTACTCATCCATATAAAAGAATGAAATTCTGCCATTCACAGCAGCATAAATGAGCTTGGAAAAAATTATATTGAGTGAAATAAGCCAGACACTGAAAGAGAAATATGGCATGTCACTCATAAATGGGAGCTAAAAAGAAAGAAAGGAGGAAATATGATAATAATAATTATAGGAAATTGAACTTTAAGAATGAGAGAACAGAACTGTGGTTACTAGAGGTGGGAAAAGGGAAGGGGGATTAGTGAGAGGTTGGTTGACGGACGAAACACCTAGATAGGAAAAATAATTTGTATTGGTGCACAGTCAAGCAAAGCATCCATAATTAACAATAAATTATTCCATGTTATCAAATGACTAGAAGAGAGAAATGCAATTTCCTCATCACAAAGAAACAACTGTTTTGTAATGATGAATATGTTAATTACCCTGATTCAACCATCATACATTATATACACATATTGAAATATAACTCTGTACCTCACAAATACGTATAATCAATATGTTTCAATAAAAAATTAAAATTAAAATAAAGAAAATAAGTAAAGCCAAAAAATTTAGATATATTTATTGGTATATATAGATAGCTGTTTCCAGGCACTAGGACAAATTCTTTAAGAAAAATGTAGGTAAATAGGCAGTGATTGAAATGTGCCTTACATTTCCTTTTCTAATTTACGTTGGTGAATGGGAAAAAGATGAGAATATTTTCTGTGTTTTCAAGTTCATCACTTTATTGTTTTTTTGTTTGTTTTTGGTTTGGGTTTTTTTTTTTTTACCACCAATAATTAGTTACTTTCAAGCTATACTGTTTGGGCAAGACAGACCTTATTCTCAGTTTTTAGTCAGGCATAGTCCATCCTACCCACTGTGGTGATTAGTTCACTATGAACACACGACTCACTTCTGACCAGTGGGGGCAGGTCCAAGACTCCTGTTTGGCTGTATTAGGAGAATTGTCAGGGCTACTCAGGCTATCTAAAGTATTCATGTAAGACACGACTCACCATTCCTGCCTGGTGTTGATGTAAGATAATTCCCAACATGCTGCCTTTTGGATGGTTGCCCTTAACTCCACAACTTTTGGCTCATGCTTCTGTACCCAAATACCAAACTCCCTGAGCAGTATATTGCCTGAGATATGCCAACGATATTATATCAATAAGTTAGTGTTTTTGACATGAACCAAAATTGCACTTTATAATTTTCTCCCCAAATCCTGTATGAGTATTGAGACATATTTGAAAAATTTTGAAACATAAGGGAAAAACACAAAACTGATGATAGTAGTTGATATAATAAATTAAGAAATAATAGTGGATAAAGACCTACATTTTAAAATAAACACACACCAAAAATCTAACCTGAAATTGGAGTATAGATAAGCCATGAACTTGTGGCAGATAAATACATTAAAATTTTATTTAAATTCATAGTGTCAGAGTAATATTTGTTTCATTTTAGAGATAGACAAATTAAGGAGTAAAAATTTGCTGCCTATGCTGAATAGCAATAGAGACATAAACCAAACTCAAATATGCAACCAGACACATGGACAAAAACAAGGTATTATTATTTCCACATAATCTTTTTAATCATCCAATGTCTATATTTTATAAAAGACATTTCCAAATCTTATGAGTAATTTTCAAATTTTAAATCTAGTGTTTCCCCTCAAATGACAAAGCCATTTACATTCATGGCAGCTGAGATTTTTTTTTTTTTTTTGGCACACATGGCCTTATGCCTGAGCTTCTATTATTTCGGTTCCAGAAGAATGCAATAAATATGTCTAGAGACAAGAGACAAAGTTAATAAAAGGCCGTCCTTTCCTTTCCCTAAGACCCTGGTTTAAAATGAGCTATTTTCCCTGAACACCATATATTAATTGGATGGCTTCAGCTTCAGCCACAGACAAAAGCAGTTCAGATCATGATTATTTGCAATATAATTCTTCTTGATATGATGAACAGTCACAGAGCGTAGATATTAAAAAGTAAACTTCTTCCATGATAAGAAAAAGATCTTAGAATGCAACCTCTTGGTGGGTCAATTAAAAGACTGCCACTGATATCACTTCCTGCATTGTGTGTATCCCTCCCTAAGATTCATGCATATTTTATAATCACAGAACTTTCAAAACTGTTTGATTTCTAATTGGCACTATTTTTTTTAAAGTTGGTTATTTCAATAAAAGTGTTCTTTGTTTGTGATATATATTCAGGATCCTCCTATTATGATTGCTAGTAGGTATGAGCACCTTGTAGGTGGTGGTCAGTGTTTAATAAACAGAAGACTCTCTGGAGATGTTTGTCTATTTTAATTAAACAACATAATGCATTTTTAAAATCTTTTTGTGGTTTATCAAATGCAAAGCACCTACCTACTTTTTTATATCAAACAAAGGAGGTATTCTCAGACCCTTTGCCTAAATAACTAAAATTAGTTTCTGAATCTAAATTAAACATGATTCAAGTCTTTGTTTGATCCAAGGCAGTTTCTGAAATCTGGACTTCATACTGATCCAGAGAACGATTGAAAACGCATAGCTCCTTAATAACTCTGCTTTTGGCGGTCATTTTAATTTTCTAAATGATTAATTCAGTTGGCAGGGCATCAGTACATAATCATTAATAACCACATAATTGAATATAGCAATACATTGTAATTCCTCCTTCCATCCCCTCCCCGCTTTGTTTTTTTTTTTTTTTTTTTTGAAACCAAACACATAAGCCATGGTTCTCAACTGGGGGTGAGATTTTGCTTCCCAGGGTGAATTTGGCAATGTCTAGAGACATTTTTAATTATCACTGCTGGAGGTGGGGGTAGGGAGTGCTAATGGGTAGAGGCCAGAGATGCTGCTAAACATCGTACAGTGCTCAGAACAGCTCCAGAGAAAAGAATTACCTGGTTCAAAATGTCAGGAGTGCAAAGGATGAGAAACCCTGACACAGGTGAACAAAAGTCACATGTTATAGACTTAGACTATTTTATATGGTAAAACTGTAGTCTCCAAGCTTAAAATAATTATTTGTTTAGCTTTGCACTCATCTAAATTCAAATAGTCTTACTTATATTTACGCATGCATTCAGACATTCATCCATTTATTTATTGCCTCATTCAAAAATTTAAAAAAAAATGCAAAGGGGCTTCTAAAATTCCAATTCAAACAAAAACTGAAATAGTTCATAAATTAAGGAAAACAAACCAGAGCAGATGTATAAAGCCAGATTAAAACATATTAATACACAAATAAGATTTGAGAAGAAGGTAGTTTTCTGATCATTGCATATTATGTCTTGGACTTTTTGCTAACAGCAAAGGGGAAACATGAGTAAGATTTGTGTTTAGTATGATTACTCTTATTGGAATGGAAAAGTTTATATAACTCAATGTGCAGAGACAGAGTCAAAATGGAAATGGTTAAAATGCTCCAGACAAAGGAATGTGATGGCTTGGAATAGAATAGGAGGAATGGGCTGATTATAGAAGACATTTAGAAAGTAGAATTGGATACAACTACACCATTCAGAAGTTGTGAAATCAAGGACCAGTCACGGATTATACCTGGATTTCCTTTGGCTTAAACAATGAAGAGACATTGGTATCATAAGAGGTACATGGAACAGGGGTGTGTGGAGGGAGGTATGATGGAAAAATAATAATCACAGTTTTAGACATGTGGAACTCAGAAAACTGTGCAATACCTTTGAAAATGTCCTTGGACAGCTAGATAAGAGAAAAATTTCTAGATGGAAATAGGTGTTGGATGCAGAGAGTTATTCAAGTCATCGAGGTGGTATAAATTTGGTTTGGCCAGAATACATGGGTACCCAGAAGTCACCAAGAGGAAGGCCTGAATGTTCCCACATCAAGAAAATATAATGAAAAGACCGGTGTTTCAAAGAGAAACTTCTGTCTACTTCAAACCCCTTCTGGTAAGAGTTAGTAAGAAGTATACAAAGTCTGGCTCCTGAAGTCATGAAAATACAATGCAGTTAATATTAAAACTGATATTTGTGTAGTAATTTAAAATTTATAAAGTGCTATTATGGGAATTATTTTATTTAATTCATATCATCTGAGTAGAGAGGACAGATATTATTATTGTGTCCATTCTGTAAAACGGTTACTGAAGCAATAAGAGGTCAAAGTGTATTTCCCAATATCATGAAGAATATAAATGCCATCACTGAGTTTTAAGCCAAGTTTTCTCATCCTAAATTTCCTGCATTTTTCAACACACACACAAAGCCTGAATATGTATAAATAAAAATTAGGAATGAATATTGCTTAGAAAATAGTTTCTCCCCCTGTAAGGATTCTATATATGCATTAAAAGTTAATCTCGGTCATTTCAAGGGACTATAGCATAATACTAAATGTATTTCTATATAATTTATCTGACTTAAGAAGTTAAATGCTTTAGATATTTGTGATGAGTATATATAATGTGACCAAGGTATAGCATTGTTCTCAATAGTAATCAGTTACACATAGCCTCCATCAAATCTTAGCATGTTTCTATGATAGATAATTTTACACTTTATTGCTAAATGTATATTTCAAGTGACCTTGGATGTCAAATTTGAATGGCCAAGGTTTCTTGAGCAAGAAATTCAGAGGTAAAGGAAATTTAACATGTGCTCTGGTTTCAATGGTGTACTATCTCGAATAAAAATTGATAATGACTCCAGGACTGTAAATGCTTTATCAGTCCCAGAGGCTTAGCCGCTTCACACCAGATGCGGGGAACTGACTGCATTCATTAATATCCTTCACTGAGGTCACAGGTAGGGAGACAAGGAGCTCCAGGGAGGATAGCTACTGAAATACAGGCAAAGTATATTGAGTTTTGTGTAGTGAAGGAAGGATGTGGGTTTATAATGTTCCCATTGTCTTCAGTATCTAAGTAAATTGAAAGTCAAGTCTACTGAAAGGAACACTTTGTTCCTTGAGTCTTCCCCGTTCCTATTCCAGCAAAGGTAGACAGCACTTGTTCAGAGTAACCACTGCTTTTTACTTCTCTTCTACCCTTTTACTCCTTTTTACTCCTTTAACCCTTTTTTCTCCTTGTCTACCCTTTTAAATAATTTTTTAAAAAGGAAGTAATTTTTCTGTCTTTGTTACTTTGTTATTTTATTTTTTGTCTTGGTGAAAATTAGAATTAAAACGTGCTATTCTTTTATACCCTCCCTGTCAGTACGTTTCCCAAAGTTGAGCTTAACAGATTCAAGAGAATCTGTATGCTGAAGTGACTCCCGGGGGGAAATACAAATCCTTTGAAAGCCTTGCCACACAGCTTCAGCAACAAGCCTTGAGATCTTATCCAGCCTAACCCTGCTTACATATTTCAGAACCGAACCCCAATCTTCATTGCCACACAGCATTCCCCTGGTGATTTGAGCAAGCCTTGTTAACAGTTTCATCTAACAGGCTCAGCAGGTTCAACATTTGATTATCTTTCCCTTAGGTTCAAGATCAAGTCTTTTTCCTTCGTTATGCACTGACAGGATCACTGTGCTTGGGTTCCGTGTGTGGGTAGCTTCACATAACAGAACGTGTAGAAAATGTAGAATCAACAATCTGGATAAATCTTGCATTCAAGGAATTTAATTGTATTATTGAAATTCAGGGCTGTGCTCCTGAGACATTGATCCAGTATTGTCAGTTTCAAATCCTGGTGCACTAGCAGCATGATGATGTGTTCATGGAATTTGCAATTGAGATAATGAGGAATCAAAGATTGCGACAAGATCCTTAACTGACAGAAAACAGGGGAACCGATGCAAATCAATACCGACCAACACGAAGCTCGCCTGGCAGCAGCAATCTTGGCAAAACTCCTCAGGTTCCAAATTAAGAACAGGCTCAGGATTTTGGAGAGGGGCACAGTTGGATGCGCAGACTGGGGTGACGCTTTTGCTTTCCAAGGCACAGAGAATGTTTGCTCATAAGCTTTCATTGCCAAAGGCAAGGCGCTTGGCTTCAGCAGCCAAATAAAACAAAAGAGGATTGGAACAAAACAGTGGAATACAAAATATACTAAAAAAAAAAAAAAAAAAAAAAAGAAGGAAAACGACTTGTGACAAATGATTGCTTTTTGCTCTGCAGGAAGTTATATGTGATATGCTCTGTTGGTGGATCCTTAAACAATTTAAAAGGAGGTGAAGGCCCACATTGTTACAAGGAAGATACATTTTAATCATGAAGCTGGATTTTTCTTAACTTTTGTTTACTTCAGAGCTGAATAGGAAAAGCTGATTTTCATTTCAGTGATGAGATCAAATTTAAGGTGTTTCTTAGGTAAAGCGAAATGGACAATTGTCCTTACACTGCCCTTTATATCAGTAATCCATTCTCTCTCTCTCTCAGAATACACATGCCCTGGGAAGTCTGAGGTATAAAAGCAAAAACAGAGGAAAGGAGTCAAATAGGATAGATGTTTCAAGCCAAATTTTATATCTCATTTCTGCACATTTACTCTAGTGGGGTAATTATTAAATTACATGGAAATTCCTTGCCTCAACAAAACATAGGGTGGGGTCATATCTCTAATTGTGAAACAGTCTTAATTTAGTCTTGTTGTTCTGGCATAATTATGAAAAGCACTCTGTTTTATGCTCAGAATATACTGGTTTGGATGATAAATTATATGGTAATATGTAACCATCCTGAAAACCTAAAAGACATTAATTCCAAAAGAGAGGAATTTTCTATTTACCAGATATCATTTAATGTACCGTGTGATACCACTTAAATGTTGTAGCTTGATGACTAGTTTGGAAAAATATGTTACTGCCTCAGCTATCTATGAAGTTAAAGAACAAATGTTATCTAAATGACTTTAGAAAAAATAAATCTTTTTTGTTTAGCCAGATTTTACTGGCATCTAAATTACCCTTTGATGCTTTATGTGCTTTAGAACGTCCAAGGACGTACTTTCAAAAGATCAGTATATTTCATCACTGCCTGAGAAACTGCTGGGCTGCTCTATAGCTGTAAGAGTCAATTTTCCTTATTTTCCCACAAAAGTAAAAATGCTGTATGTTATGATTAAACACCAAGAAAACTAGTCAAATAGAGAGATCACATTAAATTACCCAGAATTAGCCTCTTAGATAAATTAGTGCTGAGATATATTTATTTTAACCCTTTTTGATTAAAAAAAAAAATTCTAAAATATAAGGAAACTTTCCAGACTTGGTATTGTGGGAAAGAAATTCGTGCTGATACCAAGAAATATCTTGGCACTCCCAGCCTTAAATTGATCTCATATTGGTTTGACGTTGTCAATTATTTTTGCATTAAAAGGAGTGAAAACTATGAAAAAGACCGATTTTATTGGTACATAATACAAATGCCATTGTGTAAAACTGGCCATTCAGTAAAGGCTAACACAGGTTTATCTCTATTGTTTCTTCTCCACATAAAATTATTTACAAGTTTCTAACAAATGGTCTGGGGCTTGGTTTTTTTTTTTGTTGTTGTTGTTTTTTTAATCAATATTCCCTCATTTCAGCATATTTAACTATAACCAATCTCCTAGAACCACATGGGACTTATTTTCAAAATCACTTCTACTAACTTCAATAAAAAAACATCAAATTTTGTAAAACTTCTGAATATTGGTACCAGACATCACTATGATCAATTTCCCTTTAAAATCGACCAAAGTAAAGATTTACTATATCTTCCTTTCCATCTAAAACAGTCAAATTTCATTATTCTGGAGCAGGAATTTTAAAATTCCTTAACTGTAGTATACTTATTAATCTAATAATTGGACACAAGAAACTTAATTGTCTTTTGAATTGAGAGAAAAAGTACACTAAATTTTAATCCAATGTAGGAATTAACTGACTCGTTTATTTACTCATAAGTTATTGCTCCTCGCCTACTGTCTGCTGGACACTTAAGAACACGGGTGAGAACATGGAGGAATAAAGTAGAGATATTCCTTCTCTTATTTTCATTAGAGTCATCTTATTTGGGAGGCAAAAAGGGCAGGCCAAAGAAAGGCAAAATGACTAATTTCTCTGTTCTACCTCCCATCCACCTCTGCCTTGCTATCCTAAACCTAAGTCATCGAAACTTTTAACCATCTTTATTCATTAAATATATTTCTAGGCACTTCTACTGAAGATTATTACAAAAATTCACAACAAATTCAGCGCAAAGTTTCAGGTAGTTGATAAAACTAAAAAACCTCATCCACCCGCTTGTTTTGTGTTTAAGCCTAGCTTTTCTTTCTTTCTTTTTTTTTAATTTCTACAAATCATTGTTCAATATTCATTCTACTATGAAGAAATTATTGTCCCATTGCACAAATTATCCTCACTCCAAAATGACATGATTAGAAATTTTCAGCTAATCAGTAAGTGGTCTGTAGTTTGATTCCCATTCATTAGTGCTGTCAAGGGGAAGATGTCGTGGAAAAGGGAACAGTGCTTTCCGTATTAGGAAATGAATACTAAAATTGATTAATAATTGAGAAAAGGATTAAGATTCTTTTCTTTCAGCTATATTATACAAAAGAGATTGTTTAGTTAATGGCAATTATGTGAAATATTCTGGGTAATGAAGCAACATAAATAAACTTTGCAGTACCCACTCATATCACAAATAGAAAAAAAAAATGCCAATTTGAATGTAATGTCACAATTTGCATTTAAGATCATGAGGAAACTCATTGCTTGAACTAACTCAGCCTATTAGGTAATAATAATTTCAATAGTAATAATGCTCTCTGCTTAATTTTCTTTAGTTTGACTAGCATAGTTTACCAATGTTTTCAAATAGGCTAAAATTACAACCTAAATCCCCTTTGTGAGTTTTTTAAGGGGATGCAGACACCATGAAGGTAGGAATTAGGCCATTAATGCTTCAGGATGCATCCTTTTCATTATTTTGTCTTATTTGAAATTTGTTTTGTATGACATTTATTTCTTTATAGTAATTAATTCACTGGATATTTACTAAATGAGAGTATAGTCTCTGGTGTTTCATATATGTTATAGATCTTATGATAGTGGCACATTTAACTCTCCTTCATCCATGCACATGTTTCCTGATATCTCAGCAACTGAAATAATCAAGAGCTTGCACACTAGCTTCTGATGGTTTTGGGGGGTGCGGGCTAGGAAAGGGAATACCCACCATAGGGAGCTCACAGGAGTCCCCCACAGACCACCAATGGTGTCATTTGTTCATAGACAATGTTAGCAAAACTTTAAAATGTCAAATAATGGGATGCCCATGAAGTTAATGTTGGTATAGCATTTGTCAATTATTTCAGGGTTAGTTTCTTCTCAGTTGACTAAAATAATCAGGTTTGCAAAAGGGATTTTACTTAATACACACACACAACCCTGGGATAAATGATCAGAACTGTGTGAAAAAGTACACATCGGAAAATAATAGAAATAACTCTATTCTGAAGAGTGTTTTTTCTCTAAGTAGCACAACTGTGTATTTCATGTTTTTTTATAAATTTTTCATAAAAACTAAAAACTACTTTTATCCTGGCAAATAGTCTTTGTGGAAGTACTTTATTAAAACTGCATTTTTAAAATTTAGCAGTTCATTTTTAAAAATTTGTCATACACTTTTAGGGACAGTATTTTCTGAGCATCAAATACTACATTGTTTCACTGTCTTGTACATTTTCCCTCCAAAACAGATACTTAATTTCAGCTAAGGTATGTGAAGGAGAAAGATCTCTACCACTTTCATTGACTTAAAGTCATTAAAATATTTATTGGATATTTGTCAAAGATGTTTATCAATGATTTTATACAAAATTTCAGATTCTTTCCTCACAACTTGTTAAACTATGAGGTTAAAATTGTTCTCTATAAAATTCCCAAACATGACTTTTTCTTGAAAGAGTCATTGCCAGTTCAAGATAGCCGTCAGTCTTCCTGGCATTTCTTAAAGTACTTTGTTATCAATATGGTTGTTTTAGTTCCTGGAATCCATGATTCCTTCATGTTTAGCTTCCTTAGCGTTAAGAGAAAAATAGCAGCCTGAGCTTGCTTGGTCATTTTGGTAGTCTATTTAAACAGATTTTGCTTCTAACCTGGTGGTGTTAAGTTCCAGGTAAACCTTTGAATCCCTTATTACTAATAACACTGTTCTCTTAGAGAATCATTGAAGGTTTGTTGCCTAAAGGAATGGAAGTAAAAAATACACCAGACTACATTTAATGAAGCTACATAGCAGGTTAATTGAAAAGATATTACATTATATATAAGTAGGTTTCGATGTATTAAATGTGTACCTTTTCATTAGAGAAGACCAAAATATATCTGCAGAAATGTCCAAGAGTTTAAAATGTAAAGAATTTCCAACAACTCTTACCTAACACAAGCATATAAAATTAAAGAAAATTAATATAGTTTCAACTTTTTGAAATGTTTGAAATTAAAATAAATTACTGCCATGTAAGTTAACAAAATGTAAGGAAGATGATTCTATAGTAGTGTTGAAGAAATGTGCAGAAACTGTTAAGTCACCATTATCCTGGTTTTTCATTCTATTTCTAAACCATAACTTGATTTGGTCCACTTCCTTTCATTTTTCCTGCTTCCAGCCTATTCCAAGTGTCTGTCCTTTCTCACCTGGCCCACTGTAGTGAGGTGCTCACAGGGCCCCCTGCTCACCTAGTGTACTTAACTTCTCACCTCAATTGGCTCCTTTCCTTTGGTATATGAGAATATTCAAGTCCCTTCCAATATATCATTTTTGACTCTTTATCCAGCTGGCACAATGGCTTCCTAGTTAAGCTGCCCAAACAGTACTTTGTACTTTTTATCTTTCTTTCTTCAGTTCTTTCCACTCTTAATTCATAGTAATATGACTTTAACACTCGATTGAAAACTTATTTTCTGAAGTAATCAAGAACCTTGTCATTGTCAGGCTCGATTTGACTTTTCTGCAATATTTGGCACTGTGAACCACTCCTAACTTTGGGGAACTTCTTCACCTTTGTCTTGTATGACACAATTTCTCCTCAGAACTGTATATGTGTTCTCCTCCACATCTGTATATGTGTTAGGCAGGATTATGGCAGGAAACAGATCTTGCACTCAAATTAGATAATTAGAGGATATTTTAATACAGGGATTATTTACAAAAGTGTGAGCAAGAGAGGTAGCATAGCACAGTTGCCTAGGTTTAATATCTGTGGGTGTTACCCCTCCTAAACGTATAGAGCAAATAGAGAAAGGGGTCACCAGAACCGGGTTGAGCTCTCCAGGAAAGTGACCTTCAGTCACGGGACATTGACAGTGCTTTGAGAACTCACAAGGATGGATGTGGAAGAATAAAAGTCCTGAACTCATTCTTCTTCCTTTTGTTTTTGTTTGTTTTTCTTGTTGTTGTTGTTTGTTTTACAAGTGCTGCCTTCACTGACTGTGTGAACAGAAGAATCTAAAAGATCTAACAGAAGATATTCCACCTAGCCTTTCTCTCTCTCTCCTTCCTTCGTTCCTTCGTTCCTTCCTTCCTTCCTTCCATTTTGACAGCTGGCTGGCCCAGGGATGGAACCCTGCACCTTGGTGTTATCAGCACCATGCTCTAACCAGCTCAGCTATCCAGTCAGCCCCAGACTCTATTTCTTAAGTGGCAGTTTTCTCTAGATTTCCTCTTATCTTCACACTCTTTAGACATCCTCTTGACTCTGGTACCTTCTTATATTCAATCTTGGCTTATATTATCATTTATATTCTGATAATTTTCTAATCTATATCTCCATCATGAATAGATTTGTTTAGGCCAGTCTCAAACATTCAGCTATTTGAAGGGTATCTCTTCCTTGAACTGTACATCACAAAATCTGAGGTCATTTTCTTTCCACAGAACTTATTCTTTCTATATTATCTCTTTCAAACTGAACAACATCCTACCCACCCATCACTAAAGTCAAAAACCCAGAATTATCCTTGACACATTTTTATTCTCTAGGTATAGTAAATTAATCATAATGCTTCATAGACTATCTCAGTGAATATTTAATTCACCCTCTTCTGTGCCTTGTCACCATCAATAGCCTAGTCAGTGTAACAAAAACATACATACAAGAATTTTAAAAACTCATTACAAAGAGCTTACCTAGTCTGGGGATTAAGGTAAGTTTCCCCAGAAGAAAGCATACGTTTTTTGACACCTAAAAGGTGGAAAAGTGTTGAACTCAAAAGAAATAATATGTGCAAAGGTTCTTAGGGGAAAGAATAAATTATATATTTGAGAAACTAAAATAAGACAAGGATATTGGAAAGAGGAGACTATCTTAAAATATTTTCAATTGAGGCTGGAGAAGTAGGAAGATGAAAGATTGCAGAGGGCTTTGGAAGTCATAATGTGAATTTGTGACCTAATGCATATGGTATTCAAGCTGATGGAAGGAATGAAGAATTAAGGAAGAAAACCCAACAGTATTCTCTCTATTTAAGTCTGAAAAGGTCTCACAGTCTTAATCTGTAGAGCAGGAGAATATACCATCCCAGTGAGAAAACAGGACCTGATTAAAGGTAACAAGTAAAGAAATCTTTTAGAAGCAACACACCTTGTGTAAGGTAAATGGGGGACATAGACCTATTTCACCCTCCCTGTGCATACCAGAGTTCCCCCTCCTTCCTGGGAAACTACCCGTAGCCAAGGTAGTTACCCCTGGAAAGCCACATCTCCTTTAAGACAAGAGAAGACTGGAGGAAGCAGGGACCCTGTGTAAATTGACATGCTGCTGTGAAAGTGCTCTGGCTCCAGGAGAGTAGCAAGTAAGTTATCTACTCAGCCAGATCTCCTGGCTCTCTGAGTTGGGTGAGGGTCTACAACTAAGCATGTGGATGATTTACACCTCTCCTTTGATCTGTTCACTATATAACTGTTTTATATACTCCATGGCAGTGTGGATTTCTAGCTGGCTGGCTTCCATCAGCACCTCCCGTAAGTAAACCGTTATCTCTACCTATTGCAATATTGGGTGAATTTGTTTGGAATAGAGAAACACTACATGAGTGCCCCTTCAGATTTGGAGCTCCCATGATATACCTTGTTTACTCTTCACTTGAATCTCCATATACAACTCATATCTGTGCCCTAAATACCTGTGTATATTAAGAATTTTCAGATTGCCTTATGAGTTGGAAAAGCCTCTTTGTAGGGAATTTCCTTGCATTTATAATTTGCACTAAAACACTTGGGACCTGTGGTACTATGACTGTTTATTATATCTTCCAAAATGCAAGATGAAAAGTTAATTTATTTGAGTTAAAAGTATTAAATATTATGTTATTATTATCATTTTTTAATTAATCATGACCTTTCAGATTGCTAATAACTAGAGCAAGTCACTTAAACTTCATATTTTGATTTGTTCTCTTCTAAAATAAAAGAGTTGAATAGATAAACACTAAGAGCTTTTCAAGGTCTCAAATTCTATAAAACTAAATATAATACAAATAAGAGAATGGATACAATGATCCCTTTAAGATTACTGCCAATCCACCAAATTTTACATTAAGTACCTTAAAATAAATGAAATGGACAATTAGGAAAATCATCATTACATGTTTCCACGTAAATCAACATTCATTCACATAGAACAACAGCATTTAATCCATAAACCTTGGCATCAGATCTAGATATACCATCTATCATGACACTTATTCGGCTGTTGAAATTTCATCCTCAGAAAAATGTTAGAAATTAGAGAGTAGATACATTCCAAGTTAATGCACCAAGGAAATTTGCCCAGCTCCTAGAAAAATGTACATAAAACACATGAGCATGTGCACGCACACACACACACACACACCCAAAAATATGTGTTAGAGTCTAGACTATAGGTATTTTCAGAGACAAATGAGAATAGAAATAATAAAAAAGGTGGGAAAAATGAATAATGAAGTAAGAAGTACATTGTCTTTTCTCATTTTTACATCTTAAACTATTTTAAATAATAATTTCTGACTTTACTCTTAATTTTCTTTTATTACCTCTTGACTTCAACTTAACACTGTCCAGTAGAGAATTATTCATCTCCTAAAGGATCCTAAGGCTTAATTAATAGAGAAGTAAGCCAAAGGGATAAAACTAGAGATATCAGAAGTAATTACAATTTAATGAAACAAGGATGAACAAATTACCACAAAGCCCAGTAGCCTAGTAAGTGACCTGAAATGAAAATTTGGTCATCAAACTGATAACCTGTCTTTTTACTCACCTCTCACTCTAAAATATCATTTTCTTTTACTCTTTCCCATTTCATCCTCCTCTCATTTTGAATATGGGAAATGATCATAGTTATAATTACAAGTAAAAATAATAAAATGTCATTGTGCCTCTCATCTTCGACACAAGTTCACATATTCAAAAGTTAACCCTGAGGCATGGTCTGCAGGATGAAATTAAAATTCAACTTTAGTTTACAGTCAAAATTAACTAAAGATCTCTTTGGATGAAAGTTTACTTTTATTTCAGATATATGATAAGCTTTTTTGAATATTTACCATATTTTGAGGCCAACATGGAACTCATTAATGTCTCCCAAACACAGTTTCTAGGGTGGTTTTCAGCACACAGAAGTACTGCAGCAGAAGCTCCAGACATGCAGCCTCAGAAAATGTTTGGAATAGAGGGAATGTTTATAGTCCCGTGCTGTTTGTTTTGACAAACACAATTTCTTTTTATGCTGCAGGAGGGAAAGAAAAAGGGACAAAAAAGAAAAAAAAAAAAGAATCTTTTGTTTTAAGTCAGTTACTATCAAATGTTAGGAAATGAAAAGGGAACATTAACTCCCTTCCCTCTCCCAAAAAGCAGCAGCAGGGTGAAATTAACCGGGAAGGCAATCACTGTCCTATTCATACTTCTGCTGGGGCTGAAATGAAAGCCTGCTCTGGAGTCTGTCTTCAACTCCTCTCTCAGGGGTGCAGAGTCTCTCTAGCACAAGCCAAGATGCCTAATCGTATTATGTGCTTCAAAGTATGTCAATGTTGTGCAAGTGGGGCCTGGGTGGGCAAAATCTAGCTGATAGGGGAAAATTGATCAAGCGCAGACCATGGCATTCTTTATCACAAAACTGGATATCGGTGAGTAAAGGATTTCTATCTTTCAACAAGCACCAGCCTAATTTAAACTTGCATTTTCTTATGTGTAACAGTTTATTGCGTCTGTGAGTGTATTTATTTACATATACATGGACACTGAGGCAATTAACTGAGTACATTAATCCATTTCTGTGCTTATAACAAAATACTTGGAACTGGGTACTTTGTAAGAAAAAAAAAATCATTGCTTACAGTTTCAGAGGCCAGGAAGTCCAAAGTCCAGTGAACACATTTGGTGAGGTTCTTGAAGAGGTGATTAGATTCTGAGGACTATACCCTAGTGAATGGATTACTAATGGTGGTCATGGACATGGTTCTGAGGGCTTTAAAAGGAGAGCATGTGACAGTTTTTCTCTCTCTGCTCCACCATTCTCACTACGTGATACCCTGAGTTGCTGTAGTAACCAGCAGAACAAGGACCTCACCAGATGAGTTCCCTAGAATTTGGACTTCCTAGCCTCTGAAACTGTAAGCAATAAATTTCATTTCTTACAAAGTACCCAGTTCCAAGTATTTTGCTATAAGCAACAGAAATGGACTAATACACTGAGGGTTTAAATTTCACCTCAAACTTCTCAACTTTCTAATGTCTTGCAATCTAAGAAACTAATTTGAGTCAATATCTCCAAACGAAAAAAGTTATTTACCTGTGCAGCAGCATTTTGTTCTACAGGTAGCTAGTTTTAGAAATACATTGAAGGTAGTCTTATATAATCTCATCCTTGAAGAATTATATTTATTAGATAGATAAATGATACTAGATTGGGAAGTTTTGATAACAGCAGGAAGGGAAACTAGGTTTCATTGAGTCAGAAAGATGCTCAATAAATACAATAAGTGAAATACAAAAATAACAAGACAAAAATACATTTGTCTGTACAGCAAAGTGTTACAACTGGGAAGGAAACTGCTATGATACTGAGGAAAAAAAGACTATTAAAGTACATTATTAATAACTACTTTAGAAACAAAGTTACTTAAGATTGAGTATTATATTCACTTAAAGAAGAACTGAGGCATCAAGAAAAAAGTAATAGATACAGCTTCCACTGTACGTGAAAAAGACATAAAGCAATTAAGAACAACTCTAAAATATAATATATAGGTATGTATGCACCATATATTTATACATAGATGTACATGTGTTTATAAATATAATTTATTTTAGCAAGGATTTGTAATAAATTGTTATATAAATGGGGAATCCCTGTGCAAGTATACATTAAGATACGTTTTCAAATTTTATGCTAAATAGTCCTTGCTATGCAGGCATAAGGCCATATGGAAGGTTATGGCTGCTATGTCAATACCTACAGAACATTGATGTCTTCTTAGCTAGTTCAAGTACAGCCATTCCATCTGCGATAAACACTGGGCCCAAAGGCTACATTTATAGATTGCACTAAAAAAGTTAAAATTATTTTTACAGGGAAGGCATTTTTATAGGTTTTGGGAAAAAGGGAACTCAATGTGTGTTCCAACATACTTACTCACTGGTGACTGTGAGTGCATTTTCATGTATGCATGTATAGGGAAATAATAAAATAACCCTAATAGCACATCTTTATGAATGCCAGCACTAAAATAACTATCATGCTATTATTATTTCCCTGGGGATAAAAATCTAGTTGATTCTCTTTGGCTGCTGCATCTTCAATCTTTCCATTATGATGACTGGTTTTATTCTTTTTTCTTCTAAACACTTGATGGGTTCCTTTTCTAAATGAGAGATATAGGGTACATCTTTGCTAATCTGCCAGAAGTTATTCAAGGAAAAGACAATGGGGCAGATAAAATTGAGCATGCATTTTTATTTTTTTCCTTTCAAAATGAGATTTTCACTGAGCCTAAAATTACCAAGAAAGTCTGCACCCATCTTTTAAAAATCTGTTAAAAACCCAAAGGTTTTGATGCCAAAAATGACTACTTTAACATCCCAAAATACTACTTTAATACCCCTAGACTTTAGTGGAGGGGAGGCACCATTGCCCTGTTCATTTGTTGCCATTTGAGATGAAACCTTTGCTGTATGTACCAGGTACCCAGCATCTATCTTTGTAACAGAACTTCCATTCTTCTTCCATAGAGAATGGAAGGAAACCTCTTTCAAATTAGTATATGAAAATGTACAAGCAGTAGTCATAAATCTTTGCTCATATTTTTAATCCTAATTTCATAGTAGTTAAAAATAACACTTAATTTATTTTGACTTTTGTAAAAAGACAGATGAGCATGCATAATTAAAGTGAAAAGAAAAGAAGACATGAAGAGGGTTTCTGGAGGCTCCTGTACTATAAAAAGGCACCAGATACTGGATACTATTCTTGTAGAATCACGTAGGACTTCACTAGAAGGTTGCAGAGGGAAAATCAACTCTGCTGCTGTCTTTCCCTACATGTAACTGTGATGCTGTTGGTCACTGATTCTTGATGGGTTTGTTGTAAAAATTAAATTAAATAATCCATTTGAAGTAATTTGAAAGCCTCAAGTACTACATAAAGAGAAGATGGATAAGGAAAAATTTTTTAAATGTTGATAGTAGCTTATAAATGTAAGTTATTCATTAGTATTCCCATTATGCTTAGTGTGAAATGGTGGCAAGAAGAGGAAAGGGAACTGCTGGCTAGGTGTCGGGAGTGCCAAATAAGTGCTTTATGCTTCTTTAAGATGGAGGAACTTTGATCAAGGGAATTTGCATCATGAACTTGGCAGTCCTATCCCACTTAGGCCTATCCCGCTTAGGCCTGCCAAGTTCATGACACAAGTTCCTTTGACCAACACTAGGCAGGTCAGCTGAATCCATCCTGGAGAGGAAGTTAGTAGAAAACAGATTCCAGACCTGGGTCAAATTCCGTGGCTGACATATTGATTAACCTTCTAACCTACCCTGTTCTCAAAAAAAGTTTATCACCCAAAGCGGCTACAACAAACAGCCTGTGTATCTATCAGCTGACATCAACCAGCCTGACTGAAGCTGATTGGTATGGACCTGTGATCAAACTCAAAATATCTCAGGCACATTATCTTTTCCAGAAATTTGTAATTGGGATACTGAAAAATTAATTCTTTTGATAGCGGTGTATCCTTAATTGAAATGCCTTGTAGTCATAGTCAAAATTAGAGCCATAGTCAACCACATACAAGCTGAAATTCTGGGGAAATGGTGAAAATCTAAATGTACAGAAGTGGGAGAGGGGAAAAGGAGACAACAGAAAAGCAAAAGATATGTCCATGTGGCACTGCGAAAGAGAGAAGATGTAGCTTACGTCCTAACTTTTTACTTTCAGTCCTGCTGCAGCATGGCTGAACTTCATTCTCTGCCTTGGAATTAACCGTTGTTAGCATCCTTTTTGTAAGCCATTTAAAATGATTTTATTTTCTCTGGATACAAATACGCCATGTCTGTAACATGTGCATATCCTTTCCTTAATGTTCTTTGAACAAATAGTCTACACCTCACGACAGTGTGTGTGCAAGTTACTATAATCAGTTCTTTTGTGTTTGCTAATATTGGTTTTATGTTTTTTAAGAGAATCACGCCTTTTAAATTTGCCTTTAAATTTGTACCATAGACTCTAGGAGATTCATTTGACCATCATCTTTTTATCCAATTCTTTTCAGTCAATGGTGTTTGCTAACATGAGGAAAATATTCTAGCATAAATACTCCCTCAGTCGAGGTATCTTGTAAAATATAAATTATACTGGGGACTGTATAAATTTGGAAGGCCTGTTAGCTAGTAGTAATTGCTCCACCACAGTGTTATTTTTACACTTATATCTTATAAACAAGAATTTCACTAACGAAGAGCCTGTGTTACTTGGAGAAGCACCAAAGGAAGGAGCAGATTTGATGAATTTTAACCTTAATAGTTAATCCAGGAAAGTAGGTACAGAAACAGATAAGTACACTGAAAAGCTTTCTGAAAGCATTGTAACTTGGCTATATGTATTCCTTTCATTGCTTATTTTTCTTCATAAAAATTAAAAGTGAATGTCTTAAAGGAGGAGTCTATGTGCTTTCCTTCAAGAATAAAAAGGAAGAAGTAATTGATGCCGGGCAAGACCAACAATTTTTTAAAGTCAGAATTTATAGAAAAAGGAACTCCAAGAGACAAATGAAGTGGTGGTTGTGGTGTGTGTGTGTGTGTGTGTGTGTGTGTGTGAGAGAGAGAGAGAGAGAGAGAGAGAGAGAATGAGACAGAAAGAGAGGAAACTCCAAGAAGTTCGGGTGAATCTTTGCCTAGTTTTTTTCCAAGAGACATATACTTTTTTTAATTATTAGAAAAATTCAGACATTTAGTCTCCAAACCCTGATAATGAGAGAATGTCATGGGAGACTCATTCATTTTTTTCCTGGAATTAGGCCGGCCCGTGGCTCACTCGGTAGAGTGCGGTGCTGATAACACCAAGGCCACGGGTTCGGATCCTATATAGGGATGGCCGGTTTGCTCACTGGCTGAGCGTGGTGCAGACATTTTTTCCTGGAATTATGCAAGCATAATAAGTATATGTTTGAAATGTGTGAGATTTAATTTCCAATCCCATCAATAATCGATTCATGTGTTTCAAAATACTACTGAGGAAAAAAATATATTAATTTCAAGTTGCAAGTGATCATTAAAGGCGAGAGGCCCCTATTTACACGTATAGCCTAGAGCGTCTTTTACAATACCATCATAGGAACAGTGGAGTCTGGAAAAAAGTAAGGAGGGACAGTTCCACTATGGGTAGAAACAATCCCATTTTATATAAAGCCAAATTAAGACAGAATTTATTAGATTTCCCAAAAGACAATCCATTGAAAACATTCATATATATTTGAATGTATATGAAAGACTGTACATTCTACATTTGTTATATAATGCAAGTGCCCAACACTCATTCACTAAAATCTTTCTGAAACAAGTCTTTGCTAGAGGGGAATACTCTGCTTTAAAACTTTTTTTGTTTTCTTGAAATGCAATGTTCCTTAACTACTCCTGCCCCCAACTCTACATCTTGTTCCTTCCATGGACATTGCATGAGGGGTTGATTGGTCATAGGTAATAGATACTGGTCCACGTTACCCTTCTGGGAGAAGTCAACTTGTTAAAATTCCTGAGCACAAAGATTTCTTTTTATTCTCCTCTCCACTTGGTCCAACAAGATGTAATAATACGGATTGGTGTTTTTGTCCTGTACTCTCAAATTTGTCCTTGGGAGGACTATGCCCATCAGCACAGTGGGAGAGAGGGAGAGTGTGGGCAGGCTCATGGTGGCTGTCACCTTAAGTCCTCCAATCTACCCTTTATTGACAATTAATGTGATGTTTGCATAATTCATTTGCTAACTTGTTTTTCTTATTTCTCAGTTTTTCCCAAAATTTACCAGGAAAGGAGGCCCTATTTATTTAACTCTGCAAACAGTCTAACAAGATGTATTTTTACATGAATTTGAAAAGAAAATTTTAGATTGCAAATTAAATTGTAGGAAATAAATTCAGCGATCTATAGGAAGAAATAAATTACTGATCACCCATAAAGAACACTGACTAGTTAACATGATTTCAAAATTATTTTTAAAAACAACAGAAATTTATGCATAATTATTTGAGATTAAGTAATGGGTACTCCACAACATTGGGTGGAGTCAAACACAAAGACACATTTAAGGCCAGAATTATGAATTCAATTAATAACCAAAGGATTATGTTCAGAGGGAATGGCTTTTTCAGGTGATGAAACATCTAAATGATGCTTCATACCAAAGAACAAAAAGTTTATTGGGGCTATATTCCTTAGCCTGAATAATCTTCCTCCAACAAAGTAAGAACATAATTCATATATTAATTTTTAGCTCCCACCAATAAGTGAGAACATGTGGTATTTCTCTTTCTGTGCCTGACTTGTTTCACTTAATATAATTCTCTCAAGGTCCATCCACGTTGTTGCAAATGGCAGTATTTCATTCGTTTTTATAGCTGAGTAGTATTCCATTGTGTAAATATACCACATTTTCCGTATCCACTCATCTGATGATGGAAATATATAAATTCACACACACACACACACACAAAACCGGGGGCGGGGGGAGAAGATATAACAACCACAATTCCTTGAAGTTGATACGACAAGCAAACAGAAAGGACATTGTTGGGGGGGAGGGGGGAGGGAGAAGGGAGGGAGGTTTTGGTGATGGGGAGCAATAATCAGCCACAATGTATATCAACAAAATAAAGTTTAAAAAAATTAAAAAATTAAAAAATTAAATTAAATTTTTTTAAAAAAGTAAGAACATAATTCAATGAAACTAAAATAGCAGAAGAGAGAGTGAAGTTCCTTTTGCTCATGAATCTCTGAATGGCTGGCCTGGCTGCCTTCTTCAAGCTACCAGGAATATTACAGCAACAGCAAGGAAGAGGTGAGGTGAAGAAAGAAGTGAGGGCAATATGAAAATGGAATAATTATGAGAGACTGGATAAAAGAAGTGAATAATTTTCACTCGAAATGATCTTTATAAAAAGACAGTGATATAGTTAGACATTGTAAAGCCAATAAGACTTTCAGGGTCATTTGTGAGTGGCAGAATATTTGGATTTTATAAGCTAGCATTGGATAAGCTCTTCTCTGGACACAGTGTAGCAGTTATTCTCCCATAAGCCCTCACAGGATACAAATTGGACAGTGTACAAGTAACTCCTGATGAATGTGAATGTGCTGCTCAGTGATGAAAGGTTTCCTTAGAAAAAATAAAGCAAATGGAAAAGGTATTCTCATCAACTTTGAATAGACATATCCAAATAAAGTAAATGGTAAACGTATTCTCATCAACTTTGAGTAGATATATCCAAAGATAATGTGCATACTGCAAAAGATTTGAAAAGGGTTGTTTCAGTAATGTGATCATAAAGGGTCATTTATAGTAGATTTCTTAAAAAGCTCTTTTTATTGTGACATGTAAGAAAATTGTATAGAACAAACAATAAATACACATTAAAGGCAGTACGGATGCTGAATAAATGCATGCTATTCATTTTAAGACTGATTTTTAAAACTACCTGAAGTTGGACACGTATGGTTCACTTAATAAAGACCCTCTTATATCTAGTGAAAGTAAACACTGATTTTCTTTCAGTGTCATTAATAGTCTTTTTGAACTTGTGCTTAATTTCATTACAATTTCCTTGAAAAACACTGACAGGGTCTCAGAAAAATTAATACATATCTGATTTTTAAAATATTGCTATTTGGCCTTATTTGGTCCACTGTCCCTGCTTTATTATTGCTCCTTAATCCTTTGTGCATTCTCTTCTCACAGGCAGTTGAACCTGTGATTTCACGATTCTCATGTGCTGTGGTTCCAAGTAGCACCGACACACTCAGTGCAAAAGTAGGATCCTGCATTTTGGAACCTTTCTGACAGAATGACAAGACATGTTCAGGAATTAAAATGAGTTTTTTCGCATTGGCCCAAACCCTGTGCATTCTTCAAGGAAATACAAATAAAAGTCAGTATCCAGAAGTCTGGGCATCTTCTACATTTTTTGTTTATGTCACAAAATAATTAAATTATTTATCATTTCATGAACTTCTTTAGTAGTGCATTCAGAAATATGTCCCAGTCCCAGCCACTCTCTTTCTCAGAACTTTGCTTGTTACCTCAATTAGAACAATGTTATCAGTTGCAAAGGACTGAAACCTCCAGAAATATCATCAATTCATGAAGAGTCTTTTCAAGGTAGTCCAGCGGGTAAGGGCTTGGTCTCTCTAATCAGTCAAACCTCCTATAGTTCTTGACTCCACCTCTTTCAAGATAAATGACCTAGAGGAATTTAATCTTTCTCTTTCTGTGGGGGTTATTGTGGGAATTAAATAAGTTGGCAACAAATACTAAATCAGAATGCACAGCTACTCCCCTTAGCTTCTCCTAGGAACTGTGGGGATGCCAGACTCACTCACTATTTAAGAGTAGCTAGCCGCTTGCTATAGCTGTATTCACTATCATCTTTTATTCTGTTGTCAGATATGTTATGTGCAATTTGATTCTAATGATGAAGTATCAAAGTTTTTAAATAATTTTATTTTATTAATAAATTGGAGAGGTCTAAAGTTTTAGGTGTAAGAATCCAAAATTTTGAATTTCAAAATTCTGATCTGAATGGGAATAAAAGGGTTTGAGATGCAACTACTACACTCAGAGCTTCCAATAGTCCTGCCCTCCTTTAGGGTGAACGTCTCACAATAGACAGAAATATCATTTGCCTGTGTGTACTGGATTCAAGAGATTGAAAGACATTCTTTTAAAGGATTTCCCTTGGACTTCCAAGTTTTTAAAATTATGGAAAATATGAGAAGAATATTTCAACAGAGGAAATGAAACAGAAAATCCAAAGGTAGACTTAATAAGAGTAATCATTTGGAGGTCCAGAAAGTCAACTCTCTCCATTAGTTGCCTTTTGTAGTTTCCACATGAATCTGTGTTTGGAAATATTCTGGGGCATAGGAGTAAATTTAAGGGAATTGAATATATCAGATTATATGGTGCTCTAGAGAAACAGCATATGTTCATTCAACAAATATTTATTAAGAACCTTCTCTGAGCCAGGCACTGTTCAATTCTGGATGCTAGTGACAGAGCATAAACAAAACAAATCTCTGCTCTTGGAGCATATATTTGGAGGGGTGTGTGTGTACACGTACTCATGGTATAGCAGAAATGACATTTCAAAGTCATGGTGAAAAGAGAGATAATTCAACAAATGGCAGTAGAAAAACAGGCTAGCAATTTAGAACAAAATAAACTTGAAATTGAAATCTATCTTACAAACATAGCCACACCAAACACACACACACACACACACACACACACACACACACACACACACACACTCACACACACATCCAGATGGATCAAAGATTCAGGCATATAAAATAAAATGGAACTATGCTAGAAAAAATTTAGGGGGAAAATTGTAATGATTTCAGAAAAAGAAAGTCTTCTGTAGTATGAAAGAGTATGCAGAATCCATAAAATTAGAGGTTGTTCTACATATAAATTTTTAAAAGAAACTTTTGCATTTGAATGCCCATCATAATCAAAGTCAAAGATAAGGCAAATGTCTAGTTTTCTTAACATGTAAAAATCATCTTGAAATAAATAGGAATAAGACGAACTCAGAGAAAAATAGAACAATAGACATATTCTCGATAGTTTAATGATTTAAAGGCTTATGTTGCCTTTACTCTTTGACAAGAAGATATTTTATGAAGGGAAATATTGATTAAATAGTTTTGAGGATTTGGGATTGTATACAAATCTTTCATTATCAACTATTTTTATTTGGTGTTTAGTTAAAAATATAAAAGTTGTAACCATTGAACTTAGAGTAAATATTTAATTTGACTTCATTTTTTCAACATTGCTTTAAAAAAAAATTATATCACCAAACTTGGATTAAATTACTAAGCAATAGTGATAAGTGAGGAAAATCTTTAGTGTTAGAACATATTAACACACTTCTTTTCAGGCATAAATTATAACCACAGCTGATATTTATTTTTCTATATATTAAAATATAAAGTATCAAGATTATAGGAAGCCATTTTTAAATGGTCTCCCGGCTTTTAGTCAAAGACAAAATGAATATTTCACTTGGTTGCATCACATTTCAAATAACTGTGATGGCTAGAGTACCTCTCTACAAAGACAACAGAAAAGCATTACTGATAGTATTTTTCCATTCACTTTTCTAATGTGCATTTTACTTATCTAATCAACTTTTAAAAATCTCAAGTCATCAGTAATTTTATAATATTTTTGTGACTGCAGAACTATGAAAATCATAAAAACTACAAAGTTACCTGACCAAAAAGTATATAATTGAGACATATATGATGTACTAAGCAATACCTCAAACACCAAGGATACAGGTAGTTCTTATGAGAAACTTCAAATCAGATTTTATGAGCCATTAAGCATAATTTGAAGAATAAAAGAGTGTGCACCAAAATATTTCAAAAGTGAAAACCCAATGACTTACTAAAATCTTACCAAAATCTATAGATCTTTGAACTACATTTTATTACATTCACCATAATGCTTTACATTAGCAACTTTGGAAACTATTAAATCCTACAAGCCTCAGGAAATATTTAGGGTTCTTTCTATTGCAAGTGTCAAAAACATGATGCAAACTATCTTAAGAAAAAAAGAACAAAAAATAATACATAATGAGCATGACAGCTTTAGAAAGGGTTGGATCCAGTACCATAAAAAAGGTTATCAGTGTTTAATTTAACTCTCTCCATCTCACAATTTGGTAGACACTTTCTACCTCATGGCCCCCATGTGCTATTCTACCAGCTTTGAAATTCCATTCAGGAATGAGGAAAAAAAATTCTGGGAATGAATATTGCTGGATCAACTCAGTCACGAGTTCATGCCAGTTTAATTCATGATATGTCAGGCCTGAGTCTTGCTGATCCCCAAAGCCAAACTCAGCCTCATCCACTGGGATAAGGGAGGGAGTAATTTCATGAGTAATTTGAGATACTGTTTTCAGAAGAAAAACAAGTGAATGTGGATAGGAAAAGTCTTCCCTTCATATCTGTTCAATTCTCATAATTGCCTTGCTTCATACTTTCTATTCTTTTGGATCTGTTCTTTTCTTTTAAAATCATCTATTCCCCTTCTAAATCTCATCACATTTCTTTTCTAGGTTATTGGAAAAGATGCTTAATTGCTCTTTCTGACTTCAATCTTGCTTTAGCTTACATACAGCCTCCTCACTATACCTAGAGTGATCAATTTAAAGCATAGACCTAACTATGTCACTATCAATAATTCAGACTCAATGTATACCCATCTCAAACACTGACACATTCATTCTACTCATTACTTCAATACTCATTCATTCTCATAAGATAATCTTGCCTGATGACATAAGAACAAAATATAAATAAAAGGTTATTTGTGAAATTATTCTTTTCTCTAAAAATAAAAATCTGATATAGGGCTGGATCATTTTTTCCTCCTAATAAAGTATTTCCAATACAACTAAGTTGAATATTGGCACAAAGATTAATTCACAGGTATATTAGGAAAATAAGCCAAATTCTCCAAAGTATAGCCTTGAATATTGATTCTTTGCTTGTAGTATACAAGCATCTTGAAGTTTTTGTATTTGTTATAAACAAGATTAAATTATTGTAAATATCTATATTGCCACCATATTTTCTATTCATACCAAAAGATCTTTGCTATTATTGCTTAATAATGTTAGCTTATTGGCTTAAGAACATTTTTTTTCACAAAATAAAACTATAATATTTGTATATTCCATGGGGCTATTTTGTATTTTCAAAGTGCTTAAAGCATAACCATACTGTTCTCTTTGACATAGAAGCACAAAGCAGCATCTATACCTGCCTTGTAATACATTAATTTAAACACTGAGCTTTATGAATGCCTGGTAATGTTAGGCAACATTAACTGTTATAAAGATGGTTTGGAGTATGCCTAATCTGCCAGCACACACTAAAGAAATCAAAAAATGCAAAACTATGGTCAATGAGATTATGCAAAACCACATTACCACATCACAGTTTATCTTATTTTTATTTTACTTAAAAAAGTAAATATGCAATAACCATAATACCTGGTGAATCCTTAGTTAGGAGTAATGGAATACATAATGAAAAACAGTATAATTAGAGAACTTGTAAATAGATTCTTTACTGCTTTGATCTCTTATTGATATATTGATAATAATAAGTAATGATTATTTTTTCCAACTATCTTCACTTTGTTTATATTTTTATAATATAGTAATGCAGTTTACAATAGTAATTAAACATGAGTTTTGAAGTTGCTAGTTTCAAATATTAGCTACCCCTGGCTTCATGCTTGTTAAAAATTATTTAACCTCTCTGTGCCTCCATTTCTGCATTGTTAGAATAGAGATAATAATAGTACTCACTTCTTAAGTTTACTAGAAAGTTTATGTGGCCAGGAGAGTACTTAGACGGGACTGTACACAGAGTATACACTCTATACATAATAAATCCCATTTTATTTATGCAGCTTAGCTGGTATGGGAAGGAATACCAGGAACTTCTCAGACTCCAGTTAACAAGATCAACCAGAACTAGCAAATTAAAGCAGAGATACAGACTCCACTTAAGCAGTTATATTGCATTAGTCTCAGAAGTAATACTAACTATATAAGATGAATTGAGGAATATAATAATATTGTGTGTGTTATTTGCATGAGAGACAACACATTTTTTTGAAGTGCTGTAAATTCACTTTGGATACACATATTTCAGTATATATTCTTCCACTGTGTTCTGGATTTCATCCCTAGTTCTTAGAACAGAGGTGAAAGGATTGACTTTAGGAAGGAGGTTAGATAAGTTCTCTGTAACGGCAAGAGGCAGAGAGCATGGATACATTCAGCTGTGTGTAACCCTGAGGTTTAATGATAGAAAACTGATGGTGTTTTATCTCTTGGCTCAGTTCAGCGGTGAACTTCTCAAGAGCCACGTGTTGGCTGTTTCTTCAATACCATTCCCCTTTCCCAACAATGACAGTTATTAAACTCTTCAAACCTTGCACACTCGACAAAGAACCTGTAGTTTTCTGAAATTGTCATTTCTTTGAGTCATAGAATGAGAAATCAATAAATTAATAAGATATTTCTATAGTTCATAAATGTCTTCCACTTTGCTAGAGCTTATGAAAAAGAGAAAACAATATATTCCTCTAACTCTTTACCAACATAGAAGCATGCAGTTGAACTTTGGGAAGAAACTCACTTTTAGGTAGAAGTCGGCCACAGACATGATTTTTGTTTTTAAACTACAAAGATCTATTTAGCAGCACGTCATAGATTAGAATAACATTGGAATGTTATTTGAATTCAATATCTATTCATTTGAATCAATTCTTGATTTCCTTTTTTCTCTCTTTTTAAGTACAGTGTTTTAAAATGTCCACATAATCTTTGAAGTACTTTATTTAGTTTGGGAAGGTACAAAAGCTTTTACAATAAAACACAAAGAGTTTGGCAGATTTCACAAGAATATTTACTGTTGAAAGATCTATTTTCAGAAAGTACCGATTTGTCATTTCTTTCAGATTAAAATAAAGTAAAATTGTGTAATGTAGAATTTGTCATCCTTTAAAAATTAACTTCTTTTTGTTTTTTACTAGACTCCAATTTTCCCTTCTATATCCTTTTTTAATTTCAATTTCATCCAAGAACATTTGCATCTTTTATGTCATCCATGATGACACATCAGGTAATCCTTCTACGTGAGCCTATTGTGCATATTGTAAATGTAAATTTAAGGCCACAAACTAAAAGTTAAAAAGTTTTATTTTATTTATTGATTTATTTATTTTTGTTTTAACAAAGTGGGCTGTACATATCTGTGGGGTACGAAGGTGAACATCAATACTCGAGTGTAATATGTGATGCTCACGTCAGAATAATTATTATGTGCATTAATATATTGTGCATACTGTCAATGTAAATTTAAGGACACAAACAAAAAGTTAAAAAAATTTAAAAATCAACCTGATTCTCTTTTTCCCATCAGCCTAATCTAAGTAGGAAGATGACGAAGTAAGGCTGCTGACTTAGATAAAGGTCAGAGAGGTAGATCTGAAGTCATTTGTATATTCCAAAGTTGTCCTTTTGTGAGGTTAAAGGTGGGGAGAGTTTCTATGCCATTTGGTGTGATTCTTGTGAGAAAAGGATTTCAATGATGCATGGAGTATAGGCCAAAGCACCACTGACAAAGTTAAATATGTATGACACTGCCAGTCCCAGATACCATGGACCAAATGTGAGCAGGTGACTCTGGGTCTCTAAAGCTCACTGAGCCTAGGTTTGCTTATCTTTAAATTGGAGAGGATAATACCTATCTGCAGCAGAATGCATTTTCCAGAAATTGTCCATACCAATATTTCTGCTCCTACATGCTGTTCTAGAATCTTGCTTCCAGTAAAGAGGGAGTCTGTTTACCCTCCTCTTGAATCTGGATAGGAGTTTCTGACTACCTTTACACTTAGAGTGTGGTGCAGGTAATGCCACATGACTTTTGAGGTTAGGTCATGATAGATTTGGGGTATGTTGAAAAGCTCATGTCGAAATCTGATCACCAGTGTGGCGGCGTTGGAGCTGTTTGGGTATTAGGGGGTTATCCCTCATGAATAGATTAATGCCCTCTCTAGAGGGGGGGCAGTGAGTGAGTTCCCACTCAGTAGTTCTCACAAAATCTGGTGTTTAAAGGACACTAGCACCTCCCCTCTCTCTCTTACTTCCTCTCACCGTGTGATCTGTTTACACCCGTTGGCTGCCCAGCCATTTTCCACCGTGGGTAGAAGCAGCTGGTGGCCCGTACCAGATAAACCTCTTTTCTCCATAAATTACCCAGTTTCAGGTATTCTGTTATAAGCAACAGAAATGGACTAATACATGTCATAAAAGGTGATACAGCTTTCGCCTGCTCACTCCTTTTGGGGATGTCAAATTTTGACTCCCTGAGCCACCATATAAGAAATGTAGCTCTCCTGAATACACCATAAAAGATAAACCACGTGGAGAGACTACCTGGAACTGCTTGAATCTTCCCAGACAAGGCACTAGATATGAGAATAAAGAAATCTTTAAACCACTGTCTCACCGCAGCCTCGTGAGAGACCCTAAGCCAGACCACCCAGCCAATCTGCTCTTGAATTCCTGACCCATAGAGATCATGAGAGCTAATAAGGGATTATCATTATTTTAAGACACTAAATTGTGTGCTGGTTTGTTATGCAGCAAGAGATAACTAAAACACTGCCTTATAGTTAATTTGAGATTAGAAAGTATATTTTAAAACTTTGTTAGAGTACATTGTGAATAAAAAGCGGATGCTACTTTTTATAGTTACATTTGCTACCTGCATTCTTAGCCCATTCTTTTATTCTCTGCTCCCAATAATTTCCAGTAGTAATAATGATATTAAAATTAAAAAAAGAAAAAATATTTATCTTCTATAATAAAATTTTTAGTTCTCTGAAATTCTCTTCCATGAATAATTTTTGTAAATAATAATGAAATATTTAGTGAGGAAAGATGCAGACTTTTTTTCCGGTGTCGGTTTTTATATACCTGAAAAACTGAATTAGATAAATAAATTATGTCTCTATATTTAATTATTTTCTCATTGATTATGCTTCATATTCTATATATATCTACATAGCAAGTTTTGTTGTTGTTGGGGTGAGGAATATTATAATTATAGCAGCAAAACCAAATACAACTAATTAGGATATTCTAAACAGTAAAAAAATTATAAATCATAGCATTCTGTAATTAAATCAGTAATCATTTTTTGGCATGACAGACCATATACTGATGTATAAACTATAAAATTATGTAACCAATGGAATGAAATTACTTATGGTTAGATACCTGTGAAAGAGCGTGCATCCTTCCTAAAGCTGAGTTGGACATTTAAAGGAAATGCCAACCTGTATGCATTGGCCACACTAAATGAAGCCAAAGTCAACTGAAACTGTCCCACATAAGAAATAGAAGGATTAAAAGCTTTTGTTTCCCGAGAGTGAGGAAACAGTAATTTTGGAGGAGAAAGGGAAATTGTCAAGCAGTATTACAGAATGACCCAAAACATAAAAATAAAAATGCCAATGTCTAAACTTCAACATTAAACTGTTTGCCTATGTGCTGTGTTATGTCTCCTCCCATCTCCACAAACGTCAGCAAAGCCTTCTGTGTATTCCAAATGCCATCCAGGTGGTTTCTCAATTTCAGATGCTGAAACTGATCTGAAAGTGATGCTATTACAAGTGATTGAAAGAGAGAACGTCCCACTACTTCTTATATGCTATTCAGTTCCTTAGCACTTAAGGAAATTGTTTACTCTTTAGAAATGCTTAAAATTTGTTAATTATTATGGCATTCTGGTGATTTTTATTAGTAATAAGGTTATCTTCCGGGCTGCTAACAATAGAGACAGTATTGTGACTGACTAAAGAATTACATATTTCACCTCAACTTATTACCTCCGTCCAAATGAAGTTGAAATGGTGTTCTTCCCCCACAAACATGGCTACTTCTCTTCAAATTAAGAATTGACAACACCAAGATACACTTAGCAATTGTGGTAAAGTCAAATGACCTACGTGGAGGAAGTAGCCATATTGATTAAATTGTTCAGTACAGTACAGTATTGGCACTAAAGTCTATCTCATAAGGTTTAAAATCCACATTTTAATTGACTTATCACAGTGCATTTTAAAACCTTTGGAAGGATGGAGCAGGTAGGCCTTGCCACCACCGGACCCCATCCCCAGCCTGGCCAAGTGCATGCTGACCAGAGAGGCAACCACCCAGAGAGGCCTGAGACCCATGGCGACCATGCACCCATGGCGCCAGTGCACAACCAAGCAGGCACTGAAGCAGCCGTGCCAAATTGGCAGCCCTGGCAGGATCCTAGCCAGACAATAGTGTTGAACCAGTAGACCATGAAATCCCTTGCCACAATGACTAAACATCAAAGGAAACATACCAGAAATAAGAAAAATCAAGAAAGTACACCACCAAAGGGTAATAACTCTCAAGCTCAAGATCCTATAGAACAAGAAACCCTTGAAATGTCTGACAAGGATATTTGAGGGATAATTTTAAGGAAACTAAATGAGATACAAGAAAACTCACCTAGACAACAGGATGAAATGAGGAAAAGTATACAGGACCTGAAAGAAGAAATATACAAGGAAATCAACACCCTGAAAATGAATGTAGCAGAGCTTGCAGAGCTGAAGAATTCATTCAATGAAATAAAAAACACAACAGAGAGTTTAACCAGCAGGTTTGCAGAAGCAGAAGAAAGAACTTCTGACCCTGAAGATGGGCTGTTTGAAATAACACAGGCAGACAAAAAATAAAAGAAATAAAAACATTGAAGAAAATCTAAGAGAGAGATATCAGACAACCTTAAGCACTAAAATATCCAAGTCATAGGTATTCCAGAAAGGGAAGAAAAAGGAGATTGCATTGAAAACATATTCAACAAAATAGTGGCAGAAAACTTCCCAGGTATAAGAAAAGACACAGATCTTCAGATTCGGGAAGCTCAAAGATCCCCAAATGTATTCAACCCAAAAAGGTCTTCTCCAAGACATGTTATAGTCAAATTGGCAAAACAAAAGACAAAGAGAGAATCTTAAAAGCTGCAAGAGAGAAGCATCAAGTCACCCATAAGGGAGCACCAATCAGACTAACATCAAACTTTTCATCACAAACCCTAAAAGCCAGAAAAAAATGGGATGATATATTCAAATACTAAAAGACAGAGATTGCCAGCCAAGGACACTTTATCCAACAAGGCTATCCTTCTGAAATGAAGGGAAAATACTATATTTCTCAGACAAACAAAAACTGTGGGAGTTCACTACCACATGACCACCCTTACAAGAAATTCTCAAGGGAGTACTGGTTTGGTACCTGAAAAATAACTACCACAGCCATAAAAACTAAAGAAAAATCAAAACCCATTAGTAAAATAAAAATGCCAACAAAGAAGAGAGAAAAAAAAAGTTTATTTTCAACACAAGAAATCAACAAATACAGAAGACAAACAGTAAATCAGAAAAAAAGAGCAAAAACACTTAAGACATCCAAACAAAAATCAATAAAATGCTAGGAGTAAATCACTTTTCAATAACAACTCTCAATGTAAAAGGATTGAATTCCCCACTCAAAAACACAGATGGGCTGACTGGATTAAAAAGGAGGACCCAACTATATGCTGCCTACAAGAGACCCACCTCCCTTATAAAGACTCACATAGTCTAAGAGTGAAAGGATGGAAAAAGATTTACCATGCAAACAGAAATGAAAAACGAGCTGGAGTAGCTATTCTTATATCTGATAAAATAGACTTTAAACTAAAAACCATAAAAAGAGATAATGAGGACCACTATTATATAATGATAAAAAGATTCATCCATCAAGAAGACATAACAATCATAAATATATATGCACCCAATGACAGAAAAGCCAGATTTATAAAGCAAACTCTATTAGACCTAAACAAGGAAATAGACACTAATACCATAATAGCAGGGGACCTGAACACCCCACTATCGTATTGGACAGATCATCTGGGCAAAGAATCAGCAGAGAAACATAAGATCTAAACAACACTTTAGACCAATAGGACTGGGCAGATATCTACAGAACACTCCATCCAACAACTTCAGAATATTCACTCTTCTCATCAGCACATGGATCATTCACTGGGATACATCACATGTTATGTCACATTGGAATCATCCCATGTATTTTTTTCAGACCATGATGGATTAAAATTGGAAATCAATAACAAACAAAATGCTGGAAACTATACAAACACATGGAAATTACACAGCATTCTACTTAATGACATATTGGTCTAAGAAGAAATCAAACAGGAAATCAAAAAATTTATTGAAACTAATGAAAACAATGATACATCATACCAAAACCTGTGGGAAACTGCAAAAGTAATACCAAGGGGGAAATTTATCACATTAAATGCTTATTTCAGAAGAATGGAAATGTGGCAAGTGAACAACCTAATTCATCACCTTAAAGAACTAGAAAAACAAGAACAATCCAAACCCAAAGTTAGCAGATGGAAAAAAATCATTAAGATCAGAGCAGAACTTAATGAAATTGAAACCCAAAAAACAATGCAAAAGATCAATGAATCAAAAAGTTGGCTTTTTGAAAAGATAAATAAAATTGACAAATCATTAGCATGGCTAACTAAAAAAAGAAGAAAGACCCAAATAACAAAAATTAGAAATGACAAAGGCGATATTACAACTGATACCTCTGAAATACAAGGAATCATTAGAGACTACTATAAAACAACTATATGCCAACAAATTTGAAAATCTGGAGGAAATGGATAAATTTCTGGATATATACTAACTACCAAAAATGAGCCAACATGATGTAAAAAATCTGAACAGACCAATAACAATAATAGAGATTGAAGCTGTTCTCAGAAGTCTCCCAACAAAGAAAGCCCAGAAACAAATGGGTTCACAGCAGAATTCTACTGAACATTCAAAGAGGAATAGACACCAACTCTCCATGAACTATTCCAAAAGATTGAAACAGAAGCAATTCTCCCAAACTCATTCTATGAAGCAAACATCAACTTGAAACCAAAACCAGGTAAAGATACAACAAAAGAAGAAAACTGCAGGCCAATATCCTTGATGAACATAGATGCAAAAATCCTCAATAAAGTACTAGCTAACAGAATACAGCAACACATACATGCAAAATTATACACCACGATCAAGTGGGATTCATCCCAGGGATGCCAGGTTGTTTCAACATAACAAATTAATAGATGTGATACACCATATCAATAAAATCAAACACAAAGACCATATGATTATCTCAATAGATGCTGAAAAGCATTTGATAAAATTCAACACTTGTTCATGATACTCTCTACAAGTTAGGTATAGATGGAAAGCATCTCAACATAATTAAAGCCATATATGATAAACCCACTGCCAATATCAGTGAAAAAAAAAATCAGTGAAAAGCTTTCAGCTTTTCTCTTAAGAACAGGAAATAGACAAGGAGGCCTACTCTCACCACTCCTATTCAACACAGTGTTGGAAGTACTAGCCAGAGGAATCAGAGAAGAGAAGGAAATAAAGGGCATCCAATTAGGAAAAGATAAAGTCAAACTGTCCCTGTTTGCAGATGACATGATCCTATATATCAAACAGCCTAAAACTGCTAGAAAAAAACTCTTGGGGTTGATAAATGATTTCAGCAAAGTTGCAGGATACAAAATCAATACACAAAAATCAGTAGCATTTCTATTCTCCAATAGTGAAAATACAGAAAAAGCAATCAAGAAAGATAGCACCTTTACAATACCCACCAAAAAAATAATATACTTAGGAATAGAGTTAACCAAGGATGTCAAAAATCTCTACAACAAGAACTACAAACTGCTGTTGAGAGAAATTAAAGAGGACATAAGAAGACAGAAAGATATCCCATGCTCTTGGATTGTAAGAATCAACATTGTGAAAATGTCCATATGACCCAAAGTAATATACAAATTCAATGCAATCCTCATCAAAATTCTAATGACATTTTTCTCAGAAATGGAAAAAATTATCCTAACATTTATGTGGAATAACAAAAGACCACACATAGCCAAAGCAATTCTGAGCAACAAAAACATAAAGCTGAAGGCATAACACTACCTGACTTTAAACTATACTACAAAGCTATAATAACCAAAACAGCATGATACTGGCATAAAAACAGACATGCTGATCAATGGAATAGAGTAGAGAACCCAGAAATCAACCCACACACCTACAGCCATCTGATCTTTGATAAAGGCACCAAGTCTACACACTGGGGAA
Organism: Cynocephalus volans; assembly: GCF_027409185.1. Taxonomy (NCBI): domain Eukaryota; kingdom Metazoa; phylum Chordata; class Mammalia; order Dermoptera; family Cynocephalidae; genus Cynocephalus; species Cynocephalus volans. The sequence goes on from NC_084466.1 coordinate 57,867,302, forward strand.
GAGACTGCCTCTTCAGAAAATGGTGTTGGGAAAACTGGATATTCATATGTAGGAGAATGAAACTAGACCCATACCTCTCACATACTAAAATCAACTCAGAATGGATTAAAGAATTAAATATACACCCTGAAACAATAAAACTTCTTAAAGAAAACATAGGAGAAACACTTTAGGAAGTAGAACTGGGAACAGACTTCATGAATACAACCCCAAAAGCACAGGCAACTAAAGGAAAATTAACAAATGGGATTATATTAAACTAAAAAGCTTTTGCACAGCAAAAGAAGCAATTACCAGAGTTAAAAGACAACCAAGTGGGAGAAAATATTTGCAAAATATACATCTGACAAAGGATTAATATCCAGAATATACAAGGAACTCAAACAACTTTACAACAAAAAAACAAGTAACCCAATTAAAAAATGCAGTATTTCTAAAGGTGTTAAATATGAAAAATGATTAGATATGCTAACATCTTCATTACTCCTTATGTTATTACTTTATTACCTCAGGGCGAAAAAGTATGCCCATCAATGGAAAAAAAATGGGCAAAAAAGCTAAATAGGCATTTCTCAAAGGAAGATATATGAATGGCCAACAGACACATGAAAAAATGCTCAACCTCACTCAGCATGGGGGAAATGCAAATCAAAACCACACTGAAATACCATCTCACCTCAGTTAGGATGGCTAATATCCAAAAGACTGTGAATGATTAATGCTGGAGAGGTTGCGGAGAAAAAGAAACTCTCATACATTGTTGGTGGGACTGCAAAATGGTGCAGCCTCTACGGAAAATGGTATGGAGGTTCCTCAAACAATTGCAGATAGATCTACCATATGACCCAGCCATCCCAGTGCTGGGAATATACCCAGAGGAATGGAAATCATCAACTTGAAGGTATCCCTGTTCTCCAATGTTCATTACAGCACTATTTACAATAGCTAAGAGTTGGAACCAGCCCACATGTCCATCATCAGATGAGTAAATATGGAAAATGTGGTAAATCTACACAATGGAATACTACTCTGCTATGAAAAGGAATGAAATACTGCCATTTGCAACAACATGGACGGACCTAGAAAGAATTATATTAAATGAAATGAGTCAGGCACAGAAAGAGAAATGTCACATGTTCTCACTTATTTGTGGGAGCTATAAATAAATACACAAATAAACTGGGGGAGGGGAGGGTAGAAGACACAATAATCACAATTCTTTGAAGTTGATAGACAAGCAAACAGATATGAGGTTGTTGGGAGGGTGGGGGAGAGGCAGGAGGGAGGGAGGTTTCAGTAATGGGCCACAATAATCAACCACATTGTATATTGACAAAGTAAAATAAAATTTAAAAAATAAAATAAATAAATAAAACCATTGGAGGGACTTTACAGCTTTACACTTTGAGGGTTACTCCATGATAGACTTGGAGCTACATTTCTAAATAGCATGCAGAGCTAAAATCTATATGTTGAAATTAAATATGCCTGGAACGAAGTGCTAGTTTAGCCATTAACTAGTTAGATGATCTCAATCAAATTACTTAACCTTTCCGAGCCTTTATTTTCTCCTCTGTCAAATATGGATAATGATAACATTTATACAGGAAGTAGCTGTGAGGGTTAAATGGGATGATGCATGTTCCTGATCCAAAGTAAGAATGTAATAAATATTACCTCTTATCCTATATGTGTTTTTCTGGGTTATTATACATATCCATAATACAAACAGAGCATCTCCAATCCCAGAATCTAAAAACTGATATCCAAAATGCTCCAATGAGCATTTCCTTTGAACGTCATGTTGGTGTTCAAAATGTTTAGGATTTGGGAGCATTTCATACTTGGATTTTCAGATCAAGGATGCTCAACCTGCAATACGAAGGCACAGTGAGAGGCCAGTTTCTCCTACTGACTAGTACAGACAACTGCCACTTGTTTGAGCATTTAATATTTTCAAAGTGTTTTCAAGTGCTTTCTTACATTAATTTTCACTCAAGCCCTTGACCCTGAATATTCATCTCTGCTTTAGAGATGAGAAAATTGAGGCTCAAGGAATTGAAGTGACTTTACCAAGGTGACTCATATAGTTAGTGGTGCAATCAGAAGAGAAACCTGAAACCTAGGTTCAATTCCTTCATTACACTGTGCTGCCACTATTGCCATAGTAACTATGATTACTATTTTCAAGACATTAAAAAAAAAAAGCAATGTGTCTTATTTTAGTTTAAAATAGCACGTGCTGATCTGCAGTCCTGACCTCTTGATATCATTCTCAGGAATGCATCAGCATCATCTTGCTTGCATTTTTCCTTTTCCTGCCCTGCCTTGTGATGCCAATGCTTTTATTCATGCACCTGTGGTACACAATGCTCGCTTGCCTCATCCTTCCTCGATAATCAGTTCAGCCCATTGGAGTTCTACTTACCAGCTTCAGGCAGGATTAGCTACACTCCAACAATTTGCTGAAGGTGACTACATATCACCCTCAAAGACAAAGGGGAGCACACAGTGTCAAAGAGGATTCTGATCCACAATCAAAATGCAGTGTTAAAGGTTGTTTTGTATCACTTTCCTGTGCAGGTGCAGACGTTGCACCTACTTTGCAGAACTTGAGTTGAAGAGCTAGATGGAAATAGTAGCTGGACAATAGGTAGAGCAATAGTGGGGGGAAAATTTTCAAACCTTATTGGGTTTAAAACACAAAGAAAAATGAAACTTCACACCTCATTTCCGATTAGAGCATAACCTTACTTTTTGCAGCTACATGTTTCTCTTTTCTTGAGCTTGCTTTTTTGTGGGGTCAGCTCATTTGCTGACCTATGTCTTCTTCATCCTGAATATTTCATGTTAAATGCTGGACTGATTTTCCAAAAGATCCATAAGATAGAGAAAAGTTTAAATGGCAAAGAGTCAAAGGTCTTTGAGAATTTTTGAGTAGAACAGTCAAGTAGCAAGGGCACTGGAAGCTACAATTAAGTAGTCTTGAAGCACTGTAAATAGTTGATGTGAATAGCAGCCTGAGACTGTTGTCAGTCTTAGAATTCTGGCCGTGAATCACTGAAGGTTTTTCCACAATTATTTTCTACCTCATAGAGTTATGTGGCACATGTATCACGTGCTTTCTCATAAATTTATGCTACAGTGTCCTTGACTCTCACTATATGCAGAAGGATATAGATAGTGCTTGTAAAGAGAGACGTAGGCTTCCACTGCATGGCAGCAATGCCTAAAATGACTAATTGTATATTTCTTATCTCTGATTGATTCCCTGATTTATTCATCAATTATTTACCACCTATGAAGCAAAGCAAAAAAGTTTGGAAACATCTTCATATCCTTATTCTACAGAGTTAGTAGTATGACTCATTACCAATGTATTTCACATATATGCATCCCAAGTATCTCCCACACATTAGTCTAATAAAGAGTGAAGTCTGTTGCTGGCTACAATGACAAAATCTTCAAGAGAATGAACAGGGACACTGATGGTCATTGAAAACTTTTTAATAATATGCCAGTCTTATTATACTAGAAAATGATTTGGACACATTAGTTATGGTCAAAGAATTTAAAATTGTAAAGCAGGCTTTCCCACCTTAGCAAGTGGTGCCAGCCTCCACCATGTTTCCCAAGCTAAAAATATAATAAGTCGATTGCTGTGGATTGAATGTCCCCCACAAAACTCACTGAAGTTTAACCCCCACTGTAACTGTTAAGAGGGTAGGTAGTTCTATTTTGGTAATTGGAAGGTGGAGCCTTGAAGAGGTGATTAGGCTGTAAGGACTATGCCCTTGTGAACAGATTGATCCATTCATTGAGTAATGGGTGTGACTCTAATAGCTTTAAAAGGAGAGCAACTGAGAGGATTAGCTCTCTCTTGCTCCAGCCATTTTGCCACGTGACATCCTGCATCACTGTAGAGTCACCACCAAGAACAAGGCCCTCACCAGATGAGTTTCCTGGACTTTGGTCTTCCCAGCCTTTGAAAGTATAAGCAATAAATAATATTTCTTTGCAAATTATCTGGTTTCAGGTATTTCTGTTATAAACAAGAGAAACAGAATAATACTTCAGTCTTAATTCCTCTCTTTTATATCATTGATCAAACTCTTAAAGTCCTTTCAGTTGTAACTCTAAAGCATATTCTTTCTCTCTCTCTCTCTTTGCACCTGCACTGCTGATAGGCTCGCTCACACACCATCACCGCTGGCATGGACGGCCTTAATCTGATGTCTTTGTTGATTGCCCCCTCACTACTATACAGTCTCTGCACAGCACTAACATTGAAATCCATGCTCTTTATCTTAGCTTTCCTGTTTCGGGGCGTCAGGTCCCTGCCTTGCACCCCAATTCTATCCAGTTCTTGCCCTGACCTCACTAGGCTTTTTTACCTTCTTTGAAAATTCGGCACCTGTTCTTGCCTATTAGTTCCCATCATTCCTGTATCTGCATGGCTGGCTCCTCTACCCATGAAGATCTGTTCTCAAAGTTATCTTCCTCAGACACCCACCCTGGCCCTCATTTCCTAATAATTTATTTCAAGTCATTATCTATCACTGTTTTACTTTTGCTGTTACATCTACCTGACATTATTTTGTTTATTTTACTTGATCGTCATCTGTCTCTGCTGCCTAGAGTATAACCTCCATGAGCGTGGGGAGTCTGTCTTGTTTACTTGCTATGACCAGTGCTTGGGACAGTTCATAGCATACAGTAGTAATCAATAAATAATTTTTAAATGAGTGAGTGAAAGAAAGGGCCCTAAGAGATAAAATATAACAAGGAGGCATTTTATGAATAAATGTTAATAAAAATTCAGGAAACTAAAATGAAATGCATATTAAGGAAGTAAAATTTAATTGCAAGCATTACAAAAAGACAGAGTTAGTTGAGCTTGGAGTCCTAATGAGAATTGTGAAATGCAAACCTATTTCAGAATACAAACACATTTTTAATAATTAATGATCATTAATGTCCTCTAATCAAGGCGGAATTTGTTACTTAAACAAACAATTATCTTTCAGATATTATCTTTCAGAATTGAAGGGTAAATAGAAAGATAATTCAGATCTTTGTTTATTTTTCTCTCAATTGTGTTTTCAAAGAGGTGGCAAACGCTCCATGTGTGAAAGCATACAAGTAGTTTCACCTATCAGCAAATTAACTAAAAGACCTTATAAAATGTCAGGGGACATTTACAAGCATTGCACAACATGATGGTTGTTATCCCAGAGTTCAAAAAACCCCAGATTACAGATGTTTGTTCCCTCTATTTTCCATATTCACAGAAGCCATTTCTCAACCTCAGACTTCACAGGTGCTGACAGAACTTCACACTTGTCTCATGTTGGACATCATAGCTTTAAAAAACCTTAATACATGTTCCACATCTGAGCAGTCATTAAGCCCAGCACTGACAGATCTGGAGGCAGCCTGTTGCAGGAGAAGACCGTAACTCACAGCGTTGAACAGATTCGAAGTCTGCCACTTAACTCGCTTTGTGACTGGGCTACTTCACTTCTCACCTGCACAATAGCAACAAATCCAACAAGGTTATTATAAAAATTAAATGCGATGCTGGCTGTAGAGGTGCCCACCGTAATGTCTGGCACACACAATTATTTTCATCCCTCTTTCAGGCTTAGTTCTGACACTAACTAGCAGTGGGACTTTGTCAATTCACTCATCAGGTCTGGGTTTCAGTTTTTCACTTCCAAATGATAGCATAATAGCCTACATGCTCTTAAAAAGAGTTGTTAAATCAAAAGGTCTAACATTCTTATATGTACAAGCGATCAACATTATCATTCATACGGGAGTGATATGTTTGCTTCGATGTCTCTGATAACCCTTCCCAAATTAATTTCTCTATTCTACTTTACTTCATCTCTTCTTTCCCATGTATTAGTGCTGAAATTAAATATTATTTCTTTGAGAAAGCCACTAGTATGTTCAGAAGTGTTGAGTGCTAAGTTTGTTTAAAGCTCAGCCTCTGCAGTGTGTTACATACAATGCAGTAGGCAATGGTGGTTATCTAGGTAACGTCCTTAAAGAGGCACATACGAAGAGTTTTTAACTCTCAAAATAAAACATAGTTTTAGAAATGTTTTGATTTCAATATAGATCATCAGTATTTGAAAAGGCAATTTGGGAAATAAAACACTTTAGCACCATTAAATCGGTCGCCTTCCTCAAGAGTTTGGCCCACTTAATTATTCCTAGATCAGGACTCACAGATCAGACAGACCGTGAACCATGTTCTCTACCCATTTAAAAATCCCCTCACTTCAGTTTCACTTCTGCAATGTATTAGACCCCGACTTTGCTTGATTCTTTTTATATTTTGTCAAGCAAAACTAAACATAGATAAAGGAATACACAGTTGAAAATGCATTTGTATTTTAATCGAGAACTGTGTGTTCAGGAATTATCGCTCATGCAAGCAGAGATAGTCATCAATCATAAGTGCTCCTTTGTATCTGCAGCAACTTATTACAGAGAAAAGAAGCATTTATGGATTCTGAGGAATTTGCTGTCAGAAATACTGCACGGAAATCCTTTCCTTTTTTAATTTCCTGCTAGCCTCGGAAAAGAGAAATGAAGTAGGAGGGACACTTTCTTCCTTTGCTGAGACCTGAAAATAGACAGGAACAGGCATTAATCTGTAACACTGCTACTTAAATCAAAACTCTAGAAATGACATTAGTCATTATTTTTATTCTTTTGTGTTAGTAATTATAGTAACAAGGGCATAATACTTTATAGTTTATAAATGTGTCCATGTATATGAGTATAGGTTTGTATCATATATAATTTTATTTATAGCAAAAACTCATATTTTAATTACGACTCCGAGAGAACAAGAAACTTGAGACAGGAACCCAGGGCTTCTGTATATCCTACATTATATCTGTTATATTTTCTTATCTAATTTAAATTTTAAAAAATTAAAGATTTAGTTGAAATAAGAATTTGAAGGATTTGAATACCTCCTTTGTAGGTATGTCCATTTATATGTACACACACACACATATAGCACAAAAGAATTGTTTTCACATCCAATAATCAAGATTTTGGTTTAACTTTTGCAATTTTTAAAGAATACTTTTAGTATTCAGTATAAATTGACTTTTAACCTCTAACCTCTATTTTCCATTTTTAAATGATCAACTTTAAGAAATGTGCAATTTAAATTCCCAATGAGCATACACCAGATATAGACTGAAGCTCATCGGCAAGTGTCTTTGGAAATGTTCTTAAATATTCCCATGTGCTCCCATTCTTTACTTCATATAATCTGTAAACATCTTCATGGTGGAACCTTATTTTCTTTTACGACCCTTCATGCTATAAGTATTGGGAAATGAATACAGTGAGATCTTACTAAAACTTGGCTGTCTGAATCTTGAAAGTTTTTAATATCCCACAAATACTTCAGCTGTCTCCGTGTTCTCCTCATACTTTAAACTATGAAGTCAAGAACTAAGCAGAAGAGCATTTCAGTAGTGGTCTGATCTTACATAGGAACAATGACTACATCCACACCATCCGGAATATGCCCAGACTCAACGGATGGGCACAATCAGTTTTGCATGCTCCAGGATTTATATGGAAGACATCGTAGGAAGACCAGGCTCTACAGCCTTTAAGATAAAGCGAGACTTCTAATAGTTAAGAGTATGATTCGAAGAGTTAGGAAAACCTAGGTACATATTAAAGTTTCCGATGTGAACTTAGAGTAACTTACTTCAACCATTTAATCTTCAGTTTCTTCATCCATAGGATAGGAATAATATAACTTATCTCATTAGATATGTTTGGTAAGGATTATAAGTTAATATTAGCTCAACATACTAATCTTCAGGGAATACTCTTGTTTCTCTTCAAAACATATAAATCTTTCGCCTTTTACTAATCATCAGGGAAATGCAAATTAAAACCACAATGAGAATTCACTTTTCATCTGTTAGAGGATGTGGAGAAAAGGGAATACTTATACACTGTTGGTGGGAATGTAAACTATTAAAAATAGTATGGAGATTCCTCCAAAAATTAAAAATAGAACTAACATATAATCTACAAATCCCACTTCTGGGTGTACATATATGAAGGAATTGAAATCAGTATCTTGAATAGATATTTGCACTCCCATTTTCATTCACAATTTCCAAGATATGGAATCAACCTAAGTGTCCATCAATAGATGAATGAATGAAGAAAAATGACTACATTGTGTAATGTTGAATATAATAATTATCTTGATTTGAGCATCTCATACTGCACACAGGTATTGATGTCCAGTGCTATACCCCGCAGATAAGTACAATCAATTACATTTCAATAAATAAAGTAATAATAATAATAGAAAGAAAATGTGGTATATATACACAATGAAAGACTACTCAGCCTTGAAAAAGAAGGAAATTCTTCCATTTACAACAAAATGGATGAAACTGGAAGAAATCATGCTCTGAAATAAGTCAGGCACAGAAAAACAAATACCACATGATTTCACTTATATGTGGAATCCAGAAAAGTTAAACTCATAGAAGCAGATAGCAGAATGGTGGTTGCCAGGGGCTGGGTGTTGGGGTTGGGAAATGGAGAAATTTTGTTCACAGGGAACAAAGTTTTAGTTAGAGAAGATAAATAAGTTCTGGGGATCTATTGGGACTACAGTTAATAATAATATATTGTATAATTTAAAATTGCTAGGAGATTAAATCTTAAATATTTTCACCAAAAAAAGTATGTGAGGTGATGAATATGTTAATTAGCTTGATTTAATCATTTCAAACTGTATACATATATATCAAACATCACATTGTACACCAGAAATATATACAATTTTTATTGTCATTATACCTTAATAAAGCTGGGAAAAATAAAAATAATATATACAAACAACACTTTGACCAGTGCCTGCCCATGATTATCCTTTATTTGATAGTACTTAGTAACCACAGTTTAATCATATTATTTATGCTTCCTTTGATACTGTTTACTTTTTATTCACTATTCATCCAACAAATATTTATTAGGTGCCAACAATGTAAGAAACATTCACTGTCCTAGGCACTAGGTGCACAAAAACACACATCTCTGCTCTCATGGAATTGTATAATTACTCTGTACTAAAATATTACTCAATTTTTTATTATATATTCACTGCTATATGTTTGATGGTATTACTGTGTTAATGCCATTATTCAAATAATCTCACAAATATAAGTACAATTTTGACTGGTACATGACTCAAAGGAGAATGGATTAATGCTATGAGGACTTCATTGTTTTTTCATATTGAAGGGCAGATACACAACTACTATCCACAGAATCTCAAGGTTAGAAAGAATTGAAAAGATACCTAATTAAACAGGTTTGTATCTGTATGTTAATTATTCTCTTTATTTTTTCTCCCCTGCATATTTTCCATCATTTACTCTAATTAAAGCTCATTCTCTCAATTTCTTGTTACTTTCTCAACTTACTGTGATGTAAAACAAATAATGATGACTAAAAGTAAGGTTGGGATATAAGCAAGAAAACAATATAGTAAAATATTGTTAATCATTCAAAATAATATTCAGACCGAATAAACAGTTATTCCCCAGTCAAATAGATGTGGTTTTCTCATTAAAATTGTTCATTTAATACAAAGAATGCATTATGAATTATTTAAGACAGAAATTAGGTCCCAAGGGTCCCTTGCATTATTAAAGAGGTAGAGTAATTCCAAGGAATGCCGTGAAACAGCTGTGTATCAGCTACAATTGAAACTGTATCTGTGGACCACTGCGATTACTTGAGGCTGCAGGATTTGGTATATAAGATAATCATTTATTCACTTCTCTTTAAAACAAATATTTGAAACCATTTTTATAAGTTTGTAACATTTTTCATGGGAAGGACTTTCCTGCTTCTTCATATAGCATTCAATATCTGGTATAGAATTATTTGATTTTAATAACTCACAATAACAAATTGAAAAAGCTTTCTGTCAACTATGATGCAATTTTTTAATGAGAAACTATTTTTTAGAATCTCCTTAAATTTCTAAAAACTGAAAAGTTTTCATTGTGATTGCTGTGTTTATTATCACTGGAGAACTAAGAGAAACTTGCTGTTATGGGAAGGTTCAGAGTGTATTTGGGAGAAAGAAGTGGAAGATAACAGCACTGCACTTTTGAGAGACAAATTTCCTCATCTTTGCTATCTTTGAAATGGAACTACTGTGATTTGATGGTCAGAGGATCTCTGACGTTTGTGTCCAGACAATACAATTTTAATGTTTAAGAACCTGAGGTTTATCAGATTAGAAGTGTTATGAAAGTACAAAGTATTAGGATTGTTCAAAATGTTGTTAACTGGATCATCTCATTATAAGAGGAAATCTCGCTTTAGTCAGAATCCCTGGGGCTACGGATGGTATTTCTCTTTTAAAACTATTAAACAAGCCCAGAGCCAACAGCACAATAAGCATGGTTTGAGTTATCAGGGCATGATTTTAGTGTAAGATTCCCCCTCTGCTCTAGGATGCATAACTGTTGAGAATAATTATTCCCTGCTGTGGCCTACGTTGTGTCAATATGACAATTCATTTGGGAGATTTGTAAATCATTAGAAAAGGTTTGCAGTATTTTATCCCCCTAAGGACCGGAATGTGCTATATCACCATGGTGATTTATGACTCCTTCTGAATTTCCTTGAGATAGATAAACCATGTGCAGTTTAACATCCTGTACTCTAAATTAACCAGCTTAACTATCTCTACATGATCAATTTGCAACACAGAGAGGGGTAGATTCGAAGATGAAATCATGTGAGAGTGGAATCTGCATTTTATAGTAATAATTCATGTGATGAAAAGTACAATTTTAAGGAAAGCCAATTCAATTTATAACAGAAGTATGATAGTATTAGCTTTGCCATTATAATTTATTAAAACAGGTATACATTCAACAAATATTTTTGTTAACTATCTTGTGAACAATTTCCTAGGTACTACAGGAAACATAAAGATATCTAAGGTATAACCCCTATCCTCAAAAATATAGACTAAAAAATATTTATGAATTTCTCCTACTCTCTTACTTTGGCTCCATCAAACCAGAGTCAAAAATAAGCAAACCTAACAAACTCACAGGAAGCTTCTCTCTGCCTTCTTCCCAGAGGTTCTCTTTGAGCAGAACTCATGTTACTGACCTAATAGCTAGGAAAACCCATTCTATGCCAGACAGCCAACTGCAATCCTCTACTCTAAATACATTTCAAAAGTCAAAAGAAGTGAGTCAGTGCAAATCTCACTGGGAAAATCCTGGTGCTGTTCACAGAGTTAAGGTATTGAAAACAACATCCTAAACCTGGTTTTCTATTTCTGCCCAAGAAGGGGAAACATCTCTCTTTTCTCCCTGCAAACCACAGATATTTAATGCTCTATTGTGGTGCCTACCAACTTCCTGCTTTTCCTCCGTGCTTTGACTCCTTCCCAAAGATGAGGTAGAGTCAGTCCCTGCCTTCTCTGTGTCCTCCCAGCACTTCCCACATGACACATCTGTGGCTCCTGACAATCCGACGACATGCAATGCTGATACATCCCTATCTCCAGAGCGAGAATACAAATTGCACGAGGACCTCAAGCCTGTCTTACTCATCCTCATATTTCTAGAGTCTGGAAAAGCATTTAGCATATATGAGGTACTTCATGAGTTAAATGATGGGCCTGAGCCCTCTTTTCAATTATTTCAAGTATCGTTACAGGATGGTGTGATAGGCTTGTTTTACATAGTTCCAGAATCCAGTCAAAGCCCTGTGGGTAGAAGCTCTGTGGAGGCTGTGTTGGAATGAACATAAGGAAGCACTGTGAGTATTTAGAAACTACCAGTAACTGGAAAGAAGCCCATCAATGAATGTGTTGGGCCTTAAAAACTAACGCCACCTGAAGTGACATTACAAGTGGCGCCATTATAGGCCCACAAGGGCGTATTAATGTGGCAGCCTAAGACTGTGCCGGGAGGAAGTAGGGTAGGAATGTCTGCGGGAACCTTGCCTTAGCCCTTATTGGCCAAATACGCGCTTCCACGCTCATGAACTCTGCATGATGGCAATAGCTAGGCATTGAGACAGGACGCGTGCTCCCGTAACCTTTAAGCTGATTGGAGGATGTAAAAACCTCCCTTCCCCATTTGCCTTTAAAAGCAAGTGCTTGTGTGATAATAAAGGGAAACAGAACCCCCGCCGCGTCTGAGTGTCCTTTAACCGGGCTGGTTGGGGCCGGCGGCTGTGCTCACCTCTCTTCACGGCTCTCTTCCCCCATCTCCTTCCAAAGGGGACCAGAGGGAAAGAGGAATCCAAGCCATTCGCTCGCCCACCAAAAGGAACGAGGCTAGGGCTGTTCGGGTCGGCCGGCAGCGGACCTGACATGAATGTACTTAAGCAGAAAATTAACACCAACTTGGTGACAATGTTATAAAGGAAAACCCAAAATCAGATTATTTTGTACTAGATGGACTTTATTTTTTTCTTGCCTTTTTCTATTCTCCACCCCAGTAGCAAGTATTAAATTATTGGTTTTTTGTTTTGTTTTTAAATAAGTGAATGATGAACCTGCTTTAAATGTGACAGAGAAGGACATAAAGATACTATGCACTTTGATAATGTCAGTCCCCACTGATTTTTTCTACTTCACACTTTCCTTTCTTAATCCCCTTGACTAGATTCTAACCAACCACAGTGTGTGTGTTCTTGGCTCATGCTCTGGGCTTCATGTAATCTAAATCCTTGGCTTGGATCTAGCTCTACATGTTATTAGACTGGGTTCGTGTTCCCTGCTTAGGTTTTGAACTTCCAAGCCTTCATCTCTTGTTCATCTTCAGCACTTGCTTCCTTCCTTCTCTTCACTGCTTTTTCTGATTTGACAGCACAACCATCTGCCACTCTCTTCCCTATTTCCTTGACACCACCCCAATCCCCTGCCTCAACCCACTTCATCCCTGTCTCCCAGGACCTGGAACTGTTCCCACTATGCTAGAGTCAAATGGTTTTTTGGCAGCTCACACTGTGAAAAATGTTTTGGCTTAGTTCACCCAAGTTGTGGAAAGGGAAAGACTGGGGTACCAATTAGGGAATTGGCTCAATTTTAGAAACTGTAAAAACCGTAGCAGCAGAAACATACTCTCCACTGCTTTCTACTACCACAGTCATAATCATCATGTTTATCTTTCCAGCTTTTGGTCAAGCATCCATGGGAGGGAGAGGAAAAAGAGGTTGCTTTGATTTTTTTTTTTTCCTGATTACCAAAAACATTCTTCAACTGTAAGTGTTTGCATACACTTATCAAAAGCTTTCACTCGGACACTCAAAGCTTTGCCATCTGAACTCAGAAGGCAGAACAACCCATGTCCAGGACAGAAATCACTGTATAACAATCCCCCAGATTATGGGTCAGACAGGTGGGACAGTGAGATGACAGTAGCGTTAGTTGCCCCTCGTCACCCTGTGTTAGCAGGGTTACACACAAATGTAATTAAGGGGGCTGGGCTGGTGTGCCTCTGGTCTCAAGGTTAATTAACCACAGGAAAATGGCACCTTCATGTGTCCTATATCATAACAGCACTCATAGGGCAAAGCCTGATTTTAAATTGACAGCACCGACATTGCCAGACAGCATCATTGAAACCAGCAAAGGTGAAAACAGAGAGTGACACAGGTTGCTGCACTGCCAACAAGATGGAAAAAGGACACATCCTTCTTGTCTTTGGGAGAAATAACATGTAAACGGAGAAAAACTCATCCCTGATGGCTCACTGTTGAGTGTGAGCACCATCCTTGATTAACTGCACATGGAAGTCACTATCCTCTGTCCTGCCCGTCCACTCCATCCCACCGAAGGCTGGAATTCCTGAACTCTGCACCCCAAGCTCAACACACACACACACACACACACTCCACACTCCTAGGATTCCCTGACTCCTTCCCAGAGGGGCCTGCATGGTGTGGTTTACTAAAGCCACTCATTCTCACTGCATGCTGAGACCTTTCAGCAGGACTCTCACCTTCTTGGAGGTTTGTTTTCTCCCCATTTAAAGCCCTTTTCAAAATTTTGTATCTTTTCTTTATTCCATTTCTCAAGCTATGTCCAGACAGGTCTGTTCTGGGATCTTACATATCCACATGACCTGGAAGAAAAAGACTAAGTGAGAAAGATTCTTTCTGGCCCTCCACATCAAAGATCCTTGGATTTCTCCCCAGGTGTATTTGCCTGCCTGTGGAACCAGGCCTATTCTACCTGGTAAGTATTTGTGTTGGGGGGTAGAAAGAATCTTTTTTTTTTTCTGGGGTGACTGGCACCCAACCAGCCAATTTGGAACCCTGATCAAGTTTCTCTAAGCACTGATTACAGTGTGCTCAGCTCTCTCTCCAACCAAATCCCCTCTGCTATCAATTTGTAAACAACTCAGCTCTGCCTGCATCATATGCAAGCAGGCGATGCCAGAGCCACACTGTGCCCTTCCCTGTTCACAGCCAAGTGCACCTGCTACCCAGGGCTCTGGCTGCCGCCGCTGCTACTGCTGTTGTTATGCTTTGCCATCGCCTGCCCTGCTGCTCGCTGGGCTGGCGGCACATTGTCAGTGTGGGGAGGAATGTTTATTAGTTTTAATTGGTGGACACGGCTGGACAGTGACATTTGGGGAGCATTACGAGTCATTCACCCTGCACCAGGTGCAGGCTGTGATGGCAGATGTAGGTGGATCAACTTAGAATACAACCTGCAGGTGATTGTCTTTCCAGAATAATGCAACGGCTTGCCTCTGCCCTACCTGTGGGAACACACACTCTTCCCTCTTATTTTACTTTTACACCTCTTGTGCTCTTGTGCTTTTCTAAGTAGAGAAGTCTTATTTATTTAATGGTCTTATCAGAAAAAAATTTTCTCACCAAAAATCATAAATATATAGTCTCCACATGCAAGTACCTTTGTTTTTGTTTGACCAAGCATCTCCCTGACTTTACTGTTAATATTCCATATGTCACAGGAACTGATATTTCCTGGTTGTTATCCTGAATATGAACTCAAGAAATCTTTTTATATACAAATAAAATGTTTTACTATCAGATTCTACTCCTACCCAACTCTGTAATTAGCTTCTCACTGCTAAGAATTCTCAATGCTTGCATGCTTTTCAATCAAACAGATTTAGTTTTTACATGTTTAGCTACTCGTAGACTTTAGGTTGCCCCGTTGCCCTCTTCCTACAGGGTTCAGGCAACAGCATCCATAGCAGAGGCAGATGGAAGCGCCAGTAGTCCTTCCAAACAGATATGGACATGTGAGTTGACAGCTGTCTTCCTTTGACATACTGGTCCTGGACAATGGCACAAAAATCCTAACCTGAGAAAACATTTTTTTCAGGACTCCTTCCTCTACTTCAGCCCATCGACAATGCGTTGGATGCATCAGACCATCAGAAGCCAAGGAATTGGCTTGGAGTTGTTGCTTTACGCTTTAATAATGGTGGTGTGTCTCACATATAGCTTCTGCTTGTTTATACGTTTATATCAGCCTCAGCTGCTGCGGGAATGAGCTGAGAGAGTACTTAGCGTCCAAAGTGCAGCACCAGAAACCGTAAAACTCTTCTGCCACCTAGCGGTGAAACAAAAGCTGCAGTCATCGAGAAATGTAAATATGTCCATAGGGCCCGGAACATCAACTTGTTAAACTTTGGCTTAACACATAATTTAATTAAAACATATACTCCATGTCCTCAATGTAGTAATTAAAAATGACCTAAAAGTACTGTTTCTATAATGCTAGACCTTTAAACGGAAAATGACTAAACATAATACCCTATGCTGATAACCAAAGTACTCTGAATTGTTGATTTATAAAACAAAGTGAACCAAACTAATTAGATCATTATATTGAATTTCCTCTCCAGATTCTCAGGATTTTTTTTTTAACCATCTGTTGTTTAGCTATATACTGTTTCAAAGTGGATGGTCGGCTTGAAGTGTGATTATTTTGGAAAGAATATTATTAGCTTTGAAAAACATATAGCTCATGTCACAGCATAGAATATGCACAGCACAAAAGGTAGTACTTGTCCTGAAATATTGGAAAAGAAGAAAAACTCAGGATCCGTGTAACTCACACATGACAACACCGTAATTATTGAATCCTGTCTTCATACAGTTTTAAATGATGACACATAATAAATACTGCAAAATAAACCAGTAAATTATTAAACCCATTTCCAAAGCACTGATGAGTGGATCTCAATGTTAAGAAAATATTATGAATAGAAGATGGTATTGCTCCTTATGTTTGCTCAGGATTCAACAGTGAGAGAGATTTAGGTAATCCTAAAAGTGTAGAAATTGCAGAATCAAGTGTCTTTTTCCCCTCTAAAAATGTAAAATAAGAAAACAAAACTTATGCATAATTTATAGAGGCCCCAGAGCAGTCTTAAATTATGTAATGCATATATTCACGAAAAGTTACTTAATGTATTCCATAGTTACTTCAGGACACTGATGACCCCCCAACACGTGCACAGTTTATTTCTGAGACAAGTCAATTAGAGAAGCATGCCTGCATCTACCAAGTGAGTAACGTTCATCTCTATGGCAAATATACCAGTGAGCAAGAAAGCACAAAAGGCATTTGCTAACTAAAAGCTTATTTTATCAACTCACCCATCTTCCCTGCTCAGACAGCTTCTCAAACATGCATAATGGGATTAAAAGCACTCTCAGTAAAGTTCATTACCTTAGTGGACCTTCCCATCTTCATGTGAAATTAACTGTATCTCCTATATGTACATCTATTTAAGGCAGTAATTTAATGGCAATAACATCTATATCTAAGAGGGTTATTTTTCCCCTGGACCTGCTTCACTCTTAGAAATCTCTTCATGCTGCTTCGAATGAAAATCGGAAACACTGTTTTCCTCATTTTAGGCAAATAAGGAAGAAAGTGACAAAAAAGAAAAATCAAAGAATTTTAAAAGACATAATCGTAGAAAAATAGTAACACCACAAATAAATACTTTAAAATGAGTGTTCAGTGAAGAAGGGAGACAAATGAGCTACAAGTATGTTTGATTCTCATTAGTCTCTAAAATGTTTATTTAGTCTTTTATCTTGTGCTCTCTTCTCATCCCCTCCTCTTCCCCCACCCCCCACAGACACGCACGTGTGGGCAAACACATCCTCACACACAGAATCTTGCACTATCTCTTTAATTGGCAGATCATGTCACCTTCCTATTTTCACATACTTTCAAGGTAGGTATTCTTATTCCATGTTAAGAGAGAGGCTGGGTTGTAAATGTTAATTTTTCCTCCTTTTATGGGCAGTCTTGATTTTTTTTTTTTTTTTTTTTCTTTTTTCACCTTTTCACACTTGACTCAGGAGAGACTGACCCTCTTCAGGGCTCCAGTATTAACTCCCAATTTGCCTAATCATTGTCATGTCATTATGTCAACCGAAGGTGGGCTTGTGACCCTGGCCATCCCAATGCACTAGGGGGTGTGGTGATGGGGGGAACATCAGGGAATCTGGACTCCTAAGACTACAGCACTGGGAATAGAGAAACTTCCTTTATACCTTTGGATATGGCTGTTCTTAGATGTATCTCTTGAAATTGTCTCTGCCATCCTGTATCTCTGAAGGAAAGAAGCCTTTGGGATAATTGTAGTTGAATGGAGTTTAGGTCTGAGATGACATTGGATCCTGCGGGTCAACTCTCCCAGAGCCCCTGACCTTCAAACAAAATCCAGTCAGAAATTTAGTGTATTTTGGCCAAAGGGATTCTAATCTATTCTCCTGCCGAATGACATGCAACTGAAAAGACTAAAAATGGCTCCAGAATCAGTTCTCTCTCAATACTGGCTGATTCTAAAACTTTTACCTTTTCTACCATACTACTTGAAATTATTTTAACTGTATTCCATTCTTTCCTCCTTCACATGCAGTCACTTATAGAATACTATAGACTTTACCATAGATTTTACTTTCTCAATATCTCTTGCATGGACCTTTTGTAACCTATTCTACATTCGCTATTTAGTTCAGGCCCTCATAATTTTTCTCTCGGACTATTGCTACAGCCTCATGACCCCTCTATTTCAAATAAATTCTTTAGTGGCCTCTGTATGACCTTGTAAATTTCATATGCAATAGGTCCCTTCCTTGCTTAAGTGCATTCCAAAACATCCTCTGAGTTCAGGTTCAAAGGAAAACTTTGTTGTATGGCAGACAGGCATTTTCTGCTTGACCCATGCTTGAAAATGTAGCTACTTTTCTCACTCCTCTCATCTTTCTTATCTATCATTCAGCCATACTGAAATAATTATACATCTAAAATTTTGTTTCTTGCCTCTGGGCTTTTGCACTTCTCTTCCTGTAATGTCTTCCTGCATTAGTAAACCCCAACTAGAGTTTAGCTCTGCTGGGGACTTCAGAATCAAGTATCTGAGAAGCTGTCTCTTCCATTCTAACATCTGTTTTGATTGTGTGTCCCTCTTCCTCCCCCCCCCCCATCACACTGGACTTACCTCTCACACAGTGCTGAGCATGATTTCATTTGTGAATTTTCTTCACTAGTATATGAGCTCTTTTAGGGTATGGAACGCAGTTTTACCAACATATCATGTCCAGTATAGAAAAGGTTCTCATTAAATGCTTTTTGAAAAATGACCATATCTAATGGCCTTTCAACTTTAAAAATAATAATTGTAGAAGTCTAGTTAGTGGCACAAATGCACATAGAATTGAGGTCTCTTGCATTCCAGTCCTGTTATCTTTCTACTACAAATATACTGTTTCAGACTTAGTTTATGCTGGACCCTAGTGCTTTAAACTCAAAACTGTCATTTATGACAAATAGCTTCTTCTAAGAGCTTTACCAGAGCCTTATACTCAGAATTGCCCGAGGCAAATCTTTTAACCTTCCTATCATCTTCTTTCTTATTTACAAAATAGGGGCAATAGTATTGCTCATCTCTTTTTGCTAAGAAATGATTAATGTAACGGCCAGTAAAACCAATATCCATAGAAATGATTAAAGGCAAGGCCAGGATTCAAAAACAGTATCCTCATGCTCTTTTTTGGTTTGCTAATATCTTCCTGTATATTTACCAAGCACAAGAAATTCAAGTACAATACAACATGGAGTATATTTCCTCATCTTCAGTATCTGAGAAACATGAAACAAATAAAAGAACCACAGAGCATCATCTGTACACCTCTTTCCGTGTTGTAAAATGGGGTTCAACATTTTATATTTCAATATGTGATCATCTTTCAAGCAATAAGCCCTTAACCTTGCAGAATGTTATATTTTGATACATTTAATCAATTTTAAACATACACAATGAAATGCTATGCCTTTAGATTCTATCCAGTATGTAGCTGTATAAATATAATGATTCTATGGGAAAGAAATCATAATAACTGGAATGCAGTGAAATCTGAGTTTTCTTTCAATTAAGAATATTTTAAGAATGATCAGGGCTATGATTTTATCTATATGTTATATCGATAAAAACAGTATCCTCTGTATAGAATTATTTCTCATATTCTTCAGTTCTTTCCTCAAATGTCACCTTATTTATCAGGGAGCCAATTCCCAGCCATCTCATTCAAAATGTCAATCCCACCCCTACCAGGAAGACATCACACACACACACACACACACACACACACACACACACACACACACACACACACACACACACACACACACACACACACACACACACACACACACACACACAATCTTGCTTCCTGGTTTTATCCCCTTCCCGGCTGCCCCATCATTCCTGTATCTCAACACTAGATGACACACCATTTATTTTATTTGTTTATTGAGTAACTGCCTCTCTTGCCACAAGAGTGTAAATCTCATGAGGGCAGAGGCTTTTGTTAGCTTTTTTCACGCTGCATTACTGGTACCTGGAACAGCATCAAGCAAGTGGGAGATGCTCAATAAATATGTGAAATAGTGAATATCTTACACAGTGCAGATCATTTCAATTTGGAGAGTCCCTCAAAAAAAAAAAAAAGGACCTTCATTCCCTGTGACTTTTGGCCAGCTTTGTTTACTTAACACTTGAATTTTTATTTTTAAATCTACAGAGGCTGAAATATGTCTAGTGCCTTCAATGGTCATTCTCTGAATGGTTTTAGCATCTTCAGTAATTTTCAGTAAATATCGCCAATCATGATACCCTAGTGTCATTGCATTATTCAGAAATCTTCTCAAGTGTGTCTTTAGGAACCTATAGTCTCTGAAGCTGCATTTTATGCATGGAAATACACAGTTGATAAAAGGCTAAAAGAAAATTAATGGTTTCACATTCTATCTCACTGCTTTTTAAAAAATTGTATTTATCATCTGAGTTATAAACATGATAATATAAATTAAAAGAATAGAATGTTCTCATGGATTACAAAGTGCTCTCCCACCCCCACGCTGATGCTGTATGTTACCGTCAGCCTGTGTGCTACTAAAGAAAGATAACAGAGGAAAGTCTGTTTCTAAGACAACAGCATTTTCTTTTATGTTTTATGCTGTAATAATCATTCCTATTACTTTGAGGATCATCTAGAATTTTGCAGGAAATAAAACAGTGTAAGTTAACCAAATAATTAAGTATCCCATCAAAGGACCAAAATAGAAATAATTTTACGTTCTTAATTGAAAGTGTTAACAATAACTTTATAGCAATATATATTGAGATACCATGACAAAAAGGCAAAATTCAAATATTTAAAAATAAACTACATTTTCATTAAAGAAGTGGTCATTGATAGAAACACCTACTAATTTTACTAATTTTGAACTTCTTTTCCTGATAATATCAGAAAATAATGGGTTATCATACATAAATTTTAGACCTTATTTTATCGTGCATCTCAATATCTTACAAGCTTTCTCATCCTGTTTATGCCCTGATATTCTTTATAAACTAGACAGAATGATACTCATATATTTAAATGAAATAAAAGAATTCATAAATTTAAAAGTGTTATGAATCTTCTATGTAAAATTTATTTCAGAAAAACACACAGTAAATTAACACCATGAATAACCCACCACTCATTTCAAAAAATACAACATGCTGACTACAGTATTGAGTTCTCTTACTCAATATAAATGTTAAAATCTTCACTCTGTTAGTTATATTTAAATCTTATGAATGGTATTACCAACAATGGGTTGGTTGAAAATTAACAACATGGGTTGTTGAAAAATTTTTTAAGCATTTTTTTTCTTATATAATATATATTTTTAAAAGGAGAGAATACAATTTGAGTTGAAGGATTTTTTAAGTAAAAAATTACCTTTGCATATTTTAAAATTACATTTTATACAGCATGTTTATGTGATAAATTAAAACAGATTACTTACTCCCCACTCCTATTTTGCACTTAAAAACATGCTTAAAATTCTAGATGATTCTCTAGCTTTTTTGTTTTGTTTTTGAAGATACTTGTAAATCCAATTGAAGAAAGCTACAAATGAGAGCAAAATATAGTTATGATAAATGTAAGAAATAATTAATGAGCACCTGTCATAAATAAAAGGGGAAAAAGATAAGACAGTGGTTATACAAAACAGATAACGATGAATGCCAAAAGGGAGACACAATGTTCTGAAAACCTTGGAAATGTGAATAAAAGATCCCTTTCTTTATGCCAGCCTTCACCCCAGTCTGAATTATAACACAGGCAAAGGGCTATTATCAATGTTAACAGAAAAAAATTCTAGTAGGACTAAGAATATACTAATAAACCAAACATTCACTTTACTCTTGGAGGATTTACAAAATTTGTTTCTTCACCGTATTTCATTTCCTTCCAGGGCCCAACAGTGAATCTTCTTAAACTGTGTTCACTCTGACCCTCTTGACTTTCATATCACGCTCACGCTCTTTCAGCCAGTTTTCAACACATGTGATTACTCTCTTAGCCAAGCCAATTTAAATTATTTAGGGAATAAGATTTCATTAAACACTCCATCATATGCCTCCCTACGATCAATACATATTACATCTGCTATGTGGCCTTTATTCACTAATGCAGTAATTCTGTCAAGACATGGAAACAGATACGTGCTCTATGATTTATATAGGATACTGATTACTCTTGTTTGGGCTGTCTTTTGAAAGTACACGGCTCTATTTTCTTAAAATTTGTTATTTTATTTTCCTAAGGAGAAGATTAGACATATTTGAGTAAAACATTCAAACTGAATCTGCTTGCCTATTATTTTCAAAATTGAGTGACACATTTTGTCTATAACATTTTATATTTTTCAGGTTCTGTGACTTCGGAAAAGTCAATCATTCTTTATTTGATAATGTGTTCATTCCCTTAAACAATTTCTATCCATTATGTTGTCAGTTTTTCATGATTAAAATACATTTTATAACCGAATTACTTTGGTTTAAATTAATATGATCTGTATACCCAATTATCTAGTTATTGGAAATTTTTTATAGTTGAATGCTAAGTGTTTTGGCTAAATTGAAAAACTGCATGAAAAAGGCACAAATAAATGTTACTTTAAATATTCTGAATAATTTACAATGATATCATCAATGAACTTAGATAACATTAATAGTCAAGGCAGGTTTACTAAACTGACAGTCCTAAAGCCAAACACTGTGTTGAGCTGTTGATGATAGGGAAGCCTAGAGTAAATGGGGACTCTGGCCACTCTGGTCATGCCTCCTCTGAATCCCCTGGCTGAGAAATAAGGGAGAGCAGTTCAACATTATCTGTTAAAGTGATTAACAACCACAAATTGCAGCTTGATTATTTTCTGGTCTAAAGTTGCTGGTGATTTTTCCATATCTCTAGTTTGCTTGGAAAAGCACAAACTCTGAGATGATCAGATCTACTTATCACATCTCTTAATGTCAAGAGTGTCACTAAAATGAAATTAAGGAAAAACAAGTTACTCATAAATTCATAAATACTTAGACTTTTAGAATGTTTGAGCAGAGAGGCTACCTACAGAACATGTGCTTTAACTTCCTTATTTTGTCGGAAGGAAGAGGGGCTCCACTTGACATTAGATAACTTTCTTGGAGTAGCACAGACATTAGAAGCAGGTCTAGAGCACAATTCTACTGATTTCCAGTCCAGGACTCTGGCTGTGATAACACACTATTTCCTCATTGCTTAGTAGGAGGAGTATAATGTTCTTGTGGAGTTAACAGGATTTGAAATCCCTATGAAAAATTGTTATAATATCTAGAGTCCTTTTCAGAAATTTTAGAATTCACAGGAGAATTGTGGTATGTAGAGATAAACTACATTGATGGGTTCCTTAAAATTCACTGCTAATATTCTATATTTAAAATTAATATTTTGCTCATTTGATGCAGTTTTATAAAGAGAAACATCTGGAGTAAATCAACAGAGGCAAGTCTGTATATCATGTTTTCACTTCCCATCTACATGACAATTATTGCAAACTCTGTATTTCCACCCTAGATCTTTCCTCTGCACTTGACATTATTATTTAATGATCAACAATAACCTAATGGCCATGAGCAACTCACACTCAAAATAACAAAAGTGGAACTCATCATTTCTCCCACTTCCCCCTCAAAAACTAAGTAAAGAAATAAACAAACAAAAATCAAGGCAGGCTTCTCTTCTTTATTCTCCATTATCAGAGGATAAAACCAGCATCCATCCCATCAATCGACCCTAAGCCCATCCTGTAACTCTTCATCTATTATTGCACTTCTCACATGGACTTAGTCACCAGTCTTGCCTGTTTACTCCTAAGATGCCTCTCACTTCCTAAATGTCTCTGTCTCTACCCCTATCCTTTTCTACCTATCCTAACCATTCTTCTATCCCCAGATCGGTCTTACCTTACACCCTCACACAGTTCTCCTGGATGAAAAATAGGGTGACTAAATTTTGTTGGCTTTCTAAGACATAAATTTAAAACTTGCAACTTCTTCTCATAACTCACATTCTTTATTATGACATATAAGGCAATGCATGATCTGACCCTGGGTTCCCTCTAACCTCATCACTTCTATTCATTTTTCATAGTAAATCTTCTTGTATTTAACTCTCTACACTTCCCAGAAAGCTATGCTTTCTCTTTTCATTAAAACCTTTACACAGTTTAATCCCCTTGTATAGAATAACTTCCCCTTCTCTAGGACCCACCAATTGACCTCACTTCTTTTAACTGAGCAAAGACAGTCTTCCTTTAAACCTGCTAAACCATTATCTATTCTAGGAAGACCTGACTGCCAAGGATATATTAGATGTTGCTCACAACTGTTACTATTCAAAATTAATATGCCTCAATTTGTAATTAGTACACAGCTTCACGATTTTCCATTTTGAAGTTCATTTGTCAATTTCTTTTAACTTTGCTGGGACTCTACACTTTCCACTTCAGCAAAGCAAGAAGATTGGATTAGATTACCTTTAATATACATTCTAAGTGTAAATATTTCTATTCCTTATAGCATACTAAGTTCTGATTTTAAGGAATAAGAGGATTTCTTAAGCATCTCTATGTACCAATTATTTAACATTCATTATCTCATTTAATTTGCTCTTAGTGGGAATATTTTATGTTACAGTAGCAGAAACTTAATTTAAAGCAGTTTAAACAAAAAATAATCTTGTTACTTCACTATATAAATAAATAAATATTGGGTAAGGTACATAAAGATAATTATGATTCATAATAATGAATATGCTAATAATGTTGATTTGATCATCACGTTGTACACAGGTGATGGTAGTCAATATTGTACCCCCAAAATAAATACATATAATCAATTATGCTTCAATAAAAAAATTAAATTAAATTAATAAATAAATCCAGAAACAAGATTTAGCTCTAGGTACAATTGCATCTAGGACTCAAACAATCTCTTCAGCACTTCATGGCTCTTCTATTTTTGTCTCTACATTCCTGGGAACTAGTCTGTCTCTCAGACAGGTCCTCTTAGAAACAAAGTCCCTGAAAAGCTAAGTTTTTCTTTATCATTCAGCTTGTAGTTCCAGGAAAAATAGAATTTTAGCAAAAATCCCAGGATTATATTTCATTGCACTAACTTGGGCCATGGACACATCTCTACATAAATCCCTATGACCAGGGAGATTGAAAAGCAGAATTAACCAGGTTTAGGCACTCAGCCCTAAACTAAGTAAGGTTGATAGAGTCAGGACCACTTGAACCTCACAGTCTGAGATTAGGGTAGGGTTTGCTGCCAAAAATCCTGTTAGAAGAGAGATTTATGCTGTCCTGGCAAAATTAGCACTTATTCTGTAACAAATTCCCACAATGTTTGAGGTTGGTGTTTATTATCCCCACTTTTTTTTCACTAGACTAAGGATCAGCAAACTTGTTCTGTTAAGGACCAGACAGTAAAAACTATATGAATTTGTGAGCCATATACAATCGTATATATTACTTATTTGCTTTTTATAGACACTCAAAAAATTGAAAAACTTTTTTAGCTTAATGGTTGTGTAAAACCAGGCTGTGAACTGAGTTTCACTCGTAGGTCACAGTTTACTGACTCCTGCACTAGACAAGGAAAGTAAGGTGAGAGTAGAAGTCACATCTTCATGGTGTTCTTGTTCCCAGAGTTTAGCACATAGTGAGCGTTCAGTACTCGTAAGTGCTTGTTGCTAAATAAATACACACTTGGGTCAATTAAATTGAGAACTGGGATGAGAAAATAAATTTCAGATTCATTTCACATATTTCATTCCAGAAATGGAAGTTCTTTCTTAGAATCTTGATACAGTTCATGTGACCTCAGCCTCCTGGGGAAAACAAAGTTGGTGGAAGGGGAGAGGGAGAAAGGAGATGGGCAGGAGAGAGAAAAATATTGTAATGTTAAGGAGTAATTCCTCATGCAGTTCTTAAAGACCACACAGAGACTGCAGTGGAGTTTTGTGTCTGAACTGTAGAGGGAGAAAAAACCCAAAGGACCTGGAAAACAATCCCCTAAGTCATCACTCAGGTGAAACAAGAATCATCACGTATCTAAAGGATAAGGTCATTGAGAGAAAGCACGGAGAGGCAGGGGGGAATGCCTATACTGCAGTTGTATTTTAATGCTCAGATTCAATCTAACTTATCCTTCCAAGCTTCTAGAGGCTAAAGCAATCAGCTCCCTATCTTGCATACTTGCTAAGACCCATAGCTGGTAACAATTAGAGAAAAAGGAGCTTTCTATGATGGCTGGAATGAAATGTTATAGGAAAATAAATTACTACCTTGTATTACAGAGTTTTCTTCTAATTCATGCTATAGTCAGTATTTTCTTTTTTATCTTTTTTAATGCATTTTTCAATTTCATATTGAAATTGATCTGCTCTGTGATCTCCATTATTCCATTTCATGTTTTCTGTAAACCCAACAATCCTTCCCCCTCACCTTGATGCCCAATCCTTTATCTCAACATAGGTGTGATGTCACTCACCCTCCTTGATTTTCTCCTCATATAGTTTAAAATGTACAATATGACCATGTCCTTATTCCCAGAACCTGTGGATATTACCTCACTTGGAAAAAAACCATCATTGCAAATCTAATTATGTTAAGGATGTTGAGATGAGGTCATCCTGGACCCTCAGTCTAGTATTCAGTGTCCTTAGAAAAGAGACAGAAGAAAGACACAAACGCACAAGAAGGCAATATGAAGACAGAAGCAGAGACTTGAGTACTGTGAATACAAGTCAGCCAGAGGAGGAGCTACCAGAAGCTAGAAGAGGAAAAGAACACATACTCCCCTAGAACCTTTGGGAAGAGCTCAGCCCTGCTGACATCGTGACTTCTGAAGTCTGGTCTCTAGAACTGTGAGAAAGTAAATTTCTGTTGTTTAAAAGCCACCCAGTTTGTGCTAATTTGTTACAGCACCCACAAGAAACTAATATGCTCCTTTTTCAGTGTACCCCGGGTCACTCCAAACTTCCATCTGTTTTGAACCTTATTCCATGCACTCAACATGAATGGAGAAAACTCACAACTAGTATTAATTTAAACCCATGATCACAAACCTCCCTGGTCCATTCATTCTCCTTCTTGCTCTCCTAAAGAACGATTTCTTATCTTCACTGCCAGCTGACAATATTAGTTTTTCTTTCACTGAAAATAAATAAAAACACAGAAGTCTTATAGACCCCACCGTTCAATATAGGTATACCCATTTATCCTGGGCATGTAGATTATGTAAGTATACATTCTCCTCTCTAGGCAGCTAAAAGCAATTCCATTCCATAAGCATTGTATCCAACTCTTCTTGCCTATCAAAGGTCATGGCTCCAAAGATTCTCCCTTCTCTTCTAAATCATTAAGTTTTCTTTCTATTGAATCATTTCCTTCAACTTACAAAAATGTTTCTGTTTATACCATCTACTTACTATCCTATTTATTTATTCCCTTTTACAGCAAAACTCTGTTAGCAGTTGTCTGAACTAATTTCCTCCAATTCTTCTCCTTTCTGTCTGTCTTATTCCATTCCATTCCATCAACCTTTTTTTGCCCTCACCATTCCACCAACAGTACTTTTGTCAAGGTGAGTAAAGACCTGAATTTGATGATCAGTTCCTATGTCCCCCAAAATGTGGCTGAGCAGTAGCACTTAACACAGTTACTACTCCTTCCTCCTTGATATAATCCTTTGCTTGGCTTTCAGAACACCATACTCTTTTGGGTTTTTGCCTACCTTACTGACCATTCTTTCTCATTCTATTTTATTAATTTCTTCTCTTTTCCTTACCTCTTAATGTTGGCATAGTCCAGGGATGTCCTTTGTCCTTTTCACTACATATATTCATGGTTTTTGGATCCCACCAAAATAAATTTAAATGCCATTTATTAGAAGACAATTCTTAAGTTTATGTCCCCAGTCAAGACTCATCTCCCAAATTCTAGACTTCTGTATCAACTGTCTACTTGGCATTTTCATTCATCTGTGCTACATTTCTTGCTGTGTAATGGAGATGTAGAAAAGGATTACTCAAAGCAACATGAATGCAATGAGAAGCCCAAAGGGACTGCCCCTCAGCAACTCCTCTGTTAGTAGGAGAAAACTGGGTACAGCCCTGATTTGAAGTTAGCTTCAGTTTTTATTATAAAGACAAGGAAGTTTCACAAGAAAAATCAGTTGATTCAATCATTTCAAAAGGACACAAAGACATGGCCAATGTGACAAAAGTTATCTACGGCTAAGTATAGCTTAAACAATAGAAACTAGTAACATCATTTAAATTAACAAGGTGACATTCCAAAGTACAATTTGTGAAAAGCTAAATTGATCAACCTGCAGTCATTATCTAACCCAAAAAATAACCTCTCCCCAAATGATTTAAGCGAAAGTTACATTCTTATAATTGTCTCTAAAGTTTCTACCAACAAACAGCTTGCCCTTAGCAAACATTTTTTTCACATTTTTCCCTACAATTCTTTCAACATCTTTTAAAAACAAGCAGTATATTAAATAGTTCAAGTACATAATCCCATCCCTAAACAGTGATTAGAACTGATTAGATGGGCTTTTGCCTTGCTCTCTGTGGGCTTTTGCCCTCTAATCGAGGACTTTTGTCCCATACATGCATTCCCTAAAAACCATATTATAAATATCAACTGAGAATCAAGATTTCTAAGCCTCTACACATCTGCACTTAGAGAGCAGACATCTCAAACTTAACACACCCAAAACAGATCCCTGACTTTCCTCTCAAAATGTTTTTTTTCCACATCTTAGTTAAGGGCAACTCCATCCATTCATTAGTTTCTGAAGGCAAAAACCTTACACCTCATACTCCATCAGGATAAATTGTCAGTTATCTTTTCAAAACATATTAAAAATAAAACCATTATTCTTCACCTTCACTGTAAACACCTGGTCCAATCCATCACTATCTCTCATCCATTCTCCTAACTGGTCTCCTTATTTTCATCCTTTTTACCTCATAATCTATTCTTATATTTTAAAATATATCTCAGATTATACTTCTCAGATAAAATCTCCCCAATGGAATCCCAATTTCATGCAGAAAGGAAATTAAATACCTTGGAATGTCATAGATATATTTGTATCTCTTACCTTTTCTTCTATGGTCTCCTCTTTTGCCGTATGTCTGTGGCTACAATGGCACTCTTGACATTTCTACAAAACAGCCAACTTAAAGTATTTGCACTGTTGTTCCCTCCGATGGGCATACCAAGTCCCCAGACATCTACAGGTGTGACTCCTTGACTTCCTTTGAATCTCTTGCTCAAATGTTATTTTCTCAACGAGGCCTTTACTGATTACCCTATTTAGTAATTATTCTGTCCCCAGCTACTCCGCTCCCTATTTGTCTTCTCTGCTATATTTTCCATTGCCCTTCTCACTTTCTGTCATACTATATAATTTACTTAGTTCTTTTGTTCATTGCTTAATTTCTGTCCTGCCACACTAGAATATTAACTCTGTAGGGTAGAGATTTCTGTCTATTGTTTTTCACTGACAGATGCCAAATTCTTAAGAGAGAGCCTGGCACATAGTAGGGATTCATTAAAATTAAATTAAGTAAATAATGTTCTAAGGGACTGAGAGTCAGTAAGCTTGAGTTCTAATTCCCACTGTCAAAAACATGCTATACATTTTTGAGCAATCCTCTTTAATTCTAACACCTCTCCTTCAAAATGATTGGATGTTAGTAACTTGAAGAGTTAGGGGAAAAAATTATCTTAAAGGCCCCTTACAGATGCCAACCATTCATAATTCCAATACTTATAAATTACTAATTTATTATTGAAAAAGATAAAAGGAAGTGACATTTATTGTACACTAACATTGTACTAGATATTTTAAATCCATCATTTCACTTTCTGACAAGTTTATGAAGTAAGGTAGTCTCTTCCCTATTTTACAACTGAAAGACCTATGGGAAACTCAAGTCATCCTGTGTGCAATAGGAACTGAGATTCCAGCACATGTCTCTCTAATGACAAAAATACACAATGCTCATTCACTGAGCTATTTAGTTAGAAAACATGTGCCACGTTGGTTACTGCGGTGGATCTCTGATATTTCCTGCCTAGCATTCTTCTCTTCTCTTGATAATTTACAGCTCTCCATCTTCCACGTAGCTCTACAAGGAATTGGTATATTTATACAAGGTCCCACAATCTGGCTGCAATCAGTTCTGGAAGAGCATAGTTTAGCTAAGCTCAGCCAATTACTATTCTCCCTTTGAAATAACATGGAGTAGTAGTATTAAAAACTGTGAAGGAACTCGGCAGTAAGGTTTCCAGACATATGGAGGGAATCATTCTGCATAAAATGCAAAGAGGAAGAGAAGGAGGGAGGGGCTGTAATACGTACTTAGTTCTTGGAGCACTGGCAATTCTAGTTTCAGATATTCCCATGGTGGGTCTGTAACTCTGTCCCTCTGACATTGACATTATTTGACTTTTCCTGCATTAATAAAACAATGAATTATCTTTCTATTAGTCATATTGTTTATTCTTACTTGTAAAAGCTATATATATTTTTATTTGCAAATGCTGTATTTGTTGAAATAGAATTACAAGGTACCAGCGCTACCTAAGATACTCTCAATTTTAGACCCAATCCTTACAAGGCATAATACTGGTAAAGTTCAAGTGGGCATGTCTTGAAAGTGAAGGTGAATTAATTAGAAAACCCTCAGAGCAAATGAATGGATTAAAATCTTCTATCCTTAGGAAGTATTTCTTAGAACTAAGAATGAAAACCTGAAATGAATATCAGTGATAATAGCAGGTCAATATGCCTTCCTTTTCTCCATATGCTTTAACCCAAGGTTTGCAGATTCAAGAGACTATAAGGGACAAGATAAGTAATAAAAGTGAGTGACCTGGGCTGGATGTTAAAAATATAAATGAAAAGAAATAGTACCTATGACTGCAGATAATAGAGGAATATTTCTTTGCTTACAAGGGACCGGTCCCACTCAGATTCAGCCATCTGTTACCATTTCTGCAGACTTTCTAAAGATATCCAGAAATCTGAGTTTTTATGTGAAATCTCTGTATTTATAAATGTTGTCTCAAGGTTTTTACATTGTGCAGGCCAAACAGAACACATCTGCAGGCCAAATTCAGCCCTGGGCCTTCATTTCATAAATTAGGCATTGAACTCTCATAGGTTATCTGGGACTAAGCAAAGTATAAACACACACCAAGAGAAAGAAAAATGTCACATTTGTAGTGGCCTCTCATAAAAGCCCTTGAAAAAGTCTTATTTTATCTTTGATATGATTGACTTCTTGAATTTCACTAAGACCAAGTTAGATATTTTTAAGTTGTAGGGTCATGAATTACTTCCACATATTCAGATGTATGAGAAAAATGTAAGGTTTTTAAAAAAATTTTAATTTACTACATAACTGATCTGAACTTCTCTCACAGAAGCACATCGATTCATAATAGTATAGATTTAAAAAGTAAAATAAAATATTCTGATCTAATAATCCAAGCTCTCTGGGTAATTCATGTTTCTAGAATAATGCTCTCGTATAGATTTCCTCTTCTTGCCTCAACTCTTTGCTGAGATGGTATCTGCGTGTATGGTGGAGGGAGCTTATATGGAGAGCACTTAACTCCTTCCTGATATTCTCTACCAGCTCTCTGGTCATCTGCACTAATGCCATTCACCAGTGGGGTTTCTGGGCATCCTAGGGGTGGTCATTCAATTCTGCGTTCATTCAATTTAGTCTGTGGCTTTGTAAAATAGTTCTGAGTTCTTTTGGCTCAAGCAGTACCCTAAGGTAAGCCATCATCTCTGTTGCTAAGGTCTGCTTTGGCTCTTTCCGGCTACATGGAACTCTAAAGTCCAGTAACAACTTCCATGTGGCCCCTGGCCCAAGTGGGCACCAGGGCAGCTCTTGGCCTCAGGGCCTTTTGTCCAACCACAGTGACCTCTCACTCCCTAGCATAGCAAGGCAGACATCCTGACAAGGCTGGTAAACAAGTCCTTTTCCTCATTCTACCGGCAGCTCCTAGTTTTTCCTCTCTATCCAGGCTTTTGATAATGTTATAGAAGTAGATGAAGAAATTTTGGAAATATTTTCTCTCCTGGTAAAACTAGTTCCCAAACTCATTGCCTTATTGAGCAATTGAAAATCATAGTTTGAGTGTCAGAAGCTAAACTTCATTGTTTTCCCTTTTGTCTTTGCATTCATACTGTACTGGTTGCAACATTCTTTGGGGCAGACAGGTGCACCAGGCTGAACACAGAGGTCATGTACAAGAAAATAAGAAAAAAGCATCACAAGAAATAATTCATTACACTCACATGAATATTAAACTAGAGCAGGAATCAAGTGAAATTAGTTTGGATGCTCTACTAAACAAAACTGAGGGGTTGCCACATTTTCTTGTTTCTGCATTCTAGTCCTTAGCTGGAAATTTGGGGGAAAAATTTATTTTAATTAAAAAAATTGTGACATTTACTTGTACATATTTGTGGGATACAGTATGTTGTTTTAATGAGACAGAGTGAGACTAGGCCTGTGAACCAAACCAACTCCATATTCCCTGCAGAGGACACTTTGTTACTTTTCTACTTCTCAGTCATGAGGCACCCCCCAGGATGAATGATTACCCCATGGCCCTCCCTGATAAAATAAACTAAGAAAAGAGGGGAACAGATATTCAGTGAGTCGCAAAACCCTTCCCCAAGGCTTGTTTACTGTATTTGTAAAAACTAAGTTACAGATTAACCTTAAGACCCCTTTAGGAATTCCCACATGTGCACAAAGCTTCAAGGTGACTGTTACAATGACCTTCCTGGGGTGACAGTAAAGAACACCACCACCATCTTGGACCTACTGAGCAGGAACGAAGACCAAAGCCTTGTCAGAGCATGTGCCCATGATACAACCAGGAAGAACAGAATGGACCACCTCCAATGGCACTGGCCTGCACCCCTTAACTCCTTTCCCTACAAAAGATCCTAAACAGCTCTCCTAAGGGGGCTAGCCTCTTTTAATAAATCATGCTTGCTTTACTGCTAGGTGTATCGTTCATTTCTATGACCCAAGAGTCTAATTCAGTACAAGCCAGGAGGTAGGGGACTCTAGGTGCTGGGGATGGCCCTGGGATTTTCCCCATGCAGCACATGTGCTGCTCTAATATCTGTACCAGCAAAAATTGGAAAGCCTCAGGCATCAGAGAAGACCCTATCTTGCAAGAGGCAAGTGGCTGGCCACTGGGACTATTTTGCTCCAGAGTCTCTGCTGCTGGTATGTATCTCCTGGAGCCCCCAGCCTAAATTCTGATAAGACAATGTTTTATTCTCTTTTACTCTCCCTTTCTCTTTCCCTCTTTTCCCTCTTTAACTTGACTGCTGGACAACTACAGCTTAAGCTCCTGTCATCCTGTGAGAAACATGCTCCCTCTGGCAGACAACAGCTTGCCCTGATGGGTAACTAGCAAAGGTGGGAAAGCCAGTCCTACACGATGAAGATCTTGCTTGAGCACATTCCCCCTGACAGGGAATTCATGAGAGTGATGGGGATTCAGTCCCACACTGTGCAGTGACTGCAAATGCGGAAGCCACTAAAAGTCTCTACCTTTCTCTAATTTTCTGAGCCCTTTCCTGCTGTTTGGTCGGATTGCATCCACTACTATGTAGATGCACCCTAGAGGGCTCCTGGCTGTGTTTTCTCTGATTTAAATCTAGTCAGTACTTTTCTTCTTTGTGCTGCAACAGTGGGGTGACCTGCTTTTATCAATTACTGTGTCAGTGGAATAGATGGGCCTCACCTGTTGGGACTAGCATAAGGTGGACTCCACTGCTCCTCTTTTCTCCTTGTTTGTTTGCCTGGTTAGACATTTAGTTGAGTACAAGTTATCTGAGTAAACCTTCCAATCATTGCACCAACTTTTGGACTTTTGAGTCATTTGTTTAGTGCGAGGGGGCAGCCAAGCCTATTCTGCCAGTAACATCAATACATGTATTACTGCACAGTGATTCACTTAGGATAGATAGCGTAGTTTTGTACCCTTTAGTCCACCACTTTAGCTTGAAACTTGACGAATATCTAAACACTTGCAAGAGCTGGAGGAAAGAATTCTTTCTGCTATGGTCAGTTTGAAAATATTGCTCTTGCTTTACTTTTGCAATCTCCAATTATTAGTGAGTGGTACTAACATATTACTATTGATTTACATCGCTTTCTTTCCATATTTTTTCTTCCTCAAAACTGAATCATTTTCTTTTGCTCTTGAAAGTTTTCTTGTAATCTAAAATTTCTATCATTCTCATATCAAAAGGTTTTTTTTCCCCATGGCAACAGTATTACCGTCTCATTTATTAAATCATATTTATTTTAATGCACTTATTAAAATTTTAAAGTAAAATTACTGATAAAAGCCACTTTCATTTTGATATATAGGAGGGTATCTTTTTTGAACTTTTAAAGTTTACTTTTGATTGATTTTTAATGACAAAGTCATCTTTCTTCTATGTTAAATTGATTCTTGAATACTCTATTTTTCTCTTAGGTGATGCATCAGAATTAACCTAATCATGTCTTTGATATTTTAGTGTATTATTTCTTAAAATCTGTTGCAAATTATGTTCTTTGTTCCATAGCAAAGATGGTACATTTATGAACATGTATAATTTAAAACAAATAGTCTTTTCCAAAACTTCTCTTTGAAAGGTAATCAATCTCATTCAATGAAAAATAACCATTAAGCCAGAAAACCAAACTTTAAATTTGATTATGAGTTTCAAAATGTCTAAGTGACTTTGAAGAATACATCATAACTCAGGGCCATGGTTTTTAAACAGCTAACAGAAAATAGGCACATTTTCACCCACTGAATTATATTTTGGGGTACATTAATGAAGTAAGGTAAATTATTCTTTTTTTTACTATTTTCAAAATATATTTGTATGAATTCTCAAAAGAAAAGAAATTCTGGTGTTGGTTTTCACATGCAATTGTACTTTAGACATAAATGTTTATAAGTCCGTGGAAACATTGATTCCTATAGATCACACATAGATCCCAAAACACACATACTCACACTAGCATCTTGTACAGGGTTATTTTACATTTAAGCAATATCCACTCTCCCTTGGCCACCTTCCCTGAGAGGAGCATGTATATGCACCCAAATGATGTTGGATTGGGCCAGTGAAATAGGGGTGAAAGGGAGAGAGCGTTAATTTTGAGTGGAGCCTTTAAGGGTCATTGCAAGATTCTGCCAGGCCTCCTGCCCTCTCTGCTCTGGCCTGACAGCAGTATGCCCAGATTACAGCTCCTCCTTCATTTTAGTCTCCTGAATGAGATGTCATATGGTGCAAACAAGAACATGGCGCACAGACTGGAATGGATCTGCTGCAACCAATCCATAGTGAGTGAGAAATCAGTATTTATTGTCATAACCCATCCAGGTTTGGGGAATATTGTGTTTATAGCATCATTGCACCAATAGCATAGACATACAGAAATTGATACCTAGAAGATGTGATGTGTGCTAGCAAAGCAAAAATCTAAAATATGTGTTACATGGTTGTGGAGCCGGTGGACAGATGTCACAGAAACCTAATTCAGGTTAGAAAAATGATGACATATAATGTATGGCAAAATATTTGGCAAAACTGTCACTTGCAATTATTCAGAAGGCAGAAAATATACCTAATGACTCTATAGCTTTGGGCGAGGAAATTTTGAGATGGAATATCACTACTATGAGCTGTTTGTTACTAGTTACAGTTGCCAAATACCATGAGAAAGAGATGAGCTCAGGAATTAATTGGCCTATTTATAAGAAAAAATTAAAAAATAGAAAATCTAAAATCTCTGGACTGTCAAGGTTTAAAGATGCACTAATTATCATCTCCAACTTCTTTAGCCTGTAAATAATTGTCGGATTAAGAATGAGCTGAGGAGAAAGAGTCTGAGGCATACCTTCTGTTACGACCCCTGATTGGAATAAGATGTCCTCCAGTGAATTTTTATTTCTAGGAATAAGAAAGAATAAGAAATAATTGTTTTCAATAACATTTTTTTTTAATTAGAAAGAAAATTTTTATTTTCTCTCAATAAAATGGCTCAGTGGAAAGAGACTAAGGACACAGTCTACATGTGCCTAATAATCTCAAGATACTCTTAAGTCTATACATATATTGGGACATGGTAATGAGTGAAATCAAATACATTTTTAAAAATGTTTTTGAGAGAGTTGCATTCCAAAAGTGCTTTAAAACTAGATAGAGAATTGTTGCTACTGTAAAAGAAGCAATTAATCACTGGCCCTCAACTTTCTAAGACCAAGCAAGGGGCAGGCTGAGTTTATAGCTGAGCCACCAAGGAGAACGGACCCCTTCTTCAATGTCTCACTCAAATGATATGAAGAAGCATCATGGAACAAGAAGGCCACCCAGAAGGTATAATCAAAGCCTCAGAGGACAACGAACTGGGGAGTTACTCTCAGGACTAGAACTAAAGCCTGATCAAAAAATATTTTCTATACCCAGAAGAAAAAGCCTCACAATATCTGCCCAGTGGGATTTCAGAGTGGCTGTGGATCAATGACTGCTGTGCGATTTCCATTGTTTCCTTTTTTGAATAGGAGTGATTATTGTTGTTTGTCTTGCTCTGGGCTCACCACTGTGCATTGGAAATGTGGAGGGAAGATAACATTTTTTTGCAGTTTATAGATTTCCAGATCAATGTGTCCATCCATGATGTAGAGACTATCACAAGAAGTATTGTTCAATAACATTTGTTGCTTACATGAATGAACTGAGTACAAGTTAATTATGCAGTATGCATTCTGAATACTTTGGTCAGAGAAGTTTATTGTACACAACTTAATCATCATTTAATGCATTTGTTCAACAAATGTCTGTTGGTGCAATAACAGATGTAGCAGCCTTCTGGGCGCTGGGGACAGAGCAGTCAACAAAACAAACATGGCCTGTGCTCATAGAACTTATAGATCAAAAACAGATTTATAAATGTAATTATCCTTATCTTTTTTTTTTTTTTAATTTTTTTATTTTATTTATTTATTTTTTTTTTTAATTTTATTTTGTCGATATACATTGTAGCTGATTAATGCTCCCCATCACCAAAACCTCCCTCCCTTCTCCCTCCCCCCCTCCCCCCAACCATGTCCTTTCTGTTTGTTTGTTGTATCAACTTCAAATAATTGTGGTTGTTATATCTTCTTACCCCCCCCGTTTGTGTGTGTATGTGTATATGTGTGTGTGTGAATTTATATATTAATTTTTAGCTCCCACCAATAAGTGAGAACATGTGGTATTTCTCTTTCTGTGCCTGACTTGTTTCACTTAATATAATTCTCTCGAGGTCCATCAATGTTGTTGCAAATGGCAGTATTTCATTCCCAAAGTGATATACAAATTCAATGCAATCCCCATCAAAATTCCAAAGACATTTTTCTCAGAAATGGAAAAAACTATTCAGACATTTATATGGAACAATAAAAGACCACGAATAGCCAAAGCAATGCTCAGCAAAAAAAATAAAGCTGGAGGCATAACACTACCTGACTTTAAGCTATACTACAAAGCTATAATAACCAAAACAGTATGGTACTGGCATAAAAACAGACACACTGACCAATGGAATAGAATAGAGAATCCAGAAATCAACCCTCACACTTACTGCCATCTGATCTTTGACAAAGGCACCAAGCCTATTCACTGGGGAAGGGACTGCCTCTTCAGCAAGTGGTGCTGGGATAACTGGATATCGTTATGCAGGAGAATGAAACTAGATCCATACCTCTCACCATATACTAAAATCAACTCAAAATGGATTAAGGATTTAAATATACACCCTGAGACAATAAAACTTCTTAAAGAAAACATAGGGGAAACACTTCAGGAAATAGGACTGGGCACAGACTTCATGAATATGACCCCAAAAGCACGGGCAACCAAAGGAAAAATAAACAAATGGGATTATATCAAACTAAAAAGCTTCTGCACAGCAAAAGAAACAATTAAAAGAGTTAAAAGACAACCAACAGAGTGGGAGAAAATATTTGCAAAATATACATCTGACAAAGGATTAATATCCAGAATATATAAGGAACTCAAACAACTTTACAAGAAGAAAACAAGCAACCCAATTAAAAAATGGGCAAAAGAGCTAAGTAGGCATTTCTCTAAGGAAGATATACAAATGGCCAACAGACATATGAAAAAAAATAATTATCCTTATCTTGATGCCTATGTGTTTCTCCAACATTTGACTCTTGTGTACATTCTCCCTGTATTATACCATCCCTAAAAATATCTCCAAACCTAGAGAATCTGAGTCAGATGCACCCCCTCATTTAAGCGTCTGAGGTTGGAATCGTTAAAGCAATATTCCTGACAGGGGTCAGGTTTCCATTAACACCTTTCCCTAAGGCACTCATATACTAGGAAGTTCCCAAATATAAATCACAAAGACGTTCTTCACTCCTATCACTTCTTCAATCCCTAAAAGCTTCAATGCAATTCATGATCAAATCCTGTCAATTTCCTCTCTGACTTTTTTAATCTTCCCACTATTTTCATCTCTATAGCCACCGTTCCACTTCAGATTGTCATCATTCTTAACTCTGCAACAAGAACTCTCTAATTGCTTTCCTTTTTATTCACCTTTACGAGTAAAATCCATCCTCCACATAACCATCCAATTCATTCGTTTAAAAGCGGTGTTGACCACATCAGACCAGCCTCTGGTTCAACCCCGGTGGTGTTTTCTATCACCTAGCAGACAAAGTTCGTACCTCGTTATGCGTTTCACAGGATTCTCAATGAAATGGTTCCGCCTTCATTTTTAGACTCCTGTTTTCCTTTTGTCCTCATAATTTACACTTAGAAATGTTAAACTGGTGACAAGAAACAGTTGTTTGATGATTTCCAAATTAAACTGATTTTACTAGATGTATTTACGCATTGCAGCTGAAGTAACCTGATCAAATCTACTTGGCCTCTGAGATATTTCAACAAGAATTCCAAACAAGGTGTGATGAATTGACAAGGACATCTCTGCATTACATTTCTTTGTTGTGTTTCATGACTCCCATAACTCACTTTTCCTTGACAGGAATCATTTTACTGAATTTATTCTTTTAACTATACAAAGGTTAATTACACACTCAGGCTTAGAAAATTCATCATGGAGTGTTATTTGTTGCTCAAAAATAATAACAATGTGAGAAAAAAAATCACATGAGGGAATGATATTCTTTCATTTGTTTCTTATAGTGTCAATATGTGAAAGAAGATATTTATGAAGAGAAATAAGTAAATTTGGCAACTCTCAAGTCTCAGAGGAATTAAGGCTCAGTGGGATACTGAGGTAGTTATATAGATTATGTAATCGTCAAAAGCACATCAACACTCACATAATTTTATAAAATGCCATCTTATTTTATCTAAATTATATTGATTGTCTAGACCAGGGTTTGATCAACCTCAGACTATTCATACTTGGCACCAGATATTCCTTTTGTGTATGTGTGTTGGGGTGGGTGGTATCCTGTGCATTGTGGTATGTTTAGCAGCTTCTCTGGCCTTTACCCACTAAACACCAGTATCACCTACTCCTCCAGTGTGACAACCAAAAATGTCTACAATAATGGCCAATTATTCCTGAGGGGTCGGGGAGGCAAGTTCTCCGTGTGAGAACCACTAGTCTATACCAATCAAATTTTTAAAAAATCTTTTATAATGTTTCCTTTTGTTTTCCTCGTGTAGCTATATCTCTGCGTAGTCAGACCCATGATACTTGCTGACCATCCAGATGACCATCTCAATGGCATTTACTTAAAAATTACTCTTCGACCTGTTCAGAAACACTGGGAAAACTTCTGTGAACCAAATTCCTCACTGGATGACATGACAATGTGGCTACTTCTGTTGTAGCATTGTACAGTTGAAAAAACATTGGATTTTTCTTCTAAAGATCTTGTATTCAAGGTATAGTTTCCAAATAATCAACCAGTAGAAAGCTCTGGGAGAATCATTTAACTCTCTCAGTCTCAATTCTCTAGAACACAAAATAAAAATTATACCTTTCCAGCCAATTTTAATAAGTGGCCCTGAGGCTCTAATAAGTTAGATGTGCAAGTTTAGTGTCAATGGTAAAGCATTCTAAAAAGAACAGCTATTATTTTTTAATATTGCCATTTCTCTAAATCCAAATTGGCTATGAAAATTCAGATACCCAGCTTGGGTGACATCATCTCTATTCTAACCTCAAACCTCTAACTTAAGGCCCTGGTATATGAAGATTGAGGCTAGATATGCTAACAATTAACTCTTCATAAAGTGAAATGTTGTAGCAGATACTCTGAACCAGTTAAATTTTAATTGTTTGTACATGAATGATTCTATAGTGCTTTGCTCAGATAAGTGCTTAATAAATACTTGTGGAATTGAATTAACTGAGCCAAAAGACATATTTCCTTCTAATAGATCTAGCAGTGTGATGGTTACTAGTTCCATCATGCAGAAATAAATTATGGTCCTTTAAATAGCAGTTTCATATGAAATTGATAAAATAAGTTCACAACAAAGTATTCTACAATTATTCTTACTGTTTGTTTCCTCTGTGTTCACTCCAACACCGTGAATGTTAACAACTTTTGTAAATTACCTTGAAATTAATAGTTTTAAAATAGCATTTTACTTTACTGTGTTTTCTCACTCCATCTTTCTAAAATTTTCTCATTCTTCAAAGCCCAAGTCAATGTCTATTTTCCCCCACAATATCTTCTATACAAATTCAGAATCACATTGACTTTTCCTTTGAATTCTATTTGACTATTGACTCTACAAAATCATAAAATTTACTACTTTATCATGTTACTATTATCTAAAACTACGTATTGTACAATTTATAAGTGTTGTTTCGGTTA
Organism: Cynocephalus volans; assembly: GCF_027409185.1. Classification (NCBI taxonomy): domain Eukaryota; kingdom Metazoa; phylum Chordata; class Mammalia; order Dermoptera; family Cynocephalidae; genus Cynocephalus; species Cynocephalus volans. The sequence goes on from NC_084466.1 coordinate 57,908,250, forward strand.
ACTGATGTTTTGTTGGTTTTGTGTCTCTGAAAAGGGTAAGTTCTAGAAATGTAGGAACAATGTCTTTTGCCTAATTTGCATTCTATGAAGAATTCTTCTTTCAACAAGTATTTGCTGTATATCTTCTATTTGTAAGTCATTGGGCTCAGTGCTTCGGGGGATACAAAGATGTGTCAGCTGCAATCCCTGTCCTCCAATAGTTTAAATGTATAATTGATAAGTAGCTTGAAGCCTATCTTATAATTACATGAGTTCACTCAATTTCAGTATTTTAATATTTTCATTTAATTTCCACTACCACCTGCTTGTTGTTTTGCTGTTACTTTTAAACTGAATATCTAAATTAGAATTAAAATGAACCCTTTGAATATCAGAAATTTTTTGATGTGTGATGACATTTTTGCTTTTACTTTCCCATTTTATTTCTTTTCCATAACAAGAATGCCAGCATACACATTTTAATCAGAACATCTGATCTCACATAGAAGTTTTATTTTTTCCCTTTGAGTTAATCCTTTGAAAAGGTGTCTATGGATGAGCCTGGAGAAAATTATCATCAGTGAGACAACCCAGGTACAGAAAGAGAAATACCACATGTTCTCACTCATAGCTGGGAGCTGAATGCATAAATAAACAATTGAACAATAGAGAGAGACAGAGAGAAAGAAAGAAACAACAAACACAGTAATATGTTGAACTTTTAGAAAACTAGAGGTGGAAAGGGGGGGTAATGAGGAATTGGTCAACAGACACAAAGAATGATTGTATATTTTAATGATGAATAAGCTAACTATACTGATCTCACCACCATATTCTACACAATTATTGAAAATCACTGTTGTACCCTACATGTACGTATAATAAAAAATAAAAAAAGATTCAGGATAAAAATATGAATATTTAAAAAAAGAAAATTTGTCTACTGAATCTTTAGTCTTCCTTATCCATTACTTTTAAACTCACAACCCACTGTTCTGCTTCAGAAGATTTTCCTCTTCCTCTTCCAAGTCTGACTACTATGCCTTGCTTTGAGGAAATTCTGGAAAACAGAGTCAATAGCTGCTTCTAGGTAAATAAAGACTTGATAAATAAATTCTTACCTTTTCAAGAACTTATCCTTAAGACTCTAACTGTCATCACAAATGCTGCTCATGCTGGAAACCAATGCTTTCAAAGGCCATATTTGGATAATATGGTCAATCATCAAGTCTACATAACTCTTTAACCATTCACAAGGCCAGCTAACACATCCAAAAAAAATCAGTATTATGTTGGCTTTATTGGGGTTCAATAATCTAACATTCTATAGATCATGTTTGAAGTTCAAGCTTTTTGAACTACCATATTAATCCAACCCTTTAAACTATGAATTGATCATAGACAAAACTAGGGGAATACACAGGTGCTGTATTTCCTATGTATCATCTGTCTGTGTATATCACTGTTCCAGTATACCTGAAATTTATGTTATTAATAATGTGAACACAGACTAAAGTTATTTTCCGGCTACTTTGCTAGTACTTGATATATATTAGCTCATTCATTATCATGTGGTATTAACTATTAATATGTCTATTTCTCATCTAATGAAAATGACACCTAAAGATGTAATATAATTTATCTTTGGTCATCAAGCTGTTAAAAGACAGAGTCCATGATCTTAATGATTATGCTATACACCTATGTATGATTTTCATATGTAAATTACTACATCATTCTTTTCTATTATTGTTCTGCTATGTCTCATTACAATTTGAGATATAGAGAAGCCATCATTAATAAAATATTTGAAATATACTTTAAAATATATGTCAACTACATACGGATATCTGAATAACTAACTGAGAGCTGATTATTAAGATGTGCTGGCTAGAGACTGAACCTACCAAGTGGCTTCATTTGTTACAGAATTTGTAATTCACAAAAATATTTTTGTAAATAGGAACTTCAAAGATTCCTGAACGCACTTGAAATTTTTCTGACCACGTGCAAGCAAAGATAAAATCCCAACTAATATTTTCATTTAAAAAAATTACATACATCAGATCTGTAAAGTATGAAGCATATATCAGTACTACCTAAAAATTACAAAAGGGCCACAAAAAATATTTACATTGTGTAATGATAAAATAAAAAAGTAAAACTAAATAAACAAAAAATCATTCAAAAATCACCACAAAAGTGTGGCATGAAGACATCTAATGAAATGAGCTAGCAAGAAATCAAGAAGAAATTTTTTTCAAGAGTTAACAATTATACATAATGCAAGATGTGGTGTCTTCATTTCTAGTGCCTAACTTAATTTTTAACATATAGCAAGCACCAAATACTGCTTGGTTGGTTCTCAGATGTGAGTTAACAGTATCAGTGGCAGTAATGCTGATCGTTCTCATTAGATTTCTTCCCCTTCCCTATCTCTATTTTAGTTTTCATAAAAATGACGTGTGAGTTATCTTGGTTCTTTAGAAGTATACTTCTTCACACATGACAAGCTTTTTACATAGAATCCTACCACATTGTCTGGAAATAGCCTTCAAGGAATCTTACCAAGTGCCTCTCCATAGCTGGGCAGAGTGATGTTTACACTCTAGAGAGAAGGGATCCCAAGAACTGCCTCAACTCTTCTCATCGTCAAGATTCCTGCTGATCAGGTCCCCAGAGCTGCCTGGACTCCTGCAATTGCCAAGGTGTGGTTATTTAGCACCATTTTAGATTCCTTGAGATACCATAATTCCCTTCCAACAATGCTTTCTTTAGCATAAGCCTACCAGAGTTGAATTCTTTTACTTTCAGCAACAACAGAAAGGACTCCAAAAAAACTTTACTATTAAAATCTCAGTTAAAAAAGACATGTATTTACCACCAACAACCCAGAAAACCTCTAACCATTTCTTTAAAAAGTTTCCTTTTCACTGTCTTCTTCCAAATGCTTAATGTAATAATTTTTAATATCATTGACAATTTAGTAGGTGAAAATGGCCTCTCATTGTGATTTCCAGTTTATTTCTTTGAATGCTAGTGAAATTGAGTGTATTTTCACATATTCTTTGACCATTTACATTTCTTCTTTTATAAAATGTTAAAGTTCTTTGCTCATATTTCTATTGGGATGTTCACTTTTTTCATACTGATTTGTAGAAGCTATTAGAAATATTAACTCTGTTTGCTAAATATAATATGAAGTTTGCATTCTTACAATGTGCCTTTTAGTTATTCTAGTCCTTTTTGACAAATAGAATTCTCCTTATTTTTAAAAAAACAACATATGCCAGTTTTGCTTTTATTCTACTTTTCCCTTGATTTTAATTTTGTATGAATGCCTTTCCTTACCCTGATTTTTTAAATATTTAATTATTATACTTAACCTTTATTTCCTCTGGAATACATATTGGTATAAGGTGGAACTCTAACTCATCTGATCTGCTAGATGATTGTTTTTTGAGAACCCTCGATAATATGTTTACTAATCATTTTTCTGTTTCTGATTCAAAATATGCCTTGTAGTAGACACTTGTCATATTTCCTTTTCAGCCTTTATCCTTCCTTTTTCTGTTAACACCATTACATTAAGTGCATTTTGGTGGGCAAATGTCATTCAGGTACCCAATGGATGGGCATAGGACTGGTCTATCCAATGGATCCAATGACTTGGGTGTTCATTTTCTGAGAATTGGATTCTTGAGAAGACATACCACAAATTGAAAATGATTGGAGCTCATTTATCCCAGCAATGACCCCATGAGAGGCTCTACTTTATACCACTGCCTGAACTGTTGGAGTTACCAGATTCCTTTTTCCACTCAACCTGCTCTTTAGCATTTAGTTACCCTTTAATCCTCTGAAATATCCATATACCTAAAACAAACTTCTCCTTTCCTGCATTTACCCAGAGCCAGTTTACATATGTGAAGCCAAGATATCTAAAGATTAATATGTGCACATTAATAGAAAAAGACCTGAAGCAAATATAAAAATATATTCTTATGAGAAGGTAAGATATTGATGCATAGAGTTTTGTTATTGTATTAATGCAAGAATGCTACCTGGTGCAAGAATGCCACCTGATGTATTAGCATACTGGTTATGGTTATGAACTGAGGCTAATGGCAGCCAACAGCCTTGAGGTTGCCAGCTGCTGTAGCGGTTGTTAGCAACAGAATTGTCATGAGAAATTCTCAGTGGTACAAGAATCCATAGCAATGGAGCAGATACTCTTTCCAAGCCTAGCAGAGCACAGGACCTCTGGAGCCAGCACAGGGCTTCCTTAAGGGTTCAGCTCAGCAGCTACTCATGAAAGGGGCTTAGAATATATTAAGGAGTCTCCTGAGCAGCTATAGCATGACTCTAAGGAGAGGTATCTCACATCAATGCAGTTGGAGGTAAGTGAATATGACAAGAGGTTTCCCCAAATATCTCCAGGCCATATTCAGGAACTCAACAATCTGATTTGATATCCTAAATAGTAAGCCTGTGGTTTACATTTTGTGGACTCTGATTAGACCCACATTCTAAAAGAACTACATTCCAACAATCATCTGTAGTATAGGAATCCATTCTTGATGTAAAATTATCCTCTAAAATATATTATGCAATAATTTAAATATAATAACCCCTGAAATTTCCCTCCAAATCAGTAGATTCTTCAGCCTTTCCCATCTCAGTTATTGCAACTTATTTCTAGTTGGTCTAGTCAAAAGGCATAATAATTCCTTTGAAACCTCTCTTTCTCTTGTTCAAGAAGTCCATTTGGTTCTGCTTCCAGAATATACTTCACTCTCTCACCTTTGCCCAAGTCATCATCAATTCTTACCTGGACTAAAGCAAGATTGCACACTGCTCTTTCTGATACTCTTTGCCCCTCTGAAGTTTTGTCTGAATGTGACTGCTAAGCTAATGCTATCAAAAATGGGTTAGACCATGTTTTGCTTAAAATCCTCCAATGATCTCACCTCCTTCACTCCTTCATCCTTCTCTCTGCTCAGACCATACTACCCTTCACTATTGCTCAAACAAGCCCAGCATGGTCGCATTCCAGAGTCTTCCCTCTGCCTGGAGCATTCTTTTCTCAGGTGGCCACCTGGTCACTTCTCTTGTTTCCTTCAGGTCTTAAATGGGAAGTCACCTTCTCTCAGAAGCCTTCCCTGACACCTACTTAATATTTCAATCTCCCCTCAAAACTTCACATCCTCCACACTTGCTTTATTTTTTCTCCTTAGTGAATACCATTACTCCTCACACAATTTACTTGTTGAACTGATTTATTTTGCATCTCACACACACATAGAATGTAAGCTTCACGAGGACAAAGATTTTTGCACTCACCATTATATCCCCAGTGCCTAGAACAGTACCTGAAACATGATGGATACTCAGAAGGTATGTGTTGAATGATGAATGAGTTAATGGTTCTTTTCTAATCAAGAGAGAAATATTTACATTCTGTAAAAGAGTCTTTTAATAAGAGCTTCTAGAAGGCAAAAATTGTAGCCAGCTAGTTTCCTAGTTAAATAGATTGAAAATATAAAATGCTTATAAATGTATTAATGTTCAATATGAGAGGCATAGAAAATAAAACCAAAAGTATGACCCTTATACAAAAGACGTAGTTCATTAACTATATGAGTGTTTTGATGAGAAAACATATGATTTGAAAAGATCCACAAAAGAGAAAATTGCAAAGAGATACAGTAGATTCCGTTGCTAAAATATTTTTTTTTATTCAAAAAATTCTGAAAAGGCTGTATCTTTGTTTACATGATCATTACTCTGTGACTAAAGTGAACACAAACTTGCCAAATTATTCATGATGTTTACATGAGGAGACAATCCTTGAGAATAAAGAAGAAAAATTAGGGTAAAAATCAAGCCCGACTTTATAGAGTAGATAATAAAAATACAGAATTCATTAAGAGTGCAAAGCAGAAGATCTAGGAAACAGAAAAAAGTTAAGAGCAATTTGGAAAATACATGGGTAAAATTAGTCCATAACAAATATTTAACAAAGGAGATTCAGAATCTATCCTACAAGTTTAGAGGTTCATGCCATGAAGAACAACTACCAACTAATCCCACTAGCCCTTCCTGATGCCCCTGTCTGTGATAGGAAATTAGGATGCACCTCTGGTCTGACAAACTGCAATATTTTTTTATGTACTTAGGTCTAAATATCTCAGCTCCATCTGGATCCGCTGCACTTATCTAGACCCTGCTTCAGTTTCTTAAATAATAAAAGTATTTTACTAGGGAAATAAAAATAGCAAGTGCTGATCACTGGTTATGGGTTATGAAAGAACACATTGCTTGCAACTATAGATGTATACTGAGTTCTGATGAGTTGGAGTTTATGATTGCTGACAAAACTAAATTAATCTTTATATGGCACAGTAGAGCAAATCAATGTAAGGAATGATATACCTCGTAATCAAGCAATGCAAATAAATCAAATAATCAACATAAAATCAATATGCAAGTTAAATGAAATATAGAGCAATAATCAGAAGTAAAGTTTAAATATGAGTGGTGACGCAAATCATTTAACTTTTTTTTTTTTCTCAAATATGGCTTATGATTAGAATCATCTAGAGAGATTTTTTAAAGTACGAATTTCCAGTCTATACCCCCCAGAGATTCTAATTCAGAGATTAGATGTAGGGTCTGAGAACACCAATAAACCATTCATACAAACATTTGGAAAATTAGTAGTTATGATGCAGTGCTGTGTTAATGCTTCTCTTAGTCAAAGTCGTCATTGATCATTTAAAATAAAATGAGTTTAATCTTAAAAGAATCGTGTAAAATCTGGTATGTTTGTCAAATTCTTTTTGAAAATCATTATAATGATTTTACTTACATAATGTAGTGGTGCAACTTCGAAGAAGCTAGAAATATCACAGATTTATACCTTTGGAACATAAAGTATAACCTAATTGTGGAGAATTTTTTTGGACTCCACAAGCCATTGGACTACAAGTGCCAACACTTCCATTAGAGCAGCCATTCACGGCATTTGAAAAAAAAAAAACACAGAGTAAGTGTCAAATTTAAAACACACGCAAAGAAAAGAGGTTAATGCATTCATTTCCACATTGCTTGTCAAATCAATAAGAAAAGATTTCAACAGGGTTTCTCAGAATTGCTGAACATTGCTGGCTCTTCACCTTCCATCTAAAGAAAGTTTAGAAATCTCATTTGGGACCCATGCTTACAGAAGCTGCCCTGCCTGATATAAGTTCCTCCAAGACCTCAATATCCAGTCTCAGACATTCTGCATTTCCCAATCTCAAATACAAATCTCTAATTTTCAACTGGGAAGTAACAATAATAGCAGCACTTGCCTACATAACTGGCACCTTTTCTGTTACAACTGACAATGCAAAAATGTGCTGTCTGTCCATCAGGCTAGTGCTGGCTTGGGGCTCATTTGGCTGCAGAAACTCAAATGATATCATTCAAATCAAATTAATACTTTTTTTTATTTTTTGGCTAATCAAAATATTTAAATATTAAAATAAAAACATAGCTTAAAAATAGAATTACAAATGTAATTGATGATCTGTATACATCCTTGACTATCCCCTAATCTTCCTTTTTCTACCTTCCACACAATCAATACCTTGTTCAGTGTTCATACTTTTACTCTCTGTGTACTTAATTCATAAACAAATAAATACACCTACATAATAGTTTGCATGTCTCAAATACTTTATAAAGTTCTTGGAATATATGAGGAGTCTTCAAAAAGTTCATGTAAAGATGCATATTATCTTTTAATTCCATTTTTCTATGAACTTTGTGAAGTATGTATTCATATATACCTTTAAAGGATATATTCATATATACCTTCATATATATTCTTCTGTAGTTTGTTTTCGTGCTCAACATATTTATAAGAATTATTTGTGAAAGTATGTGTAGCCCTAGTTCATTTACATTAACATCTGTATAGTATTCTAATACCATTGTTGGACATTTATGTTGCTTCTAATTTTTACTACAAATGCTAGGTTGAGATAAGCACTATTTCCTTTGGTAAATATTCAGGAGCTTTGATTTGGAATATCTTGTCTTTATTATTGATTGACAAGAATTCTTTATACAATTTATATTACAGTCTTTTTAATGACAAATTGTCTTGAGAATTTCTTCTTACAATCTATAGCTTGCCTTAAATACAGAAAATTTACATTTTATTTGTATTTTATATTTTACTGTCATCAAATATTTGAATATTTTTCTTTTGGGTTTGTGACTTTAGAGTATACTTCAAAAAATTCTTTTCTAACCAAAGATCATAAAGTGATGTATCTTTTTATTAATAGCTTTTTCATATTAAGTGCTTTAATTCACCTAAAATTGATTTTTTTTTTTTTTTTTTTTGTCATTTTTGTGACCGGCCACACCACACCCAGCCAGTGAGCGCACCGGCCATCCTTATATAGGATCCGAACCCGCAGCGGGAGCACTGCTGCGCTCCCAGAACCGCACTCTCCCGAGTGCACCACGGGGTCGGCCCAAATTGATTTTTTTATATAAAATTTATTTAAATTTTTTTTCTTTCATATGGATAAAACTTGCTTACACTGTGAAGAATCATATGACCAAGGAAAAGGGATGAACTAATTAACTCAACTTTGAGTCACATGCTTTACTTCTAGAGGTAAGGATAAGACTTCACCCAGAACACAGGAACTGTGAAATGAACTGTGAATGGAGAAAATTTGGATCCTACACCTCTGTTCTTGAAAGTAGTTTGATTCAACTATTAAAAGAAAATAGCAAGCATTTTGGTTTTTGTTTGCTTCTTTGTTTGTTTGCTTTGAGGTCTTTTTCTACTTTCCCCAAACCAACTCAGTTTAGGGAAACAAGAATTTATAAAATATTGGAATCCTCCTCAGGAATAAACTGTGCAGAGTGTTGGAAGTTTCCTCATTTACTCTCTGTAGTAAGTCTAAGTCGAGAAGTGGACAAATGGGAAACAAACAATAAGAGATAATCCCTGGTATAAAATTTCATTTAGAAAAATTACCACATTCCTGAGCAATTTGCTGCCTACTATCACTTCACCCCCAGTGAAAGCTCAAAATTGACCACATCATCCCTTCATAGAGCTCTATCAATCTCTTTCTATGGAGTGAGAACTGTTATGTTAGCAAATGCACATATACAACAGAAGAGGAAACCCAGCCTTGCTACCCAGAATAATAAATCCAATTCTAACTTTGTAAAACATCAATAGACAGCTTCTGGTCACCAGACCTACAGAGGGGAGGAAAAAAGCAGCAAGAAAGTGAATGATCAGTACTAAACAGCAAAACAGCAACAACGAAAATGAACCAGTCAAAAAAGCAGAAACCTGAAGAAGCAAACAACTCATGGAACAGGAACAAAAAACTAAAAAACTAAACAATCAAACAAACATACAAACAAACAAAAACAATCTCATTGTTATTTTCAGGAACATACAGTAAGATGCCACCAAAAACTTGAAGCATCAGAGAATGAGAAAAAGCTGTTGTATAATAAAAGAGAGGCAGAGGAAAGACAAGAGGCAGAGGATGAATAGATTCAACATCCAATTGATACATGTTCCAAAGAGAATAGATAAAATAGGGGGTAGAAATTATAAAATAAAAAAGCAGAAAAATATTTCCCAGCAGTAAAGACACAGATTTTCAAATTGAAAATGCCCTCCAAAATGTAAAAAGAACCCAGTTTTAGACCCAAACTTCAAACTTTCAGAAACCAAAAGACAAATGATTTAAACACTCTAATGGATGCAAAATAAAGCATATACAAGGGAGTGTGAATAAAAATGGCATCAAATTTGAAATAAGCAATACCAAATGCTATAAAAGTTCAAGAGAGAATAATTTTAAGCTATAATCTTATTATCAATATAAACTATCACTCAAATATAAGATCACAGTTAAGAAATTTCAATATATAAGAATATATAGTTTACTGTTAGTATCTTTACTTGAAGGAGAAGAAAAACACTGGACATAAGAAACTGTGGGGAAAAAAATCTCCAAAAGATGCCTACATAACTGGCCTAGAAAGACGTTGGTTCAAATTAGAACAGGAAGTCAGTGAGCTATGAGCAAAAATATCCTCAAGAGGAGGTACAATGCATTCCACTCAACAGATGCCAAATGTAGAAATCTGTAATTTCTTAATGAAAACAAAGAGAAATTAATTTGATTCAATATTAACCAAACTAGAAAATAAAGACATAGTTTTGATCAACTGATGGAATGTTAGAAAAGAGAATCCATCTGAATTTGATTCTGGAAATAGTCTCCTTAGACCTCACAGGGGTTATGATATTAAATTAGCAGAAAATATAATCATGGCATATCAATTAGCTTTGTAGGCAACAATGTTTCCATAATGATAGATAAATAATAAATATTGGTTTTCAACTTTTAGAATCAATTTATAAACAAAAAGAGAACAGAAAATAATTCTAAAAGTATTAATCTGACAATGTAGAGATAAAGTTATTGCTGATAGATATTGATCAATGATGAAAAGTGGTAGAAAGGATGGGAATGCTAATATTCTCATGTACACAATAGGAGGTCAAAAGAAGTGGCTTACGCTTGCTGGGATAAGAAGTTTATGCTTATTATTCATTTAAGGTACAATTAGGATCAATGAAAGACTATATTTAAAACTATATTTCTTAAAATAAGATCAATAGATAATCAAACATTGATTATTCATAGCTATGGAAGCAATCACCAAAAGATTTGCTAAAATTAAAAAATGGCTGTTTCAGCTACGTAAGGTAGTTTAATGGACTATTGCTGAGTTTTACATGTTCTTTTTAATGATTTGTATTTTCACAATGTGAAAAATTGGATGTGTGTTTATGGGTTTTTTTAATGATTTTAAATTAAGAAAAAATAGAAACTACAATACAAAATATCTGATGGAGAACATGGATGAATAAGTTACTTAGACTAAGTCCATACATAACTACTAATACATGTAAAACAGCTCTGCCTCATTGATTCAAAAAGAATAAAGTTGTTCAGGCTGTAAAGTAGAGTAATGGGCTTTCCTTGGTTGACAGAGGGTTTCAGTGAGAAAAAGAAATACCTCAGAATTGGGTAATGAGAGGATTGTTTTGATTGAAAGAAACTCCTTTTTATATACATAATTTAGTGATGGTGGTTATAATGAAGTATTAATAAAATACTTTGGCCCCCAGCAGCATAAAATAAAAACAATATAATATTCAAAAGAAAGTTAAGAAATTAGCACCTTTTAAAAATCCAAATAGAATGTTGTTATTGAAATAACCAAGCCTAATAAGGCATGTTGTTCTTGAAGACAAATATCTTTCTACATTACTAAATTATATTTTAGAACATTTTATAAAGCATTATTTCTGCTTCATTTAAAAATTTTAAAGTATCTTAGATTGATAAGGATAAATACAAATATCCTATTTTCTAATTACCTTTGACATTCTAAAAAAAATTATAACAACATTGGGTTTTAGTGAAAATCACTCTTACAGTCACTGGTAAAAGTATTTAAAATTTTTTATGTAACTGCAGGTTATCATCAAGATGATATCTCTATATAATATTCCCTGATTTTTCATTTTCCTTAAATAATATATTATCTTTTTAATAAGCTCTAAATGAGTCTATATTCTTCTTCCAAAGTCACTTCTGTCAATTTTAAATTAACTCTGATTTCTGGAAAAACAGCATTTATGATTCCCTGAGTTACTCAAATTTTTAAAACTTTCTTTCCATGTAGAGTAAGGTAGATATTGTGAGTTTCTGTTCTATATATACAATAATACTTTTTTGTTCATTCATTGGAACAAATATAAATATTTGGGAAACACTTTGAATTCCTTCCCAGATATAGGAAGGTCTTTGTTTTTTAAATAATGGTTGATACAGATTGAATTGTGTCCCCCAAGTTTTATGTATTGAAAACTTGATCCCCAGTGTGAGTGTTAAGAGGGTGGGAGATCCTATTATGTAACTGAAAAGTGGGGACTTAAAGAGGTGATTAAGTTCTGAGGACCATGCCCTAATGAATGGATTGATAATGGTGGTATTGGGTGTGGTTGTGGTGGCTTTAAAAAGAGAGTCAGTGAGGAAGTTAGTCTCTGTCTCTGCTCTGCCATTCTGCCATGAGAGACTGCTGTGTTACTGTCACCACCACCAAGTCACTCACCAGATTTATTCCCTGGACTTTGGACTTCCAGACTCTGAAATTGTGAGCAATAAATTTCATTTTCTTATAAATTACCCAGTTTCGGGTATTTATGTTATAAGCAACAGAAATGGACTAATACGGTGGTTTTAATATTTGTATAAAGCTCTGGATATTTAGGCAAGTTTCTATATTTCCCAAGTCATATAAAACATTTATATTGACCTAATAGGCACAATGATTTCAAGAATCAACCTAATTGCTCAAAATATCTAAGGATAATCAAATCTATTAATTTTTTTAATGTTTAGTATTTAAATATTTTTAATTAATAAATTAAACCAATTTAAGTATAACTAAAACTAATATAATGGAAAGTGGGCAAATGATACACATTTTAAATTTAATATATGCATGAATATTATACATAATACACATTTCATATTTGCATTAAAGCAAAACAATGTTGTAAATAATAATGGAATCACCATCCTAACAGAAAACCATTAAAGCATGTGGTATCCATCCAAAAATTGAAAAATAAAAATCATGTATCCTAAGTTTCTTAAGATATGTTTTAATACCAGTTTTATAAACTCTGTTTAAAGACTGTATAATTGCAGCATTATATAAAACCTTACATAGGTTAATATAAGTCTCATGACCTGCAATTTTCTCAAGATTAGGATTAAACAGGATCATTTATACACAATGTACTTAAATTTGGTAACTCTCAAAAATAGTATTTGTTACAGAAACAGCTTATTTACTCAACTTTCTTCTTCCTTCCATGTGCACAGCTGTACTGTATTTTTTTACAGACAGATACAGCCATGGGACTAATCTCTGGCCAGAGGAATGCAGGCTGGAGTAAGATATTCCACTTGGCTGCCTTGCTCCCACAAACCCTCTGATATGAACGTTAGTAATCCTTGTCTGTCTTCTAGCTTGGTCCAGAGGACAAGATGGGAGGTGCCTGGGTCTCCAGAGGATTATATAGACTAAAGACCCTCCCTACTTCCTTGCTTTGGATTGTGACATGGGAGAGAAATACGCCTTTATTATAAAAAGCCACTAAAATTTTGGGTTTCTCACGGCTCACCAAGTCACTAAGAAATAGAGTATAATAAACAACCCCAGATTAAGAATCAAAAGACCTAGACTCTAGCCCTGCAACTACCATCTCTCCATAAACAGCCGTAGTTAGCATTAGTGGGGTTACTTCAGAAGAACCTCATGTGGGCAATGTCATTGCTTAATGCTATTACTAAGAGGAACCTACACAATAATTACTCTTTGTCAGATACCTTGTCAAGTTGTTGACAAGGTTAAACACATGTTAAGCTAATTCCATAAGTAAACACAAAACAAAAAAGACTCAGATTTTCAAATGACATAGCTACCAAGTAGCAAAGGCAACATGAGAAAACAGTCCCTGGGATTCCTTCTACCTCTCAGTGACTCCCAGGAGGGCTCTGCAAAGTCACACGACTTCTCCATGCTCAGTTTTCCCATCAGAAAAGGGAGAGGACTGGACCAGAAAAACTCTAAAGGCTTTTTCATTCCAAGAGTTCTCTATGAGAAAAAAAGAAATAAATAGTTGTCAATAAAACATAGAAGTGTTGACTGGCATATTTATATCTGTGCTAAACTGTGATAACTGTGTTATATTTTCTGCAGAACTGTATAGAAAAAGGTAGTGGCCATTCCATTGTCTTCTCTTTTTCTCCCCTTTACATCTCTCTCTCTCTCTCTCTCTCTCTCTCTCACACACACACACACACACGCACGCACGCACGCACGCACGCACGCACGCACACACTCTCACACACACCATGTTCTACAATCTACAGAGATCCGTAATAAGACTCAAGCCAACTATAGGGAAAATAGAATGTTAGAGTGTAGAATGTTAGGGGACCTGAGGCCGACAAACTTGTGTATGGCATCCACTTTACACCCAAAGAAAATTTTACATATTACTTCAGAGATAATGTACTCGACTGTGATCTTTAATAGAAAGATAGTTTCATAAACAGGGATGGTGATCTTAATAAAAAGTACTTTAGTGAGGAAACCGTCTGAAAAGTGAGTAGGGTTTGTATATGTGAAACAGGTGGGTGGGTAATAAGCCAGTCACCAGTAGCAGAATAAGCTAAGTAGTCATGAGGGTGGAAAGCATGAGAAAATTAGTTAACTATGGGTATAGTATAAGATGTTTTACCCTATGTGGTCTCCTACTCCTCGGCCTTAAAAATTCAAGTGTTTCTGGGGGTCTCCTGGCTTGTCCTCCTTCCATGACTACCCTTCTATCACCTATATTTCAACGATCTTCACATCTACGTTTTAGTTCACTTAACAGACACGTATATGACACTTAACTATGCCAGACACTAGTATAAGCATTAACAAGTATTAGGTCGTTTAAATCCTCACACAAGTTTATAAGGTAGGTATCCTATTTTAATCTCCATATTATAGATGAGGAACTAAAGGCCCAGAGAGGATTAATAGCTTGCCCAAGAGTATGCAACTAGCAAGAGTCAGACCTGGGAAATAACCATTGAGCTCAGATATATCTCGTGAATCTTGAACAACCATGTTTATATACTTATGTCATGGCATAAATTTGGGGAATCATCTAAATAGATGTCTTGGAGAGGGTTCAGTGTCTGATTATCAATATGTACAGAATGCTGGGGAAAAGACAAGGGACAGAACTCTGGAAATGCATACTTTTAGAAATAAAAAAAAGAAGCACAATCAAGCATAGACTCGGAAATAAAGGCAAAGCAAATGAAGGACTCCACTGCTGTACAATTTTAGGGAACAAAGAGACAAAACAGAAATGGTCCACAGATGGAATGCTCTGAGGGTAAGTGGCATGAGTGCTAAGAAAGCTCCACAAAACTTGGTTTCTCGTGACTTGAGAGCAATAGTGAGATGAATGAGTAAGTAATAATGCAAGGAAGACACTAAATGAAAATTTAAGGGGAAAAGTGCTATTAATAGACAACATATTATAAGATTTGGTTCTGCTGAGAGATTTGAGAATGCCCCCCCCCGCTTTTTTTTTTTTTTTTTTTTTTACTATCTTAGCCTTTTTTTCTCTTCAGCTAATAAGAAAAAGGTCTTAGCTAAGTAATTTCGATTCAGATTTATAATTGTATTAGAATACTGACTACATAGGAAGAGAAAAGGAAATTCAAGATTTGGAGGTGTATTGTTTCAAGCAAATGTTTACCGTTGAGTGTGCTAAGGATTTATCCAATTCTACCAACTTCAACAGTTATCACGGAACTCTGACTCGAAGTGAGACACACAGAACTACTCGATGAAAGTTAAGTAAAAATCAAATCTAGTAAATTTTCTTCTTCATTTCCTAATTTCACCTTTCGAGTGAGTATCCTCACGACTCCTTGAGAGACTCTGAAGGCTAAAATTACCATCAAATGCTTCCTCTCCCGTGTCAACTCTTAATTTTGGCCCTTTTATTCCCTTATGATCCTGGGTTCAGATGTAGCCATCAAGTGGTTGGGGTGACCAGATGTGAACTTGTGCTATTTGCCATCATTTCATGTAATTTGTGTCAACTTGTTCACTTTTTAAAAATGTCAGCAACACTTGTTCAAACTGAATCAAACAGAAAAAGTTTGGTTGTCATGGCATTCCAAGAGATCATGGAATGAAAACAAAATATTTACTGGTATGTGTTCCAAAGAATACTAGAGGGAGGAATATTAGCACTGAGATGTTAGAAGTCATAAAAAAAAATATGTAATAATCTGTATAACTCCCTACCTCAAACTCAAAGGCATTTTAGGATATAAGAAGGCCAGCAGTAAAAACTAATGGATGTGACAGGATCCTAATATGAAAATGGACCTCAAAAAGCTATATCCCGTGCATGTCCTTAATGTGGTCTAGTGGACATTCGGCTTGCATGAGTCTTCTGAACTACACTTCTATGTTATGTAATTTTCTACTCAATGAGTTTTGCTTCCCCAGTTTGAAGCTATTTGCCAGCCTCTATTGCAGCTGGAGCTCAAGTGTTCAAGTTCAGTAGTTAGGCTAGTCAAACGCATGCATCTGAGGCTTCTTTCAGGAAGAGAGTGATGTGAAGAGAGCACCACTATGTGAGGGTAGCAAAAGGCAGAAAGATGGATCACTTCTCAGAGGCAGCAACAATAGAGAATTGAGCAGACAGTCTCATGCTTTAGAGACTCTGGTATGAGCCACCTGTGCCTGAGGATAATGGCTTCAGTGTTTCTTCTGGAGTAGTTTGATGTATAACGTGGATATAATATGTTGCTACCCAACTGAAGCTTAACTCCTTGTCCTCCTGAAAAACACTGGTGCCTTTTAATATCCTTTATAAAATATTTTTCTCCTTAAATGAGATCAAATAGGTTTTATTTTTTTCAACTAAGGATACTTACCTTTAAAGGACAAATTAAAACAGTTGATTTTTCAGTGTAATTATAATACTGAATATATTAGATATACAAGGCGTCTTCAAAAAATTCATGGAAAATGTGTATTACAAAAAACTATGCATGGATTGCAAAAATATTTTGGTACCAAAATAAATTCATACCAACATGTTATAACATATCTGGACAACATCTATGTTGAGGCACAAACAAGATTAAGGGATCAGTTTGAAATGACCCTTATCAGAGAAACATGAATTCTGCTCTGAAATTAAAGCAAGAACAAACACCAAATTTATAGTAAACTTTGGGTGGAAAAATGGTGAAATCATTGATGCTTTTCAAAAAGTTTATAGGACAATGCCCCAGAGAAATCAACAGTTTACAAGTGGACAACTTGTGTTAAGAAGGGATGAGACAATGTAGAAGATAAAGCCTGCAGTGGGCTGACCATCCATATCCAATTTGCAAGGAAAAAAATTAATCTTGTTCATGCCATAATTGAAGAGGGCTGATGATTAACAGCAGAAACAACAGCCAACACCATAGATATCTCAATGTGTTCAGCTTGCACAATTCTGACTGAAAAGTTTACAGTTTTGCAAACTTTCTGCTTGATGGATGACAAAACTGCTGTGTCCTGATCAGCTTCAGACAAGAGCAGAACTTTCAACAGAAATTTTAAATAAGTGGGATCAAGATGCTAAAGCATTTCTTCAAAGAATTGTAACAGGTGATGAAACATGGCTTTACCAGTACAATCCTAAAGACAAAGCACAATCAAAGCCATGGCTACCAAGAGATTGAAGAGGTCTAGTCAAAGAACCAGTAAAGAACAAATGTCATTTTGGGGGGGATGCTCAAGGCATTTTCCTTGTTGACTTTCTGGGGGGCCAAAGAATGATAGCATCTGCTTATTGTGAGAGTGTGTAGAGAAAGTTAGCGAAAGCATTGCAGAAAAGCAATGAAGAATGCTTAACCAAAGAGTCCTTCTCCATCATGACAATGCTGCTACTCATTGCTTTCATGAAACAAGGGCAATTTTGCATGAGATTCAATGGGAAATCATTAGGCATCCACCTTACATTCTTGAATTTGCTCCTTCTGACTTTATTGTTTTCTAATCTTAAAAATCCTTAAAGGTACCCATGTTTCTTCAGTTAATATTGTAAAAAGACTGCACTGACATGGTTAAATTTCCAGGACCCTCAGTTCTTTAGGGATGGCCTAATGGCTGGTATCATCACTTACAAAATGTATTTGAACTTGACAGAGATATGTTGAGAAATAAAGTTTATATTTTTATTTTTATCCTTTAATCCCATTTCCCGTGAACTTTTTGAAGTCCCTTCATATACCAATATAATTACACACACACACACACACACACACACACACACACACACACACACACACACACATATCTCTCTCAAGATATATCAGTATAATTATAGTAAAGACTACCGGCTGGTTCTGTCCACGGTGCTGACTTTGCCTACGACCATTCTTTCCCCTCCCAAACCACTCCTAGAAATACATATGGCTTCATGCATTTGTGTATTTATTTGACTGTGATGTAGTGAACATCTGTAATGCTTAATGAGTGTCTAAAATCCAATGCATAGTAATGATGGAAACTCTTTCCTTGACTTCAAGAAACTTCCAGAGCTAATGATATAAATAAACTAGAAAATGAGTATGAATAATACAATGAGTTTAGGTCATTTATATTATGATGGAGGCAAGCACAGTTGATAGGGGATCCTTTAACCTAGAAACTTGTGCTAGAGTGCTCCATTTAATCCAGACCTAGGAAGTGGGAAAGTCAAGAAAGACCAGGTAAAGAAAACTGCGAGTTAAAAAATAAAGGATGAATAGGGGTAGGTAAATGTTATAGTGGAAGACTGACAGAAGAAAGAGCATATGCAAAGTCTTAATTCCTAGAAGAAAAAAAAAAAAAAAAAGCCCTGTACGTTTGAAGAATTGCAAGGCATGCAATACAATTTGCACTATAATTGAAATGCAAACGTAAAAAGTGAAGCTAATGGGTAAGCAAGAAACACATCACAATATCCCATATTGAGGAATGAGTCAACATGGGATATCACTGGGGGATCAAGGTCTTTTAGGCTGGAACATAGACCTCAAATGAACTAGAGTGAAGGGAATGTGCATGATATCACAACTTTTAATATTTTTTCTTGTCTGACTAAAAGAGTTTTACTATTTTTCCCATGACATTCAAAATTGGAGGTATATAGGTACCTCATTGTAGGATCCACGTGTAAGTGTCTTGTTTCATTTTAATCAGCCAGAGGTCACACGTGAATGTAAGGTGCTGAGCAGAAGAAAGTCGTACCAGTCTCCTCACTTCAGATAACGTTTACCAGGTTTCTCTCCTGAAATTACCCCTCAGAAGACTGGCCACCCCAAGGTGCCAAAAGGCTCAGGTCTTAGAAACGAACAATCATATGGATCTTTATGTCCCTACTACCAGTTAACAAAATTAGTGCTATTTTGATGGAAAATGCAGATCAAAACCTTTTAATATATCCCTGCCTCTCCTCTTTTAAAAATACCCCTCCTAAAAAAAAAAAGAGTTTTGTTCTTAGGAATTATGATATTTTCCACTTACTTTATCTTATTTACAATGATATTGAGTCTTCTCCATTCTATTCCTTCATACACTGTTAGAGGAGATCGTACCAGAACCATGCTCTCAGGGCTGGTTATATTCTTTTTTCCTGGAAACTTACCTCTTTATCATTTTCCTCCTTTCAAAGACCCCTATGGAATAAGTAAAATCTGGAGCAATCCTGAGCCAAAACTTTAGGAAACTTGGAACTCTCCAATTTTTACTCAATGTACATTCATTGAACAGTGACACCACATTAGCACGGTGCTAGGTGATGAGGATACAAGATAAACAAGACAGGGATGGACCTGCTCTCAGAGCTTACATTCCCAAAAGGTACATTGTCATAGTCCAGTTCCTCGAGGGTCAAGAACTCCACAGTAATTGATTATTCACCGATACCTCACCTAATGCTGTGCTCAATTAAGTGTCTGCAAAATAATTTTTTTTATGACATCTGCTTGGAGCCAGTAAAAGGTGTGCCATATTTTTTATTTTTAATAGACTCAGATTTTGGTTTTTACACAGCAGAAAGAGAAGCATTAATATTCTATTCAAAGTCTAAATAGTTGATATTTATATAATTTATCATTTGCAAATTAGTTGGAAATAATTTTTTGTTGCATAATTTAGAACTGATCATAATAGCATGTTCTGTATCAGACTTGGTATTCTAATTGTTATTAAAGTGATTCTCCTGTCTAGCATTGAGTTATAACCTTGAGATCAGTAGCAAGTGTACTACACAATGAATGGCAAATATAGCCAAGACTCTCCGTCCTATGAGACTTAGACCTTCCTGTACATCAAAATTTGATCCTCAGCCAAGTAGCATCAACATCACCTCAGAACTTACTAGAAATGGAATGTATCTGGACTCATCCAATATATACTGAATCAGACACTCAGGAGGTGGGGGACCAGAATCTGTGTTTTAACAAGCTCACCAGGTAATTCTGAAGCATGCTCAAGTTTGAGAATCAAGCGTCAGAAACATTACACCAGATAGCTTTCAAATGTTTAGCCATAAGAACATGAATAAGAACCTCACAAAAGAATGCAAATCGTCATGTAAAAGGGTACTTTGTTAAAAATTACTTAAGTGCCCAATAAAAATATGTTATCCTAAATTTTATTTATTAAAGTAGCAAAGATTTTTCAAAACCATAATGCCAGAGTTGGTGAGGGTTCAGGCAAATAGACAATTGGTGGGAGTGTAAATTTGTTCACATTCTAGATGGCCTGACAATAATTAAAAACTTTTAAGATATCTAACTTTTCACACAGAAATTCCAGCTCTAAGAATGTAGTATGAATAAATAAGATTGAGAACCTCAGCTCTGAAGTTAAGCATACCTGAGCACAAATACTTTTTTTTTTTTTAAATTTACTAGCACTGTAACCTTGGGGAAAGTCTTTATTTAATTTATTTATTTATTTATTTATTTATAATTTTTTTTTCTTAATTTTATTTTGTCGATATACAATGTGGTTGATTATTGTGACCCATTACCGAAACCCCTCTCCCTCCCCCCTCTCCCCCTCCCTCTTCCCTCTCCCCCCTCCCTCCTCCCTCTCCCCCCTCCCTCCTCCCTTTCCCCCCTCCCTCCTTCCTCTCCCCCCTCCCACCCAACAATGTCCTTTCTGTTTGCTTGTCGTGTCAACTTCAAGGAATTATAGTTGTTATGTCTTCTTCACCCCCCCGTTTTTTTTTTTTTTTTTGTGTGTGTGTGTGTGTGTGTGTGTGTGTGTGAATTTATTTATTTATTTTTAGCTCTCACCAATAAGTGAGAACATGTGGTATTTCTCTTTCTGTGCCTGACGTGTTTCACTTAATATAATTCTCTCAAGGTCCATCCATGTTGTTGCAAATGGCAGTATTTCATTCGTTTTTATAGCTGAGTAGTATTCCATTGTGTAGATAGACCACATTTTCCAGATCTGCTCATCCGATGATGGACATTTAGGCTGATTCCAACTCTTGGCTATTGTAAAGAGTGCTGTGATGAACATTGGGGAACAGGTATACCTTCGACTTGATGATTTCCATTCCTCTGGGTATATTCCCAGAAGTGGGATAGCTGGGTCATATGGCAGATCTATCTGCAATTGTTTGAGGAACCTCCATACCATTTTCCATAGAAGTTGCACCATTTTGCAGTCCTACCAACAATGTATGAGAGTTCCTTTTTCTCTGTAACCTCGCCAGCATTTATCGTTCAGAGTCTTTTGGATTTTAGTCATCCTAACTGGGGTTAGATGGGATCTCAGTGTAGTTTTGATTTGCATTTCCCAGATGCTGAGTGATGTTGAGCATTTTTTTATATATCTGTTGGCCATTTGTATATCTTCCTTAGAGAAATGCCTACTTAGCTCTTTTGCCCATTTTTTAATTGGGTTGCTTGTTTTTTTCTTGTAAAGTTGTTTGAGTTCCTTATATATTCTGGATATTAATCCTTTGTCAGATGTATATTTTGCAAATATTTTCTCCCACTCTGTTGGTTGTCTTTTAACTCTGTTAATTGTTTCTTTTGCTGTGCAGAAGCTCTTTAGTTTGATATAATCCCATTTGTTTATTTTTCCTTTGGTTGCCCGTGCTTTTGGAGTCATATTCATGAAGTCTGTGTCCAGTCCTATTTCCTGAAGTGTCTCTCCTATGTTTTCTTTAAGAAGTTTTATTTTTTCAGGGTGTATATTTAATTCTTTAATCCATTCTGAGTTGAGTTTAGTGTATGGTAAAAGGTATGGGTCTAGTTTCATTCTCCTGCATATTAATATCCAGTTCTCCCAGCACCATTTGCTAAAGAGGCAGTCTCTTCCCCAGAGTATGGGCTTGATGACTTTGTCAAAGATAGGGGGGCTGTAGGTGTGTGGGTTGATTTCTGGATTCTCTATTCTATTCCATTGATCAGTGTGTCTGTTTTTATACCAGTACCATATTGTTTTGGTTATTATAGCTTTGTAGTATAGTTTAAAGTCAGGTAGTGTTATGTCTCCAGCTTTATTTTTTTTTGCTCAGCATTGCTTTGGCTATGTGTGGTCTTTTGTTATTCCATATAAATGTCTGGATAGTTCTTTCCATTTCTGAGAAAAATGTCATTTGGAATTTTGATGGGGATTGCATTGTATTTGTATATCACTTTGGGTAGTATGGACATTTTCACTGTGTTGATTCTTCCAATCCAAGAGCATGGGATATCTTTCCATCTTCTTGTATCCTCTCTAATTTATCTCAGCAGTGGTTTGTAGTTCTCATTATAGAGATTTTTCACCTCCTTGGTTAACTCAATTCCTAAGTATTTTATTTTTTGGTGGCTATTGTAAATGGGCAGGCTTTCTTGATTTCTCTTTCTGCATGTTCACTATTGGAGAATAGAAATGCTACTGATTTTTGTGTTTTGATTTTGTATCCTGCTACTGTGCTGAAATCATTTATCACCTCCAAGAGTTTTTTTGTAGAGGCTTTAGGCTGTTCGATATATAGGATCATGTCATCTGCAAACAGGGACAGTTTGACTTCATCTTTTCCCATCTGGATGCCCTTTATTTCCTTCTCTTCTCTGATTGCTCTGGCTAGTAATTCCAACACTATGTTGAATAGGAGTGGTGAGAGTGGGCATCCTTGTCTAGTTCCTGTTTTAAAGGAAAAGCTTTCAGCCTTTGGGGAAAGTCTTTAAACCCTCTAAGCCTCAGTCTCCTCTGTCTGTAAAGTGATGTCAATTACAACAATGTCCCATTAACTTATTGTACAAAGTAAATGGTGTAATCAATACTAGGGTTGCCAGACAATATATGTGATATCCAGTTACATTTGCATTTCTGATAAAACAATGAACAATATTTTAGTGTATGTATGCCTCAAATATTGTGCAAAACAAACATGTAATAAAAAAGTATTATTATCTGAAATTCAAATGCAACTGGATATTCTGTATTTTTATTCACTAAATATGATAATTCTAGTTGTACTCAATATCCTAGGTATTCAATAAATATTAGCTATTCATTTATTGTATTATTACTGAAAAGATTTTTAAAAGAAAACTGGTGACAGCAAGCTTTCTGGTTTAAATTGAGAGTAGCAGTTCTGTGAAGTGCAAAAAAGTTTATACTTATGAAAACTTTATAACATGCAGATGAATGTGCTAAAATACAATCTTAGGATGTCTCATATCTAGAAATACCCCTGAGTAATCAAAGACATTCAATATCTTGGGTTTGAATAAACTCAAATTAACTGGAAAACCTGATTTGTTAAAACATTTGAGCATCTCAGTTCTGCTGCACTATAAGAAAATATTTGCTTATACATGTATCAAAATCTCCTCTGATAATAGAACAAAATAGAGAAAAAAAGTAGAGCTGCTGACTTCGGAAGAAACAGAAAGAAACCCATGTGCTATCAATTTGTTACTAATAAAACGTAAACATCCTGGAACTTTAAATTGCATTTGATTCAGCAACCAAAAATAAATTCATCTTTTTAAAACTGTAAAGTTATCTCTTGATGCCAATAAACTTTAGTGACTTGTAATTATTCCCAAAAATGTATGTGACACAGTTTAAAACATAAAGCATCGGAACAGCAATAGTTACAACTTGTCATTTTTTCTCTCTTAAAAACTGTAGCTAGATGCAAATGCTGAAGGAGGGCATCATTGTGATAGGGTTTGTCTTCACTATCAAAGTGTCTGGCTTATGACTGGTCATGAATGATCAAGTCATTTTGGCTGTCTTAATGACAGATGGAGATACCTCCCTGATCAATTCTGCCTACTGTGATGAGTATTGACCTATAAAGCAGCTGGAAATGACCGAGCTGTGGTTAAATTCACCAGCTACATAAATATCTAGCTGCAGCTGGGGTTGTGCAGAATACAGTGAGATCCTTTCCTGGTAGAGTTGTCTGAAAAAGATTCATGGAAAAAGTGCTATTGGAATTTTGTCTTTAAAATGACTAGAATTAAGCAGATAAGGAGAGGAGAAGAGGCATCCCAGACAGGTGGGATATGCTAAGAACAAGACTATTGGGGATCAATGAATGAAGTGGGTCAAAACGTTCTTAAAAGAACAAAACGAGGAAAAAAGCTGAAGGAGTAACTTTGGGCCTGCTTATGAGGTGCCAAGAGGTATGGACCACAGTCTACCACTAGAGGAAGATATTGGGGTTTTTTAAACAGAGGGGTGATAAATACAATTTGATTCTTGGAAGGCTAATCATGGGGGGAACATAGAAAATGTGTTGGTGGAAGGAGGGCTGGAGGCAGAGAGATCAATTAGAACCTCCCCTAACAGTCTTGGCATTAGGAGTGAGAGATCAGCTTTAGAGAAGCAGAGATGACAAATAAAGCAGCCATGACGGAAATGAAGCCATAGGAATCAGCAAGCACTGAAGCATGGATTATGCTGGAAGTGGTTAAATGAATGGAAAGGAATTTGGCTTCTGCTGAGGAGAGGACAGCAGCCAATCAAAAAGATAATGATGTATTAGGAGGAGGTTTAAGTAATGTCCATGAGCAGCAAGAAATGTAGGATTGGATCTCTGAAGAAAGTTTATTGATCGAAATAAAAATCTGGAGACCTTTGTGGGGATGGATTACTGAGGCAGTGAGAACATATTGGAGGGAAAAGGAAGAAAGAGTAGAAGGAGTATAATTAACATTTAATCCCCTAAATAATTCTGTCTTAAAATCAGATAAATGAAGATGGAACACTTAAAATATGGGACCAGCAATTGGGAAGCCAAAGAGGAGTATTGTTAGAAAGACAAATAAAAGTAGCTTAGAATTACATTACAGAAGCCAAATCAGGCAATCAAGAAGGCCAGAGTAAACAGTGCCAAGGGCCTAGTAATAAAAAAAGGGCATTCTAGGCAGGTCAAAAAGGAGAGCAAGAACTCTGAACGAGAAAAGAAGGTAGGGGAGTTGAATTTCAGAGGGGAGAGTGTATGTTACTTCAAAAGCACATAGAGCTTAAACTACCACCTGAGTTTGAGTACGGCTATTCAACTAAATGAAAATACTAATACTGTTATCAAAGGTTTTTTTAAAATTTATTTTTATTTATTTTTAATTGACAAATGATATTTGTGTGCATTTATAAAGTATAATGTGATGTTTTGATCTATTGCCTAATTAATATATTGCTGTAGGTTTAATGTGTCTCACAAAAGTTCAAGTGTTGGAAACTTGATCCCCACTGTAACAATGTTAAGAGGGTGGGAAATCCAATTATGATATTTGAAAGTCAGGGCCTTTAAGAGGTGATTGGATCATGAAGAATATGCCCTTATGAATGAATTAATCCATTCATGGAGTAATGGTTTAATGGTCCAATGAATTATCATGGGCGTTATATTAGTCTGTTTTTGTTGCTTATAATATAAATACTTGAAACTGGGTAATTTGTAAGAAAACACAATTTACTGCTTACAGTTTCAGAGGCTGGGAAGTCCAAAGTCCAGAGAATACATCTAGTGATGACTTCCTTTGTGGGGGCTTCAGCAATGCAGGGGTATCATCACATTGCAAGATGGCAGAAGCAGAGAGAGAGTGCTAACCTTCTCAGCTGGCTCCTTTTAAGGCCATCAGAGCCACACCCATTACCATCATTAATCTATCAACTTATTACTCATTGAATGAATCAATCCATTCACTAGGCATAGTCCTCACAATCCAATCACCTCTTCTAGGCCCTACCTTTCAACTACCCAAATAATAGGTACTATTTCAAATAATAGGATTTCCCACCCTCCCAATATTAACTTCTAATACATAAAACTTGGGGGACACAATTCAAGCATAGATTGGTGGCTTTATAAGGAGAGTACATGAAAGTACTCCTGTGATAACCTGTGTTGCTATGGAACTCTGTACATAGCTCCCACCAAGAAGAAGGCCTTCACCAGACATGCCCCCTGGACCCTGGACTTCCCAGCCTCCCAAACTGAAGACATGGGGTGCAAATGCAATTTCTGGTAATGGGTATGCTGCTGGTATGAATCTGGCCTTCACATCATGGGCACTAGGGATAACAATTAGCTTTGTATCTCATGAATATTCATAATAAATAAATTTTTTTAATAAAAAGCAAAGTGTAAGGAAAATAAAATAAAATAAAATAAATTTCATTTCTTTATACATTACCCAGTTTCAGATATTCTAAGTGACAGAAAACAGACTAATACACATATTCATCACCTCATCCTCTTATCTTTTCTGTCTCGTGTGTGATGTTAGTGTTAAAAATCTATTCTTTTAGCGATTTTGAAATACAGAATACATTATTATTAACTGTGGTCAACATGCAGTGCAATAGATTATTAGAACTTATTTATCCAGCCTAACTTAAACTTTGTACCCTTTCATCAACCTCCTCCCTTTCCCCATTACTTCCCCAATACCCCCTTCCCCACCTTCTCGTTCCCATCTTTCTTCTCTCTGTTTCTGTGAGATTGGCTTTTCTTAGATTCCACGTATGAAATCATACAGCATTTGTCTTTCTGCGCCAGGCTTATTTCACTAAGTATAATGTCCTCCAGTTCATCCATGTTGTCAAAAATGACAGATTTTCCTTCTTTAAGGCTGTGTGTGTGTGTGTGAGTGTGTGTGCACATGTGTGTATATATATATATTATATATTGATATATTATTCATATATGTAATTCACATAGATATTCAAATACACCCACAAGGGATCTTCAAAAAACAATTGTGTATAAATAGAATTAAAAGACAATACAAATATTTTCATTAACCTTTTTAAGACCCTGTGTGTGTGTGTGTGTGTGTGTGTGACATTTTCTTTATCTATTTGTTTATTGATGGGCACAGGCTGCTTCCACATCTTGGCTACTATGAATAATGCTGCAATAAACATGACACTGCAGATCTCTCTTCAGCATACAATCTCAATTCCTTTGGCTACATACCCAGAAATATGATTGCTGGAATATATGGTAGTTCTATTTTCAGTTTCCTTGAGGAATTTTCATGCTATTTTCCAAAATGGTTGCAATAATTTAATTCCCACCAAGAGTGTACAACAGTTACTTTTTCTCTACATTTTTGCCAATACCTGTTATCATTTGTATTTTCTATAATTGGCATTCTGACAGTTGTGAGGTGATATCTCATTGTGGTTTTAAAATGCATTTCCCTGATGATTAGAAATACTAAGCATTTTTGCATATATCTGTTGGACCTTTGTATCTCTTCTTTTGAGGAATGTCTGTTCAGATTCTTTGCTTTTTTTTAATGGGTTATTTTTCTTTCACTATTGAGTTCCTCGCAAATTTTTGATATTAGCCCTTTGTCAAATGTATGGTTTGAAAATATTTTTTCCCGGTTTGTGCCTTTTTACTCTGTTAATTGTTTCCTTTTCTGTGCAGTTTTTTTCATTTGGACTTTTTATTTATTTAATTTTTGTTGGGGGGGGTGCTATTTTGTTGGCTATTTTTTGATGTAGAGTTTATCGCTATAAACTTTCCTCTCAGGATGCTTTACTGCATCCCATAAGTTTTGGCATGCTGTGTTTTTATTTTTATTTATCTTAAGATATTTTTAAATTTCCCTTTGAATTTCTTCTTTGACTCATTGGTTGCTCAGGAGCATGTTGCTTAATTTTCATATATTTGTGGATTTTCTAAGATTCTTTCTGTTTCTGATTTTTATTTATTTCACTGATGTCAGAAAAGATATAATTTCATCTTCTTAGATTTGTTAAGACTTGTTTTATGGTCTAACATATGATATATCTTGGAGAATGTCTTGTATGCACTTCAGAAGAATGTGTATTATGCTGTAGTTGAATGGAATGTTCTGTAAATATCTGTCAGGTCCATTTGGTCTAAAGTGTATTTCAAGTCCAATGTTTCATTATTGATATTTTGTCTAGATGATCTTCCAAATGTTGAAAGTGAGGTAATGAAGTTTCCTACCGTTACTGTATTGCAGCATATAGCTCCCTTCATATATATTAATATTTGCTTCATATATTTAGGCTATCCAACATTGGGTGCATATAAACTTATTGTTGTTATAACTTCTTGATGAATTGACTTCTTTATTTTTATATAATGAGCTTCTTTGCCTTTTTTCTAAATAGTTTGACTTAATGTCTATTTTGTCTAATATAAGTATAGCTACCCCCACTCTCCTTTGGTTTTCATTTGCATGAAAGGTTTTTTCCTATTGCTTCACCTTCAGTTTATGTATATCCTTAGAGGTGAAATGAGTCTCTTGTAAGCAGCATATAGTTGGATCTTATTTTTCTTAAATTCATTCAGCCATTTGATATATTTTGATTGGAGAATTTAATCCATTTACATTTAAAGTAATTAATGATAGGTAAGGCCTTATTATTGCCATTTTGCTAATTGTTTTCTGGTTAACTTATAGATCTTTTTTTTCTCTCTGTCTTGCTGTATTCCTTCGTGGTTTGATGATTTTCTATAGTGGTATGCTGTGATTTTTTTCCTCATATTTTATGTGCATCTACTAGGGATTGTTTTCTTTGTGGTTATCCTGAGGCATACATAAAAAATCTTACACCAATAACAGGCTAATTTAAACTGATAATGACTTAATTTTGATTACTTGCACAAACTCTACACTTTTACTGCCCCCTCACAATTAGTTTTTTGATGGCATGTTTTGTATTGTTTATACTTAATGTTCATTAACAAATTATTGCTATAGTTGTTTTAAATAGTTTTTTATTTTAACCTACATATTAGAGAGATAATTGACTTCCACATCACCATTATAGTATGAGTTTGAGTTTGACTATACACTTAATTTTACCAGAGAGTTTTATATTTGTATATATTTTTATATTGCTACTTAGCAATCTTTTCCTTCATCTTCAAGGACTTCTTTTAGCATTTCTTGTAAGGCAGGTCTTGTGATAAATTACCATAGCTTTTTTATATCTGAGAACATTTTTATGTCCCTTTTGTTTATGAAGGACAGGACTGCTGGTTATAGTATTCTCAGTAGACAGTTTTATTTGCTCTTTCAGCTTTTTGAATATATCATCCCATTCCCTTCTGGCCACCAGGGTTTCTGTTGAAAACTTCACCGATGGTCTTATGAAGGTGACTTTATATGTAACAAATCACTTTTCCCTTGCAGATTTCAATATTCCCTCTTTATGTTTTGACAATTTAATTATAATGTCTTGGTGTGGAGGTCTCTTGTATTCATCCTATTAGGCATATATTGAGTTTCCCAGTTCCGGATTTCTAATACCTTTCCCAGACCTGGGAAGTTTTCTGCTATTATTTCTTTGAAGATATATTCTGTCCATTTTGTCCTGTCTTGTTTTTCTGGTGCAATAATAATGTGTGCATTCTTAATGGTGTCCCATATGTCCCTTAGGCTGTCTTCACTCTTTGTCTTTTTTTTTTTTCTTCTAAAATAGGATTAATTTCTAGTGACTATCTTCCAGCTTACTAATACTTTATTCTTCTTGATCTAGTCTGCTATTGAACTTCTCTATCGAGTTTTTAAGTTTACTTATTGTATTCTTCATCTTCATGATTTCTCTTTGGTACTTTTTTATATTTCCTGTCTCTTTGTTGAAGTTCTCGGTTTGTTTATGCATTGCTATCCTTACCTACATAAGCATCTTTATCATTGTCCTTTTGAATTCCCTGTCAGGTAAGTCAAATATTTCCACTTCATTGGGGTAAATTGCTGGAGATTTAGCTTAATTTTTTTAAAATTTGGAACATGCAGCAAACTCATGAGTTTGAACTGCGTGGGTCCATTTATATGCAAATTTTTTAACCAACTACAGATCAAAAATACAGTATTAGTGGGATGTGGAATCTGTGTACGTGATGGGCTGATCGTGAATATATGGAGGGCCAATTTTCATACACATGGTTTCCACAGGGCTGTTATATGCAGATTATCAACTGTGTGGGCAGTTGGCATCCCTAACCCTTGCATTGTTCAGGAGTCAACTGTATTTCCCTCTTTCTTCATTTACCTTCACTCTCTGTGTTGCTTTCTGTACATTGGGTAAAAGAACCACCTGCTCCAGTCTTGTTAGACAGGGCTTGTGTAGAAGACGTTCCTCCTGAATCAACCCAGCCACAAATTCTAGGTGTGTCTAAAATCTTTGTGCTTTTCCAATTTGTTGTCTTTGTTCTTAGTGGCCCCAAGAAATTAGAGTGTCAAGTCATGCTATTGCCTTGAGAGAAGTAGAACAGAGCCAATCCTTGGGATGCAGCTGGAGAGGTTAAGATGTTAGATGTGTGTCCTAGCTCCTTCTTTCCTTACAGAGAGGCTGAGAGCCAGAATTCTCTCTCACTTGTTCTGTCCTACAACCAGGAAGAGGGTCTGTACTCTTGATCAGACTACTTACATTACACATGAGGAGATAGCTGCTAAACATTTACAAGTTTAAAAGTTACCTTGCTCTGTGGTCTAAGAGGCTCAGGAGTGCAGAGCTCTGTCAACTTCCAGTTCTAGGTAAGTCAGAAGCCAGTCCCTCAGATGAAGGCTATAAAAGTTGGCACACTCAATGCATAAGGGACAACTTGAAGATCTGAACTTATTTCTGAAGTAAGCCAGGGAAGAAGGCACAGGGAGTGCCACCTCTCCTGTTTAAGCAAGCAGAAATGTTACACCCTCTTAACAGGGGGAGACTCCTTGAGTTATCACTGAAGAAAACCAGGAAGGAATGTACAGGGAGTGCCCACTTTCCCTTTCATGCCAGAGAAGTGTCTCTGCCTCCTTTCAATGAGAGATTGCAGAAATTTATCAGGAACAAGCCAGGGGAGGCCTGGAGAACGCTGTCCCTCCCATTCTTACTGACATAGGCCTAAGCATTTTTTCCATGGTGAGAATGTAGGGCTGGACTGATCATTGGAGCAAGCAGGGGAAGAAGGTGTGGGGAGTGCCATCCCTCCTGTTCTTGTTGGTAAAGGCTTCCAAGATCTTTCTATGGAAAGACTGCAGGGCTGAGATTCACTGGAATAAGCTAGGGAAGGAGGCACAGGAAACACCCACTCTCCTATTCAAACAAGCAGAAGTTTTACGGTCTCCTTGCAGGAAGAGCCTTCTGGTCTAAAGTTTTGCTAAAGCAAGCCAGGAAAAATGGTTCAGGGAATACTTCTGTATTAGTCCATTTCTGTTACTTATAACAGAAATACCTAAAACTGCAGAATTTGTAAAGAAACAATATTTATTGCTTACAGTTTCACAGGCTAGGAAGTTCAAAGTCCAGGTAACACAACTGGTGAGGGCCTCCTTTGGTGGTTACTACAGCAATGCAAGGTATCACATTCTGAGAAAAGGTGGAAGCAAGAGAGAGATAAGCCATGAGAGCCACACCCATGACCACCATTAAACAAGCAATGGATTAATCCATTCACCAGGGCATGGTTCTCACAATCTAATCACCTCTTAAAGGCCCACTTTTCAATTACCATAATAGTATTTCCAACTCTCTTAATACTGTCACAGTGGGAACTAAGTATCAATGAGCTTTGAGGGGACATCCAATCCACAACAGCTCCCTTTCTTTTTCGGGCACAGAGAGGTTCCCCTTACTTTCTCTAATGAGAGATTGCAGAAATTTATCACAAGAACAAGCCAGGGATGAAGGCACAGAGTGTACCATCCTTCCAGTTTCTTATGGCAGAGACTTCCAACCTCTTTTCATGGAGAAATTGTAGGGCTGGAATTGCCACTATAGCAAGCCAAGAAAGATGGCACCAGAAGTGCCATCCCTTTCATTTAGGTTCCAAAAGGTTTATTTATTATTTGCTATGTAGGCTGCCAGATACTGGCTTGTCAAAGGCCAGAATTACAGGGAGTTTCTGGAAAGCATTTGGGCATCCCTTTTTAGGGGGAAGTTAGAAGCTGAGCTGATTCCGAGGGCTACAGCTTTTGGGAGTGCTCACACGGTTCAAAACTCTCTTTGTTCTTTGTGCTTGAGGAAAATCCTTTGATAACCTGTCCCTGCCTTTCCTCAAGCATGGTGATTTAAAAACCAAATCCTTCAGCTAGGACTGTAAACATAGGTCACTTTATGTGTGATACAAGCCCCTTAGCCCTGGAAAGAGTCGGGAAATGGGGTTTTCTTCCCAATTATAAGGCACTGTGGTCAGGATGGGGTTAGTGAGCCAGTGTAGCTCCACTTTCTCTGTTTTGATGTGGATATTTTCTCAATTGTCTGGTGTATAGCAGTCTTTCAACTGGATTCTGTCTTTCTCTTGGAGAGAAGTGGTTTGTGTGTAGGTGTTTACTTGGTTTGTCTGTGGGAAGAGCAATAGTCAGGAGCCTTCTATCCTGCCATGTTGCTGATGTCCCTCAGAGTATAAAGGTCAAATCAACTGGGTTAAATACACAGGGCACCAATCAGTGATGGGTCAGAGAACATGCCCAAAGTATAAGACAAAGAGAATTAATTTTCTAGAAACTTCTTGAAGAAAAATTATTGTACATGGTTAGAGGGAACACTTTTACCAGCCTTTTGGGTTTGGAAAGGGGGTAGTAAGCACTCAACAACTTCCTACCCCACCTTGGCCAAAGACTGTTCAACATACAACAGACATCCCCTCAATTGTTTTAAAAAGAAATTGCAGTGGTTTATTTTTCAAAGTAAACTATGCCCCATGGCTATCCCATGAAATATAATTTATGTGTCTGTTCCCTATTCTGGGCTCACTGTGCCATCTAATTCAATGCAGAACAAATATTTGAATAATATTGTTTGAAGGAGAGCAAATTTGCCTGCCTGAAACACCGACAGGTTTTAGCCTAGCCCTGACCTGTGTCATTATTGTAAAGATTAAATGTATATAAAACATTTAGGGCATAATAAGATTCCATTCAATAAATGGTAGCTTTCAGAATTGTTATCCAATTAATTTGGCTTTGCAAGGGTACTTTGTAAAACAATAATAAGAGAGAGAGCTAAAAAAGTACAGGTTTAGGAGAGGCCATAAAAGGCTTTAATACCAGGCCTATGAGTGAATGTAAGGGAAGACACTGAAATGAGATTTTGAAATATATTACAGTGTTGAAAATATCAATTTAAAACTCAGCCTACTATTTACTAGCTTGATGATCTTTATCAAGATATTTAACCCCCCAACCCTGTTTCCTAGCCTATAAAATTAAAATACCACTCTTATAAACTTAGTGTGGTACCTCTTAGCAATTACAAGCCAGTAGGAGGTGGGAGAAACCAAAATGAGGGGTGTTAAAAAGGAAACATAATAAAAAATAAAGGCAACTCTAACATTTGAGGTATTCTTTTATTGTCTTTGATTTATTTTTGCATTGCTTCAAAATTGATTCTAGGTTTCTGTCACGAAGGCAGTTGCCAAATTTATTTCTCCACTGATAAATATAAAGACTAGATATGTCTAATGCTGGCTGAACACAGAACCCCTGGCAAATGCAACTGAGTGGAAAGCCCTTTAAGGTGCTGCAGCAGAATCTTTGTGTTTATACTAAAGACCTCGCAGGGAAATGTGATCCTCTAGATTACGGAGGAGGAGGAACTGAGTGATATATGACACTCAGAAAAGTTTATTCTATCACAAAATTTGCCAATAATCAATGTCTTTTTGCTACTTGATTACTTTTTTCATGTTTGTTTCTATACAAAATATATACTTTTATGGTGGTCAAGAGAATTGAAGTGTCTGGATTGTAAAATCAACAGAAATATCTTCTTCCCTATCCTCCTGCCTTCTCCCACCCTTATTCTCACCTTTCTATGATAAATAGTAGGTAATTATTGATGCCACAATTGATTAAAAGGTAGTTTGTGGGGTGCCTCTTTTCAACCTATACCTCCCTGACAGCTAGGCAGAAGCTCTTTTATGGGTTAGTGATGGATTTCTAAGAAAAGCCACTATTTTTATATTCAAAGGAAAATGCTCTAGTTTCATGCATCTGTAAACAAGGAATGGGTGACAATCTCTGAAGATTTAAGTGATTTCCATTTTAATCAGAGGGCATAAACTATTAATGTTTACTCTTAAATTTATAATAATAGATTAAATAGTAATATTGCTATCTGGGAAAACAGACACAGTGGTGCCAGTTATCTCGAAATTGCATTATAGATGCACATAGTGGCTGCTTTGCCTTTTGGTCTGTCATATTTTACATTTTTATTTTTATTGATGTTTTAAAACTAACCTAAGCCATTTCTATTAAGGGAAAAAAAATGTAATATTATGTGTTATTGTACCTTTGCTCAATAGCTAAAACATGCATTTTTATTTCATTATATATTCTATTTATTTGAAAAACATAAGTCGTTAAGCCACTTTTCTAAATCAGCATAGCACAGTCAGGTATGGATTAATTGAACAGTGGTTTCACAGAAATATAAAGCATAAAAACATATCTTTCACCTAACTTTAAACAGAGCCACATTTACATCATCTCAAATGGAGAAACCCTTCTGCTGTTAACAAAAAAAACCCAAAACTCCAGATATATTCTCCTTTTTCATTTTCTTCATCTTATAAGTGAGATAAAATTGAACTCATAAAACTGAACAATTAAGAAAATTATACATGTCACTTAGCACACTACCTAGCATAGATAGCTGTTCAAAAAAGTTAACCATTATTTTCTTATTCCTAAGAAACTTCATATATATGTATAACAATAAATGAAAAGAAACTTACAAATTGCAAACTAGAATGCATTTCCTTATAGAACCATTTATTCCAGGCAATATTCTTTTTTTCACTATACATTTATCGAGCATGCATCTTGCTGGACACTAGGACAGCCCAGACAGTCTGCTGGGCACTAGGAGTAAAAAAAGCTAAGCACAGGCCTTGGCATCATGGCCCTACATTGTTTTACAGCATCACAGCATGCAATTCCCAGTGTGCTTTTGCAGGCTAGTTGCTCTAATGTCTTATATAAGAACTATTTGGAAAGCTACAATTACTAGGATGTAAACAACTCACTGGTATAACAGAAAGAATGTCATGTGTAAATTTTTGGGGGTTTTTTTGCTTATTTTTGTAAGTCAAATTTTTATTTTGCTCATAAAATGAGGAAATGAAATCTTGACATATCTCAAAATCAGCAGGATATGAACGACACACAAACCACAGTTCAATACTCATTACCTGTTGCAAATTTGTTTAATGGATAATCTTACAAAATTTGAAATCTGTAAACAAAAGATTTTGATTTTAAGCACAGCAATTACATAAGCAAAGCAATAGCAAGAAAATATTATTGTTCTTTCATATAAAAATAAATATATAAAATGCCAAGTTAGCCTAGCAGCCTATTAATAACTACCATGGATTAGTGATAAAGCATTCTTCTTCTGCTGAGATGAAAAAAAAGAAACAAAAGTATGTCTCAGAACAATACAAGCACAGTGGAGAATATGGGAGGCTACTAAAATGATTCAATTTAAGTTCCCGAAATGAAGAATCACTTTGGAAATGCAAATGAAATAAAAAGAAATCATGACTGAGAAAAACAAACAAACCTCAACATTATTTCCTTAAGGCTGTAAAACAAGGGCATTATGCGTTCCACCTAAAGCAATGACTGTGTCTCCACCATGAAAGAAATCTTATTTTAACCTGTCTAAACAAGAGAAATTGTTTTCCTATTCATATAAATATTTGTTCTGTGTTTGTACAATATGTAATTCAATAGGAAACAGAAGCTTATTACTCACTCTTCTATTGCAAGGAGGTCTCTGCTTCTTCATTCTTTATTCTGATGACTATGTCATCGACAACATCATCAATAAACACTTATCATTAAACCAACAAAATTATAGCTGTAAGGGCAAAAATTATATCATTACACATGAGTTCCTCAGTTGAAAGAGTTTTAAATTGTTGTTTCCAGAACTCTGGGAAATAACACTGTCATCCACTCACCAAAGAATTCATAAGCATTACTTTTGTGCCAGGTACTGTGCTTGATGTGAAAACAAATCAAATCCACAGTCTATTGGTAAAGATGGATGTTAACAACATGAAATGTTATCATGTTAGGGGAATATCTAACTGACTTCAGAGGATGTAACACCAGCCTTCTAACTATACAAGGCCCTTAATCGTGACAAAAAGCAAGATTCCTTAAATAAAAATTCTTTGTTGGTGAAAGTAAATAGGAAAGAAAAGAGAAGCATTATATAAGACCTTGGAGGGAAACCAACAACGACGATGAAATATAAAGAGTAATTATTGTATGAATTTCTTTGGACCTTTGGTTCTGAAACATTTATTAAAATCACACTGATTTGTTATTTTCTTGATATGTTATTTTCTTTGGATATACCACCTAACAGAGGCAATTTAGCCTCTCTGATTGATTAACATTGTATTTTTCCATGAACACACACTACTCTTCACACAGACAAGGAAAGTAATTTTTGCAAACAGATATATTTCTCTTAATTCATATTTGGCAAAAAGTTTCTTTAGAGAAATAAAAAATAAATTGAAGTCATTAATAACTTTACTGAGTCTATTTTTAATAGTGATAATTTAGTTTTATAAAGCGTCTCAGGGGATTCCAGTCAAGATGGTGAAGTAGACAGTTCCTAGCATCGCTTTCTCTCACAAATCAACCAGTTTGCAACTATTAAAAAGCAACAACAGGAGGCCCAAGAGCTGTGCATGAACAGGCAGGAGCCACATGCCACAGGACCCCCAGCCCAGGCCAGTGCCCCCCACCCAGAGAGGCCTGAGAGCCACCAGGCCTACATGCCCCAAGTCAGCCATGCCAGAAGAGGTAGGTGCCATGAGACCCCCAACCCAGGCCAGTCCCCACCATGCAGAGAAGCCTGAGAGCTGGCAGTCCACTTGACCCAAATCAGCTGCACCAGAACAGGCAGACACTGTGGGACCCCAGCCCAGGTCAGTCCCTGCTGCCCAGAGAGGCCTGAGAGCCACTGAACCTACATGCCCCAAGTCAGCCATGTCAGAACAGGCAGACACCATGGGACCCCCAGCTCAGGCCAGTGCCCACTGTCCAGAGAGGCCTGAGACCCACCAGGCCCACATGCCCTGAGTCAACAGTGCTGGAAAAGGCAGGTGCTGCAGGACCCCCAGCCCAGGCTAGTGCCTTCCATCCAAGGACGACAGAGTCCATGAGTCCTGAATCAGCCACTCTGGAACAGGCAGGCACCAAAGAACCCCCAGCCCAGGCCAGTCTCTGCTGCCCAGAGAGGCCTGACAGCCACTGGGCCCACATGCCCTGAGTCAGCCATGCTGGAAGAGGCAGGTGCCGTGGGATCCCCAACCCAGTCCAGTCCCCAACATACAGAGAAGCCTGAGAGCTGCCAGGCCCACACACCCTGAGTCAGCTGTACCAGAATAGGCAGCCACTGTGGGACCCTCAGCCCAATCAGTCCCTGCTGCCCAGAGAGGCCCAACAGCCACCAGGTCCACACACCCTGAGCCAGCCATGACAGAATAGGCAATTGCCACAGGACACCCAGCCCAGTCTAGTTCCTGCTGCTCAGAATTGGCAGTCCCTTCAGTATCCAGGCCAGACATCAGGGTGGAAAGAGTGGACCATGATATCCCCTGATGCAATGCCTAAACACCAAAGGAAAGATACCAGAAATATGAAACACTGGGAAAGTACATCACCACCAAAGGAAAATAATAAATCTCAAGCTCTAGATACTATAGAACAGGAAGTCCTTGAAATGACTGACAAGGAATTTAGAGCAACAATTCTATGGAAACTAAGTGAGATATAAGAATACTCAGTTAGACAACACAATGAAATGAGGAAAAAGATATAGGATCTGAAAGAAGAAATGCACAAAGAAATTAATGCCCTGAAAAAGAGTGTAACAGAGTTTGTGGAGCTGAAGGATTCATTCAATGAAATAAAAAACACAACTGAGAGTCTAACCAGGAGGCTAGAACAAGCAGAAGACAGAATTTCTGACCTTGAAGACAAGCTGTTTGAATTAACACAGGCAGACCAGAAAAAAGAAAAAAGAATTCAAAAAATTGAAGAAAATCTAAGAGACATAACAGATAACCTTAAGCACTCAAATATCTGAATCACAGGTATTCCAGAAGGTGAGGAAAAAGGAAATGGCATTGAATACATATTCAACAAAATAATAGCAGAAAACTATCCCAGGTATAGGGAAAGTCACAGATCTTCAGATTCAGGAGGCCCAAAGATCCTCAAACAAATTCAACCCAAAAGGTCCTCTCCAAGACATGTTATAGTCAAATCAGCAAAACTCAAAGATAAAGAGAGAATCTTAAAAACTGCAAGAGAAAGCAGCAAGACACCTATAAGGGAGCTGCAATCAGACTAACATCGAAACCCTAAAAGCTGGAAAAGAATAAGATGATATATTCAAAATACTGAAGAACAAAATTTGCCAGCCAAGAAAACTTTACCCAGCAAGGCTATCCTTCCAAAATGAAGGACAAATAGTATATTTCTCAGGCAAGCAAAAACTTAACGAGTTCACTACCAAACAACCAGCCTTACAAGAAATTCTCAATGAAGTACTGCGTTTGATAACTGAAAAACAACCATACTGCCAAGAATACTCAAGAAAGAGCAAAACATACCAGTAAAAAAACAAAAAATGCGAAAAATGGAGAGAAAACATAGTTTATCTACCACCCCAAGAAGCCAACCAATACAGAGATAAACAGAAAATCAGAAAGAAAGGAACAAAAGATACTTAAGACATCTAAACAAAAATCAATAAAATGCTAGGAGTAAATCAACACCTTTTAATAATAACTCTGAATGTAAAGGGATTAAATTCCCCATTCAAAAGACACAGACTGACTGACTGGATTAAAAAGATGGACCCAACAATATGCTGCCTTCAAGAGACTTGCCTCACTTGTAAAGACACATATAGACTAAGAGTAAAAGGATGGAAAAAGATATTCCATGCAAATAGAAATGAAAAATGAGCTGGAGTAGCTATTCTTGTATCAGATAAAATAGACTTTAAAGCAAAGACAATAA
This sequence comes from Cynocephalus volans, assembly GCF_027409185.1. Lineage (NCBI taxonomy): Eukaryota > Metazoa > Chordata > Mammalia > Dermoptera > Cynocephalidae > Cynocephalus > Cynocephalus volans. The sequence continues at coordinate 57,947,489 of NC_084466.1, forward strand.
AAAGATATAAAGAAGGCCACTATATAATGATAAAAGAATTTGTCTATCAAGAAGTCATAACAATCATAAATATATACACACCCAATGTCAGAGCAGACAGAGTTATAAAGCAAACACTATTAGATTTAAAGAATGAGATAGACACTAACACCATAATAGCAGGGGACCTGAACACCCCACTCTCAACACTGGACAGATCATCTAGGCAAAAAATTAATAGAGAAACACAAGATCCAAACAACACTTTAGACCAATTGGACTTGGCAGATATCTACAGAACATTCCATCCAACTACCTCAGAATATTCATTCTTCTCATCAGCTCAAGGAACATTCTCCAGGATAGACCACATGTTAGGTCACAAAGCAAGTCTCAACAAATTGAAAAAAATTGGAGTTATTCCATGTATTTTTTCAGATCACAATGGACTAAAATTAGAAATCAATAACAAATGAAACTCTGAAAACAAACACATGCAAATTAAACAACATTCTACTTGATGACATATGGGCTCAAGAAGAAATTAAACAGGAAATCAAAAAATTTCTTGAAACTAATGAAAGAAATGACACAACATACCAAAACCTGTGGGATACTGCATAAACAATACTAAGGGGTAAATTTATCTCATTAAATGCTTACTTCAGAAGAATGTAAAGAGGACAAATAAACGACCAAACACTTCACCTTAAAGATCTAGGAAAAACAAGAACAATCCAAACCCAAAGTTAGTAGATGGAAAGAAGTAGTTAAGATCAGAGCAGAACTTAGTGAAATTGAAACCCCCAAAAATGATACAAATGATCAATGAAACAAAATGTTTTTTTGAAAGGATAAATAAAATTGACAAATCTTTAGCAAGGCTAAGAAAAGAAGAGAGAAAGCCCAAATAACAAAAATTAGAAATGACAAAGGTGATATTACAACTGATACCTGTGAAATACATGGAATCATTAGAGACTACTATAAACAACTATATGCCAACAAATTTGAAAATCTGGAGGAAACAGATAAATTTCTGGACATACACAAACTACCAAAACTGAGGCAAGAAGATATAGAAAATCTGAACAGACCAATAACAATAAAAGAGACTGAAGCTGTTATCAGAAGGTTCCCAACAAAGAAAAGCCCAGGACCAGACAGGTTCACTACAGAGTTCTACCAAACCTTCAAACAGGAACTGATACCAGTTCTTTATAAACTATTCCAAAATATTGAAACAGAGGCCGTTCTCCCAAACTCATTCTATGAGGCAAACATCACCCTGATACCAAAACCAGACAAAGATACATCAAATTAGAAAACTACCAGCCAATATCTTTCATGAATATAGATGCAAAAATCCTCAATAAAATTACTAACTAACAGAACTAGCTAACAACACATACACAAAATTATACACCATGATCAAGTGGGATTAATCCCAGAGAGGCAGGGTTGGTTCAATTTATGCAAATCAATAAATATGACACAACACATCAACAAAAGCAAAGACAAAAACCATATGATCATCTCTATAGATGCTGAAAAAGCATTTGACAAAATTCAACATTCTTTCATGATAAAGACTCTCTTCCAGTTAGGTATAGATGGAATGTATCTCAACACAATTAAAGCCATATACAATAAGTCCACTGCCAATATCATCCTGAATGGGGAAAAGCTGAAAGCTTTTCCCTTAAGAACAGGAAATAGACAAGGATGCCCACTCTCACCACTCCTATTCAGCATAGTGTTGGAAGTACTAGCCAGAGCAATCAGAGAAGAGAAGGAAATAAACAGCATCCAGATTGAAATAGACGAAGTCAAACTGTCCCTGTTTGCAGATGATATGACACGAACAGCCTAAAGCCTCTACAAAAAAACTCTTGTAGTTGATAAATGACTTCAGCAAAGTTGCAGGATACAAAATCAACCCACAAAACCAGTAGCATGTCTATACTCCAACAGTGAACATGCAGAAAAAGAAATCAAGAAAGCTAGCCCATTTACAATAGCCACCAAAAAATAAAATAAAATACTTAGGAATAAAGTTAACCAAGGATGTGAAAAATCTCTACGAAGATAACTACAAACGACTGTTGAGAGAAATTAAAGAGGACACAAGAACATGGAAAGATATCCCATGCTCTTAGATCAGAAGAGTTAACATTGTGAAAATGTCCCTATTACCCAAGGTGATCTACAGATTCAATGCAATCCCCATCAAAATTCCAAAGACATTTTTCACAGAAATGGAAAAAAACCTATCCTGACATTTATATGGAATAACAAAAGACCACACATAGCCAAAACAATTCTGAGCAAAAAAATAAAGCTAGAGGCATAACACTACCTGACTTTAAACTGTATTACAAAGCTTAGTAATCAAAACAGCATGGTACTGGCATAAAAACATACACATGGATCAATGGAATAGAATAGAGAGCCCAGAAATCAATCCATATACCTACACCCATCTGATCTTTGATAAAGGCACCAAGTCTACACTCTGGGGAAGAGACTGCCTTTTCAGCAAATGGTGCTGGGAAAACTGGATAGTCATATGTAGGAGAATGAAACTAGACCCATACCTCTCATCATATACCAGAATCAACTCAAAATGGATTAAAGAATTAAATATACAGCCTGAAACAATAAAACTCCTTAAAGAAAACATAGGGGAAACACTCCAGGAAGTAGGATTGGGTACAGAGTTCATGAATATGACCCCAAAAGCACAGGCAACTAAAGGAAAAATAAAGAAATGGAATTATATCAGACTAAAAAGTTCTGCACAGCAAAGGAAACAATCAACAGTATGAAAAAACAACCAACAGAGTGGGAGAAAATATTTGCAAAATATCTGACAAAGGATTAATATCCAGAATATATAAGGAACTCAAACAACTTTACTGCAAAAAAACAAGTAACCCAATTAAAAACTGGGCAAAGGAGCTGAATAGGCATTTCTCCAGGGAAGATATATGAATGGTCAACAGACACATGAAAGAATGCTCAATATCACTCAGCATCCGGAAAATGCAAATCAAAACCAGTTTGAGATACCATCTCACTCCAGTCAGGATGGTTAATATCCAAAAGACTGAGAACGATAAATCCTGGAGAGGTTGTGGAGAAAAAAGAACTCTCATACACTGTTGGTGGGATTGCAAAATAGTGCAGTGTTTATGGAAAATGGTATGGAGGTTCCTCAAATAATTACAGATAGATCTACCATATGACCCAGCTATTCCACTGCTGGGAATATACCCAGAGGAAAGGAAATCATCATGCTGAGGGGTACCTGTACTCCAATGTTTATTGCAGCTCTGTTTGCAATAGCCAAGAGTTGGAATCAGCCCAAATGTCAATCATCAGACGAGTGGATATGGAAAATGTGGTATATCTACACAATAGAATACTACTCTGCTATAAAAAAGAATGTAATACTACCATTCACAACAGCATGGATGGACTTAGAGAAAATTCTATTAAGTGAAAGAAGTCAGGCACAGAAAGAGAAATACCACATGTTCTCAGTTATTTGTGGTAGCTAAAAATAAATAAATAAACACACAAACAAATAGGGGGGGAGAAGAAACAACAATCACAATTCCTTGAACTTGTTAAGACATGTTAACAGATATGATGTAGCGGGGAGGGGAGGGGAGATAGGGAGGGGGAAAGAGGAACAGGTAGAGTCGTGAAAATCAACTGCAATGCATATTGAGAAGTTAAAACTAAAAAATAATAAAATAATTTTTAAAAAAGAGTCTCAGAATAGCACCTTTTGCATCTTTATCTATCTTTTAATAAAAGACTGTATTCTTGTGACACCAATAGACTTTTTCAGGGCACTAGGTCAGAGCATTTTCCAAGCACAGGGAGAAGGAACTGGACTTCAGGACAGTTATAGAACAAGACCCTATATAGAGTCTTCTTTGTTACCTGCTCTTTCTATGCAAGCCTCCTTTCATTTTAAAAGAAGTTGTTACTAATTACTAGAAAAAAATAAGGAATTTCCAAAAACAATAAAAAAGATTAGAGAAATCTTGCAAATTCTTACATTCATTGGCCATGACTTACCTAGGTGCTAACAAAAAGTATTTTACTGAATGATCTGTATTTGCGAAGGCTTTCTTCTTCCAATTCTCTATTTAGAAATGGGGGTAGGGCTTTTAATTCCTTCTGATTTGTATCAGACTGTGACCAAAGAAGAAACAATATAGCTCTCAAACAGAAGTCAGCTTTTGGCCCAATATGTGAAGTAGGACAAATGTTTTTTAAATTCCTCCTGTCATAAAGATGCACTCTTTGAGTAATGTGGGTGAGGGTCCCAGAGGGAAGAATGTCTATAACTGTACATGTTTGAATTTCATAATAGTCTTTGATTCTACATAAAGCAGCCAGCAGAAGCATTGAAGGTGCCATGCATTGAAACCTGTTTGTTAAATACATGCATCCCAATCAAACTTATCAAGAGTACTTTTCAATGATGAAAATAATACTGAGTCTTTAGGACACAGTCTAGAGTAGGAGAATCATGTATCTGAGATAACATTCCAAGACAGACTCCCTTCTTTCCTCCCTACCACTACTTTTTATCCCTAAGTCACCAGTCCCTCCACTCCCTTTACCTTTTTTACTATTGCCAATGCTCTTCAGAGTCTGCCTGTAAATCACAAATTCTTAAGCTATTGCTGCCTCTGTCACTATTGCTTCCACCCTTTGTACCTCTGTAGCCACAGCACCAACCTCAGTGATATCTTTGGCTCTAGTGCCTCTGTGCCATCCCTCCTTCCAGCTCACCTTTTCTACATCCAAAATGCCTCCTTCAACTGTGATACAGCTTTTTTCTCTACTGAAACTCCCTGAAACAGCATTAAGAATAACAATTCCTTGCTCACCTCAAACCTTTTCTCTACCTAGGTCTCAGGCAGTCACAAAATTCAAATTTAAAACTTGGAGAATTTGTTTAAAAAATCTGATGAGAAGGTCTTAATTGAGTAATACATTTTTTTTAAAGATTCCTAAACTTGCAATTTCCTGGACCTAAAGGAACACCATAATTATTTGACAGCCTACTTTGCACAGGACAAGGTGCTTATTTTAATGAGAAGTAATTAGATCTAAGCATCCAAAAATCTTACAGACAAGAGGAGATAAGTGCATTTAAAACACCACATATGTAAATATCATCAATATATTAATATCCCTTCATCTACAGATTGTCTCATTACACAACATTCAACCTCACAACCTGTTAGCAGAAGTCTTATAGAATTGATTTAGATTTGTTTTAAATAGAAACAGTACACACAACACACTATAACCCCCATTTCCTGAAGGCAATTTAAAATTCTTCCTCAAATCTGTGTTTTAAGAGATGTAAAAGAAATATATTAGCTAGGCCTTAGATATTCAAAAATCCTAATTACAGATTCTAACACTTTTCCCATTCCTCCAATTTTGCCCTCAAATAATAATTAAGACCTCCTTCATAAATGCTATTCTAGTAGTTTCGGGAAGAAAGGGTATATGGACTTCTCTTCTTTGTGGTTTTTATTCCCACCAAGTTACCTTCAATGACCTACTTGTTTTCTTTATTATTACAATGGGGTCAATGGACAAGTTTTGAACTTCTGTTTTTACTGTTTTCTAGACAAGGCCAAACTGAATTGAAATACCTTTTCTTCCTCTAGACTTCGTAGGTAATACAAACTAAATAGCGACTTTCTTACACTGAGAGTTTCTCCTTGCATCTCACTCTTTTAGTTGCAAATCAGCTTATATCTATATATAATGCAAATTGCATCACATTCTATAATTTATCAGAAATGAATGAACCTATAATCTTTTACTTTAAGCAATTTAGAAGAGCTCATGAATGCACTTTGAAAATGAATTTTCCATTTCTATTATTCAGGCATCAAATTTGACCCATCTGGTATTTCAATTTTGTCTCCAAAAGGTGAAGGGTGAGAACAATTATAATTTATAATTTTCATCACTGAGGTCTGCAATTTCTATTTTCTACACACTTAGAAATCACTGATTAATCATCTCAATGCTTTTATGAAATGGATATTATCTCTATAGTTACAAGATTTAAAGCCGAAGAAACTTTTTTTAAAAAACCAATGAACCTGTGTGTAACGTAGTTTGAAGAGGATTTAAATCACTGTCAGGGGAAAGTGTTTTAATATGTGAATTTGGTGGTAGTGGAATAAAGCAATGAATTTGTCAGTATATGGCACTGATTAACATAAATTATCTCTTAAATTACCTTAGGACATAATGAAAATCATACATGTTTTAGGACCAACACTTAGAGCAAAAATTTGTCAATGCCAATTTTCAAAATATTATCATTTAAAAGAGCTCATGGGGGGTCGGCCCTGTGGCTCACTTGGGAAAGTGTGGCGCTGGTAGTGCCGAGGCCCTGGGTTCGGATCCTGTATAGGGATGGGTGGTGCACTCACTGGCTGAGCGTGGTGCAGACCATACCGTGCTGAGGCTTGCGATCCCCTTACCGGTCAAAAAAAAAAAAAAAGAGCTCATGGGGTTAATTACATAGGTCAGCAATCTGTGTATCTATATGGCCGACAGCCCTAAAAAAATCAACCATGAGACTGTTTTTAAATTTAGCACATTTAGATTTTGCCATGGAAAAACTTTTAGGTGAGAATTTGTGCTAAAAACATCCATGATTTTTCATTAAGTCCCAAGGAATGATAAGTGAATAAAATATAAGTAGTTAATCATAATCACCTTTCACTCTTGTTTCTGTAATATACCAGTGTACATGGCACATATACTTGCCTTTTGAGTTTTATGCTTACTAAGAGTCAGCAGTTTTTGTTTTCAGACCTATTCACAGCAGTTGCACTTGATGTTTCCATTATGTGCTTTAACAAATATAAACTGATAAAGTTGAGCATAAAATATAAATCTTTTGCTTCATGATAACTATTAAGAATGTTTTGGAAAATTCCCAAAAGGGTGAGCTGGAAAAAAAAATATTATGCTGTCAAGTTAGTTGTGGGTGAAGCAATTATAAGAGACTAAGAATTATAAAAATGCAAAGAGATTGCATCACAAGTGTTGATAAGCTCCCACTGCCCCATAATGGGAGTGAAACCAAACTCAGAAATCATTAATTTCTGCTATACAAGAATGGTTTCTGCAGGAAAAGGAAAAGCAAAGAACAGTCCTTGTCCTTTTATTTGAATATAAGTATATTCATTATACACATTATAAACTAAAATATTTTAAGATATTTGTATATCATTTTTGATAATTCTCCATTTTATCTGATGTTTCTTATTAGTCAACCAAAGACACAACCAGACAGAATTGAATAGAAAGTTTCTACTCTAATGTCTTGGACCATGAGAAAATTAATCACACCAGGAAGTAATTTTCCTTTAATTTTTAGGGTTTTGGAAAAATGTGGATGTACCTCCTTAAACTACAACTGAATGATGAAATTCAGCCTTTTATTCCATGTACTTCAAATGTAGTCAAATCTCCATCTTAGGCAAAAGGGAATTTTAAGTTTATCTATCAAAAATGCCTTTATTTCCATGTTTGCTTCCACTTTTCTGTGAATACCTCCCTCATCCCAACTGAGATGCAAGAACCATTTTCTCTTCCCAATTTGAATACCTCATTTATATTTGTGCTCCTGGGCCATACTTTTAACATCACTTTCCATTACTGTAATGTACTAGAACCCAAGGGAAGGCTTGGCTACTTATTAGCACTTACTGAAAAAAAGACTGACTATTGTAGGGAAAGGACACTGAACCACAAGCCCAAGACAAGGTTTTATTTTTGCCTTTCCCTCTTATCTATGTGAACTCTGAAAAACCACTTTGAGATCTCAGTCACTTTATTTGTAACATTACGGAGTAAAACTAAAATTATGACAGTTTACAATATACTAAAAACTACACTCAATATTTTCCTTTACTGTCTTAGTTAATTCATATAACGTATAAATTACAACACTCATATAATGTAAATATTATCATCCCCATCTCACACACAAACCAACTGAGGGTTACTCTTATGAGTCACACAGTGGTAGACATACAAGGAAAAACCTACGTCTACCTGAACGTTATGTTCAACAGGATAATTTAAAACCCATTAATTGTTTACAAAATTAAAGAACATTATTTTCCTAAATTAACCAGGCTTGATGACTACATGATTCAAACAGTGAATACAGTCTTTGCTTAACTCTTTACCTACTTTGTTAGCTGAGCTTAAGATAAAGTCCAAGGAAAAGCACAGCAGAATAAACCTAGAAGGGGACAGAGAAGAGAAAGAAACAGATTTCTCATTTTGCAGCATTTGTAAACTGAGATCCAGGTGGGTCACTTCTCCTCTGTGAGCCTTCTGATACATATTTAATATATACGTTTATTTATATTATCTTGAAGACAAACACAAAATTCCTGGATCAGGAACAGACAGCAGTTACTTACAGCAATAACCACATGGGCTTCCCATGCCGCATTCTTCCTTCTCAGGGCAATGCAGAGAACCAGATATATCCTATGCATTCCAAAGGTTTTTGTCACAAGAAAGGAACTCCAAAATTATAAATCTAGAACTTTACATAGGTTGCACACTGTCCTCCTTCTGAGAATGTGAAATAGAAACTTTAGCTTCCTGAAATAAACAAATTCTCTCTAGGAAGAAAATGACAGCAAGCATTTGGTTCCAGAGGCAATAGGTTTTATCTTCCTTTGAATGAGAACAGATGGTTTCACCACAAACAAAATAAAAATCTCTGACTCTAATATCCTTAGAAGGAGGAACAAATAGGTCTGGAAAAAATGTTTATATTCTCTGTATTTACGGCATGTCATTTTTCTTTGTTCAGAAAATCCTAACCATACAATAATATGAAAGTATTTATATTTCTTCTCAACACCTTAGTATCCTTATCCGTAAAATAAGGGTGTTGCTATATAAAGTCTCCAAATTACATTTATTTATGATGTTTCTATGGAAGTGATAGCTCCACTTAGGAAAAAGAAAATGGCTAGAAATAATAAACCTAAGACATCTACTGACAAAGTGGTAAACTGGAGAAAACTGGCCTAGTTGTTATTAACTCTTTGATCTGGAACAAATCATTTAAGTTGTGTCAGCCTCTATGTTCTCATGGGTTAAACTAATAGCTTGGACTTAACTGAATCTAATATTCCTTTAAGACAATACAATTACTTCTGAGTCACAATAATGGATACCGTTTTTTTGTTTGTTTGTTTGTTTGTTTGTTTTCTTGTCTTTTTCGTGACCAGCACTCAGCCAGTGAGTGCACCGGCCATTCCTATACAGGATCCGAACCCGCGGTGGGAGCGTCGCTGCGCTCCCAGCGCCGCACTCGCCCGAGTGCGCCAGGGGCTCGGCCCTGGATACCGTTTTTAAACGTGTGTGTGTGTGTGTGTGTGTGTGTGTGTACACATATATATATACACATATGTACATAACCACACAAGGGGTCTTCAAAAAGTTCATGGAAAGATCAACACATTAACATTATATTTTAATTCCATTTTTCCATAAACGTTTTGAAGTACTTTCGTATATATGAAGTATGTTTACATCAATTATTTTATTGGCCAGATCTATAGCTGTTATGTAAAATAAAGAACTTTTTGAGTCAGTCATCTAATTTATGTTATGAATCTACTTTGCATTCATTATAGTTCAGACCCGTTGTTAGTTGATTTTTTATTATTATTTATTTTCCCAAGAGACTCTGGAAAAGAGGATAATGCTTGCACAGTGACTCTCAAACTTTAGGATGCATCACAATCACCTGGAGAGCTAGCCACCATTGTTGCACAATTCAATATCTCTGGAATTAGACCCAAGAACTTGCCTTTTTAAAAAGTTCTCAGTTGATGTTAATGTTGTTGGTCTACAAACCACACTTTAAGAACCACTGATCTACAGATTTATAACAGTGTTTCTAAACCTTTAATTAACAGAAATTTCTTGGGGATGTTGGGAAAATGCACATTCTGATTCAATAGGTCTGGAGTGAGCCTGCAATTCTGCATTTGTAACAAATTCCCGGGTGACATTGCTTTTCCTGATCCACAGACCCTGCACTCTGAGTAGAAGTGGTCAGCATAGGTATCACTTGGGAGCTGTTAGACACAAAGAATTGAAATTCAACTGTACAAACATGGTGATCATAGTCAATAGTACTGTGAGAGAGCAGACCTTAAGCAATCTCACCCACCTCCCAATAAAAAGGTAACTAGGTGAGGTGATGGATGTGTAAACTTCATTGTGGTAATCATTTCACAATGTGTACATATATCAAATAATCACAATAAATACTGTAAATATTTATTTGTCAATTGTACCTCAATAAAGCTGAAAAAAAGAAACTCAATTGTATAAACACATATGGATTGCCTACTATGTATCACACACTATAAAAGTTGTCAGAGCCCCAAAATGAATTAGACCCTGTCTGTAAGCTCAATGAGGTTTAGAGAGGAAAACAAAAAATTAAACAAACACATATAATAAGAACAATGATAAAGGCATAATAAAAAGGGCTACAGAAACACAAATAATGAACCAATTAGCTCTAAGGAGAAGAGGATGATGTCTGGGAGCAGCACAGAGGGCAGGCCTTTTCCCAAAGAAACAATTTATTTTACCTGAAAAAAGCAGGAAAATTAAACCTAAGGTGCAAAATGAGAATGTTGGACTTCTTGAATAAACACAAATAGAGTAGGCAAAAAGGTCACTGCTTTAAATAGACCAAACAAGCAACTATTTTTACTTTAAAAGGACCTGAACTTAACTAATCAAATAAACAGACATGTTAAGCCCCATTTTAAAAATAAAAAAATAAATAAGCAAATAAAATGAGCCCACAGGATTTTAGGTAAGATAAACAATACTCTAGAAAATTATTCAGATATCCACTGATTTAAGTTAATGCAAACACCACTTAGGCTAAAGACAACAAAGACATATGAGCTATTAATAGGTCCCAGGAAGAGAAGGCCCCGTCTGAGCTGCCTGGACAAAATTTAAAACCTCACCAGGCCTCTGATTGGCCAGGAAATCTCTACCTCCAAACACTTCATGGCCAGATAGGAGATCTTCAGCCTTAGTGTTGTAGAAGATTGAGTCCTGCATCATTGAAAGCCTTATGAAGAAGTATTTTCTTCTGAGGTATAGAAAGTGCAAACACCCCAAGTATTCAGCCACCTGTCTTGTGTGTGTGTGTGTGTGTGTGTGTGTGTGTGTGTGTGTGAACAATAGAAAATGAAAAAAAGACAAAACTGTACTTCCCTTTTAAACAGAGAAACAGCTTAAAATTTAAAACATTCACACAAATAATTTGGTTTAACTAAGCCAATACTTACAAAAAAGTCTCTTGCAGAATTTTGTACCATTTTCATAGTATGAAAGTGAAGAAAACAAAGATACCATAGTGTATGGGGAATTTTCAAAAGCTGTTTCTATTTGGAGGATGAAATGCAGATAGGACTGGATCAACCTCCCAATGTCACCTGTTAATATAATTAACCTTTAACTTGTAGCAGGTAAGAAAGGGCTGGAACTGAGGCTAAGGATTTGACCTCAACCTCAGACCGCATTCTAGAAAGTCAAGAGACAACAACCAGAACAAATTGAAGGAATATCGCAAACAAATGTGTAGAGAATTCAAGTTTAAGTGTCTTCTATCTCTTCAGATGGAGAATTTTGAATCTATATTCAAGACCATGATTTCCACAAAGGGAGGAATACACCCGCCCTCTGCTCATGAACTTAACACATGACACAAGTGCCCTAGAACTAACTCATTTTTTCACAGAAATCATTTGGACTTAGCATTGTCAACTACTGTCACTTAAAGCCAAGCAGTGAATGTAATAGTAATGTGCTCTCCCTCTCTCTTTCAGTCTTTGATTATGTTCAGTGTTTATTGAATATTTACAGAATATAAGTTACTAATATATAACCTCTGGGAAAAGCTCCATGATCATATTGATTAGTTTGCAATGTAGATTACATTGCATGTTATGGAAAACCAAAAAATTCAGAAAGTGGTGAGCCAGGGACGATCAACAGCATCTTTCAAGTGTACCCTCCCATCCTGGCATTACATAACACCTATAACGGCATGGCTCCCCACTACAACCCTGGGGCCATCACTCATCTCTTGTTTATTGACTTCATTTTAATGAATTCCAGAACCGAAGGGGATTTTGTGTACTGAGGACTGAGAGTACTGTCACTGCTTAATGGAATAATACAAAATCTGGACGATTCATGGCCCTGACTTTTAGATAGATGAAATGGAGAGAGGAAGATGAATAGAAAGTAAGTTTTTTTTTTTTTTTAGAATGAAGCAAAAAGAAAAAATCTTTAAAGAAAAGGCATTACATATTTCTGTTTTGTTTAGCTTTATTTTGAAATACCTGTTTCTATAATTAAACATGCAGCAGTTAAAGCCCATGCAATAAAATGCAGAAAAGAAAATGAATGTAAACATTTTCTGAGAACTGCTCTTTATAGATTTTAATGTGATGTTACCCTCTATTTAAACATATGCTTGTAAGTGCACTGACTCAGAGTATATTGGATGTGTCAGAATGTGGAGTTTTAATAACTAGGAAAAAATCTCAAATAAACTCGACTCTTAGACATGAACAAAAATGTCATTCTTTTTGCAGCTAGGTTTTAATACATCCTTCAAGGTGTAAGGAGTGTTGAAAATCAATATCAAATCCCAGGGTCCTTCTGCCGAGATATTCAAAATGTTAACTTTAATGGGAGTCATATCAGAAAAAAAAGGCAGATATAACCAAGGGCTGAGCAGTTAACAGAAGAGCTAGAAAGTGTTATTACCCAAAATCTAAAAGCATCTTGTGTCTTTATATAACAGAACCAAACCTTCTCATTATCATCATAATTTTAAACAGTGTAACCAGTTTTTAGAACTGAAAGCCTAATATGAACATAGATAATTTTGAAAAAAAAATTATTTTCTCTTGTTTAGTAATTATCATTAATGAAAGAAAGATTTCTTAAATATAATAAATCAGGGCTGAACTGACTGACCATGCATCCAAATTGCGGCATTATTCACACTGAAATTACTCTAAAGATTAGCTGCAAATTGCCCTCTAAATTGAATTTATGGTCTCATTTTTCATAACTACTGTGTTGTGACAGATTGGAGAAATCTGCGAGGAAAATGACAACAATGGACCCAATTTCTTAGTGTGCTATCTTCAAGATAGAGCCAAATCATCTCTATAATTTATTTTGGCAAACATGAAAACCTGGTAGGCTGAAATCCAGGCTATTGTACCCCAAATCCCCCTCGGGAGAAGGGAAAGGTCAACATAGTATTTTTGCCAAGTGGAAGCTAATCAAATCAATATCCATGGACACAGGAAGTTCACATATATGATGCAGTCATTTTGGGTGGCACATTCTCTGATTTAATCCTTACAATAGCACTATGGGATAAATAATCATATCCCCATTTTAGAGAAAGGAAAAGTAAGACTGAGTAACCTGCTTCTCTATCTTCGAAACCTATGTGCAGTATCTTCTCCTTGCTGCCTCTCAAGAAAGCTATTACTTTGATCCCATTATCAATTCAGACCTATTAATTTTATGTTTAGAAAACTACTAGTCATTTATTTTGCATCAAAGAAAACGAAAGTGACTATAGCTCTAGTTAGACAGAGGGTAACATAAACCATTTCTACAAACTGGGCATCAATAATGTGTCTAAATCTTTGGTACCACTGGTTTTAGACTATTATTGAAAAGCTGAAACGAAATAAGTGCTTTCAGATCAGAGAGAGAGTAAACGTCTCCCCATTTTTATGAGCTAGATAACGTGTTGCAATACAGAGAGGGGGAGACAATTTTGTTAGCCTTTAAATTGGGTTTGTATCGTCCAGGCCTCTTGGGTTAGAAATGATTGAAAACAATTATTGGGTTGGAGTTAGTGACAAACGCGGCTGATGCCTTCAGGTTTATAAGGCACCAGTATGTGAACATATGCTCTGTTTGTAAGACAAATGATTAGGCAGCCTCCTACAGCTTTCTAAAGGTTTAGAGAGTGTCAGCATTTTTCTTCTATAATGGCATCAGGTATCCTCTCCTTTATCAAACTTGCTCTCAGGTTAACATTAAGATTCCCAGGCATTAATAGCATTCTAAAGTGTGCAAGAGCAAATTAAGTTATTTTTATTTACAAATAAGCATTTTCATATTTTCACACTAGTTAGTAAAGTTCTTAAATGTGCCTTTAAGATGACAGAAATGAAGCCTTTAAATTACCGATTACAGGGAAATTGCAAAGCTCTGGGTCTTTAGGTAGATCTCTTTGTATCCTTTAACTTTTTAATCCAATTACTTTATTGCTAATTTTATGATGTGTGTTTTCTTACTTCATATGATTTAATATTTTCTTCTCTAAGATTATTTTAAATATTTTAACTTAGGCTAATGTGCTATAAGTTTTCAACTACATATATTTATTTTTACTATACTGTTGTCAGACACTGTCTTTATTTCACCCAACTGATCTATTTGTGTTTTCCCTTTGTTTGATTATTTTACATGAAACTAAAGTGTTCACATTTGAATTTCAAGTCCAACACTATCTTTAACTGTTGACAAATGTGAAAACTGAAACTCTACTCAAACATTTTATGTAAATGGAATATAATACTAACTCTGGATGTCTAGAATAACTAAATATGTCTCATTTTGAATTTTACTATTATGTAGCCAAGGCCCATGGTATTTTAGTAGAGCAAGTTCAAATGTTCAACTAGCTGTGTGACCCCTGGCAAGTTCCTTAATATCTCTGAGCCCTGCTATTTTTCACTAAAGATGGCGTTAGCAATGCCTACTCATAGGAATTTTGTAAGGATAAGAGAAGAAAAGCAACTCTCTTGGTTTTATTCGTAAGGCATGTCCTCAAGCGTACACAGTATTTCTGAGAAGAAGGAGTTGAACTTCTCTACTGTGTAAAGAAAAAAGGTCTCCAATAATGAAAGAGCAAAGCAAAAACTAAATCTAAATCAATGACTTGAATTTTGTTTTCAGGATGACTTTAAATTTATAGTACATAAAAACATATGCCAGAAGAAAATCCAGAGGAATATTCACAACGTGAACAGTAGTAACCTTGGGACCTGGATTAGATAGACTTTCTGTTTCTGTTACATATTTCTGGAATGTTTGAAGTTTATAATGAGCATATATTACTTTTGTGATCAGAAATTCTAATAAATAGTTTTAAAGTACAAATTGCCTAGAACACGGTAGGTATTCAACTAGTATCATTTTCTTTTTTCGTCTTCCAAGTTCACTGGCTGTAAAAACAGAAGCATTCATTACTGAATTCACACTAATATTTACCGACTACCAAGTAGTTCTGAGCTCTTCTCGATGCGGAGGATTCAAAGTGGAAGGAAATAGATGGGACTCTGTCTTCTGTATCTGTCAAGGCATAGGAACAATAAAAAAAGAAATTTCAAAATTTCCTCTAAGAAAATCTTGAAACAACTTTCTGTCAATCTGATTCTCCCTCCACTGAATTTATGCCACAGTTTCCCCACTTGAATACTGGCCACCACCCTCTGAGAATTGCCATTAAAAAAAAAAAACAGGTATAGGTAGACAAAATATGAATTTTCATAAAATTATGTTGTTTTGTGGGTAAAACGTTAATTTGCACATATTTGAACTGTATCTAATAGCTATTTTTATAGATAAAAATGGCCAAATATCAGCAATTTCACATTATTTAACTTAAAATTTACTCTAAAGATAGTTTTAAAACAATATTGCATCAGTAATCAGTGGTATCAATGAATATACCTACAAAATAAATGCTTTCCTCATTTTATAAACCTAGACTTGAGTGTACCTAGGAATTCTCAGAATATATTTGTGGACAACTTTTGACAATCTGCATCAATTGATAAAAGCAGCAACACATACACCAAACTCACTGAAAATCCAAATATCATCCACAGATTGCTTTCAAATATTCATCAGAAAGTACAAATATATATATATACCTCAGTGAATGATATCAACAAAAGGCTCAACCACGTGTTATGTTGAACCACATTAATAACTCAAACGTTGGATGTGCAGAATGGAGAATCCTCAACTCCTCCCATGAATACTTCAGTGATTTTGTTGTGCAAATGATTTAAGCAGAGCAAACTTTAGCAGGGTAAGGAAACTTATAAGAACAAAGAAAATCTGTCTGGCTCTGTACAGAATGTTCATCACCAATACCTTGACAGAAGCTATGAGAAGTATGTAATAGCAACAAAGAAAACAAAGTAAAATATCTTTAAAAAGCAGCTGCTTAGGTGGTCAAATGTGTGTGTCCCAAGTGTTTCCTGGCACTCTGAAAGGAACTTGAAGTCAGTGCCAATCCTCAAGTGGGACTGATGAGGGGACATCTGGTATAGCTACAGAAGGAGGCACTGATTTCTATTCTGTTTCTGTCACACCTCTCTGAGCAAGGCAATGGGGAATATGGAGCTTGTCACTGAGTAGGGTCCTGGGAGCTGGAAATGGGTGCCACTGAGTGGAGATGTCCCAGGGGAGGACACTATAGAGGCAAAGGAATTTCAATAGAGCCAAGAGCACAAATGTGATTCTACATGTAGGATCAGGAACAGTAAACAGGTGCAGTAGAGTGGAGCCTGTGACTGAACCTAAGGACATATTTAATTCTCATAACTTCCTTCTGTCCTATATGCAATTATTACTCTGTGTTTTAGTTCTGCCTTATTTGTACACTCTCAAATTTGAACATAATGATCAATACTTGTGTAGATTTATCCAAAATATTTTTAAAAATTTCCCACCATTGTTTTTTGGATCTTTTTTTGGGGGGGGGCATAAATTAGATGTTTCTTTTGGATATTCGTCATCATAACATACTAATGGAGATAAATCACAAGGCCACATTAGTAGTCACACAAAAATCTTCTTAAAATTCACATTTGCATGATTTTTAAAAAGTGTAGCAAACTAGAAATAGAAATAAATTTCCTTAACTTAAAAAAGAATATTTACAAAAATCCAAAGAAAATATCATACTTTTTATGTAATACTTATTTTAATACAGTGAGGGTTTATATATGTACTATGCAGTATTTAACAAAAGAGGAAGTAAAACATTTTACATAAATATTTCTTTAAAATATAAAAAATATTTTTCAATAATTTAAATACATCTTAATTCTTCCTTCTAAGTTCAATTTTCTTCTTACTAAGATATATTTTAGTACTTTTTTTAGCTAAAGTCTGTGGGTCATATACTCTACTTTGTCTGAAAATATTTTTATTTTACTCTTTCTTAACAGATATGCTTACTATATATACAAATGTATGTATTTTGTTTAGTATAAATATAATGAAAAATGGACATATATATAGCTTGATAAGTTTTTGTTCAGTGAACACATCCATAGAACCACAAGAAATCGGATATTACTGTCACTCTAGAACCTTTTCTCTTGCTCCATTCCAGTTACTACTCCACTTGTCTAAAATGTCAAACATCGTCTTCAATAGCTAACTACTTCCAATGCCATAGATCAGGTCTGCTTATTTTTGAACTTTATATAAATGGGATTATGTATGTAGTATTTTGGTAAGGTTTCTTTCAGTCAACTTTATAATTGTACCAGCCATTGTTGTATAGAGAATTTATTTTTGTTTTGTTCTATTTTGTTGTTTCTTTTAATTATCACTTCTAGCTACGTATCATTTTTTGATTATAACATAGCTTATTTCTTTATTCTACTATTGTGGACATTTGGGTTGTGTCAGGTCATAGGCACATGTGTCTTTGGTGCACATATGAATGCATTTTGTGGAGGTATACACGTACAATATTAATGTGTTCAGTTTAAGTACATACTGCCAGTTTTCCAAAGTAGTAGTACCAATATACACAACAATGTATGAGATTAAAAGATAACTTTCAAAAATGGTTAAAATTATTACTTTCATACAGATATAAAAATGAACACGTCAAAGATTTTATTTAACACATTAAATGAGAGAAACTGACAGATGTATAACCAATTTAAAAAATAATTCAAAGAAAAAACATTTATATAGAGTTGAAAATATCTCAGAGGTAATAAACATGGGAATAATCAGATTAACTGGAAAGGGCATTCTGTAAGTAGACAACTCAATGTAAAATAGCTCAAAGACAGGCTAGAATCAAACGACTTTTAGGAGTGTTCTTTACATAGTGCATAGTTTATCACTGAAATACGGAATCACTTTTTCTCTACAAAAAGTTCCAGTTGAACCAAAAACTTTCCAACATTTGTCAGTCTTTTTAATTGTACCTATTCTTATGGGTGTGCATTGTGGTTTTAATTTGGATTAGACTGATTACTCAAAACTATGAACACATTTTCATATGTTAATTGGCCAGTTGGCTATCCTTCTTGGTTAAATGTATATTGAAGAAATTTGTCCTTTTATTCTAGTGTTTTGACTGTTTTTTGTCTTTTTGGTTTTATTAACTTTTGAATTGGTAGGAATCCTTTACGTATTCTGGATTTGGGTCCTTTGTCAGTGTATCTATATGCACTGGTCTGCGGTTTGCCTTTTCACTTGCTTAATAGTGACGTGCAATGAACATAAGGAATTACGTTAAAATCCCCCTTGTTCATTTCTACTCTTGAATTCCAGAGCTTATTTGGGGTTCTTTTTTTTTTTTTTTTTTTTTTTTTTTGTCAAATTACAGTCCTTTGAATATGTTCTTTCATTTTTTACGGCTTCTAATTTTGCTTTGGGGATATTAAGTTTATTTGTTATTTCTTTGTAGATCTCTTTGCCTTCTTTTAAGACCTGTTTTTTCCTTGCTCATACGACTTTTATTTTGACTCTAGGGTGTTACAATTTCAATAACTTGTGTCAGTGTGAATTTTCTTGTATGTAATCTACTCGGAATTATTTATATTCCCTGATTTTGAGTGATCAGGTTTTTTAGCAAAGCTCTTTCAGCAATTCTTTTCAAATTTTTATCTTAAAACCTTGCATTTCTTTCATTCTCTCTATTACTTCTGCGGGAACTCATATTAGATGTTTGTTAGACATTTCATTCTTTCCTCCATGTGTCTGAACTGTTCATACATCTCTGAATCTCATTCTGTGTAATTTCTACAGTCTCTTTTTCAGTTCACTAATTTACTCTCCAGTTCAGTATACTCTATTTAAATAATCTTTCTTTGTATTTTAAATTTTAATGACACTATTCTTTAGTTTTAAAAGCTCTATATGGCCCTTTTAGTTATCATCCTACATTTTTATTGTTATTTTGTTTTAGATTCTACTTTTTTTTATTCCTTCAATTATATCTTCAGTTATTATTTTCTTTATGTATCATGGTAAAAAATATATCATAAAATTTACCATCTTAACCATTTTTAAATGTACAATAGTAATAAAAATATGCATTATTGTGCAAGAGATCTCTAGAACTTTTTCATCCTACAAAACTGAAACTTTGTATCCATTGAACAATTACATGTTTCCCCCTTCACCCAGCTTCTGGCAATCACCATTCTACTTTCTGTTTTTAAGAGTTTGACTGCTTTTGAGGCCTCATATAAGTAGAATCATGTAGTATTTGTCTTTTTGTGACTGCCTTATTTCACTTAGCATAATGTCCTCAAAATTCTTCATGTTTTAGTATATGACAGGATTTCTTATTTCTTAAGACTGAATAAATACACTGTATTACGTATATACCACATTTTCTTTATCCATTAATCGGTTCATAGGCATTTAGGTTGCTTATACTTCTTGACTATTATGAATAATGCTTCCATGAACATGGGAGTACAAATACCTCTTCGAGATAGCTTTTGTAATTCTTTTGGATATATACACAGAAGTAAGATTGCTGGCTCATATGGTAATTTTTATTTTTTTGAGGATCTTTCATAGTGTTTTTCATAGCAGCTGTGTCATTTTACAAATAACTGAACAACCAACAATGTACTGGGGTTCCAATTTCTCTACATCCTTGCCAATGCTCAAAATTTGTTTTCTTTTTTTTTCTTTTTATTAGCCATTCTGACAATGAGATTCACTTCACGTCGTAAGAGTTGTAAGCTGATATCTCATTGTGGTTTTGATTTCCATTTCCTTAATGATCAGTGATGCTGAGCATCTTTTTATATGCTTGTTGGTTATTAGTATATCTTCTTTAGGAAAATGTCTATTCAAGTACTTTGCCCATTTTTAACTGGTTTTTTTTTTTTTTTTTTTTTTTTTTTTTTGCTATTTTTACTGTCACAGTGGTGATGTTTATGGGAATGGTGATGGAAATGAAGGAGTCTTTATATATTCTGCATATTAACCCTTTATCAGACTGATGGTTTGCAAACATTTTCTCCCACTCTGTAAGTTGCCTTTTCACTGACTTCATTATTTTCTTTGCTGCAAAGAAGTATTAAGATTGATGTAGTCTCATTTGTCTATTTTTGCTTTTGCTGTCTGTGCGTTTAATGACACATCTAAAATCATCACCAAATCCTCTGCCATGAAGATTTTCCCTTATGTTTTCCTCTAGAAATTTAATAGTTTCAGATCTTACATTCAGGCCTTTAATCCATTTTGAGTTAATTTTTTCATATGGTGTGAGGTAACAGTCCAATTTACTCTTTTGATATAGATATCAAGTTTTCTCTACAATGTTTATTGAAGAAATTATCCTTTCTCCATTGTGTGTAGCCTTGGCACCCTTATCAAAGATCATTTCACCATATGGTTAGGTTTTAATTCTGGGCTCTCTATTCTGTTTCAGTGGCCTATGTATTTGTCCTTATACAAATACCAGGATGTTCTGATTACTGTAGCTTTGTAATATGTTTTCAAGCAGGATCTGTGAGGCCTCTGACTTAGTTTTGTTTTGTTTTCGTTTGTTTAGTTTTGTTTCCTTAATATCATTTTGGCTATTTAGAATCCTACGAGATTCCACATGAATTTTAAACATTTGTTTTCCTATTTCTGCAAAAAATCTGTTGGGATTTTGATAAAGATTGCATTGAATCTGTAATTTGTTTGAAGTAGTATGAACATTTTAATAATAATAAGTCTTCCAATACATAAACACAAAGTATAGTACCATTTATTTGTGTTTTCTTTGATCTTTTCAGCAATGTTTTGCAATTTTTAGTGTGCAAGTCTTTCACTTCCTTGGTTAAGTCATTCTCATGTATTTTCTTATTTTTGATGCTATTGTGAATGGAATTGTTATCTTAATATTCTTTTCAGATTGTTCAATGTTAGTGTATAGAAATGCAACTGATTTTTGCACATTTTTCCACAACTGATTTTTTTTCTATTTTGTGACTTTGCTACATTTATTTATTCTAACAGGTCTCTTTGTGGGGTCTTTGGGATTTTCTACATATATGATAATATCATTTGCAAATAGAGATAATTTACTTCTTTCTTTTACATTTTGATGTCTTTTAATTTTATTTTATTTTACTTTATTTTATTTTCTTATTGCTCTAGATAGGACTTCCAGTAACATGTCAAATAGAAGTGATGACTGGTTTATGATATTTGTTGTTATGGTTTGTTTCTAGTTTGGCCTTGAGTTCTTTCTGTAGAGAGTAGCAGACCATGTTTCCATGTTTCTTTGTGTTCCTTGTTATTTTGTTGTTCTTGTTGTTGTTTTGATTTGTCCATTAGAAAAAAAATCCACATTTCTTTTACAGAGTAGTTTCTTGCAAGGGAAGACCTTCACCAATCAGCCTGGCTAGAGATTCTGTGGCCCTCTCAAATCTTTTATGGGGATGCTTCTTTTGGGGGCTTCTGTATGTAATGTCCCAATTTCAAGAGATTTGTTGATTTCTTTTTCAAAAGTTTGTAATCTCTCCCTCTGGTGCTTATATATAATAATGCAGGCTTTCTGTCTTTGCCAAAAACCACTGAGCTCTGGTTTGTTTGTTTGTTTGTTTGTTTGTTTGTTTGTTCAGCACCCAGGCATCTGAAAGATGTTCGTTTTATCAGGACTCTGAATTAGGCAAGAGAGATTCAGGCAGCCTTCCAAAAAGACAGAGGGTTGGATACGCATTCGCTTCTCTCTTTTTCTCCCAGGGTATAAGCTGCAAACTGGGCATTTACTCCCAATCATGTTGAGCACTGACAGCTTCTGTCTCTGATGTTAGAAGTTTTCTGGCACTGCAATTAGCCACTGAGTTTTGTTGTTGTTATTATCAACAACCCCCAGGCATCCAAAGTATCCCAGTTCCCTGTTAGCATTCCATGTCAAACAAGACCAAAACCAATCCCTCAGGCAGATCAACAAAAAGCTGAAACATTGGGTATATGTCTTACTCCTTTTTCCCCTCCTATAGGAGAAGATGTGGATTGGACGTTTCTTCCCAATTGTGGCAAATTGTGCCATCTTGGGAGATGAGTGGATGTGATTGAAATGAATCAGCTTTTTTTTTTTTTTTTTTAACCTATTTCAATGTAGCTGTTCTTGGCTTTGAGCTTGCCTGTGGTACTGTGACTTTCTATTTGTTTCTAGAGTTCTCATAAAGGCTTTTGGACAATTGTTAATTTCCTTCTGTGTGAGAGAAGGAGGTCCAGGGCTTTCTATTCTTCTGTCTTACTAATGTCACTTCCCTGTCTTCAATCATGTTTAGCATACTGCTGCAAAAGTCTCAAATTATGTAGCATGTAAAGTTTTTGCTGGTCTATTACTGTTGTTTGTTGTTTCTACTGACTCTTATTTGGCATATATTTCTTTCTCATGTATTTGTGATTTGGAATTGTGAGCTCAACTGCCTGAGAATACTGTGTTGCCTGAGTTGAGGTCATTGCATGCCGAGCAATTTTGCAATTTTGCATTGGCTTCAGCTAGTCCCTACTAGCTGAAGGCCAATCTTATAATAATACCTGCATTTATGATTCCTGGACCATGAAAATAGTGTACATATAAAGCCCTATATAATGTGAAATACATTCTAATGATTGCTATTTCTAGGGGAAACTTCCAATTTTGTATGTACTCAGACCTAAGACAGAGCTGGAAAACTGCCTTGGCATTACCATAAGCTGGTGGTAAGATATTCTTTCCTCTTTATGGTGGGGGTGTGGATTTTTATTTTCACATTCTAATCTTATCAAGAAAATATATTTTTTATATTTAGGATGCCTTGTTCTCTGTAATGTTTGGAAAATTTTTACTCTTAGGCCTCATATTTCTTAAAATATTATATGTAAAAATTGTCTGTGTGCATGTATAAAATGTTAGTTCTAGCAGAGAAAATGTGTTTTTAATCTGCCCAGGCAGCTGTCTTGAGTTTATCAGACCTGCACATAGTGTGATTTGAGTTGAAAATTCAACTGAGGCCCAGTTTTTATTTATTTATTTATTTTAGATTTTTTAGATTCAGTTACTCAGAACACATTTATTATCTATGAATATATAAACCACATTATTCCGTAAGCCATAAGGATGGAAAACCACCAACCCTGCCTTTGAGGAACTTACACATGGTTGAGAAATCACTGAGACTATCTTTTGAGGACTTTGTACATGGGAACATAAAAAAGAGGAAGAGTCGTCTGAACTTTCCTTTTAAAAATGAACTACATTCATTTTCCTGTGTATAGCTTTGTTAGACATAGTTGAGAATACAAAGATGCAGCAAACATTTTTTGTTGTGTTTATTTTTCCTGAGTTGAGCACAGGTCAATACCCAAAATTCAGACATACCTTGGAAAGCCAATTTCTTCATGACTGCCAGCATGTCATTTTCTAATATCTGTTCTACCATCCCTAAGATCAGGGATGTGACTGGTGACTGTTTCAATCTACAGACAGTACCAGCTCTAGTTTTCTGAGACCACCAATAAAATGATTTATTAGAGCAAATGATTTTTTAAAACATTTTCCTCTTATGGTTGGTATAATATTGATTGTACAATAATTTTTTAAATTTTTATTGAATCATAATTGGTTATACATATTTTTGGCGTTCAATGTTGACATATGTTCATCAAATCAATATCACTAGCATATATATTGTTACAAATCATACTTATTTTTTATGCCCCTTGTCCAATCTCTCCCCATCCCTCTCTTCTTCCCCCTCCCACTTCTGATAACCCTGGATTTCTTCTCTCCTTCTGAAAGAGTAATGGTTACTCTGTTGACTTTTTGCCTAGATGATCTGTCTAATGCTGAGATGTGTGTTCAGGTCCCCCAATATTATCATAGAGCAGATGCTTCTTCTGTCCCTATGGAACGGACTTTGTAGAGAGAGACATCCTCTTCTTTTCTTCAGTCTCCACTGGTGACTCTCCTTGTGTCAATGCACTCCAGTGGTTTATGGACCATCTGTGTAGTGGTTGTGGCGTCTAGCCACTTTTGCAGCAGCCATGGTTGTTGTGGCAGCTGTGGTGGGCCACCCACACGGAGGTTATGTTTTTGGCACGCTCCTTGCCTAGTTGCTGATGGTGGCAGTGGTGTGCCTGGTTGTGGGAGGGGGTCTGGTCTCTAGCACCATGCTTCATGACCCCAGGCAGGCCCCCGGGCATTTTTTAGATATAAATTTTCAGGCGAGATTTCTCACATCTCTACTCACCACAGAATTTCAAGATAGACACCTTTTCTCCAGTGCAGTCCCATAGAAAACAATTTTATTGGTAATCACCTGTACACTGGTAAAATGATTCTTTAGGATTTTGTATATTTCCCACCACGTGAGGCAAATATTCTCTAGACCAAAGCCAACTCCACTGTTTTTCTCTGGGGGATTTGACTTTACTTAGTTTTAGGTCTCTGAGTATACTTTATATTTTGGCAAGCCCATTAATATGTTTTTGTGTATTCAATGAGAGGAAAGATAGGACTAAAAAATGTGTCAGACTATCAGAAAAAAATGAATTGTATTTAAGCATGAAGCCCCTCAAAGGATCTAGCTTTAAGCACACTGGCCTCACTTTTAACTCAAATATGTGGGCTTCACAAATTTTCCCCTGGGTCTATTTGGGCTTTAAAACCACAGCACACAGATTGCCTAAACCAACACCATACCAACATTTTCACCCCTTCCTCAAATAGAACTTCTTCAGGGTTTTAGTGTTCCCTTTGTTTTTATTCCTTGAAAATTTTTATTTCTTTATTTAAACTTACATCTACATTTAAGAGAATTTTTGTGATATTTCATAATTATTTTAATAGCATTCCTAGACTTTTATATATTCCACCACATTGTTCCTTAAAATTTTGGGAGACCTATTTGTGAATGTAAATAAATTTAAAAATATAATTACATTTGCAAATTTAAAAGTAGCCAATTATATAGCTTAATTAAACTGGTTTTTATTAACACAGGCAATGCTATATAGAGTTTATATTCCTTCAAGTATTTAATACAGTCTTTTGAACAGTTTTTCTAGTAATTTTTATGGGATTTTTTTGTTTTGTTTTCAGTCGTATTGTCATGTTTGGGGAAACCATGCTGTTTATTTTTTATACCACAAATTTTCTATTTCCACCTCAATTGGGTGTATCACAATACAATCCTGGCTCTAACTGCAGGTTAAAAGGCTCAGTCCTCCACAGACTGCCCTCACCTTCGATGCCAGCCATAAGTCTCAGGGGCTACACACACTTCAGCCTGACCAGCTATAAATTCAGGGTTTTCCTCTCAGTTTGATAATGCACTAGAATTATTCAAACACCTCAAGAAAGTGCTACACTTACAATTATAGTTTTATTACAAAGGACACAACTTAGGAACAGCAAAATGAGAAAGAGACACACAGAGTGAAGACCAGGAAAGTACCGAACACAGAGTTTCCATGCCTTCTCCCAGTGGAGTAATGGTGCATCACCCTCCCTGAACAAAAGTGGGTTCATCAGCAACTACACTCCACTGAACCTCTGTGTCCAGAGTTTTTATTAAGATTTCATAACGTAGGCATGACTGCTTATTTAAATTAGTAGTCACATGATTGAACTCAATTCCAGTTCTCCTCCCTTCCCTGGAGGTTGGACTGGCTAAAGTTCCAACCCTCTCATGGTGTAGTTGGTCTTTCTGGTAATCAATCTCCATCCTGAAGCTATTTAGGGGCCCACCATGAGTCACCTAATTGGCAAAACAAAGACCCTTCTGTCACTCAGCATATTCCAAGGATTTTTGAAACTTGGCGCCAGAAACTGATGGCAAAGACCAGATTTATTCCATTTTATACCACAATCACATATACCAAGAACATAATAAAATATTTCAATCCACAAAATAGCCTGGAAATCAATAGGTAACAGAACTAATGAATAGATTAATTCATAGCAAATATATTAATACTGGTGAATAATTCTAAATAGTCGTACCGCAATTTTATAATCTTAATATAATCCTATATATGTCTACAGTGCTTAGAAGTTCCCAAAAAAAGACATGAGTATATCACTTCATTTCATCTTTATGTTCAACCTACAAAGTATTATAATGCCATTTTTATAGATAAGTTAAAATTCAGGGGTTTGGCTAAACTCACAACACTAATATACAGCAAATCTAGAGTCAAACTGAATCCAAATTAAGTGATCTTCAGCTAATCTTACAGTTTTCACCTTTCCCCCTGTGATTTTTATCATATAAAATAGAACACAATTTTTGTTTATTTGTTTGTTTCATTTCCCCACCCCCATCAATGGGGATAAAACCATCTTTGCATCTAAATTTCTTCAGGATCCTTTGACCACAGCCAATTAATACTGCTGTTTCTTTTACCCAAGACAAAGGTATTATTTGCTTAACAAGCATGTTGTCATTTGTTTATGGTAAGTTGGAGGCTAGCTAAAGAAACTAACTGTAAAGCAGTAGATATATATTCCCTTCTCTTATGGAAGGCCTCTGCTGAATTTGATTTAATGCAGTTGCAATGCTGCATAATGAATATTGCATTTTCCATTTCTTAGTGAACTAAAATAACCTATTGTGAGTGTTAGAATGTAATAATCCATACATTATTATGTTTTATTGATAGGGTTTTACATTCTGGGATCCATTCAGGCATATCCAACCCTAAATACTGTTAGCCAAATTTAATTCTGTGTGAAAGTTATTAAATATATCATCACAAATTTTTACCTAACTGCACAACATTTAATTTCATGACTCTGATGGAACTGTAGACATTAGCTCTATTTTCATATATTGGATTGGAAAAAAAAGAATTTTTTTTTAAATATGATAGAGAATAAATTGCTATACTATGGCACTTAATTGAAACTAATACTCAGTTAAGATGATATTTTTTAGATTCTTTCAAAAACACTATAGGTGATAGATCAGTTAAAATTAGGAGGTTATAATTTATCAAAGTGCATTTAGGCCAGCAGATATTCTGTGTAGGGCAAACAAAAAATGGTTTTTTTCTTTATATTTTTCGTTTGTAATCAGTGTCTAGAATTGAAATATGTACCTGATTTTTCCTCCAATATATGCAAAGGGTATTTTGACATAGAGAAGCATAGCAAAGTAAGACATATTATAATAATTAATTGAATTATTCCTGGCATGCCATGAACAATTACAGGATTAATAACCACCCAACCAAACAGTGTTATGTTGAAATAAATTGACCGACAAGGTTTCTCAGCTAGGAAATGAAGCCCAGATAGATCATCAATAAAAATGACTGTGATGAGCATACTTGTGAGAACTCCAGTGTTAAGCATTTACAAAATATGGCTGGGGCAACTGTGTTTAATGATTGGAAGAAAGTATTTAAAAATTCATTTAAAATATTTTGTCCTTTTTAATTGCTTGCTTAAAGACATTACGTCTGATGGTCACTAATGTACCACACAATCTACATTTAATTAAATACCTGAAAGTTTCAAAAGCCACAGAAAAAGTCTTTCCTAAATAAAGAAAAAATGAAAAACAAAAGAAAGTGAAAAAACTTTAATAACTGCACCTTGTTTGGAACATGCATTGTGCCATTTGGATTTATAGTAAGAATGATATTAGATAAAAAACAAAGATAATTTTGAGAATGAATGATGCCATATTCATTCCATAAAATGAATATGTAATCTCATGTGAAATTATATAACCTGCCTTATGAATACATTTGTTAAAATGTTTTGATTTAAAATAAATAACTAAAAGTTCAAGTATAGCACCATTATTTACATTTTTACTGTATATAATTTTTCTTGATGGTTTTAAACTTTAAATCAGAAGGAAAAGGCAAGAAAAATGTTCCAGAAGGAGTAAGAGTGAAGAAAGAAAAGTTTGGGATGTTTAAAATGTTATGCATGGGACTGTTCTAAAATATTCTAAAACTAATTGAGTTCATAAGGATATGATAACTAAAATTGTATTCTAATGCAAACAGGAGGAATCGATTTGTAATCTAATTGAACACTCCCCTAGATCTAACTTTTCAAGAGTCTTACATAAACGGCCTAGTCTAACCATCAGTTTACTATATAATAAGAACAGTGTAACCTACCTTTAAGTCAGTTTCCTCATTTATAATATAAAGGTAATTGTTTCAAGAAAGACTATTGTGAACAATAATTAAGTGGACATAAAAGTATAAGACATTTGAAAACTTAAAAATGTATTCACCTTATTATGAAGTAGATAGTAATTACAACAATACTGATTTCAGAAGCTGGCTTCTGGCCTCCTTCCTGCTGTCTTCCCTTTCAACACAGGGATTGCCCCAGTTCCCGTTTCTCCTTTCATTCTTCCCAGCAGCCCAAGTCATGGTCTCAAATACAATCTCGAAGACAACCAAACAACCAATAAAATGCTAGGAATAAATCAACACCTTTCAATAACAACTCTTAATGTTAAAGGCTTAAATTCCCCAATTAAAAGACACAGACTGGCTGACTGGATCAAAAAGCAGGACCCAACTATATGCTGCCTACAAGAGACCCACCTCACCCATAAAGATTCACACAGACTAAGAGTGAAAGGATGGAAAAAGATTTACCATGCAAACAGAAAAGAAAAACGAGCTGGAGTGGCTATTCTTATATCTGACAAAATAGACTTTAAACTAAAAACCATAAAAAGAGACAATGAGGGACACTACTTAATGATAAAAGGACTGATCCATCAAGAAGACATAACAATCATAAATATGTACGCACCCAATGTTGGAGCAGCCAGATTTATAAAACAAACTCTATTAGACCTAAAGAAGGAAATAGACACTAATACCATAATAGCAGGGGACCTGAACACTCCACTGTCAATATTAGACAGATCATCTAGGCAAAGAATCAGTAGAGAAACACAAGATCTAAACAAGACTCTAGACCAATTGGAATTGGCAGATATCTACAGAACATTCCACCCAACAACCTCAGAATATTCATTCTTCTCATCAGCACATGGATCATTCTCCAGGATAGATCACATATTAGGTCACAAATCAAGTCTCAATAAATTCAAAAAAATTGCAATTATCCCATGTATCTTCTCAGACCACAATGGATTAAAACTAGAAATTAATAACAAACAAAACTCTGGAAACTATACAAACACATGGAAATTAAACAGCATTCTACTTAATGACATATGGGTCCAAGAAGAAATCAAGCAGGAAATCAAAAAGTTTATTGAAACTAATGAAAACAATGATACATCATACCAAAACCTGTGGGATACTGCAAAAGCAGTATTGAGGGGAAAATTTATTGCATTAAATGCTCACTTCAGAAGAATGGAAAGATGGCAAGTGAACAACCTAACACTTCACCTTAAAGAACTAGAAAAACAAGAACAATCCAATCCTAAAGTTAGCAGACGGAAAGAAATCATTAAGATCAGAGCAGAACTGAATGAAATTGAAAACCAAAAAACAATTCAAAAGATCAACGAATCAAAAAGTTGGTTTTTTGAAAAGATAAATAAAATTGACAAACCATTAGCATGGCTAACAAAAAAAAGAAGAGAGAAGACTCAAATAACAAAAATTAGAAATGAAAAAGGCGATATTACAACTGATTCATCTGAAATACAAGGAATCATTCGAGACTACTATAAACAACTATACGCCAACAAATTTGAAAATCTGGAGGAAATGGATAAACTTCTGGACACACACAAGCTCCCAAAACTGAACCGTGAAGACGTAGAAAATTTGAACAGACCAATAACAATAAAGGAAATTGAAGCTGTTATCAGAAGGCTCCCAACAAAGAAAAGCCCAGGACCTGATGGATTCACAGCAGAATTTTACCAAACATTCAAAGAGGAATTGACACCGATTCTTTACAAACTATTCCAAAAGATTGAAACGGACGCAAATCTCCCAAACTCGTTCTATGAAGCAAACATCATCCTGATACCAAAACCAGGTAAAGATATAACCAAAAAAGAAAACTACAGGCCGATATCCTTGATGAATATAGATGCAAAAATCCTCACTAAAATACTAGCAAACAGAATACAGCAACACATACGAAAAATTATTCATCACGATCAAGTGGGATTCATCCCAGGGATGCAAGGTTGGTTCAACATACGCAAATCAATAAATGTGATACACCATATTAATAAACTCAAACACCAGGACCATATGATCATCTCTATAGATGCTGAAAAAGCATTTGATAAAGTTCAGCACTCATTCATGACAAAGACCCTCTATAAGTTAGGTATAGAGGGAAAGTATCTCAACATAATTAAAGCCATATATGACAAACCCACTGCCAATATCATCCTGAATGGGGAAAAGCTGAAAGCTTTTCCTTTAAGAACAGGCACTAGACAAGGATGCCCACTCTCACCACTCCTATTCAACATAGTGTTGGAAGTACTAGCCAGAGCAATCAGAGAAGAGAAGGAAATAAAGGGCATCCAGATTGGAAAAGATGAAGTCAAACTGTCCCTGTTTGCAGATGACATGATCCTATATATCGAACAGCCTAAAACCTCTACAAAAAAACTGTTGGAATTGATAAATGATTTCAGCACAGTAGCAGGATACAAAATCAACACACAAAAATCAGTAGCATTTCTTTTCTCCAATAGTGAACATGCAGAAGGAGAAATCAAGAAAGCCTGCCCATTTACAATAGCCACCAAAAAAATAAAATACTTAGGAATTGAGTTAACCAAGGAGGTGAAAAATTCTCTATAATGAGAACTACAAACCACTGCTGAGAGAAATTAGAGAGGATACAAGAAGATGGAAAGATATTCCATGCTCTTGGATTGGAAGAATCAACATAGTGAAAATGTCCATACTACCCAAAGTGATATACAAATTCAATGCAATCCCCATCAAAATTCCAAAGACATTTTTCTCAGAAATGGAAAAAACTATTCAGACATTTATATGGAACAATAAAAGACCACGAATAGCCAAAGCAATGCTGAGCAAAAAAAATAAAGCTGGAGGCATAACACTACCTGACTTTAAGCTATACTACAAAGCTATAATAACCAAAACAGTATGGTACTGGCATAAAAACAGACACACCGACCAATGGAATAGAACAGAGAATCCAGAAATCAACCCACACACTTACTGCCATCTGATCTTTGACAAAGGCACCAAGCCTATTCACTGGAGAAGGGACTGCCTCTTCAGCAAGTGGTGTTGGGATGACTGGATATCGATATGCAGGAGAATGAAACTAGATCCATACCTCTCACCGTATACTAAAATCAACTCAAAATGGATTAAGGATTTAAATATACACCCTGAGACAATAAAACTTCTTAAAGAAAACATAGGGGAAACACTTCAGGAAATAGGACTGGGCACAGACTTCATGAATACGACCCCAAAAGCACGGGCAACCAAAGGAAAAATAAACAAATGGGATTATATCAAACTAAAAAGCTTCTGCACAGCAAAAGAAACAATTAAAGGAATTAAAAGACAACCAACAGAGTGGGAGAAAATATTTGCAAAATATACATCTGACAAAGGATTAATATCCAGAATATATAAGGAACTCAAACAACTTTACAAGAAGAAAACAAGCAACCCAATTAAAAAATGGGCAAAAGAGCTAAGTAGGCATTTCTCTAAGGAAGATATCCAAATGGCCAACAGACATATGAAAAAATGCTCAACATCACTCAGCATCCGGGAAATGCAAATCAAAACCACATTGAGATACCATCTAACCCCAGTTAGGATGGCTAAAATCCAAAAGACTATGAACGATAAATGCTGGCGAGGCTGCGGAGAAAAAGGAACTCTCATACATTGTTGGTGGGACTGCAAAATGGTGCAGCCTCTATGGAAAATGGTATGGAGGTTCCTTAAACAATTGCAAATAGATCTACCATACGACCCAGCCATCCCACTGTTGGGAATATATACCCAGAGGAATGGAAATCATCAAGTCGAAGGTATACCTGTTCCCCAATGTTCATCGCAGCACTCTTTACAATAGCCAAGAGTTGGAACCAGCCCAAATGCCCATCATCAGATGAGTGGATACGGAAAATGTGGTACATCTAGACAATGGAATACTACTCAGCTATAAAAACGAATGAAATACTGCCATTTGCAACAACATGGATGGACCTTGAGAGAATTATATTAAGTGAAACAAGTCAGGCACAGAAAGAGAAATACCACATGTTCTCACTTATTGGAGGGAGCTAAACATTAATATATAAATTCACACACACACATACACACACACACACAAATCGGGGGGGGGAGGGAAGAAGATATAACAACCACAATTATTTGAAGTTGATACAACAAGCAAACAGAAAGGACATTGTTGGGGGGGAGGGGGGGAGGGAGAAGGGAGGGAGGTTTTGGTGATGGGGAGCATTAATCAGCTACAATGTATATCGACAAAATAAAATTTAAAAAAAAAAATACAATCTCGAGTACAATCTGAAAGCAATCTGTGCTGCAGATACCTTGTGTACAATCTGTATGCTCCTGTCTCTCTCTCTCCTTTTCTCCCCTTCTCTTGAATATATCCTCTTGTATTCCTCGTATGTACTTCAAACTTAATGCATTCAAATCTGAAATTAGCATGTCTGTCTCTCAAATGCTTCCTTTTGTGTTCCCTATCAGCTCACACTAAGATGGTATGTCTCCTCATCCTTATCCCTTACATACAATTAGCACCCAAAGCCTCTGAGTGCCACTGTCTTTTGCCTTAATATTATCTACCCATCTCTACCTAGGTTTCCTTCTCTTCTTAAAGAAGAAAACATTTTCTTAAGGACCCCATATGTTTCCATACTCACTTTGTATATCCATCCAAGCCTACATTGCCGACAAAATAACCTTTGTAACTCTTTCACTAAAAATGTCAATAATTCAACTGTTCTCAGCATAAAATACAAATTCCTCAACACACGATCTCATGGGTCTTGCCTACCACTTCATCATCAGGTCCTCCACTTTTTCCCTTGCTCAAATATTTAAGTCATGATGACCTATCAGAAGTTTCCTGAATATGGTAAGCCCACTCTTAGGTCTTTTCCTTTGCATATACTATTTCATCTGTCCAGGGTCCCTTTCCTTCCCTCCTCCCTGCCCACAGTTCTGTCTAACTCCTACTAATATTAAAATATAAGCTCAGAAGTCACTTCCCTGACTCCACTTCCACCCAAGTCTGAGCTAAATGCCTTTCTCCTAGAGACATGGGCTTAACTCTACTAGAGTAATTTTCAAAATAGTATTGCAATTACTAATACTGCTGGTGGTACTTCCAAACAAACCGCAAATTCTCATTGCAGGCATGTTCCCCCCAAATGAGACTCTGAAATAATGATGCGCATTTAAGAAATTTACTGAAGAGTGTTTTTTGTGTTCTCAAGATCAACATTTGTGAGAGACTGAAAGAAGCAGAATTGGACAGAGAGAGAAGTTAAATTGTGAATTGATGAAATTACAACAAAAGCCTCAACAATCTTATGGAGAGCTCTGGAGTTGGGATAGCCCGTCAGAGTTGTCAAATTGGACAAGAGAACTAAATCGCCACATTCACCAGCTATTGGATATGAGGTTCCTCTGGGAAGTGGTTATGACCTTGGATAGATGGCTTTCTTCAGCTATAGGCAAGTCCCAGAGAGAGACTCAGCTAAGAGCTGTCAGCAGCCAACACTCCCAGCAGCTGGAGAAATAAGTGTTTTAGTTTTGGAAGATGGTATATGGGCAGAGCACCACAGAATCCACTCCAGCTCCTTAGAGATGAAAATTTTTTTCATTCATTTTCATGTGCCCTAAGCTAGCAGACACCCTGAATTATAGGAAGCATTTAAAAATAAATGTTTATTGAATGAATGCATAGTATAATTTTTAGTCAAATTTATCTTTCTGAAAGCAATCTGTGCTGCAGATACCTTATGTTCAATCTGAAAATAAGGACTGAAGAAAATACAAAGTGCAGAATAAATAGCTTTTAATCTAACTGCAGTCCTTTGACTTATAAGACTCATAATGATCTTCTGCCTTTAGTCTCCCCAACAGAATGAAAAGTTAAAAACACAGCAGCTGGGACTTAAACACAAAAGAAAAGCCTTTGTATTAAAAAGACAATTATATGGTTTTTATTTAAAGAAAACATAGGGCCACAGCATTCCTAGTATTTGTTGAATCCCAACAGTCTGCTCTTATTTACATTGGGTAAATCAAGGCAATAAGATGGCCAAGTGTAGGTTCACATAGTGACATTGGAAGCTTGCACATAGTCAAATGAGATGCACCAAATATAAAATACCATTGCTAAATATTATAGAACTTGTTCTCATGCTTAACTTTCACCTGAGAAATATATAAAAGCAAGACAAATGATACAAACTACATTTAGGCTTACTAACGTAAAACAGAGACACATGAAAAAGGCTAGAGGTGATAAGGAGGCTGGGAGTGGCTGCTGTGAAGAGACAAGGAAGATCAGTAGCTTTTCAGCGACTTGGGGTCTAAGAGATCAAGATGTCAATTAAGAAGAAGTTACCAAAGAAAAACTTCTTACCAAAGAAGATGAAAATTGCTGAAGATGATATCAGGTACTAGAGTAGAGTAAAAATAAGTAAACCAGATACTGATGTTATTGAAGCTAGGGAAAAGGGTCTTTCGGGATGGGAGCAAATAAGAGATGGTAGTTGCAGTGATTCAAAAGTCCACTGGAAGACTGACCAGTTACCTCAGTTGGTTAGACAACAGCGCTGATAACACCAAGGTCTGGGGTTCGATCCCTGTGTTGGCCAACAGAAAATTTTTAAAAAATTAAAAAGTCTTTAGGAAAGACATAAATCAACTCTTGAGAAGCCAAGAGTTATACAGGAGAGAAAGGGGGAAATTTTAACTCCTCTCATGCCTACAGTCATCAAATGAAAGAGAATGTGAAACTGTGAGACCACTGTCACAGAAGGCAACAGAAAGAGCACCTGAAATAGTCAGGGAAGGTCCAAGATGATGAAGATATTAACACTTTGATTTATATAGAATAACAGGGGTAAAATTTTTTTATAATTGTTGTTTTGAAGTGTGAATTTTTTCCAATATTATTGGTGTGTTAGGTAACCATTTGAGCATAATTCAAATTTTGCTTTTGCTTACGTGTGATTTCATCTGGAAAAACGCAGGTGAATTCAGAAAATTGCGTCCAGCTGAACCTAGCCATATTGGAATACTCAAAATGCACAGAAGTACTCACTTGAAACTTCTACCAGCTACCTCACTTCACCACATGTGTTATGAGCCAAACCCATGCACATCTGGTAATACAGCTTTCCACTCCACTTCAGATACTCCTGCTTGTTTTACTTAACAATAACACAAGCTGCAACCCTCCAGATACCCCCTTCCACAGGCAATCTTCAGGTCTTTTTCAGAGCAAATGACCATTTCTATTGTAGTATTTATGTATTTCTTAGCCATTAACCATATGTCAAATT
The DNA here is from genome assembly GCF_027409185.1 of Cynocephalus volans. Classification (NCBI taxonomy): domain Eukaryota; kingdom Metazoa; phylum Chordata; class Mammalia; order Dermoptera; family Cynocephalidae; genus Cynocephalus; species Cynocephalus volans. The sequence goes on from NC_084466.1 coordinate 57,983,458, forward strand.
TTATTACTGTGTTCTTTAGCTTTCTATCTTTCTTAAAAAAATTATAACCACAGAAATTTATAGTTCACAGTTCTAGAGGCTGGGAAGTTTAAACTCAAGGCACCAGCAGATTCAGTGTCTGGTGAGGGTTCTCTCCTTCAAAGATGGTGCCTTCTTGTTGCATCCTCACATGGTAGAAGGAAAAAAGAGACAAGCTACCTCCATCAGGCCTACTTTATAAAGTCCTATTTTATTCCCTCAGGCCTATTTTATTCTCATTCATGAGGGCTCCACCTTCATGACCTAATAACTCCCCAAATGTCCCACTTTCTAATACTATCACTTGGTGATTAGGTTTCAACATATGGATTTGGGGGGGACACACATTCAGCCCATAGCAGTACTATAACTTCTAATTAATCTGCAATTGATCTTCCTTTCTCCTTTTATACCGGTTCTACATTATTTTAATAACTATAATTTAAAAATATGTTTTAAGTATTCCATTTGAACTTTAGAATCAACTTGTTGAGTTCCACAAAACAGATTCATATGTACTTTTGTTTTTTTCCCCCTTTGGACAGTTTTAATTTTCTAGATTAACTTAGGGAAATTTAGCATCATTATTATGTTGAAGCTTTTTATTCTAAATCATAGTGCCCTATCTAAAAATGGTGACTATTTAAGTCCTTTTTTTTGGCTTGGTTTTTTCCAGATGCATTGACTTTACAGAGATCTCATACTTTTTTAAGAGTTTATTCTTACAAATTTTTTTGTTATAATTATTATTGAAGTTTTCTGTTTATAATTTAGCATATTTTTATTATAGATAAAGTCTAAAGATTTATGTTAATTTTCTGCCCAGCCCCCTGACTTCATTTATATTTTTAACAGTATTTCAGTTAATTATTTTGTTTTCCAGCTACACAATAACCTTCATTCCAGTTTGCATACCTCTTTGTATCATGTTTAGTTGCATTGTCTAGTACTTCTAGGATAATGTTAAATAATTTTGACTAGAATGAACTGGGTTGAGGTAGATAACATTTAATCATATTAAGGAGTGTTTACTGATACCTACTTTTTAAAAAATTTTAAGAATGTATGTTGAATTTTTATCACATGCCGTTTTCAACATCTGTGGAGATGATCATATGATTCTTCTCTTTTGATCATTTAATATGATGAATTTTATTAATATATTTAGTGATTTTGAATCATTCGTGTATTCATGAAATAAACTCTACTTGGCCATGTGTATTTTTTAACATATTGCTAGATAGTGTTTTATATTTTATTTACGATATTTGCATTTGTATTTATCAGTGAGATTAGTATGTGTACGTGTGTGCATGCACCTGTTATCTTTGAGAAAGTTTTGTATTTAATGCTGGTGGGTTTGGAAACTTTCCTCTTTTTCCAGTGCTCTGGATTAGTTTAAATAGCATTGGAATCTTCTGTTCCTTAAGATTTCAGTGAAATTATCTCATTCTGGTGGGTATTTGGCAGGCAGCACTTGGACAATTTTGTTGGTAATTGGTCCATGTAGTTTTTGCATCTTATCGTGGATCAGGAACCAACCATTTCATCCAAGGTTTTAAATTCATTTTCCTGGAGCTGAGCAAAGTTATCTCATCCTCTGCTATGCATACGTCTTTTCCCCCTTATTACATATTATGCATGCTCCCTTATTTTCTTGATTAAGATAGCTAACAGTTGACTTACTTTTTTTTATTGTATGTGTGTTTTGCTTCCCCCAGTATACTGTGCATTGAATGTCTCTATTCTGTAAAATTTTTTTTCTTTCTAATTGGTGGGTTTCCACTTTGGTACATTTCCTATTTTTTGCTTTTCTTAATTTTTTTCCTAACTCCTTGAGTCAGCACTTATTTATTTTTATTTCTTCTAAATTATTAATATGAGATTTAAGACGTGGACTTAATTCTGAGTACTGCTTAAGCTGAATCATTTAGATGTGTTAGTGTCATTACTGTTATTTTCCAGGTGTTCTTAAATTTTAGTTTTGATTTTCTCTTTAACTCAAAAGTTGTCTTGTGAATAAGATGGATCAAAAAGTCAAGTCATATTTGTCAAGTAGGAGAACTACCCATCTTTAAATTGGTGTTGACAGACCTGGATTATTAGGCAAACTCATTGTGCCTCATCTCTATCATCTTAAAATAAGGATAATAATAGCTACCTCATAAGATTATTGTGAGGAATAAATTAAGATGACATTTGTAAAGGCCTTTTTAGCACATGTTCTGGTCATAGGCTATCCCCAGACTTTATGCTTAAAGCAATCATAGTCATCCAGTTTGGTAACAAATCAGTAATGTGGAAGAGCACAGGAGAATCAGTCCATCTTGCTCCTCTTGGCATCTGCTGGGATTGGAGGATATACTCCCAAAAGAGCTCACCTACATGGCTGGTGGGTCAGTGCTGGCTGTCAGCTGGGAGCTCAGCTAGGGCTACCAGTCAGGAGCCTCGGATTCACTCCATGGTGGTCTTTCCATAGGACTTTCTTACAGCATGGAAGCTGGGATCCAAGAATGAGTGTTCCAATACACCTCTGCGGAAGCTGCCAGGCTTCTTATGATCAAGTCTCAGAAGTCCCAGAGTGTCACTTCTGCCACATTCTATTTGACACACAAATCACTAAGGCCCACCCAGAGTCAACAGGGAAAGAAATGACTCCACTCTCAATAATAGAAGTAGCAAATAATTTGTGACATTTAATTTAATCTACCACAGCACAGTATCCAAGACCTAAGAAACAGTAAGTTGCCATTATTAATATTTTGAGTAGACAAAGTCTTACCTTAAAAGTTTTAGCTTATTTTCTAAAAGAATCTCAAATTAACTCAGCTCCTGTGTCAAGTATGTTAATTATTGTGTCATATTTGTTTTGTACAAACACAAGTGTAAAACAATTTGCCTTAGCATCATACTTGAATTTGAGGTCATAGTATTGATGCAATTTTAAATAAACATATTTAGGCAGTTAGTAAATGTTAAAAATTAGCATTTATTTTTCTTTTTTTGACTTCATTTTTAATTGACGTAATAATGGTATGTATTTATGGGGTACGGAGTAATATTTTGATATATGTACACACTGTCTGATGATCAAATCAGGCTAATTAGCATATCCACCACCATAAACATTTATCATTTCTTTGTGATGAGAACATTTGAACTCTCTTCTAGCCATTTGAAAATACACAATATTGTTGATTATATCACTTAGCACTACTAAAGAATACAGCTTTTTCTATCTAGCTGTAATTCTGTATTCGTTAACCAACTTCTTCCTATTCCCCCTCCTTTCTACCCTTCCCACCCTCTAGTAACCTCATTTCTACTCTCTCCTTCTATGAGCTCATTTTTTTTTTTTTTTAGCTCTCACATGTAAGTGAGAACATGCAGTGTTTATCTTTCTGTGCCTGGCTTACTTCATTTAACAAAATGTGTTCCATTATGGCTTCCAACATGGCTCATCATTACCATGAATGATATGATTTCATTCTTTTTTATGGCGAGTAGTATTCCATTTTGTATATATGCCACATTTTCTTTATCCATTCATCAAAGATGAACAGGTAGGTTGATTCCATATCTTGGCTCTTGTGAATAGTGCTGCAATAAACATGGGGGTGGAGGTATCTCTTTGGTATACTGATTTCCTTTCCTTTGGGTAAATACCCAGTAGGGGGATTGCTGGATCATATGGTAGTTCTGTTTTTAGTTTTTTAGTTATTTTTTAACTACATTTAAAATAACTTCATTTTCAACATGATATGTTATCATAATCTATAAAATCTTTATTTTTATAATTATTAGAGGCAACAGTGTAGTGGGTAAAACTCTGGAGCCAGATTGCCTGGATTTTAATCCTGTCCTGCTCCTTACTAGCATGTGACCTTCAGCAAGTCACTTAATTACTCTGTACTTCTGTTCTTCTCTATAAAATGGGCTATAAGAGGATTATAATTTATTATTAATATACTCAGTGCTCTTGGAACAGCACCTGGCTTTTAGAAAGTACTATGTAATTATTTGCTATCATTACTGTTATTGTTTAAATGGTAAAAATAAAACATCTCCAAAGCTCAAATTTAATTAAATGAGACATTGTACGTCAAATTTTCTAAAATACTGTGGTTTCTGAAGAAGAATGGAAACATCATGAAAGTGTGCTTACCCCTGTGATTATGGAAGTGAATTGCAAACCAGAACAAAAGTCAGAAAGGGAGCAAGAAAAGGAAGGAGAAGAAAACATAGCAGCCCGCCTATGATAAGTTCAATGGAGTTAAAAGACCAAGGAGACATTGACGAAAGAATCCTGCAGAGCCTAGGGCCTGAGGAAACTGACTTTGGTAACAATGAATGTGAAGCAAGGTTTTTATGGGACTCCTAGAACCTAATGATTTTCGCATCATTCAGTTCCCCCATTTTAGCAAACACTGCTAGTTGCATACCCAATGTCCATGAGGAGAAGCGCCTCATCTTAAGGGTGGTGAACAAGGGAGAGGAAAAGCCTGATAGAACTGAGCAACTGTGTCAGCCTTGGCCTGGGTACCTCTGGGCTTCTGGCTTCCTGAGAAAAGTAAGCCACTACGTGTTTAAGAGATAGTGGTAGGCTTCTTGGTTACTCACAGTAACATTCCTAACTGATCTCCTGATTCTTAAATCAGGAGCAATAACAGTGGTTTCAAGGATTAAATGAGATGATGTATGTAAGGCAGAAAAGTGACAGGTAAGTGCTCAATAAATGTAGCTACAATTGATGGTACAGTTATCAAACTACTCATCCTTGCTTTCTTCCAACAGCAATTCTTTTTTATATTTTGGACTTTCCTAGAAGATTTTATTTGAACAAAGGATTTTGAGGATTAATAAAATTTGAAAATCAGTGCTAGAACATTACAGGAACAAATTACTCTATGCTAACCTAGGATACACATGCTTTATTGATAATCAAATACCTTTCAAAAAGAACTTGCTAAAAGTGTTTTCAAGTAAGGATACTGAGATGTCAATGGGGGTGGATTTTGCCATGTGTTGGAAAGAAGCTGAAGTCCAGAGAAACTTAATGTCCTCCTAAAAGTGACATGGAAGCTTTACTAAGGAGAAATAATATAGTACAGCAAGATGGAAAAGCCTGGGCATTGGAGCAGACACATCACAGTTTGAGTTCTGGCTCCATTTCTTAATTTTGTAACTGGCAAATGGATTAATATTTACCCTTAATGGTTACTAAAAGGATTAGATGAGAGAGAAAAAATAAAACTATGCAAAAGTGTTTCCTCGAGTGTGACACATAGAAGTTGAAAATAAATTTTAAATGTCAATATTACAGATTCATTTTCAAAATTAAAACAATCTTTTTTTAGAGCTCCCCTACATGGTGTGTTATGCATTTTGTATACTACTAGAGAGCTTTCTGAAAGCAAATTTTTTTATAGTAGTCACTGTCCTGTTTTCTTGGTTACAGGGTGACTTATGGCTGTATTTCAACGAAAAGTAGATTTAGTAAACAAAGGTAGAAGGTAAACACCAGTGACGCCAGGATTCTGAATGCACTCCCTGTCCACACACAGATCATCAGCAAACAGTGGAAGCTTTACTGACTCAAGGTGTCTGTGTGCAAATCCAAACAACTGTTGACCGAATACCATGCATGCAGCTAAAGGAATAACTCCTATGAAACTATGCATCAAAATAAAAACAAGGCAAAAATTTAAGCAAGACACCTGTAGCTATACATTGCTAACAGAATTCACAGATTTAGTACAAGCAAGTTACTAAACAAACAAACAAGTCTCAGGAGGAAAAAATTACTATGCAAAGTTGCTACAATATATTATCTAAAATATCCAGTGTTTAATGAGAAGTTACAAAACATTGAAAGAAACAAGCAAATGTGACCCATACTTGTGTGAGTAAAAAACCAAAAAAACCAAAAAAGGATTAGTAGAAACTGTCTTTAAGTGCACCCACGTGTTGTATTTGGCAAATAAAGACTTCAAAGCAGTGAATGTAAGTACTTAAAGGAACTAAAGGAAACCACACAAAGAACTCAAGGAAAGTGGAATTATAATGGCTCAACAAACACAGGAAGCCAATAAAGGGCTAGAAGTTATTTATTAAAAAAGTAGAACTTTGCTATTGAAAAGTACAACCACCAATAAAAACTCACTGAGGGACGTAACAGCAAACTGGAAATGGCAGAAGAAAGACTCAGTAAACTTGAAGATGCAAAAGAATTACACAATCTGAAAAACAAAGAGAAAAGAGACTGAAGAAAACTGATGCATGAGGCATCATCGAGCACACCAATATAGGCAGAAAAAGAGTCTCAGAAAGAAGGAGAAAAGGAGAAAATACATGGAGAAATAATAGCTGAAAGCTTTACCACATTTGACTTAAAACAGCAATCTGTAAAGTCAACGTTTACCCTTAGTAAAATGAAAACAAAAATATCCACTCCCAGAAACATCACAGTCAAACTGTGAAAAGCCAGAGAATCTTGAAAGCAGTAAGAGCAAAATTCTCTTCTTGTACAGAGGAACACAATAACATTAACCACTGACTTCTGATCAGAAACAGTGGGGGTAAGGCAGTGAGATGGCATATCCAAAGCTTAAAGAAAAAAAAAGTCAACCAAGGATTCCATGTCCAGAACATCTACCTTTTAAAATGAAGGAAAAATAAATTCCCAGATATACAAATACTAAAACAGGTGCTGCTGGCAGTCCTACCTTACAAGAAATACTAAAAAGAAGTCTTTGGAACTAAAAGCAATGCTTGGTTCTTTCATTTGAAAATACTGGATTGATTTCTCAAAAGTGTGTGTGTGTGTGTGTGTGTGTGTGTGTGTACAAAATGTTCCAAAATTTCTTGTGCAGTTTAGCTTTCACTTATCTTAGAAGCAAAATGTCATTTGAAGCTTTCAGTATTTCGATTTTTTTATACTTAGGTAGCCTTCTGAACTTTGTGTAATTTTAAAAGTATTTTTAAGTCCCTCTAGCTCAAGATAGTAAAGATTAATTGAAACAAATAATAATAGAAATCTTATTTTAAAAAGCTAAAATATAGAAAAAATTTAGCTCCTATATCTGAGTTGATGCAAGGCAAGAACATACCACATAAAAGAATGTTGTTGCAGACAGAGGAGATCCTGTCTCCTGTGGGAAATAATAACAATCCCTGGGAAATAACAAAAATTATAGGGATAACTCCATATTTTCAAAAACTATGAAATGGATGGACCAGAAGCAGGGATCTCTGATGAAGCAGGTAATATCTTGGTTCCAGGGGGAAAGAACCAAAAGTTGACTAAGGTTTATCTGTGACAGGTTGGGCAGCTGGAGTTGGAAGGAGGGATCAAGAAGACCTGGAAGAATGTAGGGACCTGCTGGGCCCATGGTGGGGGAGGGGCTATGGTTCAGCCTCTTCCTCTTTGCCCCTCCCCCCTCCAGGAGCCCTTTGTGATGAGGCCACAGCTCTGTGATGCAGGCCTGGGTTTTACCACCAAAGGCAACTCCCAGAGCTCAGTTGCCTGAGAGCAGCATTGCGATTCAGACGATGGAGAATCTTCTCTTACGTTTGAAAAGCATCAGAGCCACATGGCTGAGCCCCAGCTCCACTTCCTGGGAGGTGGACATCACCCTTGCCATCCTGGGTGGGCTGGGGCACTTCCTCCTCTTACCCCGCTTTATCCGGAAGGATGCCTCCTTACCTGAACCAAGGAAACTGAGGAAAATGAGGAAGGTAAGCAAACCTCTGTCCAGACCCAGCAGACAGTGAGTCTCTCTTTTCTTCCTATTACTATCTCTACTCTTCCAAATCAACTAGAGAGAGACCTGTGATGAGAAATCTTAGGAAAGATTAGAACAGCATCCTTCTGTGGGCAGGCCAGGGGTGAGAGTGGACACTAGGATTTCTGTGTCCAGACCAGCTGTGCTGCTCAGCGGGAGGGACCAAGGCAAGGTCAGACACTGAGACTCAACTCTGTGGCCTAGAACGGGATTGCTGAGAGCTGAGACCTCTGTGGGAGGACAGGCCCTGAGCTCATCAGTCCCTTCCTGTGGCAGGTGCCTCGGGCCAAATCTTGTCTCTGTGTTGGGCTTTTATGAGGTCCTTCCTGGGCTCCTGACAGCTCCCATGAGAGGCTGGAGGTGACTCTGGCCTTGGAAGGTGGAATCCTACCTGACAGCTCCAATGCAGGCCTAGCCTGTGGGTTTCCAGAGGAACTGAGGATGTCCGCAGTGGATCTCACATAGAAAATCCCTCTTTCTGTTTTTCACAGAAGGAAAACAGGAATCAATTTTATCTGGGTTAAAAATGAGTAAAAGGCAAGTAAAGAGCACAGGGCTCCGTCAGCTAACTATAGAAAGTCGTGTTGTTCGTGAATGCTGTGCGTTGGCAGCTTGTCTGGGGAGAGAAGAGTGAGACTTGGGTCCCAGCCCTCATTCTTTCTTGTCCCTCAGCATCAGGTGGAGACAAGGAGGAGCAGGAAGAGTGACACTTGGCCAGGGAAGGCTCTGCCCTTCTGCCGGAGCCCCAGAGGTAACTTGACCTTGCACGTCCCTGAGCAATGAGGGCCATGTCTATGAGGATGTCCTTACAGAGGCCTGAGAGGAAGGGTCCTGGGAAGGAGACCAGAATCTGGGGTCCTTCTCAGTTTCTGTGCTGGGAATGAAGCCACAGCAGGCCAGGGAAGGGGTGTTGCCCAGCAGGGCTGATGGGGGAAGAGTAGACCAACACTGCCTGGATCTTAAGGTAGGACCGCTGGTCCAAATGTGGTCATACTGTTTAACATTGCTAAAGCTGATTCCTCTTTGATTTGACCCCACCCTTCCTCCCCCAGAGAGCAGTTGTAAGGACCGTGGGGTGCTGGACATGGAAACACTTTATAAATGGCAAAGCGCTGCCCATGCATGTGCCTTGCTGTCAGTGTCGGGGATCTTATAGCCTTGGACACTGACGTGAGAGCTTCATGGTCCAATTTCCCATGGTCTCCCCTAAAGGACATTCCACTAAGCCTCCTGTAAGATCCCCAGACCTCCTGCTCCACCATAACTAAGTCTCCTGATTTCAGCCTGTAGAGATGGCCTGGCGGAACTGAAGGAGGTGCAGGGCCTGATCTCACATCAGCAAAGGTGAGGAACTTTCCCCTTCTCTCCCATGTCCTCCTTCCTACCAGGGCCTATGATGTGACCCCAGGGCCTGGGGTGGACCTGGGAGGGGGGACTAAGGAAGGAGACTGGATATGACTACAGTCCTGGGGAAGAGGTTGCAGGAGCTGTGTGAAGTCAGCGCATGGGCATTGGAGGGGCTGTGGATGCAGTTGCCACTCCTGGCCCATCTGCTCCTGGCTGCAACATGTGTCTCCTGTAGCCACCTGGCGGAGATCCCCAGCCCTCCAGGTGAGATGTGCAAACCAGCACCTGCCAGAATCCACCAGCCACGCAGGGAGCATAGGGAAGATGCTGGTCCCATCACCACGTGCCAACAGGCTGCCCTGGCTCCTCTGGGTGAGTGTCCTCTGCCTGTGGTCTCCACACTGTCACTAGGCCCAACAATCTCCATGGTTTCTTTTGGCTCCCATTCACTCTGGGTGCCTCTCAACTACCAGAGCCTTTGCTCCCATTAGACCTCCTCTCCCCCCAGCCACTTGCACCCATTCCTCCCCTATCACAACCCGTGGACCCTGTGGCCTCCCATCTGCCTCTAGCAGTCTCCAGCCTGGCTATTTGTCAGTGTCACTTGGAGGCACTCCTGCTGAGCTCCATCCCACAGAGCTTGTGTCCATACGATAGCCTCTGGTTGACAACTCCTGTCCCAGCTATCTTGAGCCTTGGTTGCCTGAGCTGTCCAATGTCAGCCCTTTCCTGGTGATAAGTGACTGCCAAGGCCTTGTTCTTACCCACCTTGTCACACAGCCAATCCCAGCGAGAATGTCTTTCCTTCCACCTACCAGAGCCCTCGTTCTTGCGAGACCTCCCACATGGGAAGAAGGAGGTTGGTGGCCCCAAATTGGACAACTATGTCCAAGAACTTCTGGTCATAGTAATTGCCAGGACAGAAGAACTGAATTTCTGGGAAGAAGAAAAAATGGAGGAATCAGACCATCCCTTCCATTCACTGTGGAATATGTTACAACCACAGGGTGGTGAATGGAACAACACAATCTCACAACCTTTCTGGAGCAGGAAAAGCAAGCCAAAGCTTGTCTTTCAAATCTCTCCTGGTCCCCAGCAGCTCTCGCTCTCTTACCCCAACGTCTTGGAGGCCCATTTAGAGCAGAAATGCAGCCAGCTCTTCTGGAGCCTCTTCTTTCTGTACCGTGAGTCTCTGATGGCTACAATCATGGTCTCTGGCCCCCCACTAGAGTTTCCCTGTGCATTATTCCATGAAGTCTCCAATTACTTTCTGGTACAAGTTCAGACTGAAGTATCTCCACAACTTTTTCAGCCCCAGCTCTGGTCCCCCCATGTGGCCCAACTCCAACCTCTGACTCGAACCTCACCTCTGGCTCAGATTCAGAGCCAGCCCCATACCTCATTGTGTCTCCCCATCCCACCGTGCTACTCACCACACATCATGGCCCAGGGAGCACCTCGCCCTACAAACCAGCAGAGGGCTCAAATTCTTATCTCAACTTCCATCCAACACGTGGTATGTCACGTTTTGAAGAAGGAACAAGAAAGTATAAGGGACTTACTCTGTGTCACCAAGAAACACCAGGAAGCCTTTAGTCAAATGATTCCCAACAGTAGGGCCTTCCAGGACCAAGAGTCAGTCTCCCTCCTCTCAAGGGACTTCATCAGCCCTGAGCTCTGGAAGCAGCAAGAGCAACACCTTCACCAGAAGTTCAATCAACACTGCTGTGGGCTGCCCCACAGACCCCATGTAGTTCTGGACCTGACGCAGCCACAGGACCCATGCCAGAGGTCCCTGCACCCCTGCCATAAATGGCCCCGCAGTCTCCACGTACCTCCATGCCAGATGCAGCCGCCGTACCCACACCTGAGGTCCAGGAGGCCCTGCCGTGTATGCTCCCAGAGCCCCAAGTTGGCTCCACGCCTGAGGCAGCAGCAGGACATGCACCAGAGGTCCCTGCAGCCCTGCCAGGAATGGTCCCACAGCCTCCATGTGCCTCAGTGCCAGAGGCAGCCAAAGGACCTTCGCCAGAGATCTGTGCAGCCCTCCCATGGGCAGTCCAGCAGCCTCAACGTGCCTCCACACCAGATGGAGTCACAGGACCCGCGCCAGAGGTCCCTGCAGCCCTGCCGTAGACGGCCCCACAACCCCCATGAGCCTCCGACCCAGACAAAGCTGCAGGACCCACTCCCAAGATTCCCACAGCCCTGCCATAGACTGCCCCGAAGCCCACATGGGCCTCTGCCTCAGATGCACCAGCAGGACCAGCACCCTAGGTCCCCACAGCCGAGCGATGGAAAACCTCACAGCCCCAATGTGACTCCACCCCAGACACAGCCGCCAGACCCCGACGTGAGCAAAAGATCCGCACAGCCCTGCGGTGAAAGGCGACAAAGCCCACACATAGCTCCATACCTGATGAAGCCACAGGACCCACACCAAAGGTTTGCGGAGCCACGCCATGGATGGTCCTGCAGCCCCCACGGGCCTCTGCCCCAGAGGCAGCTGCAGGACCCATGCCAGAGATCCAAGCAGCCCTGCCTTGGGCAGTCCCACAGCCCCCACGTGCCTCCACGCCAGATGCAGCCACAAGACCCACACCCGAAGTCCCTGCAGCCCTACCGAGGATGGTCCAGCAGCCCCCACGTGCCCCAGTGCCAGAGGCAGCCAAAGGACCTGTGCCAGAGATCCACACAGCCCTGCCGAGGACGGTCCCGCAGCCCCCACGTGCCTCGACGCCAGAAGCAGCTGCAGGACCGGTGCCAGAAGTCACCAAAGACCTGCCATGGGCGGTCCCGCAGCCCCCACGTGCCTCGACACCAGATGCAGCTGCAGGACCCATGCCAGAGGTCCCCACAGTCCTGCCATGGACTGCCCCACAGCCCACACGGGCCGTGGCCTCAGACGCAGCAGCAGGACCAACACCCTAGGTCCCCACAGCGAAGCAGTGGATGGCCCCACAGGCCTCCGCGCCATACACAGACGCAGGACCCATGCCATAAGTCGGCGCAGCCCTGCCTTGCATGCTCCCACAGCCCCAAGTTGCCTCCATGCCTGAGGCAGCCGCAGGAAACACGCCAGAGGTCCCCGCAGCCCTGCCGGGGACGGTCCCGCAGCCCGCACATTCCTCCGTGCCAGATGCAGCTGCAGGACCAGCCGCTTAGGCCCCCACAGCCAAGCCGTGGAAGGACCAACAGCCCGAACGTGACTCCTCTCCAGACGCAGCGGCGGGACACAAAAAGATCCGCACAGCACTGCTGTGGACAGCGCCGCAAACGCCGCATAGCTCCATACCTGATAAAGCCACAGGACCGACGCCAAAGGTCTGCACAGCCCTGCCGTGGATGGCCCAGCAGCCCCCACGAGCCTCCGGCCCAGACACAGCCGCAGGACCCGTGCCAGAGATCCGCGCAGTCCATCCGTGGACGATCACACAGCCCCCATGTGCATCAGCACCAGAAGCAGCCACGGGACCTGCGCCAGAGATCCCCGCAGTCCAGCCATGGACGGTCCCGCAGCCCTCACGTGCCTCAACACCTGAGGCAGCTGCAGGATCCGCGCCAGAGGTCCCCACAGCCCTGCTGTGGATGGTCCCGCAGCCCGCACATTCCTCCACGCCAGATGCAGCTGCAGAACCAGCACACTAGGTCCCCACAGCCAAGCCGTGGAAGGCCCCACAGCCCCAACGAGCCTCCACCCCAGAAGCAGACGCCGGACCCTGACGTGAGTGAAAGATCCGCACACCCCTGCCGTGGACGGCGCCACAGACACCACATAGCTCCGTACCTGATGAAGCCACAGGACCCACGCCAAAGGTCCAAGCAGCCCTGCCGTGGATGGCCCCGCAGTCCCCATGGGACTCCGCCCCAGACACAGCCGCAGGACCCACTCCAGAGATCCTCACAGCCCTGCCTTGGGCAGTGCCACAGCTCCCACGTGACTTCATGCCAGATGCAGCCACAAGACCCACACCTGACATCCCTGCAGCCCTGCCAAGGATGGTCCTGCAGCCCCCACGTGCCCCAGTGCCAGAGGCAGCCAAAGGACCTGTGCCAGATATCCGCACAGCCCTGCTGTGGTGGGTCCCACAGCCCTCAAGTGCCTCTGCACCAGATGCATCTGCAGGAAACGCACCCAAGGTTGGGGCAGCCCTGCCGTGCATGCTCCCACAGCCCCAAGTTTCCTCCACATCAGACGCAGTGACCGGACCCATGACCGACGTCACTGCAGCCCTGCCTCCGGCAGTCCCACAGCCCCCACATGCCTCCATGCCCAATGCAGCCACAAGACCCCCAACTGATGTCCCCACAGCCCAGCCAAGGACGGTCCCGCAGCCCCCACATGACTCCACACCATATGCAGCCACAGTACCCGTGCCAGAAGTCAGCAAAGCCCTGTCATGGGGGGTCCCGCAGCCCTCACGTACCTCCGTGCCTGAGGCAGATGCAGGACCCCTGCCAGAGATCCCCGTAGCCCTGCCATGGACTGCCCCAGAGGCCACAGGGGCCTCCGGCTCAGACCAGCAGCAGAACCAGTAACCTAGATCCCCACAGCCAGGCAGTGGATGGCCCCACAGGCCTCCGCCCCGTACACAGCCGCAGGACTCGCTCCAGAGGTCCACGCAGCCCTGCTGTGGATGGCCCCGCAGCCCAAACGGGCCTTCGCACCAGACACAGCCACAGGACCCGTGCCAGAGATTGACGCAGCCCTGCGTGTGTGCGTCTGTGTGTGTCTGTGTGTTTGTTTATGTATTTCAACATCCTTATATTTGCATTACCTATTTCATTATTTCTTCCCTAGGAAGTACTCTTTCATTATTCCACAAAACATGGCACTTCACAATTAATCAGTAGATTTGAAGCTCAGCTAACTGTTCTACTTCTCTCCAGAACTTCCAGCCAGGTCTGCCTGTCCTTGGATTTGGGGAATTCCCTAGCTCTTCCCCTCCACTAGCAGCATCTCCAGATCACTCTTGTTCTCCTGGTTCCACCCCTAATTCTCCCAAAATTCCATAAGCATGAAGAGTTTTCCCCTCAGGAAAAAAGTGGATTGCTCTGTGACTGATCAACTATGGGTTTATGATGAGTGATCAATCCATGTGATTTGCAGACGCAAACCTGAAAGGGCACACTGAATACTTTTCCTTTTTCTCAGAATAAGTAAAGATACACATTACTCTATTACTGAAAACAAAAATTCGTTACAAGATACTTATAAATAAGAATCAAGAACTCTTTCTCTAGTCCTAGAACCTAAAGATTTTCTCCTAGATTTTTTTTTTATATCAGCAAATAAAGATTGTTTCAACTTTTCTCTACTGTGTATGCCACTTATTTCTTATTCTTCTCTTGTTGCACTGTGCAAGTCTTCCAATACAATACCAAATAGAAATGCTTTGTTCCCAGTTTTAGGGAAAAGTTATTCAATCCTCACCATTAAGAATGTAGACTTTAAAATATATTCTTTACTGTTAAGAAAATTCTTTTATTCCTAACTTGCTGAGAGTTTTTTTTTAACAGAAATAGATGTTAAATTCTACTGAATACTCTTTCTGCATCTATTGAGATAATTTTGCACAGTCTATTACTATAGTACATTACTTAGATTTTTGAATGGTTAATCAGCCCTGTTTTTCTTGATCATAATGCATCACCACCATACATACACATATGCATATACATAAATATAATTTCTGTAGTTAAGTCTGATGTGGCAATTTTTTTTTAAGTTTTATTATTTTTCCATGACTGATATTGGTGCAATTTTTTTTTCTCATAATATTTTCTGGTTTTGAAATTAGCGTAAATGCTGGCCTCATATGAAGAGTGAAGAAGTGTTCACTTTTATTCTATTTTCTGGGAAGGACTGTGTAGAGTTGAAACTACTTCTTAAATGTTTGGTAAAATCGCCAGTGAAACAATCGTGACTGGATTTTTTTGCAAAGATTTTATTTACAAATTTAATTTCTTAATTGATATAGAATTATTCAAGTTATCTACTTCAGGGGTTTGGTAGTACGGGTCTCTCAAGGCATATTTTTTTCTTCATCTTAGCTGTCAAATTTCTGTATGTGGAATTGTTTGCAATATTAGTTCATTATCCTTTTAATAATGGTAGAGTATATATTGGTAGCCCCTCTTTCATTCCTAATATTGGTAATCTACATCCTTTTTCTGATCTTCTTGTTCAGACTGAACTGAAATTTTCAAACAGACTTTTGATTTCATTTATTTCCTACCCCTGCTCTTCCTCATCCTCCATTTTCTTCTTCCTCTTCCTTTTCCTCCTCCTCCTCCTCTCTCCCTGCTTTGGTTTTCAATTTCACTAATTTCTGCCCTAATTGGTGTAAGCTCCTTCTTTCATTTTGCTTTGGATCTAAATTGCTCCTCTTTTTCCATGTTCTTAAGGCATAATCTTGGGCTACTGATGTGAAATTATTATGCTTTCCTAAATGTCCACATTGAATACTATGCATTTCTCTCCAAGCATCCTTTTGCTGCATCCTGCAAATTTTGATAAGATTTATTCTAATCTTCATTATGCTCAAAATAATTTTAATTTCCCTTTAGATTTCCTCTTTGATCCATTGGTTATTTATAAGTATATTGCTGCATTTTTGTAATTTGCAAATTTTCCAAATGTATTTGTCATTAATTTCTACTTTAATTCCATCCTGCCCCAGAAATACACTTTGTATGGTTTCTATTCTTTTAAATGTGTTATTGCTTGCTAAACATTTAATCTACTTTATGATTGTTCTGTTCACTGGACAATGATGTGTTCTCCTGTTGTTGTGTAGAGTATATTAGATACGTCAATTAGGTCAGGTTTGTTTTTTTATCTTCAACTAACCTATTACTGTTTTTCTGCCTATTTGCTCTTTAATTAAATGAGAAGTACGTAAGTCTCTTGTAACTGTGTATTTGTCAATTTTTCCTCTCAGACTAATCAGTTTTTACCTCGTGTATTTCAGAGTTCTTTTGTTAGATGCATACATTTTTAGGCTGTTTTGTATTCTTGGAGAATGGATCCTCTTAAATTTAATCCAAGAGGATAAAATTAGGATATCTGATACAGGGAAATCAACATGCTTAAAGGAGTAATTAAGCTTTACTGTTAAAACTGATCCTCAGCAGAGTGAAGTTAAGAAAATGGTAGAGTAGAAAGCAACAGAATCCATCTCACAAAATGGACAGTAATTATACTGGCAGAAACTGTCTGAAATTTTGGAACTCTGTAGTTTGTTAGAATGCTTGCAACTTCCAGGGGACAGCTTGCCTGATAAATTGTGCACAGTGGCAACTATCCATCCCCCAAACACAGCCTCATGTCAAGCAGCAGTGGGGGGCTACAACCCACATGTTTGAGGGGGCTTGCTAGAGACAGGGTGGGCAATAAGGATTTGGTCCTCGAAATATCATAACAGGGTACTATGTTCTGATTATGGAATGCTTCTCTGATTGCTGAGGTGTGGGCATGGAGGTTGGTCAGACTTTACCAGCTAAAGTGGCTTCCAGGATATTTTAAAGAGCTACACCTATTTTTTTTGACATTCATAAACAGCCATACAATGCGGTAATTTAGAAATCCACTATGCATGTCCAGGGAAAGACACAGGCCCAGAAAAGATCTAAAGAAAACCCTAAGTTTGCACCTCAGGCTGATTGCCAACTCAGAGACACCATACAACATTTTTGTTTTTAACAAGCTCAACAAGACCTGTTTGAAGGGATAGAATCTGATTTTTAGAGATTCTACCTCATAAGATTCAAAAGTTCAGTTTTTAACAAAAGTTACCAAGGCATACAAAGAAACAGAAAGGTACCACCCATTCAAAGAAACCAAATAAATTAACACAGAATGTACCTGAGAAAGCCCAGATGACGTCAGACCTACTACACAAAAAATAAAACAATGTTCTTAAAAAAAAAACTTGGAGGCTAGAAATCAGTGGCTTGATATATTCAAAAGGCTTATAGGAGAAAAATACTGTCACTTGAAATTTCATATCCAGCAAAACTATCTTATTTAATAAATGAGGGAGAAACAGATATTTCCAGATTTCTTTTTTAAATGAAGTAGTTTACTACCATGAGATCTGCTCTGCAATCAAAGCTAAAGAGAGTCATTCAAGCTGAAATAAAAGAAAGATAGATAGTAATTTGAAGCCATGTAAAGAAATTAAGGTAAATGTAAATAGAATTATAAAAGGTGATTTTGTTTTGTGATTTTGGTTTGTAAGCAACTTTTAATTTTTTACAGGATTTAAAAGACAAATATGTAAAAACAATTATTAATCTATATTATTGGGCACACCATGTATAAAGATATAAGCTATGACATCAATTAACAGTGGGGATAGAGCTGTATAGCACCAGAGTTTTTTTATGCTACTGATGTTAAGTTGGTATCTATTCAAATTAAATTGTTATAACTTTAGGATGCTAGATGTAACCCCTATGGAATTTCCTAAAAAATATCTATAGAATATACACATGGGAAAATGAGAAAAGAATAATGTTTTACAAGAAAGAAATTGGGGAAACACAAAAGAAGACAATAATAGAGAAATAAGCAAGAAAAAAGCTATTAGATATACAGAAAACAAAAAGTGGCAAAAGTAAGTACTTTATTATCAGTCATTACTTTAAATGTAAATGGATTAAACTCTCTAATCAAAAGACATTGATTGGCAAAGTGGATTAAAAAACATGATCCCACTTATGGTGTATACAAGAGACACACTGTAGATCTAAAGACACAAATATGTTGAAAGTAGGAGGATGGAAAAAGATACTCCACGGAAATAGTGACCAAAGTAAATAAACATTCAATAGAGCAATAATAATTATGATCCTTTATGCAACTAACAGCAAACCCCCAAAATATATGAAGCAAAAATTGACAGAATGAAAAACAATTCTTGCAGACAATGCTACAATCAGATCCTTGTACCTACAAGCCCCTCCTCCAAAGGAGAATAAGCCTCTATTGAATGTGTATCACTTTTGCACCATCAAAAAGTGGAAAAATTGTAAGTCAAACCATTGTAAGCCAGAGACCTTTTTATACATAACAGAGAGATAAAGAACAGTCTACCCAACAGTAGAACATATATTCTTCTCATGTGCACACAGGACATTCTTTAAGACAGATCATTTCAGGCCACAAAACAAATTTCAATATGTTTAAAAAGATAGATATCATGCTATGTGTCTTCTCCAAACAAAACAGGACAAAATTAAAAATCAATAATAGGAACACTCACACATGTAGAAACTAAACAACACATTCTTCAAAAAGTAATCACAAGGGAAATTAGAAAATAAAGAGAAATAAAAATGAAAACAAAACATACCAAAATATATGGGATGTCTTCAGAATGAAGACAAAAAGACAAGATAAAGCAACTACAAAAATTGTATAAGAGCCAGGAAAGACGTAAATAAAGACATAAAAAAGCCAAAATGTGGTGAAGAATGATGTTAAAGTGTAGAGTTTTTAAATATTTTTCTTTTTGCAATCAAAGTTAAATTTTTATCAGTTTTTAAAGTCTAAAATTACCTGGTATGACTATAATATGTTTGTGGTGAGCCTCATGGTAACCATAAAGTAAAAAACTATTATAGATACACTAAAAATAAATATCATGACATAAAAATATAGTACTTCAAAGAAAATTACTTTATCACAAAGAAAGACAGTAAAGGAAAAAAAAAAGCTGAAAGTAATACATAAACAACCAGAAAGCAAATAAGAAAATGAGTTTTATGTTTTTAATCTATCAATAATAACTCCAAAAGTAAATGGATTAAATTCTTCAGTTAAAAGACAGAGAGATACTGAATGGTTTATAAAACAAGATCCAAGTATATGAGGTCTTCAAGAAACTCACCTCACCTAAACATACACACAGGCTAAGAGTGATAGAATGGAAAAAGATATTCCATGCAAATAAAAACCAAAAAAGAGCAGCAGTAGCCATACTTTTATTTGATAAAATATTCTGTAAACCTAGAAATTTCAAAACTGAGAGAGCATTACATAATAAATGGGGCAATTCAACAAGAGGGTAAAAGAATTGCAAATATATGCACACCCAACATGAGAGCACCCAGATATACAAAACAGTGGGGTCAAATGCATTCACCCACACTGAGGTGTGCTAGACTTGGTGGCATATCTCCAAAGAGCACAATAAGAAACAGAAAAGTTCACAGCAGAGCAGCATGGTGCACACAACATTAACCAAGCGATGGAGGTGAACATCACCAGTGCTGTCATGTGGATCTCGTGTACCCCAATGTGATGTGATAAGAAGGCTCAAAGGCCCTTTACCTCTGTGCTATTCCTTCCCAAAGTCCACAACCCAAGTCTATTGTTGAGAGAAGCCCAAATGCAGGCACATTCTATAACATTCCTGGCCAGTACCCTTCAAAACTGCCAAGATTATGAACAACAAGGAAAGCAGGAGAAGATATCCCAGACCTGAGGAGACTGGACAGGCCTGGCAACCAAATGCAGTGTGGTGTCCTGGGTTGGATCCTGCAACAGGAAGTTAATGAATGACATTGATGGAAAAACCGGTGAAATCTGAATCAAGTCTGGACTTTAGTTAATGTAAACGCACCAGAATCAGTTCCTTAAGTTGTAACAAATGTACCATGGTAATGTCAGGTGATAATAGTGGGAGAAACCAGGTGAGAGGTGGATGGGAGCTCTGAGTTATCTTTGCAATTTCCCTGTTATTCTGAAATTATTCCAAAGCAACCCCCACTCCAAAAAATGTATTTTAAAAAGAAGTAAAAAGGAAAAAAATTTTTTGAGCATCTCTTTGCAACAGAGCTGGTTCAGGCCTGGGGATCCAGCAGTGAATGAGACACATACGTTCCCTCCTGTGGAATCTGCAGTGAGTGGGGATCCAGCAGTGAGTGAGATACTCATGTTCCCTCCTCTGGAATCTGCAGTGAGTGGGGATCCAGCACGAAGCAAAGACTTGAGCAAATCAGTGCTGACAGGCAGATGGATGGTGAGCTCTGAAGGAGGGTGGTGCTGGGAGGGAGTTAAACAAAGGAATCTGACTTGCAGAGGGAGAATCTGACTTCAGGCAGTGATTAAGTGTTTGCTGATCCAAAGCAATACTCGATCTATTACATTTTAGTTTTTTTCTTTTGTCCTTTTTTGTTTTATTAATTAACAAAATAATTTATATTTGAGGGCCAGCCCCGTGGCTCACTCAGGAGAGTGCAGCGCTGGTAGCTCCGAGGCCGTGGGTTCAGATCCTATATAGGGATGGCCGGTGCGCTCACTGGCTGAGCATGGTGCAGACCACACCATACCGAGGACTGCAATCTCCTTACTGGTCAGAAAAAATTATAATAATAATTTATACTTGAGGTAAAAATTTAACAGTGTAAAAATAATTTAAAAGTGAATGTTCCCTCATTCTATTTCACAAAATGACTACTGTTAATTATTTGATTCTTCCAGACCTTTTGAATACATACAGTCATTCCTTCTACTTCAAATATAGTGTTAAAAAATAATTTCAAACTGGTTATTTTTACTTATTAATATAATTTGACTTTCTTTTAACTCCTTTTTTATTAATAAATTTTGATGAATAGCTGCTCTTAATATGCCTTAATATGATCCAAGTTATAAATTTCTCTTTTCTTTTATATTTATTTAATTTTTTATGATAATCCTTTTTTATTCAAAATATTTTAACATTTACTGGTACCTATTTGAGTGCAATATGTTGTTTCAGTACATGCATATAGTATACAATGATTCATTTAGGGTAGATACCATGTACAACTAATGAAATTCTTGATTTCTGTGTTCCTAACCCCACTTTTCTCATAAACCCTGTAGTTCTTATTGTGTGAGTTTGCATAGTATAGTGATTTAAAGGAACACATATATCACATTACAGCAGAACTGACTGTATTGGTTTAAAAATGCAAATTCTCTTCATTTCTTCCGAGATTCTGATTCAATAAGTTTGGGGTGGGAGTGTAACAAAGAGCTTTCTTTCTTTTCTTTTTTTTTTTTTTTTTTTTGGTTTGCTTTTACTCTTTTTCTACCAGTTTCTAACTGTTCAACTGTTCTTCCGATTTTGGATGAGTACTCTATTATTCAAACATAAGGGAAATTGCGACACAGATACTAAGCCAATGGACACAGGAACTTAGCCAATTAATGTTCCTACTTGAGATAGAAATTTGGAATGACTTAAGAACAAATCTAGAAAAGCACACGGATGATTGAGAAATTATTCCCAGAGGTAGCAGAAGCAATAGCATCAAGAATACAGTCATGGCAATGACAGAAGTCCAGCTGTCACGATGCCAGGGGTGGAACCCAACCATCCTCATGACCACGGCCATGGCTCTGCTGGCCAACCTTCCTGACTGTCTGCCCATTCTTCAAGCCTGGCTCTCTGGTCAACTTTGTGAGCCTGCCAGGAAACTTCTCTTCTAATTAGGAAAGCTATGCCTGCAAAAATGAACCATGATGCTAATTCATCCTCAGATCCACATTATAGCAAATACTCTAATGATTCTAATAAAGCTCATCTGTGGAATGCAGTTTGAAAATCATTGCTTTTAAATGGATCACAGAACTATTATTCTGAAGCAGTACAATAATACACTGCTTAAATTTGCTAGCCATTAAAAAAGTTCTGCTTTTTTTTTCTGAAATCTGCATTATCAATTGTTAGAACTTTGAAAAAAATATTAACTTTGCCACATGATCCAGGCAGCAGTAATTTTTCTTGAGGTATTTACACATTTGGGGGGTGGGGTAGGAGGACGACAGTGTGGAAAGCAGACAATTCTTTCTTCCCCACTTTCCTCATCTCTGATCACTTTCTGTAGACCAGAATACTGGCCTTGTTACCAGATTTCTTAACCCCCGCACTGCATACTACCAGAAAAGTGTCCTGGTACCAATAAAAAACTATAAGGAAAAATATCTTCTGGAAATCTTTTGTTCTGCAAGAATAAAGGAGATAGACACATCAACATTAGTCACATTCTTTGGAAGACATAAGTGTTGTTGACAATAAAATTTTATTTCCGAGTGAATCACAAGTTTCATACATTTTTCTCAATAGCCCGTTTCTACTCCCTGAAAATATCTCCATTTTTAAAAATCCAGCTGCTTTGGGAGGTGGAACACTGCACACAGTGAAGCTGGTTTGTTTTACGACTCATTTCAGTTTAAGATACTGGTTTCATTATTTGTAAAAATATATTTATATAGTGCTTTTCCTGTGTATCTCTATTGATTCAGTAGGTAGCACAGTTAAATACTGGACAACTGCTATACCGCATACATGTAAGTGATATGTTCTGACAAAACTGCATATTACTTCATTATTCATATAAGTGATAACTAACAAGCTGTGTGACTTGACTTGCTTCCTGCCCTGTAAAATGATGGAGGGTGCAATGAATAACTTTCCTATTTTAACATTCTTATTGTTTATATAAGCACTAAAAGCAGTTTATCACATGTAATCTTGTTTCCTATTCAAAGTGATTAATAAATCGATTAACTGTTTATTATGGCTAGTGATCATCTCCGAATTATTTTTTAAATATAAATCTATATTTTCCATTTCCAAGTTGACTTAAATTAGAGATCAAAATTCTTATCGTTCATTACAATTATTAATTTTATTTGCTAAATATTCAAAGATAATTCCTTCTCAAAGATCAAGTTATGCAGCATATTTAAAACAATAATGAGAAATCAAGTCACAGTGAGACCTCAGTTATCTGGCAATGGTACTAAAATTGGTTATTTTGTATCACTGAATTTTCAAGCTAAATGGGGATCAGCACTTACATAGTAAATATAATAATTTACTTTTTTGTGGAAAATTAGCCAAAACTTGGAAATAAAGTAAATAAGTGCCAAGAACATCTTTTTAATAACATTCAGGAATGAAGGCCACTTAAACATCTAGGGGAATACATGGAGATCAAATCACTGTTTACTACTGATAAAAGCCCTCAGACTAAGTGAGGTTATATGTTAACTTGTACAATTTTGCATAGAAGAAAATAATTTCTGCACTGTGGAGGAGATAACTCCAAAAGTTTACTACACTGTAAGATATTAACCTGTTTTAAATCTAAACCAGAAATACTCCTAACTTCCCATATTAAATTAGACACACACACACACACACACACACACACACACACACACACACACACACACACCTGACTTATCAAATGTTCTTTGAACTGGTCTTAGTATCTTATCGATTCTCCCATTAATGAGCTGAGTAAAAATTTTGACACATTTATTTTACTTTTATATGAAAGTCATCATGTTGCCCTTTCAAATAATAGACTTTAACAATTTATTCATTGCAGATATCTTTACATTCTAACATGCTAACATGTCACTGTGCTGTGAGCTGCATGGAGCAAACAAAGTCTATCCCAGCCTTAGAAAAACTCACAATCTAATCAAAGAGCTAACCAGAGAGCAAAGAGATAATTGCTCCACCAGAACATTGATCAAATTGCCAACAAGCTCTGAAGGAGTCTTACCCTGACTGGAGGGAAAAAAAAAATTCTTTAAAGAAAAGTTTCAAAAAGAAAGTGGCATTTGGGCTGTTCCTAAAAGAGTATATTGGATTCTTGGCTTACAGGGTTAGAGGTGGTGGATTAATTTATAAGTTTAGCACATAATGGGAAAGTCACCCATAAACAAAATTACCACAGAGAAAACCCTGATATTCACCCATAAAGTGTTATATACATTTTGTATATGTAATCCTGCATGGTACCAAGGAGGTATGAATATCTAAAGTATAGAGTGATGTAGAGTAAATAATCTCAGACAGAATCATATTCAGAAACCTAATCATTCAAATATTTTGTTGGTAAGAAAATTTTTAAGTTATGGCCTGTTTTGTTCTTTGTTGTCATTTTTTCTGTAGATCATTCTTTTAACTCTTTTCTATAGACTAGTTCTTATAACTCTTCACTAGACATTGTTTCTCTGTAAATAATACTGCAAATCAAAGCCATCTCAAACAAATTCATAGCCAGCTGAATAACATATTTCACTTATTTCTTAATTGTCAGGAAAACATTAAAATTATTCACATATTTTTTTTCCATTGGTTTGGCCAACAGACATTTACTGCTACAGGCTTGATTGCTCCCATTGCCTGGATCATGCACTCACCT
This sequence comes from Cynocephalus volans, assembly GCF_027409185.1. Classification (NCBI taxonomy): domain Eukaryota; kingdom Metazoa; phylum Chordata; class Mammalia; order Dermoptera; family Cynocephalidae; genus Cynocephalus; species Cynocephalus volans. Next base: position 58,007,829 of record NC_084466.1, read on the forward strand.
TAACAAACAGAAGAGAAAGACACCAATTTTGCAAGTTTTTTTTTTTAATGCTATTGTTTGTGATTTATTTTTGTACCTGTGTGGTGAACCCGGGAGAGGGAGGATGTTTGCTTTGGTCTGAGCATTGTTAGCTGGATTTAAGAAAGTTAAATGTGTTCATGTACCATAGAACACCACTGTAAACAGTGAAGCTGTGAAATATACGTAATAGCAGGTGGCTTGAACCAATAGGACAAGTTTTAGTAACAAGGAAAATCCTGGATTTGTTGTAATTATTGTTCAATACACTTTTTTATACAGCACTGTGAATATGAAAAGCACCTTCATAAATTACCAAGCTGGCAAACTTCACATAATCTTGTCGGGTAAAGACATTAAAAAACAAATACTGATGAATTAAAAGGCAATTATTTATCATTCTGTATTAGGGTTTTCCAGAGAAATAGAAGCAACAGGATATGTAGATATAGATATATAGAAAGATATATCTTCAACATAGATATATATTCTCTCTCTCTCTCTCTCTCTCTCTCTCTATATATATATATATATATAACTTTGTGTATATCTTTATCTGTATCTGTAGAAAAATAGAGAGAGATTTATTATAAGAAATTGGCTCATATGCTTATGGAGGCTAAATGACAAGATATGCTGGAGACTCAGGAAGCTGGTGGTGTAGTCCCAATCTGAGTCTGAAGGCCTGAGAACCAGGAGAGCTGCTGGTATAAGTTCCAGCCCAAAAGCCTACAGCCTGGAGATCCAGAAAGTGTTTCTTTTTTCAATTTGAGATTTAAGGTAGGAAAAGACTGTCTGCACTCACCTGGTGCAGTCAAACAGGAAAAGTTCCCTCTTACTCAGCCTTTTTGTTCTATTCAGATCTTCAGTTGAAAGAGATCCATGCACATTATAGCAATCTACCAATTCAAATGTTAATCTCACCCAGAAACATCCTCTCAGACATACCCAGAATAATGTTTGACCAAATATCTAGTCATCTCATGAGCCAGTCAAGTTGACACATAACATTAACCAACACATATACCTATTGGCCTTGAAAATGATATGTCTTCCAATGATATTTTGTAGAAATAAAATGAAGCTCAACAAAATTCACTTAGAAAATTGGAAAAAATTGGAGCACTTATTAAAGACTAATGACAAAAATATAATCAAGTTGCCTTTGAATATGTTCATTGAATAAAAATACAAAATTTATTATTTAGGATAGAGTGAAACAACTCAAGAATATGGGGAAAATAAATAAAAAAGAACTTTAAAATTAGAAGATAGGTATAAGATCATCTAGTCCAGCATTTCCTAATTAATAGTTTAGGAAAGCATTTTTCCGGTAGATTTACTTTAGGTGCTAGGGTCATAAATTCCTAATTCTAGTTCAAATTATGATTTCAGCATTTTCTTTCCATTAAAAAAAAAGAACTTGAGGTTAGGTATATATTGAAAATTGAGAAATGTATGTCATTTTTAAACATCTACCTTAAAATTACTACTCCTTGAATGGATTTTGATCTTTATGTATAAATTACCTATTATATTTAAAATGATTTTTTATTTTAGTTTTGTTTATAAATTGTTATATGCAATTTCATCAAAATTTAATATGTTTTTCAAAGATTCAATAAAGGAAGCAGAAGTAACACTGTTAACTAACAGGTACAAAACTATGCTACCTACCCTAAGTGATTGTTTTAGTCAGGGTTCACAAGAGAGATAGAACCAATAGGCTACATAGGGAGATATATAAAAAGGGATTTATTAGAGGAATTGGCTCGCTTGGTTATAGACGTTGAGAACTTCTATGTTAGGCCATCTGCAAGCTGAAGAACCAGGAAAACCAGTAGCATGACTCAGTCCCATCCAAAGGCCTCAGAAACAAAGGAAGCTAATGGTATAATTCTCAGTTTGAGGTTGAATGCCCAGGAGCTTGGATGAGTCCTGGAATCCGAAGGCTGGAGAACTTGGAGTTCTGACATCCAAGAGCAGGAGAAGATGATCATCCTGGCTTTTGGAAAGAGAGGGTGAGAATTTGCCCTTCCTCTGCCTTTTTGTTCCATCTGGGCCCTCAACCAATTGGATGGTGCCCGCCCACATTAAGTGTGGATCTCCCCACCCAGTGTGCAGACTCACATATCAATCTTCTCAAAAAAAAAAACCGTCACAGACACACCTGGGGCAGCCCGATCATCTAATCAGATGCCAAACCACCTGGGTTTCCCTTTCAGCGGAAGAGGGATGGGTTCAGTGCAGACTGAAGCACTGAGAATAATGCTTTGCCAGCTGTCTGGGTATCCCTTAATCCAGTCAAGCTGACTCCCAAAATCAACCATTACACTCACTAGATATTAACTTGGAATTACTTGCTCAAAAATGGAATATATCACATCAAGATAGCAACAATACTTTTTTTAAAAAAAACCTATTAAGGGGTATTAATAAGTTGGAAAACACCTGTAATTTGGATTTTAATTAGTGTGGTAAAACCTATTTAAACCCATTTTATTATGTATGAAACAGTTTTTACAGCTTAAAAGCATTCTTATGTGGTCATTTAGAAACAAATAGAAAACCAACAAAAAAATTATAAAAATAAGACACAGGTAAATGTAAGAGCTAAAACTATAAACATTTTAATAGAAAGAAAAAATCTAACTATGGGTTAAAGATTTCTCGGGTATGGCTACAAAATTACAATCTATTTAAAAATTTAATTAGACTTCATCAAAATTATTTTTTTTTGTTTTTTGAAAGATACCATTACGAAAATGAAAGTCAAAACATTTTAAAAAACTTGCAAAACATATCTAATAAAGGAATTATATCTTAAATACGTAGGAATTCTTTTGACTTGTTACTAAGACTAATAACTAATAAAAAAGAGGGCAAAAGGTTTGAATAACACTTTGCCAAAGTGGCAATAAGCACATAATAAAATGCTTAAAATCATTAATCCTCAAGATAAATACACTCTACATTTAAAATGGGAAATTTTAATGATACATAAATCATACCTCAATAAAGCTGTTAAAAACTAAGACAGATTTTTTTTGAGTCACTCTTCTGTTATTGAGATATTTTATTATTGCTTAATTTTATTTCACCAATCTTCTCTTCTACTGTGTCTAATCCACTGTCTATCTACTGACTTCTTAATTTCAGTTATTGTATTTTTCAGTTCTGGAATTTCCATTTGATTTGTTTTTACTAACAGTTCTCTGTCGAAGCTCAGCATCTAGTCATCAACTTTTGGAAACATATTAATCATACTCATAGTCGCTTTAATGTCTTTTTCTGATCATTCCAAAACTGATCATCAGTGGGTCTGTTTCTCAGGTCTGATTTTTTCCTAGTTTTTTTTCCCCCTTAATTTGGCACTGTCTGCTGGCATGTCTATTAATTTTTATTGAATGCCAGATAATATCTGTAAACAATTACAGATGCTCAGCGTGATGTTATCTTGCTCCAGAGGGAATTTGCTTTTCTTCTAGGAAATAATTGAAGGGCAGGAATATCACCTTGATCCAACCATGGATTGAACTAATTTGAAGCTGATTTTCAGTTATGCAGGTTTAGTTTACTTTTTGCTTGATCATATTTCTAGGACGTAGTCCTTCAAGCATTTCATTAAAGGACTAGGATATTTACCATGGTCCCTTTTCATGGGTGGACTCTGAATTATATTTTTTCTTTTTGTCCCCCAGTGCTGTGAGACTGCCAAAATCTTCACTAACCTTCTTAACCTCTTAGCCAATGGCTTCTTCGTTCTTTTTTCCTACAATCAGTGCAATTTATAAAATTACAAATACTTTGAGAAAATATTGGCAGAAGCTAGCTTTTCTGTTGTTTCCTTTTCTCCAGAATTTTAGTCCCTCAAATCCTGGCTTTTTTCATCACCCAATTTAGTACTCTATTTTTGTCTTCCCAGCCCCATGAAATTGTGAAAAGCTCTAAGCCACGACCTTCTGCCTGGCATTTCAGATCGTACTTCTTACGAATAGGTTAAGTGGCAGAGAGTGCTCAGCTCTTCTCAAGATGTTTCTGCTTATTCCTATAACGTGGCCTCCTTAAATCCTGGCTTTCATAGGTGTACTCTGCCTACTCTTGGAGCTGATATTTTTTGTTTGTACTTTATCCAGGTTTCAAAGTCTTTAGCTAAACATTTGCTCTGATACAAGTAACTCTTTCGTAACCAGAAGCAAGAATGAGAATATCACTTAATAATTTATTGGAGACTGTAGTGAATTGAATAGTGACCTCAAAAAAATGTATCTTCCCAGAACCTCACAATGTGGCCTTATTGGGAATAAGATCATCCTTTCATCAGGTTGCCTGAAGAATCCTTTGTAACAGCAATCTTCTATTGAGAAACTATAGGGTACTGAGTCCTTGATATATTGCATTATTTAATCTTTAGTATAATCTGATTACTTGTACTACACCTAAGGAAACTGAATTTGGAAATGAATGATTAAATAGATCCAGGATTTATAGCCATCGATTCCTAACATAAAACACATATAATTTCTGTCACATCAGGCTGTGATTACCCATCATCTTAATATGTTTGACTTGTTTTGTTTTTCTGAAGTTAAACCTTCTATTTAATATACTATCATATAAAAGTGTGGTATGAACTTATCCAAGAATACATGCTTTCAGAAGTATCCCTTAGGTCAAAGGTAAATATTACCCACTGAGCAATCGGTATGGCTCTTGTTAGGGGGAAATGTAGTAAATATAAATGTAAAATAAAATTATTAATGTGATAAAAAATACTAAAGTATTTTCAATTTTTTTAAGTTCTTCCTAAAACATTCAGACTCAAAGCTCAATTTGGGTCACAATTTTTTTCCATTTTTTCTCTAGAATAAATTTAAATCAAGGGAGAAAATATTACTTTTTCATCTTTGTCTTTTACTTTCTTTTGCACTGGACACATCCAATTTAGAATGCATTTTCATTTCATGTCTTGTCAATACCCTTACTTTTGAAGCAGTATTTTTATTTTTACTTTGCCTCTAGCCCCCCCCCCCGCAACATGTTTTCTAGCAGTTTTTCTCTGCTGTTTGTTATTTTCCAACACACTGATCAGTTGTCATGTATTTGATCCCTGACTTCTGTTTGGTTTGTGGATAAGGGAGATGTGTGTTGGCAACTCTTTGGAACATCCTTGGTTCTCTGTTACAGAGCAAATTTTTAGTCCTTGAATATTTCTTTACAGTTAGTGAAGTCTAACTTTCTGGCTTGAGGTAAAAAGGCGTAAGAAGCCTTTTCCAAAAGACATGAAATTTCTCAAACATCAAAGAACTGTTAAAAAAAATGCGTTGATAAATCAAATACAATGAATCATAAAGTTTTCTTGAATATTATTTGAAATGCCTGTATATTTAAAAACAGGGCACAAGTAAACTGACTAAAAGAAAGTATTTGGGGTAATTTCACATGAAAAATACATTACAAATATCTACTACACTTAAATCATTTGGGCTTTCAATTTCTTATTACCAGAATTACCCATATTCATTTATTGCATCAAGTATCTCGCAATCTCTTCATGAGCTAAACACAGCTATTAAGCACACCCTTTAAACTCATCGGTGTTTTTAAGAATTTTGCAAATATTAACAAGGAAATTGATTTGAAGAAATCAAATCAATCATTTACCATCACCACTGTATAATTCTTAGAGAACATTCCAGTCTTCTTTTATACAACACCTACTGTTGACAATTTTGCTTTTAAGAACTTCTTGTGAAGCAACTGGATTATTTGTTCATTTGGATCTAGTTTTCTCTGTTGCATTTGTAGAAGGATATCTTTCTTTAAGCCCTTGCCTGGAATAGCCAAGCCCACTTTCCAGCTCTGTTGTTCACGTCCAGGTATTTTTATATCAATCACAATGGCTTCAGTTTTTCAGTGAGGCAGAAACTGTGCATTTTCTCAGCTCTTCTTCCCAAGCAGAATAGAGGTGCTAGTGAAAGCACTTTGGTAAGGCTCAAGAATAGAGATGCTTGCTTGTACTCTTTGAACTTACCTTTTTAGTGTTCCATGATCTTATTCTTTTGTGCTGGTAGTACAAAAGAAGTCAATAAAATCTCCTGTATAGACTTGCTATATAATGAATTTTCCCACTCTAAAAAATTATTTTTCTTGGTGTAGACATTTACATCTTTTATTTTACTTATCGATGTCTCAATTTTAAAGGTATTTATAGATTGTACTTCTATAGATTTTCTATTAGTGTCCTTTTCTTTTACTTTTTTAAAATTAGGAAATGAATATAAATACTGCCTGTGCAATTTGTCTTCCTTTTGTGTTCTAACTCTTCTATTCCATCTGGTATCTACAAAAGAAAGGCTTTCTGCTAGTTTCTTCACTTAGCTGAGTTCTTCTAAAACTAAAGAAATTCAAAAGGTTTAAATTGTTTTATTTCTACTTTTTAATCCTCACATTTTTCGATTGCTTATGTTATATGCTTGACTATTTTCTAAAATTATCTGACAAAGCTATTTCATTTAGTCAAGTTTACAAACCTTAAACAAAGAAATGTAAATATGCTAACAAAACAATTGTGCGATATTTTCAGCACAAATTCAAACTCTTCTGAGCAAAATTTTTAGAAAGTCAACGTAAGGAAAAAAGGGTTTAAAGAATCAAACATAAATGTTAGGCTCATATAATTTTAAAGTACAGTATATATGATGAAATCTTGATGAACTGTTACTACTATTCAAACTCCGGTGTATGTCAAGATAATTCGCTTATTCTTGACATTAGCCAGAGATTGAATTGACATTTGTATAAATATGCTTATTGTGGTAATTTTGAGATTATCTATAAATTTCTACTGTGTGTTCAACTTTGTAAAGTACAAGCAAAGAGTTTGTTAATTAACCAGGCTTATAAAGTATTACTCACACCCTTTTATTTCTGATAATTGCAGATCATTAGAGGTGCTTAAATTAGTTGCAAAATTAGTAATTTTCTATTTATGGTTCTCATATTTAACATTAAATGAATAAGCTCACATTTAATAAGCCTAAATATCTGATCTCAGCAAAGATAAAATTTTGGTCCAGATAAAGTAAAAGAAATGATAAGGGAAAAAAAGTTAGAGACTTTTAGAAAACCAAGCATGAAATACTTTTAAGTTATGAAAAAGCTAGGCTATGAGGAGAACTATATGATCTTGAAGTTGGAAAGGAAATTAATGATCTCAAACTTATTCCCTTCATTTAACTAGTGAGGAAAATAATGCCCTAAGAAGATGTAATGACTGACCATAAGCACACAGTAGCTAATGGTTAAACTCAGGTCTCTAATTCCTGGCTGCTATTGTTGTTGTTTTGCAATATCCGCTAGGTATTCCAGCAATTATAGCCAGATGATGAGAAACATAACTGAACAGAGAATATGTGCCTCTCACTACTCTTATATTATAATTTCTTTTGTTAATGACCTTCAGCTAAGTTTCAAAATAGTAATGCTTGGAAAGCTTCTCAAACATGAAAAGTCTTCAATACTTAGCATACTCTATTGACACGATGGTGATCTTATGTGTGCATGTTAAGTCTGCTCATCAGTACATCATAAATCCTTGAGACACTTCCAGTATATTCAGTGGTTAATTCCTCAGTGATACTGAACTACACGGGGACTAGATTAAAATGGTGTTTCCACATAGAATCAAACAGAATCAACCAGTTCCAAGATTCTTGTATGAAGTAAGGCTCCTAGAGGCCTCAGGTAGGTTAACATACTACTCCCATCATCTGTCAGCTGTTGGACATGTCTGAGTTCTAACTGCCTGTTGAATAAATATTGTTTAACAGCAGCAACAACAACAATTGCCTCAAAACCATGGATCTGAAATAAAGGGTTTCACAATCTCTTTCAGTTCTAGCATTCTCCGATAATCTTCCATATACTAGAATCATACACATCATCAAATGTGATAGTATATATCACAGAGTACAATAAATGTGTCAGGTACATTCCAAAGAATTTTGTATTGGTTATTTTCCTGTGAAAAATTAAAAGCTTAACTGCCAGTCAACTTTCTAATTGAATATTTAATGGTGAGAGAATTTTATTGAAGTTTAATATCGAGAAGAGTTAACATATTATAAATGTACAAACTCCTCAATGGATTTCCCAAACTGTGCAAAACCGTGTAACCAGTGCCCACATCAAGAACCACTATCCAGAAATTCATCTTGAGCCCCTTCCAGTCATTAACACCACCCATCCCAAAATCAGAACTACTTTTCTGAATTCTAATACCATAGATTAGTTTTGCTTTTTTTTCAACTCTATGTAAATGAATCATGCAGTATATATTATTTTATTTCTGTATTCTTATATTTGACATTATGTTTGTGAAATTAATCCATATTATTGTTGCATGTAGATATAGCTCATTAATTCTCATTTATCTGTAGTATTCTGCTGTGGGAATATATCATAATTTTTTCACCCTTGTTACTGCTAATGGGATCTTGGCAATTTCCAGTTTTAGGCTGTTATTCATGGTACTATTGTGAATACTCTAATATATGCCTTTTGTTGAATATATGCATGCATTTCAATCAGGTACATTCTTAGGAGTTAGAATGCTAGGTGAGAGGAACTTGTATGTTCAGCCTTACTACATACCACCATATAGTATTCCAAAGTGGTTATGCCTACTTATACGTCCACATTCTGGCCAATACTGGTATTTTTTGTTCTTTTCCTTTTTGCCATTCTGATAAGAATATTTTTTGCATCATACTTTTCAGGTTTACTTGACAGTCTTCTTTTGTAGAAAGTATCTTTATATCTTTTGCCAAGTTTTGCTTTGGTCATCTTTATTTTTCCTGTTGATTTATAGGAATCCTTTACATAGCCTAGATAGGAGTCCTTTGTTAGGTGGATGTATTGTAAATATCTTTTCCCTCTTACACATTGTCTTCTCACTCCCTTAATAGTGTCTTCTGATAAACAGAAAGTTCTAATTTTTAAAATTCTAGTGTAACAATTTATTTTTTATGGCAAGTTATTTTTGTTTCATGTTTAACAAATCTTGTCTATTCCATGCTGATGAAGGTATTCTACTAAACTTTCTACCAAAATCTTTAGTTTTACCTTTTACATTTACATCTGTAGTTCCTTTGGAAATGTGTGTGTGTGTGTGTGTGTATGAGTGTGTGCTTGTTAAAAGGCAGAATACATTTTTTTCTCCATGGATATTCAATTAACTCAGTACCCTTTATTGAAAATTTCACGCTATTTTCATTGCATTTCCATGACTCATTTTATGTACATACACTCACTGAGTTTTTTATGGAGAGTATGCATGAATTTATTAACATTATGGAAATAATTTCTTCAGGAAGAAATATTTTAAAAATTGAGAGAATCTGGATGTCTGGAAAGAAATTATAATTTTTTTACTCTGCATTCAATTTGCATATAACTATATTAAGTAATTTATGATATTCTTATGTCTAGGCATTTAGAACTCTTTAGGAAAATTCAATCTATCAAATAATTAACAATATTTCAGATCATTACCCCTTTCAAACTATGTGTATTGCAAAGAATAGGTAGTACTAATTTTCCCAGTATTCTATTCTTTGATATTGATTTCACAGTATTTTCCACCTTTGTGCACTATGAGGAATTAATATTACACCAAATAAAATTTTCTTCAGGATATCACTCCAGAGGAAGTAGACTTAGGTAGATCTTTTTCCACCATGAATTTGGTGGGAAAAATACAGCACATACTTTCTGAGCCCTAGTTTTCTACTCTGTAAAAATTAAAACATTAAAAAAAAAAATGAAAACAGGGGCCAGCCCGTGGCTCACTTGGGAGAGTGTGGTGCTGACAACACCAAGGCCACGAGTTCAGATCCCATATAGGGATGGCCGGTTAGCTCACTTGGGAGAGCGTGGTGCTGACAACACCAAGTCAAGGGTTAAGATCCCCTTACTGGTCTCTTTAAAAAAGAAAAAAAATGAAAACAATCATAATGCATACCCTATAACATCACTGTCATAATTATGTTAGATGTCTGTAAAGCACCTGCCCAAATAAAGAGGTGCTAAAAAAATAATCTTTTGAAAGAGAGAGAATGTGGGGAAATACAAATTGCTGGAGCTTGATAGTCAAATTGAGTAAATTCACATGCCACCTCTGCATTTTCAATTTAAAGTAGCCTTAACTCTTAGCTCATAGTTCACATCACTCCTCCTTTCCCAGAATACCTGAAAAATGCAGAAAATGATCCAACTAAAAATTCTGAAAACACAAAAATTGTCAATTTACTGGAATCATTAGAATTTGATTAAGAAAAGGAAAAAGAATTTTACTTATATTTACCTCATGAGAGAAAGTTAGGAAAATACTCTTTTCCATACCGTCTCTCTGCTCAAGACTCAGAGATCAAGGGTGGGTACCAATCAGAAAACTGGACACCTATCCTTCATCTTCTTGGATATTTTATTGTATTATATTGTACTGTGCTCTGCCATGTCCCATCACAAAAAATCCTATCCGGTATTGTATCATATCAAATTGTATTGTTTTGTATGAAGTGGCCAGAAAAATAATCTTGCCTTTACTCAACTTTATACCTACTTCTTTTTAATCTTTGAGTTCCTAGAACTCAACAGAGCAGAAAGTGAAAAGACAGAGTAGAGACAGAGAGGATGATTTCAGCACATTGAATCCTGGGAGGCATAGCATCCTTAAGCAAAGTTCTGAAGAAAGACCCTTGCCAGCAGTATTTGAAAATTGTAGTTTTTCATAAATTATACCAATTCTTAGTGCCAGAGAACTAGGCAATAAATTACCTACTTGCCAAGTCAGTCCAGTAGAAACACGCTGGAAAAATTATTTCTAGATTCCAAAAATTGGAACAAAAGCTGCGAGTCACAATCTGTCTTCCAGATAGAGATCAGAAAAGTCAGCTATTCGTAAGCAAGTAGATATTGAGCAAGATCAGGGACAATCCAAAATCTCAGTGTTGGGTGTAAATAGATTTATTCTTCTTAATGTGTTGATAGCTGAAAAAATATAATATATCCTGTAGCGTAAGCAAAAGAAAACATTACAACAGATACTTAGAAGAGAAAAAAATACATTTCAAAATTATTATTAAATATAGGCATAGGAAATTTATAATATTATTTGGAATTCTCAACACCATGCAATTAAATATAGCTATAAGGAAAAAAGGAGCAGAAAATCATAAGAACAGATCCAAATAGGACTAAATACTACTAAGATGAGATGGGAAAACTGGATAATATGCAAAGACCATTTTTTGATGGCAAAATTAAATTGTCCATTGGAAACAATCAAAGAGCAGAAATAGTACTGAATAAAGCTGAAACAAGATTCATTGGATATATTTGTGAACTGTTCTCAGAATCAAGAGGAAAAGCACAAAAGAATTTCAAATAACAAGAAAGTCATTGATAGATATAAAACACAGAGGGAAGATATAACATTAGATACTAATAAATTCATATTAACTTCCTAAGATGTGCTAATAATATTATCAGAAGATGCCATGATTCTCAGAAAATTTACCCAATACACTTACAGGTAAAATGCCATAATGTCTGCAACTTACTTCTAACTGGTTGAGCCCAACATGCACAAGGAAATGTGTGCATGTGGACACACACACACACACACACACACACACACACACACATCTATGTATAGATTAATCATGTGTGTCTGTGTACATGTCTGCATAAGTATATATGGGGGTATTTCAAAAAGTTTATGGAAAAATTGAATTAAAAGGTAACACAAATCTTTCCATGAACTTTTTGGAGTACCCTTATACATACAAACACACACACACACACACACACACACACACGCACGCACGCACACGCACACACACACACAGAGCAGGAGAGCAAGAGAGATGAAGCAAATGTTGCAATATATTATCAATATGTGAAATATGTGAAAGGCACATAGATGTTTTTCTTATTCTTTCCACTTTTTAAATAAATGTTATATTTTTAAAATTAAAATATGGAGGGAAATTTTGTGGTGTAAAAGGAGTTATGTTCTAACCAAAATTAAGGGAATGAAATTTATATAATTCAAGCAAAATTTTGAATTATAAATAAAAAGTTTTTAAATCTCACAGATTCATGGGAGCAAACAAAACAAATTATTTAAAAAATCAAGGTGATAGGGGGCCTAGGGCCTCGGCCATTCCCCCCTGACACCCACACCCAGCCCAGTGACGACCACCTCACCGAGCCACTGCAGGAAGTACCCCAGGCTCTCCCAAGCTGGGGTGGTAGGGAGCTGAGGGCCTTGGCCAAACCCACCAGACACCTGCAACCAGCCCAGTGATGACCACTGAGCTGCCACAAGAAGTGTCCCAGGCTCCCGAGCTGGGGTAGTGTGGGGGCAAGGGCTTCAGCCACACCTCCCTGACAACTGCACCCAGCCCAGCAATGACCAAGACACCACTGGAAGCCCCCTGGTCTCCCCTGCAGGAATGAGGGTGGTGCCATAAGCCTCAACCACACCCCTCCTCCTTCCTCCTTCTCCCACCCTATTTCTTTCCCCCTTTTTCCTCTCCCCTCCCCCCAATTGCTCTACAACAACATCATAGGATGTAAAAAAAAATGATATTAACAAATAAATAAACTTAAATAAAAGATAAATACATGCTTGATCTCAGATTCTTCCACTGCAGTGCTAGAGGCTGGAAGATAGTGGAAATGTCTACACATTATGTAGCTTATTATTCTTTGGTGAACATAAATGAAAGCATTCACATGTACTAAATCAATTAAATACTTTCCATTCTTAAGGAAAAAGAGGAATTCAAACTAACTGAGCAAGAAATCACAAGAGAAGAAATGACAGAAAAGATTTGATGGTTATTACCACAATATAAAACTAATGTTATAATTGTCAATAAAATGCAGGATGCTATGGTAAAAAATAATTTGTAACAAAAATTGCAACAATAGACACAAACTGAGATTCTATTAAAAAGCTGAATGAGAGGGAAAGAAAAAATGAATAAAAAAATAAAAGTTAGAAGGTGCCATTTTACTCTTGAGTTTGATCATCAACAAACTATCACTGATATAATACAAGGGGTCTTCAAAAAGTTCATGGATTCATATTATGTTTTAATTCAATTTTTCCATGAACTTTTTGAAGTACCCTCATATATCACTGTTATATTAAATGTTTGTTACACTGAGAAAAATTGTTAAATTTTTTAAATGCCTACTTTTAAAATCAATACACAAAATAGAAAAACATCATCCAAAGAGCAGAGGAGAGAATAGGTAGAAAATGAAGGCATTAAAAAAAATGATGGCATACACCAAGATTACAGAACTTGGACAAAGCATAATGTTGAATGCTCTAGTGGAGAGGAGACAGGTGTAATCTGCCAGTCCATGTAGTAGGATCCTCAGTCCACAGAAGAGCAATGTGTAGCTCAGAGCAAAGGAAGTGAAATAAAAAACATCACTGTCGGAACTGGAAGTGGAAACTGACTTTTTGAGACCCAGTACTCTATGCAAACTGTACTTCTTATATATTAAACTGTACTTCGTACATATTGGGTCTTCTTATCTATGTATTTCTCCATCCCTTTTGAAATGTAATTCCATCAAAGCCTAGAAGCTCTATCTTCTTTCATGTATACCAACTTAATAAAAGCTATTCCTTTTAGATATTCATTTATCTTCTAGTTCTCAGACCAGATTTCGTTCTTCTCATGCCTTGAATATCTGCAAAGAGCAAGCATCGACTTCAAAGGGAGGAGTCTTTCCTATTAAGACAGGCAGTTCTCTGAGACTAAGAGCATGACTGCTAGTGATCATTTTAGGCAAAATTGCGTCCCACTTTTCTTTAATTATATATTTACATATATATTGATTACACCTCAAGTTTTAACAAAGGCAACAGAGAAACAAGAACTTTCTAAATAAAAATAAAAACATGCATATACTCATCTGAATTTTTTAGATTGCTTAAAGAAAACAATAGACCATTTAAAACTACATCATATGTTCCCTGTTCAAAATTACCATGTATACACAAATTTTAAAACTCTAAATTAAATTTAACATTTTACATTTTTGTTTAGAGTCTCATATTCAAGATTATTTACAGCTTCATATTATTTTATAATGTAGAATTCAATGAGAACATATCTTTATAAGATAAAATATTTTATTTTAGCCTTATGTTAATTGGTATTAAATAATCACAGATACATTTTATAAATATTTTATGATTAGCTGTTGGAACTTTGTAACAGCCTGAACAATAAATCTGTTTCAAAACTTTAAAAATATCTTTTTTAAAAAAAATAAAGATTGTTAAAATAGTTTTATGCTTCATATAATTTTTTAAATGCTATAAAAATGGAAATTTGCCTCATATTCTAATGTTCTAAGCCAAAGGTACTATATTTTCTAAAAAGAAAATTAAATTCAAATAAAGGATAAATGCAAATGATGTCAGAGGTAGAGCCGGGGGTCCAAAAGCCAGCTTCAACCCACCCCATCCTCTTATCAGGCTCTTTACTCCACTACACGAAAGAATTCAAGGGCAGAGTCGCAGTAGTGGGAACACGATTAATATAACAGATAAGAAATACAGGTTCCACAGAGAGAGTGCAGTATAGCTCCAGAGACTGAAAAGGGCCCACACCAAGTTTAACACAAAAGTAAGCTCAGTACAGATATCAAGACTAACACAAAAGCAAGAAAAACATACTTAGAGTTCAATACCAACTGCAGGTTGACCCAAGAGAGTGAGCAGCCTGCCTGCTGAAAGTAAGTTTGATATGAAGTAAAGCATACACACCTCAGCCAGCAAAGTGTGAGTTGACTTCAGGAAAGTGAGCAACAACCTTGCTTTCCACTGGGATTCTGCTTTTATAATTTCTTTATCTAATAAATATTCAATTAAGGGGGTGGCTCCCAGTTACGTAACATTTAGTATTGCACATGCTCAGTCAATCCCTCCCTGGAGCATGTTCATTGGTCAGACCCTATCACATGCACCAGGCATATTCAAGAATATTCTGTGCTTTCTATTGAACATGCCTAGCCACTGGATTTGCATAAGCCAGCCTCTTGTGTTCTCATTTTCCCAGTGTTGGTGCTGAAAGTAGGTCTAGCTTGCAACAAGAGCTTCCCCCCAAGGGAGAGCTCAGAGGAGGGGGCCTGAGACCTCAGGAAGTGGCTAGAAACCCAGAGGCATGTCCTGAAACCCAAGCCCAGGGAAACTGAGCACCTCCTGTCTCACAAATATTTCCAAAATGATATGGAAATAGTTGAATGCTAAAATTCTAAATACTTAGAATTCTAAAGTTGTTCACAAATGATCAGTTCTGTTATGTGTATGTGGAAGCACCTAACAATGTAATAATGATATTATTTTTCAAAAAAGTATTTTCATAATTTTGCCATCTTCTGATTATATTAAAAAACCAAGTCAATATTTTATATAAATAATTCATATAAAATATGGTAAAACCTACCCAAAAGTATAGTCTGCTGCACATTGGAACCACTATTCACCTGAGTTCAAGTTATTTTTAGAAATACAATCACTATTTTCATTCAAACTTAAATGTGAAATCTGTAATTGTATTAATTGAAAGAACACCAGTAGTATCAGATTTATATATGAATTCTGCTTTAAGATTTTTATCTCAAAAAACTTTTGTAGCATATTATTTTATGTTCATCCTTTATTTTTTTGCTGCATTTGTCTACTCTGCCTATTTTAATTAAATCATCATTGCACTCTGATGTTTTTGCTAATTTTGGATGATAGATCTATCAGTTTGTTTATAAAAGCTAATTGGAAACAAGGCATTCATTATGTTGTGCCTGATAATCTGCTCACTTAATTATCACAGGGCAGTTACTGTAGGTGCATCTCTGTTATCATCAGGTTTTTATAAATAACTGTGTTGACTGATTTTCATTGACAGTGTAGTCTTTATACTTATAGGCACCAAAGTCTTGTCACTTGTGCTATCTTACAAAATTCTCTCCTAATACACAGAACATTATGTTTTCAAGAAAACCTACATCTCAGTCATTTCTTTAACAAATCTTTAATACACAGATACGTATTTGGGTAAATTAACAAATAGGCTACTATTCCCAAAGTACATTGCATTCACTGCCACAATCAGCTTTCCTAATGAATTGCCTACATTTGTTGCCTGGCTGAAATCTAGGTTTCAAAATTTTTTTTTTTTTTGTCTTTTATTTCACTTATTATATTCCAGGCCCCCTGCATACACACACACACACACACACACAGTCATTTTGATGACAAATAAGAATATATATGAACACATATATGCATATATAGGAGTATATATATTTCACCATCAAAATGACCCATATAGTAGTTTCTACTAATATTTCCTTTATATAAACAGGGCAATGGAAGCAAAGAGACATCCAGTGATTTGCCTAAGGTCACAAACAGTCAGTAAATGGTAGAGACATTATTTGAGCCAAGGCTGTTCAGCTCCATATTCATGCTTATACTATATGAGGGTACTTCAAAAAGTTCATGGAAAGATTCATATCCTCTTTTAGTTCTATTTTTCCACAAACTTTTCTAAAGTACCCTCATATATCATATACTATATAGTATATTATACATCTAGTATATAGAGATTATAGTATATGTTTATACTATGCTATACTGTTTACTGTTTTTATTTAATTTTTTGTTTATTATTAGCATATTCATTCTTACAAACCATGATATTTCTTTTTGCCCTTTCCCCGACCTATCACTTCCCAAATCCTCTACTTCCCTCCCCCCATCTCTAGTATCCTTAGATTTGCTCTCTCCTTCTGAAAGTTCAACATACTGTGGTCTTTTCTTTCTTTCTTTCCTTCATTCCTTCTTCCTCTCTTCCTTCCTACCTAGCAGCCAGTTATAAATGAGAACTTGTGATATTTCTGTTTCTTTATGTGGATTATTTCACTTAACGTAATTTTCTCCAGACTCATTCATGTTGCTGCAAATGGCAGTTTCATTCTTTTTTATGGCTGAGTAGAATTCCATTGTGTGTGTGTATCGCATTTTCCTTACCTAGTCATCCTTGGATGGACACTTAGGTTGGTTCAATATTTTGGCTACTGTAAATAGAGCTGCAGTGAATATGGGAGTGCAGGTGTCCCTTTAACATGATGATGTCCATTCCTTTGGATATGTACCCAGTAGTGGGATTGTTGGATCATCTGGTAGTTCTATCTGTAGTTAATCGAGAAACCTCCGTACTGTTTTTCATAATGACTGTGCTAATTTACAGTCCCACCAACAGTGTAGAAGAGTTCTCCTTTCCCCACATCCTTGTCAGCATTTGTTATTCTCGGTCTTTTTAATAATGGCCAGTCTGACTGGGGTGAGATCATATCTCAATGTGGTTTTGATTTGTATTTCTCTGATGACTAGTGATGCTGAGCATTTTTTCATGTACCTGTTGGCCATTTGTATGTCTTCCTTTGTAAGATGTTTGTTCATCTCCTTTGACCATTTTTTAATTGGATTACTTGTTTTTTTACTGTATAGTTGTTTGAGTTCTTTGTATTTTCATTTGTATTCATTTCTAAGTGTTTTCTGTTTTTATTATGATTTCTTATTTCATTAAAGAGCTATTTAGAATTATGTTATTAAATTTGCAAACATTTAAAATTTATTCCTTTTTTTTTTTTTTTGGTTTTTGCTTGATGATCAGAGAACATAGTGTCTATGGTACATGTTCTTGGACAACAATTGTGTTCCAGATTTTCTATAGCTTGACTAGTTTTCCCTCTGTTTAATACAGTTGTTTCTAACAGCATTGCCTTAAAATTTCCTATGATAATAAATCGTAAATTTATCAATTTTCTATGATAGTAAATCAGTAAATTTATCCTGTTCGAAACTTGCCATTGAGATAAAGTCTGACACCCTTGCAAGGCTCTGAATGGTCTGACCAACACTTTTCTGTCCAGCTTCATCTCTGCCACTCTGCTTCACAGTTTACATTGTAAACACTAAACTCTTTCAATTTCCAAATCATACTATATTCTCTCTTGCCTCTAGAGCTTGATTTAATAAGTGTTCCTACTCCTGTCATCTGGTTAGAGTTTTCAGTTTAGTGACCCCCAAGAATCCCTTAAGTCTGAGGAAGGGGACCCCATCATAATTATTCCCTTTGTCATAATATGTTGACACTCTTTTTCAGTTCCCTTCGATGTGTATTTCCTGAAGGTATGGACAAAGTCCATCTTCATTGTTGTGACATAACACAAAATTTGATACATGGGAGGTTCTTCATACACACAAAAAAATTGAATGAATTAAATTTCAACACTGGAATCAGAAGATAAACACAGAGACCCAAAGATATAATTTCTTTCTCATTTTTAAAATAACCACACATTCTATGACAAAAAACAAAGAAATTTGTTTAGAGGTAAAAGAAATACTTATTCAAAATTATTTAAAATGTAGGCTTTTAATTACATACAGCTCCTCTGATATGCAGCAGGATGATAGCCACCAAATCTTGAAGATAATAAAAAAGAAATACATTCACCACTAAAGCTTTACTTCTCTTAGGTATTGATTCCTTTTACACTTTTAAGAATCTCACCTTTGCTGCTCATTAGAAAGAAAAAATAATTCTAAGACTGAGAGTGTGTTTTCTGCATTATCCTGCAGGATTAAAAACTCTTTCCACTTAGTAACTTTCTTAAAACTAATGGTTTCTTTTATATATATATATATTAAAAAAATTGACAAACACCTTTCTCTACAATGTTTCACCTCCGTAACAGCCTGAGACTCAAAAAAAAGGTTGGGGCCCTAAGTGGATAATATTATAACACATGCAAAAAAAGGACAATGAGGAATGTCATTCCTGACCTCAGTTGGTCAGCTTATTGTATATCATCTTTCTTTTAATTCAGGAGCTACTCAGGTACTGTTTTCCATGTGTCTCATTTTGAATCATTCTCGGTAATTTACTGCTATAATTTATAATCACATAGAGTACCACAGGTTAATTAGAGAATCTTCAGTGTAAAAAACGTATTTTCCTTTTGTTCATTTCAATGATGCAGCCTTTATTTCATTTAGCACTCTCTAAATTTTTCTGCTATAGAAATGGTAAATAGACTGGCTCAAGCTGAACTACCCATAATTTTATAGGCCTCTTTCTTAACCCTTATCTAATTTCTTTTCAAATTTATAAAGCTAGTTCTCATATCTTTTGTAGTACATTGCAGTTTCATTGACCATAAATTCTATTGTTGTCGATGGAAAAAAAATTAAAAACTAGCATTTTGCATTCATAAAAGTATTCTAACCTTTTCTATAAAAAAGAGTTTCACAAAACTGAGTTTGGTGGAAAGTGTGCGTACTTTATAATTAACCCCACCCAACACATGCACATACATACATTATCATTGCTTTCCCATAAAATTATAAGTTTTTTTATTAAATGGAATCTGGCTTCAAAAATATCTCCATTACTAATAGTAGAAAAATACGTTCTTGTAACCATTGAAAAAAAGTTCTTTAATGGCTACTCCTCTGGAAA
This sequence comes from Cynocephalus volans, assembly GCF_027409185.1. Taxonomy (NCBI): domain Eukaryota; kingdom Metazoa; phylum Chordata; class Mammalia; order Dermoptera; family Cynocephalidae; genus Cynocephalus; species Cynocephalus volans. Next base: position 58,027,472 of record NC_084466.1, read on the forward strand.
AGAAATGAACCCATTCTTTACTTAAAACAGGCACTTCTCATACAGAACTAGTTTTCATAACATAAATTGCGATAATGTGATTAATTTCTTAGAGAGCATTGTTAGCTAATGCAGGCTGCTTTTGGTTATACTTCAATATGGAAGTTGAAATCAATATAGAAGTTAAGATGAGGAACTAATATCTCTAAAATAGGGAAAAAAATAGAGTATAAGTGAATTGACTTTTTTGAGTTGATTTATGTTTCATTATAACAGATGATAATGGATTTTTAATCATTATAGCTTTGACAATAGGAACAAAAGGCCAGTACCTTCAAATAAAGCTAGATGAAAACACTGGATTTTCTTGGTGATATTTAGATTTTAAAGATGTCCTCTCAGAATTACTAAAAGTAAAAGCAAGCCCTTTTATTTTCAAAATTCTTTCAATGTAAAATAATGTTCTTGCTGTGAATCTGAACTTAGAGACTAGCCACCAACCCCCTTTATTTTTTTATTGAATAAAGAAACAAGGGATTTCTTAGAAAAGCAACTCTCGCATTATCAATAGCAGAGGCTGGAAATCTGTTGTAAGGCTTAGTAATTAGGACAGTCTCTGGAGTCAGATTGCCTGGGTTTTAAATCCAAACTTCCTTATACACAAGTGACACAGTCTTGGGTAAGTTGCTTGACCTCCTAAACTTAATATCCAACTGTGAAATAGGGATGATAATAATCCATATCTCATAGAGTTGGTGTGAGTACTAAATGAGCTAAGTACTTAGTGTAGTATCTAGTATGTAAGTGCATAACATATCTTAGTTATTATATCTATTACAAAATTTAAAAATTACAACTTTGAGTGTAGTTTCCCATGTTAACAATACATAATCGCTACTTAGCTATAGCGTTTTAAATAAATGGTCAACTATAAATTCAGATAAAAATTGAAATAAGTACTTGATAATATTTTTAACTCTCTCTTTCTCATCTTTCAAAACTCTCTTTTTCTAAAACTAATTAAGTAGCTTAAAGTTCTTCACTGATGCTACTGTGAAATACAGTGTACATGCAGAGGAGGCGATGCATTGTTGTCAAAAATCCAGTTGCTGTGGACACCTGCTGCAATCGAGGTGGAGTCCCCAAACATTGGTTCGGACATTGAGGCATTATACATGGAAGGTATGAAACATAAGTTCTTCTGGGAAGAACAGGGCCAGCCTCTCTAGCAGCTCAAAAATATCTTGAGAGAACCAGGAAAGGAGACTAGTTTGGCTTTTATTGTGGTTAGCAGGTTGGGCTAGGTAAGGGTTTTCTCATGTATGGTTTGAACTTCCCACCAAGCTCCAAAGGAGGGAGTAGCAGGTTTTCTTATAAGCTTGCTCAGATGCGGAGAAAAGGGGAAAGGACAGTGGCAGGACTGGAAGGCTCAGCAGTGAAACATCAGAAATGGAGTCACTCTCTTCAATCACAGTCTCTAATTTTGCAGAAAAGAAAAACAAAAAATCAATGAATAAAATTTTCTCAATTTTATTTCCATGTCATATTTTTTAACGCATGCCTTTTCTTACTATTTGCCTGTATCTGTTCTTTTTTTTCTTTTTAATTTTAGGACAAGTTATATATGTTACTAATATAAATTTGACATGCCAGGAATTACGGGATTCTCCAAGGTGCACCATGCTTCTCAAATGTTCTGCCATTTAAACAAAATAGAGAACTATGGAACCAGGTAAACTATTAAGCAAATTTCTTCCAATTTATTTGTTCATTCATTTACAAAAATTAAAAATTAAAGCAAAAGTTGTGGGGATGCTGAGAAGGAAGTGAAGCTCAATCCAAAAAGAATGAGCTAGTTTTTTTGTTTGTTTGAGTTTTTGTTGTTGTTTTTGTTTTTATTTAAAGTATCATCTTGATTCCTTTTCCTGTCAAGACTTAGGGATTAGTGTAGGTGAACTGAGGGAGTCAAGTCAGAGGATGCTCTTTCTATATTGAAGCATGGAGGGAATCTGACCCAAATTAGAGCTTCACATGCCCATGTATTGGGTAAAATGATTAGAGAAGCCCAGACATTATTCTGCCCCAGCATGGACAGGCTATACATCTAAGGATGGAAACTAGCACATCTCGGCAGTCCTAGGGACACTTAGTGTTATGCAGATTGCTGGAATATAAAAACTTGTGGAGAGAGCCAGCTTCTTGGACCAAAAAGCAATGGAACCTGAAGGATTTGGGTTTGAGATTTAACAGACATTTGTAAATGGATTCATAGGAAAATAAACTAATATTATACAGATTACCTAGATTACCTAGCCTTATGTAAATTTGCATAATACAGTTTTCCGTAAGAGTTATGAAAGATGGATATAATTTCATTTTGATATTTTAGAAGATTGTGTCTTCCAGCATTCTAATTTTACATTTTTTTTTTTTTGGAAGAGTTTTAAGTGAGGTTAAAAAAATCTATATAGCAATGATTCATGAATAAAGTTGGAGTCAGGCAAAAACTGACTGAATAACTAAGCTGAAAATGAGTCTTTTTCTTTTTGCCAGTAGTTTGATCTAAGCTATCTGGTTATTCTAAAAACACTATAACATTGTAATATAGCCTATGGCATCAATTTTGAATCCAAGAACTGCTACGGAATAGACTCTGTATGCTCGTTCTTCTATTCTCCACCGGAGCCTGTAACTCCCAGAGAAATCTGGGTCTTGATGTGAGAGCAGACTTGATATCTTTGCAGAAGGGACATTGGAGGATGCCAAAGGAAAAGGAACAGGAGGAATCACCCAGAAACCAATTTTGACTAAAGAGTAAGCATCCCCAGGGAAGAATAAGTTGCTGGAGAGACATGAAGAAGTCTTTCTGGTTTATCATGGAATGCCTACAGAAGCATTCAATAAATAGCATAGATAAAGGAGAGAGGAAGAAGGGAGGTCCAACATAAGCAGCAAAGGATCGGAAAACGAGACAATTTCTAAAATACATCTTGGTCCATGTAATAAAAAAGTGTTTGAATGAGATTCCATCCACATTCTCAGGCCATATGTTTGCTTTGATTAGTTTTACTGTCCTATTTTGAAGATTATCATATATATTCTCTTTAATTCTACTTGGGCTATTCTATCTGTCTGATGCTTCAGATGTACCTTATATCTTGGAACCAATGCTGGAATGTTTGAGCCCAAAGACAAGAAGAATACCTGCAACTGCACTATCTTCATTCCTTTAATATAGTATTTATTTTATTTTATATTCTGAATTGTATTTGAATTTCTGAATCAATTCTCCGAAGCCCTGAATAGGTAAGTGGGTGGTTAATGAGGTAGAAATGTATTGTGTTTCACCATAAAGAATATCTAGCACTAAAAAAGAAGAAATGGGGGGTTAAGGTATAAAATCCAATATTTGTATTAGAAAAAAGAGAACTAAGAGTTAAGGGAAAAGAAGAATCACAGTCAAAATAATAAAGGGAGAGACAGAGAGAGACAGTTGCCAAGGCACAGTATTTGGTCCTAAAATTTGGTAAGGGGTGAAGAAAACTAACAGTACCAAGTCAAAATGTCTTGCTGAATTTTTCTGAGCTCTGGTATAAAGATATTCTAGGAAGAATTAAAGGTATGCTATGGTCAGGCACAGAGGAAGAATTTCCCTGACACAAACATCAAGAGGATTAATTAAATTAAAAGTAAAAAAATAAGATACTTCTTGTAAAAGTGGTTTAAAAAAAATAGTACCTAGGATAGCCTGGGGTGTAGGAAAAAAGACAGTTTATTGTTCTGCTTTTATACAATTTACATGACATTTTGCCATAAATATTCAGAGATTTTAAAATGTACATATCTCTTTAAACAGTGTTTTCCCTCTAGGAATTTTTCTTATTAAAATTAAGATGAATAGAAAAAATGATTTATCTGCCAGAAAGATCACATAGTAGTATTTATAATAGTGAAAAATTGGATATAACATAAATGCTGAACAATAAGTGATTGGTTCAATAAATTATGACACGTAATTATGTACAATTATGGAACATAATATATTGGCATGTGCATAAAATAGACTGCTATGAAACCATTAAAATCACACTGTAGGAAATTACTGAATTATATAAAATACTCCAGATATCAAATAATAAAATGAGTTATAATATAATATGAACAGAATTATTCTTATTTATAAAAAGTAATTTTCATACATATTTAAAATAGCTCTACAATAAAACCTTGAGCCATTATTTCCGTAAGGTTAGATTACAGGTTATTTATTTTTCTTCTTCATGCGTTAGTGTATTTTGCATAATGCTAAAATAAATATGTGGGTTTTACCAGCATTAATTTTTTTTAAGTAAGCATTATTTACAAACTACAGAAGGACAAGGCTACATAATTCTACTTATATGAGGTATCAAAAATTGTTAAATTTGTAAAAGCAAAAAGTAGAATGATGTAACAAAAAGTAGAACAATAGTTCTCAAGGTTTTAGATACCAGATAATAAAGAAGAGTGATCCCTGAGAGACCGGAAACAAATGAGGTGAGTCCTGCACTTGTTCCATGTTGCTACCTAAAGATGGTTTCTAGGCCACGGTGCAGAGAGGGGAACCCAGGCAGAGCATAGCAGACACTCAGAGTTGAGGAAATGGAGTTGGGAGTCCAGACATAAGGCATCTAGAGCTCACAGGATGAGTACTGAAGAGGGATGGCTGCCCAGAGAATTCTTTAGATCTTCAGAGCATTCCCTGGGAGTATTCAGCTGACTGCTGATCAGGCCATGCATATAAAGATGCCACACACGGCTGGGAAATAACCACACAAAAGGGTTAGAGGAAATAATTCCTGATGATTGCACAGGAATAAAAATAGTGCCTTTTCCACGAGTAGAGTAGAACTCTCCGAATTTGTGGTAAATTAGGAAAAGTTTCCAGAAATGTTTTGCCATGGCACCAAAGCAGTAACTAAATGACCGCATTAGCAAAAAGACAGATCTGAATTCAAAAAAGCCTCATTTTCCACTTTAAAAATCTAGAAAAAGTAATGCAAATTAACCTAAACTAAGCAGAAGAAAAAGTATATAAAAATCAACAGAAATTAGTGAGACAGAAAAAATTAAAATGAAAACAAAAAACTCAACGAAACCAAAAACTGCTTTTCTCAGAATTTCAGTAAAATTGAAAAGAATATGCTACACTGATCACTAAAAAGAGAGAAAGCACACAAATTACCAATATCAGGAATACAAGAGGTGATATGACTACTGATTCAATAGATATTAAAAGAAAAATCCGGGAATATTATGAACAATTTTATGACATTAAACTTGCCATTGTAGATGAAATTGACAAAATTCTTTGAAAGAGAAATAAGCAGAGCTCAATCAAGAAGTAGTAGATGACCTAAATTGACTCATATCTACTGAAGATATTAAATTCATAGCTAAAAACCCTTTCACAAAGAAAACTTCTTTATAATACCCCTCTCAAGCATAGATACAAAAAAAAAACTTAATCAGAATTTTAGCAAATTGACTTTTAAAACATGAGGATAATACATCATAACCAAGTGGGTTTTATCCCAGGACTGCAAAATTAACTGAACATTCAAAAATTGATTTTCAACAAAGATAAAAGAGCAGTGGAGTGAAGAAAGGGTAATAGTTTTAACAAATTGTGTCGGAAAAATTGGGTTAAAAAAATTTTTGATTCATATTTTGTATCACATCCCAAAATTATCTTAAAATGGTCTGTAGACCTAAGTGTAAAACCTAAAGCTATAAAACGTCTGTAAGAAAACATGTATAGGATACTATTTTTGTGACTTGCGTTAGGCAAAGATACCTTAGACATAAAACCAAAGGCATAATTCATAGAAGAAAAACATGATAAATTGTACTTCATCAAAATTAAGAACTTCTGTCCTTTGGCAGACGATATTAAGAGGATAAACAGACATTCTACAATCTGAAAGAAAATATCTGATAAAGGACTTGTATCCAGAATATAGAAAGAGTCTACATATACCCTAAAACTCTTAAAACTCAGTGCAGCTCTGATATGCCATTATTAACTTCACTGATTTCTCAGTGGACTATATTCATGTTCTAATAAACGAAACAGTAGCTACCTTTTACTGAGCACTTTTATACCAGTTATTGAGCTAGACACTTCGCATACATTGTACTATGCAATGCTTGCAAAAAGCGTATGTTAGTATTTTGTACCTGTGTTACCCATGAGGAAAGTGAGGCTTAGAGAAGTTATGCAACTTGCCCAGGAACACTTTGTAGTACACTTGGTGTTCAACAAGCCAGTGCTTGTAACAGCTGTACAGTGCTAGCATACTATATTTTAAAGGTGTTTCTAAAACAGTACAGTGCTGCCAGATCTCTAACTCAACCCACGGATACCTCCCATGAACCTATGAGTAAAAATAATCTTGAGAAAGAACCTTGGTTTTAGAAAATAGATGGAAACACAGTGAGCAGTAACCATGAGATGAATCTAATATCCAAGTCTAGGTCACAAGAAGGCAATCAGCTTTTCTACAAGTCCTCTCTATTATCCAGGTTTTCTATTTTATATTCTCAAATATAGTTATTTTGCCTGGTTGATTTTACCTCTGAGTCCAAACTTTTTTCTTGCACTGTATTGTGGACTCATGGTAAGTAATGACTCAGTAATTCATCACTTTTATGTGAGATTGATCTATGAACAGTAGCCCAAAGTCTGTCTCTTAAGATCTGTATGATCTTAGACAAGTCATTTAATCTCTCTGAGCATCAGTGTATTCACAATTTAATGGCAATATACATTTGAGCAATCTACTTCAGCAGAATCTACTCAGAAAATGTATATTAAATGCATTGAAAACTATGAAGCTCTATAGAATTGTAAGAACACACCGTAAATTTTTGTTTGTTTGTTTTTTCCTCTATATTGTCTTGATGACCTTCTATGTGTAGTTTTCAAGGACAGACACAAGAGTCAAAATTATCTGGTGTAATTTATTTCCTAAGTTTTGTTTTTCCTTGAAAAAGCTCTGATAAATTGCCCATAGTTTACAAAACAAAGACTATTTTCTTTTATCTACTAAATTTCATAGCTTTCATCTTTCAAAGTATTGTTCAAAATTCAGTTATCAGCCTGTCCAGTAAGTTAAATTTCTTGCATAAAAATGAATTTGATACATTGCCCCATAAAACACAAAACACTGGTATTGTTCTGTACATACCTTATTACTTTTTTTGGTAATAAAATGTAATGCTAAGCTCTTGAGCTCTTGAGTTGGAGACCTGAGTCCAAACAATAGTTTCATTTATCAGTAATGTGACTTTGGTCAAATGAAATCTCTTCTAAGACTTCATTCCCTTGTCTGTAAAATGCAGATAATAATAACATTAAACTCATAAGATTCTGAAGATTAAATGAAATCTATAACATAAAACAATTACTCTGGTGCCTGCCATAGATAAGAGTTCAATAGATATCAGGCAGTATTACTCATTAATATCATGGCATGCACTTCACAGTCATACAATAAATTGCTATCACAACTACATGTTTCTATCTTTTTAAAAATTTTTCCCTTTTTTTTTCCCTTATCATATCTTCCTTATAGTCTACAATCCCATATCATCTCTCAATAACAATGTCTTCTTGTTACTATTTCTATTTTTCTGTTAATAAACATTTCCAACAAAAAAAAAATTCTGAAAGAAATTCAGACTGGTTTTTTTAATGGAACTCAATAGAAAGTTCCACTGTGCATTAAATTTCCATTAATACAGCAATATCATATCTGCTCAGCCTGCCCTATAATTCTGAGACACCTAGGAATGATCTCTAAGTCTTTGAATTTTTAATTGATGTCCTTATGTTCCTCTAATTTGCATGGCCAGATCAATGCTTCCTTATGTTCTTCTAATTTGTTGTAACAACAACATTTGGTGAATGTTTTAGAAGTTTTAGTAGATTTTATGGAATTGTGCCCATGTAATTATGCAGCTATATTCCTGCAATCGTTGTATAATTTTATCTTTTACAGCTCGTTTTTCCATAGCCTAATGTCCGCTTTAATCATGTGACCTACTTTGCTAATACTTTCTCCCTCAGCCTTACACATACATGAAGTTTATTTGGTCAGCATACTACTTATCAGGGGTAGATTCACCTCAGCCAAGCTCACGAGAACTGATCTATAAAACTGGGAAGATAGTTTACAAATTTCCAAGGAAAATACAACTATCACATAGCTCAGGATATTGGCATTAACATAATCATTACATTCTCTCATTGACACTACGGAGAGAAGAGAAAATCAGATGCAATAGGGAAATTATGTTTACAAATATAAAACAACTTCAGGCTTTGTGAAGAGGGTGTTCTCTCCCTCTCAAGACCTACACAGGCAGCAACATTGCAAACAAAGTTAGCTTAACAAGCCAGGGATCACAGCAATGGAAGTCAGAGAAATTAAATGGTTAGGAGGACCAGAGGAAAAGACCTATCAATGAAACCTGTTTCTGAGTCTGATGGCTAAGGTTTCCTCTTCTATGATAGTGATTTAAGTGCTTTAATAAGCCCAGCAAAAGGGGATTGGGATCTTTCTCTCTCTCTCTCCCTCCCCCCCCCCACACTTAGCTGAGCCTCCTTCTCATGAATATAGTTTTTCTTAACTTGTACTGAAACATTCAATCCAGGTCATAATTAAATCTCCTTATGGCAATTTTGCATTGTTCTGCTCTGATCTGACATTTATTGATTTTACAGTTTAACTCCCTGAATATATATAGTCTTTCTTCCTTCATATCAGTTTCTGGGGAAAGCCTCCTTTAAATTTAGGTGAAGATTCCAAACTCATAAGAGTTTAGCCTAAGAATATTAGCCATCTCACAGGAATGTTCTCTTTCTTAAGAAAAAAAAAACTACACCCACCCACAAATGCTTTGGCATATAAGCAATAACTCAAAAAATGAATTGTAAAAAGATCCACTTTGGTTAGGGGACATTTCTCTAAGGACATTCTAGATCTCTCTTGGCCCTGTGACTGATCTTACTCCCGGAGAAGCGGCCTGACTTTTTTGGTTGGTAAATTTGGAAAGAATAACTACTTAGACATACTCAGTTAAATGTTATCTTTCATCCTTTTGGGGGCAACCTTGCCTTCATGTCTAAGCCTTTGATCCAGCTATCTAGGAGTGTGGGGTGGGGGATGCTTAATTCTAGGAGTTGGTATTAAAAAGCCCACTTTGGTAACAGATTCGGAGACCTGCTCTCAAACCTGGCCTTGGTTTGAAATGGGTTGTTTTATCCTCACATACTTCTCATTTCTCAACTTGCTCATAAACTGGGTGGGAGATGAGTACACAGTTTGCCAGCCCATCTCTTGGAAATCCCATGTCTCCTGAATGCTAAATTATTAGCAACCTTAACCTGGTTTTCATTTTTTGTTCATTTAATTTTCATCTGGTGACTCTTAGTTTATATCAAGTTTTATATGTAATAAAGGCACATACATACACACAAACACACACATACACATCCTAACACCTAGATACTTATTTTAGAAAAAGTGTGGACCCATTAAAAAGCTTTTATCCTGTGTTGAAGATAACAACTATATTTACAAAACTTAAATATAGAGAGTTCAGTTTCATGGTATTTTGAATTTTAAAGTATATACAAAGCCTCTGAACTTCAGGTGACTTAACATCAACCTTTGGATCAACAACTGAATCTTTAGCCTAGAGAAGATGCTAAATTACTTGTTTAAAAATGTTTTGTAGACCAGTACACACATTTTTCTAAAATAGAACAGAACAAAACTCTCCGCATGTCATTTTAGGCACTAATATGCTTCTGAGACCACACAGGTCTGAAAGGATGTGCTTTCCCTTCCCAAAGACGTCCTTAAGCCAGACACTATAATTAATTCTTTGGGGCAATGTAGTGAGGGAAGACTCCTGAGACCATTTCCACTTATTCCACCAGCTTTTGTGCAAAAGGTGAAAAGTGTTTAGCTCTGAGTCTCAATTACTCCTGCCTTTTCTCTAGTAACCGACAGTGGGTCATGCTGCTGGTAACAAAATCTTTTCAGGACCCTCACGCCACAGTGAAGATAAAGTGCAACAAAATTCTCTTCTTTTTAATAAGAAAGCTTTTCCAAACTTGACAATACAGTACTGTTTGGCCACTTGATTTTAGCCTTTATGAAGTAAATTTATTCCCAATCAATTCCCTCTGTTCACAGGTAGATTTAGCTTTTCATTAAGATTTGTTAGGATAGTGATATTCAGTATTTGCTGAGTCTCTCAGTAAGACACTGAATTTATTGGCTACCTTTTCATCTTCCTTCAAGGCTGTTCAGCTTCAGCAAACAAATTTTAAAAAGTCATTTTTTCACAGGGAGAGTGATGTTGACTCCTTGTTAGAATTCTGATTACACAGGACACCCTTTAAATGTAAATTTCAGAAGCAGATACAGTTGCCAAAATGTCTCTTTCTCATTTAATTTGATTAAAGTATTCTTTTTCAAAAAAATATGAGTTCTTCTTCCTCGGGTCTCCTTGACATTCAGAGAATTACCATCCTACTTGTCAAGTGATTGAATAAATAATGCTTTGAGTGGCAACCTCATAAGAAGAATATAATCAGGAAAATAATCACTGACTGTACCCCTTTAGAACGTTCTGTAAAATGTGGGAGGGATTTGGAAATTGAGTCATACATGTAGACTTTCCCTTATGGCCCCAAGGATCCTGGTTTTTTGCTGACCTCAATCAGGCATATAATAGCCTATTTAACTTTCTAAAAATTTAATAAATTTTTATTTGTTTTCAACTACTCAAATATCTTTTACAGCACGATGTTTTCCCCCTTGGAATAGAACCACAGAGGACATGGCTAAAACAATTTTTCTCCAGCTGTGGATGCAACTTGCATGAGGGAAACACTTGGAACATGCTGTACATTCATCCACCATCTCTCCAGTGATGCAGTACCTAACTGTGGCATATCTTGGGTCAGGTTCATTATGGGCTAGGCAATATGGATAGAAACTGGAGCTCAAGAAGTTGCAAATCACTGGGCTTCCACTTCTACGTTCTAGACATGCCCTAATTGTCATCAGTTAAAAAGGTCCCCAGGACCTCAATTAGTGTAACTTTGGGGAAATAACCAGTCTAAAAATCACCAACAAAATGTGCAATATTGTAGTAACTTCAGAGTGACCTTTATAATAGAACAAGTAGGTCATGTGTAGTGATAAGTCTTGAGAGTAGAAATAAGTGGAGCAAGTCTGGAAGGAGAGCACGAACCTTGCCCGGAGGTGAAGTCAGCAGTAGATGAGTTCTCAGAACACCTGCCCTGCAGGACAGCACTACCTCTGTGTCACCCAGGCTGATCCTAAGACAGAGCTTTTCACTTAGGAGTCTACTTCTTTCAGGCTCTTTGAAATCTTTTAGATATCACTGTCAGCAGCAGATGAGATGAAGATTCACAGCTGATGTCAGTAGCATACGAATGCCTTTGCAGTTCATGGTGTCTTACGAATTTCCACAGTGGTTCCACATAAGTTTTGGCTTAAGATGTAAAAGGATGGAGTACTCTTTTGGGATGGTGGAGATAAGGGCCTTAAGTTAGGTAAAGAAGGGGGGAAGGGAGCAAAGGATAAGGTACCCGTAGAAGTCATTATAGCCTCTTGGTGGTAAGGATCCGAAAGCAGCTTAATCTGAAACAGCACTTATTACCAGTGTCATCTAATGCAGAGTTTTTCAACAGCAATGCATTGACATTTTGGCCTGGATAATTCTTTGCTGTGGGGGCCGTCCTATGCCCTGTAGGAAGTGGAGTATGATACCTGGATGCCAGTAGCATCTACCTCTCTAGTGCAACAATCGAAAATGTCTCCAGACATTGCCAAATGTCCCTGGGGAGTTAAAAGTCACCCTCCATGGAGAACCGATAGACTAAAGCACCGCAAGTTAATTCCATTGGATTTTCTATCATCTCACCCAGTAAAATTTTTACAGTCTATATCTATGCAGATAGTTTACATTTTTTAGTTTGCTTTTACGTATTTCTCTAATGCATTTTTTAAAAAATAAAAAAGGTGTTTTTTTACAGGGTTAAAAAAATCTATAAAGTGTAAAAATAAAAAGTTTTGTTTATTTGCTTTTCAGTTCAAATAGTGGAGTGAGCCAGGGCAGCAAAATCTCTGCTTATATGTTCTGATTCTAAAATATTTGGAAAGGAATTTGGGGCACTTTAGAGGGTTTTAAATCACATTCATAAAATTATAAAAAGAATAATTTACATATTTATGGTACAAAATAGTTTACAAAGGATTTCTATTTTTCTTATTTAAAACTCATAAAAATGATGTACCCTAAGCATAGTCTCTATTTTATAGAAGAGAGTCTAAGTGACTTGCAAGACCATTCTAAAGGAGCCAGAAATCAAACTCATATATTTTGACTTTAAATCCAGGCATATTCCAACAGAATATTTGGTGTTCTAAAATGAAGATTTATTGAGCAAAATATTCTCATCACTAAGGTGAGAAAACTCAAATGGAGAAGGGGGTTGCTGTTCTCTGAATTGACATATATCTGGTTGGATAATTTGCTAGTTTTTTTAAAAAGTCATACAATTTTATTTAAAAAAATAATTTCAGTTTTTGAATTTTGACTCAAAAGACAGGTGTAATTTTACATGCCATATCCTCCCTGGTCTCAGAGCACATAATTATCCATTTCTTTTACCTTCTACTCAGAAGGAAATTATATCAGCCCTTTGTCAGATAAAAAGATATCCTTGACCAACAGAATCTTATTTAATGGACTCACCTCACCTGGAATAAGTGAGGTTAGGAATGGACAAATGTAGAAATGAAGAGAGGATTACAGACCTATCTGAGAACAGTTACAGAAGATTCCAGTTACTACTGAATGCAATGTATTTGCAGTCCAGCTTTAGTACACCCTCAGACAACAGGAAAAATAGTTTTGAACCCTAGATCTGCCACTTACTGCATGATTATCCCTGTCACTTCAGCTTCTAACCTCCATTTCCTCACCTGTAAAATGAAGATGACAATAGTCCCTGCTTCAAAGGTTTATTCTGCACAGTAACTCTGACAATTATTAGGACATAGTAAATGTTCAAAAATGTCAGTCGTTGTTATTAAATGTGCCATGTAAATATTACTAACTTCATTACCAGATTTCATTACTTATGCCACCATGATGGTAATAATAGTCCAATTCTTCTTTCTCCTCACTTGTATGATTGTGTCCTATCATAGGCTTCTGCTATTTAACAATTAACACCTTTTTAAACAAATGTCTCTCCTGGAAACTCTCCTCATTAAAGTCTTTACCTTTGAAACTTCTTTTCCACTGTGTGTTTTCTTCTTTTCTCTCTCTCTCTCTATATATAAATATATATATATGTGTGTGTATATATATACATATATGTATGTATATATATGTGTGTGTGTGTGTGTGTATGTATACACATATATATATATATATTTTTTTTTTTTTTTTTGACAGCTGGCCAGTACAGTGATATCAAACCCTGGACCTTGGTGTTATCAGCACCACGCTACCCAATTCAGCTAACTGACCAGCCCTTCTACTGTGTATCTTAATATTCAAATGTGTTTTATTCCAAAAAAAAATAGTGATACTAACATTTTGAAATAGTGATATAACATTTCTTGTAACATTCTTTTAAATAGTTTTTGCCAGTGCTGCTCACAACTACTTTTTCCAAAATAAATAAGTTAAAGTCCTGGATTGTACAGCCTCTTTACATATGTCAAAAGGAAGCGAAGCAAGAAATTTAGCTATCATTGAGTTAACTTGCTGGAGATAGTTAATCAGAGTACTATTAGAAAGGACATTTTCTTTGAAGCAGAATAATCTAGCCTATTTAAATCGATCAAATCGTCTGGATATCTGCCCATCTCTTTTTGCATCAGGTAGAAGCAAACACATTGGGTGTCTTAGAAAAAATAATATATTAGTTAGATTATGTAATATACATTAGTTATCTTACTTCATAATAAAAATTACCTTGAAATTTAACAACTTAAAACAACAAATATTTATTAGCTCAATTTCTGTTGGTTAGGAGTCCGTGCACTGCTTAATGGGGTCATCTGATCAGGATATCTCCCCAGCCTGCAATCCATGTGTCGCTGGACTGCAGTCAACTCAAGACTTGAAACAGGGGGTAGCATACACTTACGACCTCATTGATGAAGTTGTTGATGCGTCTCAGGTCTTTGCTGGCTGTTAGCGAGAGACATAAATCCATTGCTGATTCAACCTCTTCATAGAACACAGCTCAGAACACAGAAGCTGGCTTCCTTCAAAGTGAACCAGTAACAAAGGAGAAAGCGTTCTAGAGATGGAAACTACGGCCTTTTTGCAATCCAGTCTTGGAAGTGACATTCCATCACTATTGCCACATCTTTTCACTGAAAAGTCAGAAGGTTCAGCCCACACACCAGGGAAGGAAATTACTCAAAGATATTTATACTAGGAGACAGGATCATTGGGGACTATCTAAAAGGCCCTACCACACAGATCAATAGAAAGTGAGTAAAAACAACTGAAAATACTGGGTGAGTGAGATATATTAGGTTCTGTGCTTTCTGGATTCTTTACTCCTAATGCAGCTAAAGAAGCAAGAGAATATAAATTGCTTTCAAGTGAAGTTTCCACTTCCTTTTATGATGCCAAGTTTAGAAGTGCAGCATTTTAACAGGGATTCTTCTAGAGAAACAGCTCTGCACCAGTCAAGGCTAATGAGCGAACACCATGGTACTATCTCCAGAAATGTCACCTTTCTGGCGATCTTTTTCTTTAAAATTCCCCTGGAGGTCTGTATTTATGTCCTTTGAGTAGGGGATGTGCAGTAGCTCACTGCAGAAAGATGGAGTCCCGCAGGAGGAAACCTTCTACATGATATTATTTATTCTCTTCCTCCCTACTTATTCCAAAAGGAAGGGAAATTGAAATAGAGGAAGCCTTTGAACACAGCATGAATGCAGAGCTTGTAACTGTCGTGTTGCTTTTAGTTTAAACTTAAGCCTCCCTTATTCTTCCAGTAGACCCTTTGAAACTGCTGCTGCCAGTGCAGAGGAGACCGCGTTATTTCAGTGATTACTTTTCAAGTAAATACTGCATCTAAGTTAATTAAAATGCCCATGTTGTTTTCTTTCCCAAGCCTTAACAGCTTCAAGGAAAAAAGCAGACAATTCAACTGCCAGAAGGAAAAAAGAAAAGTCAAACAAATTGACAAAAAAAATCATGGGCTGAATGTAATCATCACCACATCCTTCAAGCTGTGCATTTCTTTTATTGAACCTTGGTTTTCAACTTGCTCCTTCTATACTTGTAGCATGCTGATGACCTACTACCCATTTGCCTCTGGGTTTTAATGATCATGTCATTATCATTACAATGCTTTAGGGTCTCTTTCCTCTTATGTGGCCTTTGTTTGGTGCTATGAGCTTTGCCAGGTCTGCAGAAGAGATGAGGGTGTCTTACCAGCTTAGCCACAAATGCAGGCATGGTTGGGTCCCACATGCTGTGATATAAACAGAGCAGCCTACTATTAAAGTGTTTAATTTTTATAGTCAGTATTGTTCCTTGTTTTCTGCTGGTTTCGCACTTTTTAAACGCTCTTGAGAGGGAAAGTGACTCATACAGGCACAACTAATTTTATTCATTAATCGGGATGCTTTTCTTTGGGATTGTAATGACAAAAAAAGCAAAAGATTATAGACCATTTATAGGGCTGTACCTTCACACCCAGTCTTGTCTTCTCTCCCTATCCCCTCAGGACAACTAAGATAACAGATGGTAATCAATTTGAAATAACATAACTTAGCAACACCTGGTAGCTCAAAATGGTGCTGGAATCTGAGCAACTATACTCACCTGTGATGATTAGTTTTCTGTGTACACTTGGCTGGGCTATAGTACCCAGATATTCAATCAAACACTAATCTAGGTGTTGCTGTGAAAGTACTTTGCAGATGTGTTTAACATCTACAATCAGTTGAATTTAGGTAAAGGAGATTATACTTCATAATGTGGCTAGACTTCCTCCAATTGGTTGAAAGGCCTGGAAGAGCAAAAGCAGAAGTTTTCCAAAAAAGAAATTCTGCCTCAAGACTACAGCATCAATATATACAAGGGGTCTTCAAAAAGTTCATAAAAAGATTCTTATTATCTTTTGATTCTATTTCTCCACAAACTTATCGAAGTATGCTCATATATATAATTTTGAAAATCCTTTTTCTCTTTCATTTCCTTATCAAATCTAATCAGCTCTACTTCATAAAAATCTCTGAAATGAGAATAAGAAGGAAAGTAGAAAATATGAAAGAGTTTGAGTCCATAAGATTTGGTCACCAGTTAGATGTGCTGAGGGAAGAGAAGCGTAGGATGATTCCACAATCTTGTATCTGATAACTGAGTTTACAGAGATGTCTGTGATTGAGACAGAAAATACACAGGAGAATATGTTTCTCAGAGAAAATGTGTTTGATATTGAAATTTTGATTTTGAGGTATCTGTGAGACTGCTAAGAGAAAATGCACAGTAATTTTTGGACTTCAAAGTTTAGTTCTCAGAGCAGTCTCAGTTAGGTATAGAGATATGCATTTACCCAGGAAATATAGGAGGCAAAAAATGTTGATATGCCTGGAAATACAACGTCAAGATGATCAGGAGACATAAAGGAAATCAAGAAGCAGTTGAGACAACCTAGGAAGTATTTTTCTTTTCTTCTTCTCTTTGTTCTCCTGGAAAAGTCTAATGCTGAAGAGAGAAAAAGTAAGACAAAGATTTTAAAAGTGTCCACTAGAATCAAAAACTAGGAATTGATGTGGTGATCTGAGCAAGAGTAATTTCAAGGGAACAGAAGCCAGAAGGCAGCGGACCGAAGAATGGATGAGAAGTGGGACACTAAAGATACTGATCATACTGTTGAATTCGGGGTAGAAGAGAAACAGAGCATTACCTAGAAGACAGTGCATGTTCACAGAGGGATGTATGTATATTTTGACTATGGGAGAGTCTAAAATATTCAAATTAGGAGATATTTTTGTATTTTTATTTGTTTCTTTGTTTGAATGAGGGGAGCTATAGAATATATTTGCATTCCAAAGAGAAGGAAGAAATAGAACAGGTGTTCTTAATTTGAGAAATGTCTGGGTGGTCTGTACGGAAATCCGTAAATCCCCAAAATTGTAAACAACAATTGTGTATATGCAATTGTATGCCAGTTAGCTTTTCGGCAGAGAAGATACCCAGTTTTCAAAGGGCTTTAACACACATGTTTAAAAAATTGGTTGAGTGCATGGATTAATCAACTAATTATGGGGATCTATGACCCAAAAGTAGTCAATAGAATCTTTAAAGAGAAGTTGAAGAGAGAAGCTAGTAAGGTTATAAGCTAGGTGAAATAATATTTACAGCTAAAAAAAAAAAAAAAAAAAATAGAGGCTTTGAAAGATCCTAAAGTGGTAGCACTGGATATATTCAGGCAATCCTCAGCTCTGAGATGGCTAAGGCAAGGGAGGTACAGCCAAAGCAAATCTAGTTTTCTGGCATATTTGCCAGCACATAAAGTACTAGATGAATTACATATGCCTTAATGGCAATCCCTTATTTTTGACAAATAGAAATTTATTAATATTGTGGATTTCTGACTCTCCTTCTGTCTCTCTTTTTTAACATGACTTTGTATTCCAACCAAAAATCTTTTGTTATATAAAATCGTAAATGGATTTCCTTACTCCAGGAATGGTCTGAGAGAACAGTGCAGCTTAGCCTGGTGTTTGGTCTCAAGTCTCTGATAAGGCCCTGCACAGAGGTCATGAGCTGCACTTACTTGCAAGGAAACTCTCACAAGCATCTTTCTTAATGAGGGTCTGGAGAAAGAGCTGAGAAGAAGTCTTAATGGGAAGTATTCCATCTTGAAAGATTAACATAGAAACAGGTACAAACTAAACAAACCACAAATATTTAAGATGTAAAATGAAAGGAAAGAAAAAATATATTCTAAATCTGTATTAAAAATAATGCCGTGAAGCTGTATAAAACTCTAGTGAGGGCTGTGGAATGAATCTTTAATGGTATCATTTATGCTTGTCCCAATACACTATGTTCACAATGAGAACTGCCTACAAATCTTGATGTGCCGTTTTATTGCACAGAAAACTGGCCACCATCTCACAGAGCAGCAATTGTAAATTAGAAATATATTCTGTTTGGTTTGAGCACAACACATTTGGAAATTTATGAAGTTGCATAAAAGCACACAAAAGCATTTCTGAGATGGTTTAGCCCTGTGGCTCTCTTTTGGTTTTGGGATTGAGAGAAGGGGAGATTGGGGCTGCTGATGGTGTTGCCGCTTCATCAAGGAGCCTTAGAATAAGGCTGCCTGAGTGCAGCCTCCTATTCCTCCTCATTCATCTGCTAATCATTGCAACATTCCCCCAGGGGGGCTAGAAGAGATTACCCAGTGAACATAAAGAATCCTGAGAAACAGTGACCTAAACTACATGAGCATGAGGAGGTATGTTATCTCTCGTGTTATTTGGATACATTTTAAGTAAACAAGACCTTATTATAATAATACATGTTGTGGCAATTTTAGACATAAGAAATTGCTGAATCAAAGTTTTCATGACAAAGCTAACTTGTACAAAAACATACTGTATCTTCAGTGTTTGTTTGTTTTTTTTAATCCTGCTTTTATCAAAGTATTAAAGACCTTGGAGTTTTTGTGGGTTTTTTTTTTTTTTTTTCCAGTTAGTAAAACAAGAGATTTCTCTTTTCTTAGCTCTATTTTTCTAGAAATGCTGCTTCCTCTGATGAGCTCAGTTCTAAATTAAATATTGATAAAAATCTTGAAGAATGGGCCTGGCTTTCATTTAGTCTTTTGAATAGTCATTGGATTAATATTGTTTTATATCAGATCAAATATCAAATTTAGCAATTTAATTTTCAGATTTCTTCCAGTTTTATGGTGATCATATGAACTAAGTTTCCAAAAAAACAGAATACTAGGTGAGTAGAAATGATAATTATATTTTGTTTTTATAAAATTGAATTCAAATTAGATATAAAAATATATGTATTTATATAGACTCAAGCCTTTACTTTCTTCTGAAGGAAATCAGTTTCAAATAAATAATTAGACAGTTGAGGAGGACAGAAAATCCTTATCAATAGGAGAATGCTGAATAATTAAAAGCTAGGATTGGAAAAAGAAAAAAATTAGTAGATTATTTCAATAGCTTTGAGGAATTAATTTTCAAATATAGCTTCTACTAATTTGAGAACTAGTGAGGAAATGATATCGGGATTATATCCAGAATATACATAGAACTCAAGCAAATGTACAGTAAAAAAATGAATGACCCAGTTAAAAAATGGGCAAAGGAGCTGAATAGACATTTTTCAGTGGAAGACATACAAATGACCAACAGATACATGAAAAAATGCTCAACATCACTAGTCATCAGAGAAATGTAAATTAAAACCACATTGAGATACTACCTCACTCCAGTTAGACTGGCTATAATCAAAAAGACAGTGAATAACAAATGCTGGCAAGGGTGTGGAGAGAAGGGAACATTACTGCACTGCTGGTGGGACTGTAAATTAGTACAACCATTACGGAAAACAATATGGAGGTTTCTCAAACAACTACAGATAGATCTTCCATATGATCTAGCAATCCCACTACTGGGTATATACCCAGAGGAATGGAAATCATCATGACAAAGAGACACCTGCACTCCCATGTTTATTGCAGCTCTGTTTACAATAGCCAAGATATGGAAGCAACCTAAATGTCTATCAGTGGATGAGTGGATAAGGCAACTGTGGTATATATATACACCATGGAATACTACACTGCCATAAAAAAGAATGAAGTTCTCCCATTTGCAACAACACGGATGAACCTGGAGAAACAAAGCACAGAGGGATAAATACTGCATGTGCTCACTCATATGTGGGAGCTAAGAGAGAAAGGAAGAAAGGAAAGAAAGACCACAGTACTGCCATGATCCAACAGAGGGAGGGAAAATTCATAGGGCTACAAAGTGAAGGGGGGGAGAGAGGGAACGGGAGGGAGGTTGGGGAATAATTGTGTGGGGATAAGGGGTACAAAAGTAATTTCTGGTAATGGGTATGCCCCCAGTATAAATCTGGCCCTCACATCATTGGCAGGAGGGGTGACAATTAGCTTTGCATCTCATGAATATTCTTAACAAATAAATAAATTTTTTAAAAAATACCATATGCAACATTAAAAATTCTTAAAGTTGTAGAGGTCCAAAGTACACGTGGTCCCTGACTTGTGATAGTTCAATGTAGAATTTTTCAATTTTTTGATGGTCCTTTCAACTGTGTACTTTAATGAGTACTCATACAACCATTCTGTTTTTCACTTTCAGTACAGCATTCAATAAATTACATGAGATATATCAATACTTTGTTACAAAAAAGCCTTTGTGTTATATGATATTGCCCAACTGTAGGCTAATGTAAGTGTTCTGAGCATGTTTAACGTAGGCTATGCTAAGCTATGATGTCTGATAGGTTAGGTATATTAAATGAATTTTCTTTTTTTCTTTTTCTTTTTCTTTTTTTTGGCAGCTTGCTAGTACAGGGATCTGAACCCGTGATCTTGATGTTATAAAGCTGTGCTCTAACCAACTGAGCTAACTGGCCAGCCTGTTAAATGCATTTTAAACAGAAGATATTTTCAACTTATGATGCATTTATTGGTACATAACCTCATAATAAGTCAAGAAGCATCTGTATACCATACCTAAATATGCCACCCTGGCATAAGAACTATTTTGAGCTGAAGGCAATTGAGAAAAAGCAGATATAGGATGACCTCTCTATCTTCTTTCTATCTGCCTGAAAGCAGAACATAAATTCCCTTGCAAAAGTATTTCTCCACCCCCTTCGCACACCAGGAAGTAGACAACAACCTTCTCATTGGAGACAAAATGGCACCAAGATGGACCTGCACAAACAACCTTGCTAACTCCTATTGTCCATTAGCCTCCCCCATGTTTTTGCCTTCCCACAGTTTTCCACCCCTAAAAGCCTAAAGCCTTTTCCTTTAGTCTTTTTACTTCTCTACCAATCTGTTGGGATTTTTTTGTCAAGATGCTATTATAAGTCTAAGTTCTACACACCCCTTGGAGTTACTCATCATTGAGTCTGTCCCATGTTTGTGTGCTGCACTTGTTAATAAACTCATTTGTTTTTATCTTGTTAATTTGCCTTCTGTCAGTTTAATTTTCAGGGTTCAAACATAGAACCTAGGAGTGTAAAGGAAAAAAGTTTTTTTCTCTCCCCTACAAAGACTTGAGGACTCTGAAGATTTCCAGCTACCAGAAATTTGGTGAAGATGTCTGAATTTACAAACAGGTTTTAGATGTTATACTAAATAATGGCTGACAAAGCAGGTATTAATTGTAATGTAGTATAAATACTCTTGTTCTATTACATTATACTGACTTCTTTTTTGAAGGATGATCCATTATCAAAATATAGTATTTCTTGGTTTTTTGTTGTAAAGTTGTTTCAGTTCCTTGTATATTCTGGATATTAATCCTTTGCCAGATGTATATTTTGCAAATATTTTCTCCCGCTCTGTTGGTTGTGTTTTAACTCTGTTAATTGTTAAGAAATGGGCAAAAAAGCTAAATAGGCATTTCTCAAAGGAAGATATACGAATGGCCAACAAACACATGAAAAAATGCTCAACATCACTCAGCGTTTGGGAAATGCAAATCAAAACCACACTGAGATACCATCTCACCCCCGTTAGGATGGCTAATATCCAAAAGACTGTGAATAATAAATGCTGGTGAGGTTATAGAGAAAAAGGAACTCTCATACATTATTGGTGGGACTGCAAAATGGTGCAGCCTCTACGGAAAATGATATGGAGGTTCCTCAAACAATTGATTGGTAGATAGATCTACCATATGACCCAGCTATCCCAGTGCTGGGAATATACCCAGAGGAATGGAAATCATCAAGTCAAAGGTATACCTGTTCCACAATGTTCATTGCAGCACTCTTTACAATAGCTAAGAGTTGGAACCAGCTCAGACGTCCATCATCAGATGAGTGGATATGGAAAATGTGGTATATCTACACAATGGAATACTACTCAGCTATAAAAAAGAATGAAATACTGCCATTTGCAACAACATGGATGGACCTAGAGAGAATTATATTAAGTGAAACAAGTCAGGCACAGAAAGAGAAATATCACATGTTCTCACTTATTTGTGGGAGCTAAAAATAAATAAATAAATAAATACACAAACAACTGGGGGGGGAGGGGTGCAAGGGAAGAAGACACAACAATTGCAATTCCTTGAAGTTCATATGACAAGCGAACAGATATGAGGTTGTTGGGAGGGAGGGGGGAGAGGGAGGGGGGAGGGAGGTTTTGGTTATGGGCCACAATAATCAACCACATTGTACATTGACAAAATAAAATTAAATTAAAAAACAAAACAAAACAAAAATATAGGATTTCTGTCTGTCACATATGTATTCACCATTGTCTGTTCTTTCAGAATTACTGTGATTACTAAGTTTCATATGCAGTAGTACAAGGAATATTTATTTTTGAATAATTTATTATAAATTGAGAAATTACTTAATAATGGAAAGGCAGGAAATCTCCTTTCCAGGGATTGAATAAACAGAAAGAGAAAAAGGTAAAGTGATACAAAGGGGTTATAAGACAAAGTTAGCTGGCAAACAAAATTTCACGTTACTTTAAGAAAACTATTTTAAAATACCAAAATCCTCAAATTTATATATTTTATTTTGAATACAAATTCCAGAATTAATAAGCCTGATTGTAGTTTTTACTACTAGACTTCATTTAATAATATTTTAAGAAAAATTACAGTTTTTTTTCTCTTTATTGCACTTAGTAAAAATGTCTCCCATATATCCAAAATTAATTGTTGAATTAGATAATCTGCTTCCCAAAGATTCCAATTATCTTTAATAAACAAAATAATTAAAGGATGATTAATTTTCTGGTAACACTGAAAAATAATCTATGAGAAAAATAAAACTAAATAAATTACTGTAATAAATGCGATACATTTTAAAGTGCATATGTATGAGTATTTAATATCATCTGTGCTAGTCAACTTCTCTTCGGTAGCTGCCATTGAACCATTCTTTTTTTTAAATACTGCTTTTTTTTATTGAAACATATTGATTATATATATTTGTGGGGTAAAAAGTTATATTTCAATACATGTATATAATGTGTGATGATCAAATTAATGTAACTAGCACATTCAACGTTACAAAACAATCATTTCTTTGTGATAAGAACATTTGATCTCTCTCCCAGCCATTGCATTCATGCTTTTATGTAGTCCTTTTCCTCTGAGTGTAGACTAGACCTAGCAACTTCCTTCTAGGGCATAGAATACAGCAAAAGTGATAGGATGACACTTCTGAAATTAGATTTCAAAAAGTCTATGGCTTTTGTCTTCCTTGTCTCTCTCACTCCCTTTCTGGCCTACTCTGAGGGTAGAGCTGCCATATTGTAAGCTGCCTTATGGAGAGAACTCCCTCCCATGGCAAGCAAGTGACCCATACCCAGGGAAGACTTGAGGCCTGTCAACAGCCACTTGAATGGCAGATCTTCTCCCAGCTGAGCCTAGAGATGACTGCAGCCCAGTCAACACCTTGTGAGAAACCTCAACCAGACACACTCCACTAAGCTGCACCTAGATCCTTGACCCACGGCATAATCTCGAAGGAAGGATTATTCTTGGATCATCTTTCACGAGAGAAACTTTGACATAACAAATACTTTTGTTTTAAGCCAGTATGTTTTGGAGTAATTTGTTATGCTGCAACAAATAAATAATAAATCTTCTAAAAATTTTATCTGTTTTGGCTCATCCCTAGTAAGTTTTAGTATCTGGGAGAAATTCTATTTTGTGTCTTCAGTGAAAACATTTGTACAAAATACTTGTGTACAGGTAACAACTGATTAAAATAATAACCAAAGATATTCTGAAGGAGAAGAGAGACAGTCAAGAGAGAACTTAAAGCCTGAGTAACACAAAAACAATAAGAAGAGGGAAATTTCCTTCTTTTGCTTTCATAATGGATTCATGGAAGCCTGGGGGAGACCCACATGTAGGGGGTTCACAGGAATCCACACTAGCTCTTATCATGATTTTTCATTAGTCTTTGTGAGTCTGTAGAAATTTCCTCAAATTATGAATATTTTATCCATGATCTTGGGAAATTTCTAATCCTAGCAATTAAAGTTCACCAATTTACTGTCCTTTACAGTGGTTTTACAAGCTAATGTTCCAATTATTTTTGTTCTCATCTTTTTCTTGAACAAAGTATTTTAATAACTGTTAACATAATTTGGCAGTGATTTTACTTTTACTTTTTTTTAAATCACTCAGAACTTTTATTCTAATTAAGCAATATTTTAATATTACATGGAAAGTTTTAAAGGAAAAAATTGTATCAATAATTTACATCAAAAAGTAAATTAAAATTTCCAGAAAATATAAAGGAACTCATGTAATCCAAACAACACCACTGGTGATTCCTGACTGGACTCTCCTCACCTGAGACCTTCCTAGATGGCACCAAAGCGAGTTTCCTCAACAACCATTCCTCTCACCCAACCAAAGTTTAGCAGGAAATGTTAAGTGAAAAGCAGTCAGATGAGTGGAACCACTGGGTTGGCAGAGCTGATGGTCAAATTCCTCCACAAGTTGATATGTTACAAGTACTTCCACTGAATATTTGTCTATTCGTGACTCTTTCTCTTCCCTACCCAAGTTTTAGACTATAATCTTCCCATTTGAAATAGAGAAATGGAAGATATGCTTTAATTCACATGCCAATTCTCAAGTATCCGTCATGTGTGTCTTAAGGAGCCCGAAGCTCAGCACAAAGAAAGTTGAGCTCTGATTAACAATGACTGCCATTTTCCTAGGAGGAGGTAGTAGACATGAGTGACACATCTTCATCTATCTGTTATCTCTAATGTGTGCTGTCCAGACTTGAAATTCTGTAGTGATTCAAGCACAGAAACCCTCCATTCTTGCTTGGATGATGTTTGGGTATCAAGTACAAAGAATATAAGGGATTTTTAACACCTGAAATTACTTCTGCTTTTCCTGGACCGAATAGATGCCTTTTTCTTGGCTTCGGCAAAGTGTATCTAATAATCTAACCCAGATATGAAAAATAGTGTATTACATTAAGAAAGGTCTTTATTCATGAACCACTAATAAGAGGTCAAAGTGGGAGGGAAAAAAACCTTGAAATTTCAAGGGTGGGTAAGTCATAATTGTAGTCGGAACCAAAATTGTTTTAAAGATAATGACTCTTTCCATTTTCACCTTGCCAGGTCCTTAATATAAGTTTAAAATATAAATCCTTAAACATAAAGTAAAAAAAGATAAGTAAAAAGGACAGTGGGCCCTTCAAAATTTCTAATACCTAGGTGAAAAACATCTCATCCTAATCAGCTATCAGCTATTATGTTGCAAAGGCTTACAAGATATAATAATGACCCTTACATCTCTTCGCTCCTTACACTCTTATGCCCTAGTCCCATATTGTCCCATTAGAGGGACAGAGGTGGTTTGAGGGCTCTTAACACCCAGACCTGCTAGATCTCGAGAAGCAGCTATTAATTCTAATGTGTTTTGTATTAATACAAAAAAATCTAAAGAAACTGATAGATTTGAGCTAATGGATCATGCACCCTCTGCTTTCCCAAGAATGTCAATATACTCTGCATTTCTAAAATAATCTTCAAAAGTTGATTTTTTTAAGTTCATATTAAACACAGGAATAAGTATAAGAAAAGCTTTTCAGTTAAAATACACAGTTCTCGCAAAATTCACAGAAACTCTATCACTTTAAGTTAATATCTACTACTGCAAAGCTTAATTTCACTTTCTCCCACTGCTTAAAAGCATATAAAACTCCCTCTCATTGTAACTTCCTGGCTTATTTATTTACATACTTTAAAAAAAACTGCTGAAGACTTTCTATCGACTTTAGGACTCGATGTCTCTCGGAGATTTAAGCTTTGGCAATCTTCCATAATGTTCACTATGCAACACTAATGGACAAAACCCAGTAGTCCTTAGGAATATTTCTCCACCCCTACCTCCAATCTCAAGGTTCAGAGCCACCCAACAGCACTCTATGGCAGGCAGCAGAACAGCATTCTGCGGTGACCGTGTACCAATGACCCACAGCCACAGTACTTTCTCCCCCTTAAGAGAGAAGAGAGCTTTCTCCTTCACTTTTGAGCAATAGCACAGGCATAGTGATTAAGATAAGAATCTCAGAAGTCAAAAGGAAAAGATATTCTCAAAAACAAAACAAAACAACCCTTAGATAGAAGGAAGGATTGTGTGTATGCTGGATCTTTCTCTTGAGATGTGTCTCTCAATGGACAGCCTTTTACATGACTGAAAAGAACACTTTTCTCCGGCAAACCAGTAAGTTAGAAGGTAGAATTATTCAGGAGACAAAACAGGATTCCTCATTTTATTAAAAAAAAATATGAGACCCTTTAAATGTTTGTTTATATATTAAGAACGTCATACAATGAAAAACTAAATCCTGAAGTGTTTCAAGTCACTCTTGATTAAATGTCAGAATTTATGAAAAGAAAAATTTTAAATTATAAATAATTGTTGTTTGCATGTCCATTTTTCTTTGTTTTTTTTTAATTTACTAGACAATTATAAACCAATTCAATCAAAATGCTGAATCCTTCCTCTTTTACTTTTTATGCCTCGCCCTTCATCACCATGACTACCATTTCCTCTTTGCTAGATTAGAGAGACAGGCAGAGGATTGACAGATAGATGATAGATAAGAAGGTGGTAGATGGACAGATAGATAGATAATAGGTAGATGATACAAGATAGGTGATCAATAGATGATCCATAGATGATTGATAGATGATAGAAAGATAGGTAGATGATAGATGGTAGATAGGTAGATGATCCATAGATAGATGATCAATAGATGATCAATAGATAGATGGTAGATAGATAGGCCATGGATAGATAGATAGACAGATAGATCTCTCTTTCTCTATACATTTTTTCTCCATTTCTATGCCACCCCCCTAGCCCAAGGTCCATTATCTCCCACCAAGCTCCTTCTGCCATAGCCTCAGGACAGAACCTTCTCCACCCTTTCTGCACAACGCCCTTTCCAGCCTCATCTCGCACAGGCCCATCATCATTTCCTGTTGTCGGTGCTTCATCCACACTCTGCTCCCTGCATTTCCACTGATTCCCCATGGTTACTCCCAGCACGGAGACTTTACAACACTCTTTCCACTCTCCTGCCCGCTTTTACCAATTGCTTTTCTTAATTAGCACCAATTCTTTCTTTAGCTCACAAATCCTCAAACATTTTTGATTGTATCCACATCAGTATACCTTTTGTACTCATAGCCTAATAATTGTGTACATCTTTGTCCACACAGACACACACAGGAAGACACATGCATATTGCATGGTACAAATGGGCTATGTAAGTGACGGAAAATACATAAAAATGGAAAATGTAAAGACTATTTTAAAGATAAAATAAAAAAATACTGTATTTGCTGGTTGTACTTATTAATGATTCAGAATCTCCTTTCTTCGCTGAAAGAAATGTTTTCAATATTTTAGTGAGAAAATGTGATTAAATATGCAGTAATGTAAAAACCTGCACCTAAATTCTGTTTGCTTTAAATTTTTGATATTCATGGCCATTATAGCTGAAAGAGGACACCTCACAAAGGTGCACAGATTAGAGAGGCAGGAGAGTTTAATAATTGGGTCTAAAGCTAGACTGACCAGATTACCCTGGCTTAAGTATATTCTAACTGTGAAATTTGTGAGAGGTTTTCTAACTTCTTTGTGCCTCAGTTTCCTTATCTGAAAAATGTGCATGATAATAGTATTGCCCTCCATAGAACTGTGATAATTAAATAAATGAATATGGGTAAGTCACTAAAAACAGGTCTAGGCACGGAGGAAGTGTGTCAATTTTTTATTTTTTATTTTTTGCATGTTTGAAATGCTTCATAATTTTTTTGGTTGTTGTTATTTATCTGTGTACTTTTTTCTTTTTTATTTTAATGCATCAATATGCAACTATAGTAATATAGTTGATTTTTATGTCCCTTTATCAATTCCTCCTTTTCCTCCCTCCCTCTCCCCCCTCCCCCGCTTCAACATCATATCTGTTCACGTCTTAACAAAATCAAGGAGTTGCTGTGATTGTTGTGTCTTCTTCCCTCCCTCCTCACCCTGTTCATTTGTTTACTTATTTATTTTTATGAGCTCCCACAAATAAGTGAGAACATGCAGTATTTCTCTTTCTGTGCCTGGCTTATTTCACTTAATATAATTTTCTCTAAGTCCATCTGTGTTTCTGCAAATGGTAGCATTTCATTTTTTTTTTTTTATAGCAGAGTAGTATTCTATTGTGTAGATATACCAGTTTCCTTATCCACTCATCCGATGATGGACATTTGGGCTGGTTCCAACTCTTGGCTACCATAAATAGCACTGCAATAAACACGGGAGTGCAGGTATCTCTTCAACATGATGATTTCCATTCCTCTGGGTATATTCCCAGCAGTGGAATAGCCGGGTCATATGGTAGATCTACCTGTAGTTGTCTGAGGAACATCCATAGTATTTTTCATAAGGGCTGCACCATTTTGCAGCCCCACCAACAACATATGAGAGTACCTTTTTCTCCGTAACCTCACCAGAACTTATCATTCTCAATCTTTTGGATATTATCCATCCTAACTGGGGTGAGATGGTATCTCAAAGTGGTTTTGATTTGCATTTCCCAAATCCTGAGTGTAATGCCAGCTACTATTATTATTTTAAGTATATATTCAGGAACATGCCACAGCATTTTATGTGCTTCTGACTTCAATTTCTCTGCTTTGCTATGAATTATCATGTGATGAAAATATTTTAAGTGGGATCCTAACTCTGTAACCTTGCCCCATGATCATTCTTATAAATTTCAGCTGATCTGCCACTATGAACACTTTATATCTGTACAGTTTTTGTATAAAATATTTTAATTAAGGAAGTCAGAAGCCCAGTACATCTTTAATCAAGTGTCTCACAAAATAGTTTTATATTTGACTACTGAAACAGAATATTGAAAATACCATAAGCTCAAGCATGTTAGAAACATCTGTTCCTTCATCCAACTAAGTGCATGGCAAACCTCTCACATTGGGAATTTGTTTTAATATTTCTTTCTTTAAATAACTAACCATGTTTCCTCTATGTTGATATTTACTGGCAAAGGAATGTATTTTGGTTTGTATCTCATTGTTCCCCATGTCTGGTTTCAGCCATTTTTATTGTATTATGAAATCCAAATGGCATTTTAGATTCTGTTTAACAGGACAGGAAATCTCAAGAAAGGTGTTTAATAACATGTCCTTATGCTTAGTGAAGACTTTATCTAGAGAGGACTGGATTGGGTATTACAAAATGTTGAACACAGTTGCAAACATTATAGAACTCAGTCCTCTAGTTCTGGGTTATTAGGATTCATTAGCTAATTCCTCAAGGTACTCTAAATACTCTGCGAGTGGGTAATAATTGTTTTACCTCATAAGGTGTCCTAGGAAGAACTCAAACTAGGAATGGGAGAGCCAGTTCTGTCATTTTCTCCTCCAGTCTGTAATTTCCATACAGTCATTTTTTTCAAACAGCACATTTATGAAAATTAACTTAGTTGATAATGTAGTCTTATATAATACGACCTGGGCCAAAGTATATCATGATCTACCTCAGTATACCAAGAGCAAAGAGAGAAGTGAACACACCATTGTCAGACTTTCAGTTTGGAATTTCCACTATTCCTTCAGGAGAACTCAGATTCTGAACACAGCTGAGGTCTAACCCAGAGACCAAATTGGGATGCACATGCGTGTCTATGTATTATTAAATAATGGTCAAATGAGATTTTTTTTCTCATTTGTACATAAAATAAATATGTGTACATTCTAGTACTCACTTGGTGCACCCCCAATGGAATGCTTTGTACATGCTCTAGGGTATGTCTTTTCCACTTTGGAGGCCATACCTGTAGCTCTTTCTCAATTACTGCTTCTTCAGGAGAGCTTGCAGGGACATTAGTGACCAAGGAGAAGAAATAGCCCTATCCATTTACTCTCTACGCAAAATGTGTCCTTTTGAGGGGTCATCATGCTGCTTTTCCAACTCGTGATAGACACAAAGCCAACATGAGTATTGTATAGACTAGTCTAGCAGTGTACATTATTCTATATGTTAAAGGGAAAAAAAGATGAATTGGTTTAAATGTGTCTTTCTGTCCACTTATGAGCTCACATACTCTCCGATTTTGTGTTAGCATCAACATACATTCTTTATTCTTTTATTTTATTTTTTGAATTGGTTTTGACATTTTCCAAATTATATCTTCTGGCTTCCTTCTGAGGCTCTCATCTTAAAATTTACAAGTTTTCCTCAAACTGAATTGGAAGATGCCCAGAAAACTGGATCTGAAAAGAGGCAGGCAGTCACAGAATGTAAAATCTAGAAATGAAAGCTAAAAAGAATTCAGTAGAGAAAAAAAAAAAGATTACACAAATAGGTTTCACTTATGAATCCTTCTCAGAAGTGCATATCACTTGCAGTTTGGCTGTGCAGTGATTAAGGTTGACAGACATGATAACTATCTACAAATGTTGTAAGGCTTGCACATTAAGGCATGGGAAGAATTTCCAAGTAGAATTAATGGCATGAAGTAAAGAGACAGTAAAATACTTGCTTTGTTTCTGGAAATAATTTTGAGAATAGAGACTTTTAGAATAAAAAAATAAATATTCCCAAAGAAAAGGATGAAATAATAATGATAATAATCATCTTTTGCTCCTAATTACACAGGACAAAGCATTCTTGAAGGTATGTTGTGTAGAATAGTCCTGCAATCCCAAAACACTCTACTGGATTGGTTGAATTACTTGATTTTTCCACTACTGATTTTTTCAATTCAATCAATTTCCAGCCAGCTTTTCTACTTTACCATCTGTTTCTAAAGCAAAACTTAACACGAGTCTGTAGAGGATGAGGTTTGTTTTGTTTCTTTTCAATCTAAGATTTAGTGAATCATGTCTAGGCTAAATTCCAGGTTGAATGGATCATCAAAACCCCGCATCACTCCCATATGTTTTCTTAAGTTCAGAGTAGAGCGTGTTGTCTTTCTTGTTACATTATGTTTGAACCACAGAAATAGATTTACTATGCTAAAAAGCATCCAAATAGCACATGCAGTAGTGCTTCCTAAGAGGCAGTTAACAGGCATTGCAATACTGTTTACCTCTACCAAGTACCAAATTCTCTGCTGTGTTAACCCTAATGCATTTTGAAACTCTGTTTATTCTGAATCTGATGGTTCTTATGCAAATGAATTTTACATACTTTGTGTATGATAATCTGGTACATGTTTGCATGTAAGGATAGACAAACTTCACACATTCAGCATTCTGCTTCTGGTATGGGGTGATTCCACTGGACCATAAGAACTCATTATTACATCATAATAAATTTCCATTCAATAGTAATTCTTTTGTTCTCTCTATGGACAAAAAATGCATTTGCCCTTGAACTTCTGAAGAAAATAAAATGAAAACACTGGCATAAATAAAGACAAAAAAATTACCAATATAACAATCTCTAACAACTGGGACAAAAATAATATGAAGCTCAATTGAGAACTAATACATGGAAAGTGGTTGGTACATAAAAAGTATTCAATAACTATTAGTGGTTATTGCTATTAGACTCAACACAACTCTAAAAATCCTGATAATTTTTAGTTTTTAAAGGAATACATGAAGCAATGAAACACTGCCCTTCTATATTCTAAAATGCTGACTCATTTAGGAGAAATAAAATCCACCTTAATGATAACAATGGCCACCCTGCATCTTCTTACATGTAATATAGAGACATGCAGAAGTGCGCATGAGAAATGGAAGTTGTCTTTTGAGGTGCAGAAAAGGACCCTTGGATGTTGATTCAAAGTATTTACTGAATTCCTACTCGAGTGCTACAGTAAGTTACTTACTTTGTGTGCTGTGCTGTACTTAGTTGAGACTCAAGAATCTGTAGTAAAAAGGAGGTCTACTATAAGACGAAAACTTAGTCCAAGATGCCTCCTCAGAAAAATGTAAACTCAGCTGATTACCATTAAAACTTGTATCCCCTCAGGTACTGAATTTGCTTCACATTGAATTATTTCTCTATGATTAAACCATCGTTGATTTCTAGAAATGCATTCTGAAATTTTAAGTGAAAATTGGATGTTCTTTAATAGATTATAAAATTCTTAAGGATGGGGGTTTATTCCCTCTGCCCCCTTTTTTTGATACAGGTGCTATATTACCTTATGTATTTTACTCCTCATCGCTGCTATTTTAAAATATAATTCATAGCTGCAATGATAATGATCCAAATAAAACTTATGGGGAAAATACTGTGATTTGCTATCGTTTTAGGCTCTTAATTTTTATCTTAACAGATCTATTGACATAATTGACATACAATGCCCAAGCCGAAAGTGAACAAATTTTAATACGTATATACCCAAGAAACCATCACCACAATCCAGATAATTAACATATAACCCCCTAATGTTTCCACTGCCCCTTGTAATCTCTTCCTCTGGCCCTTCTTCATTGCCCCTCCCTGGTCCCACAGGCAACTAATCTTTGTTCTGCTCATGTTAATTGATTTGCACTTACAAGAATTTTATATACATGGACTCATATCAAAAGTCTTCCTCGTGCGGCTTCTTTCATGCAGCATAATAATATTGAGTTCATCTTTGTTGTGTCAAATTTTAATAGTTTATTTCTTTTTATGCCTGAGGAGTATTTTAAATTGATATGCGGCAGTTACATAATTTATTTATCTGTTTATGGATAGTTAAGTTGTTTACAGTTTTTAGCTATTACAAATAAACGTTTATGTATAAACATTAAGCTATAAAGATTTATGTATATATCTTTATGTGGATATATGTATGTATCTTTATATGGATATGCTATAATTTCTTTGGGGTAAAAACCTAGGGGTGGAATGGGTAAGTCAAATGGTAGACATATGCTTAACATTAAAGAAAATAGCAAACTCTTTTCCAAAGTGATTGTACCTTTCACAGTCCCAGCAGGGGTGTATAAGTGCTTCCGTTGCTTCATGTTCTTCTTGCCAACACTTAGTATAATAGCAGGTTTTTTGTTTTGTTTTTTTTTAATTTTAGCCCTTCTAATAGACGTAGTAGTGTTTCATTATTGTTTTAATTTGCATTTCCTCAATAACTAATGATGTTGAAATCTTTTTATATTCCTTATTTGCCATCAATATCTCTTCTTTGACAAAATGGCCATTCAAATCTTTTGCCCATTTTTATTGGATTGCTTCTTTTCATATTATTGAGTTATGAGAATTATTTATATATTTTTTTATATAAGTTTTTATCAGATAGATGGCTTCCAAATACTTTCCCCCAGTCTGTAACTTGTTGTTTTATTTTCTTGATGTTGTCTTTTGAAAAGCAAAGATTTTAATTTTGATTTTATCAAATTATTTAATTTACTCTTTAGTGTGTCATGTTTTGGGAACTGTAGCTAAGAAATCTTAATTCAAGGTTACAAAATATTTTTCTATTTTTCTGCCAGAAGTGGTATAGTTTTGGATTTACATTTAAGTCTATAACCAGTTTTGAGGGTTTTGTTTTGTTTTGTAGACTGTGTGACTTACAGATTGCGGTTAGAGTTTTTGCATATAGATGTCCGATTCTTTTGGCTTCATTTATTAAAAAGAATATTTTCCTCCATTGAATTGCCTTTGAACTTTTGCAAAAATTAATGACCATACATATGTGGCTATATTTCAAGACTCTTCATTTTGTTTCATTGATCTATTTGTCTTTCTTGACACTACCACCAGACTTTATTGATTACTGTAGCTTTATAGTAAGTCATAAAATCATGTAGTGTTACTCTTCCAATTTTGCCTTTTTTTCAGTATTGTTTTGGTTATTCTACATCCTGTGCATTTAAATATGAATTTTAGAATCAGTTTGTAAATTTTCATCAAAAAAGCCTGCTAAGATCTTCATTGAATTTCATTAAATTTATAGATCATCCTGGGAAAAACTGGTATCTTAACAGTTTGAGGTTTTCTACCAATGAATACAATATCTCTCTCCTTACTTAGTTCATCTTTAATTTTTCTCAACAATGATTTGCAGTTTTTAGTGTCCAGGTCTTTTATAACATTAATTCACTTGCCTTTAGCCATTGCCTAATTCCTTTCTAATCAAAGTTGATTCTCAAACTAACACCACTAGCATCACCTCAAAGTTTGTCAAAAATGCATTATCTTGGGCCCCACGCTAGGAGAACTGAATCTGGATCTACATCTAACAAAATTCTCAGGTGACTCAGGCACATTAATGTTTGAGAAATCCTGGAATTCTTTTCCAAGCTGGAATATTCCTAGGCTGCTCAGAGCTTGTTTTGAGACTCCTCGTATGTTTCACTAGACATAAAGATCCCTGAAGTCTTACTCTCCAACTAGCGAATTTTAGCCATGAATATTTTTAATGTTAAGAAAAGTCTTAATGGCCTTTTCTAAGACTTTGCCTACTTGTTGGTGTTTTTAGTAATGTGTCTCTTTTCCTTTCAAACCATGGCGAGAGCAGAAATCAACCAAAGTCAAAAATCAATCAACTTGCACTTCAGATGCCATTATAACCCCTGCAACTGCCTTTCTTCTGATCAGAAGAGAATCACCATTACCTGCTTGTGTGTCTTAACCAGCTCTTTGTCCTTTGAAGCTATAATTTTCAGGTGCATAATTTTCAGTGAATAATTAGTGTTCACACCTTAAATACTTTCCTTAGTAGGCAAGCAAGTTTTACACACTAATTTTTGAAACTGCCCTCATTTTTAAAGGAACTCTGCTCTGGTTCCTGAAAACAGTATTTGAAAATCATTTAGATGTACCATAAACAGGCTTTGACATAAAATTGCAAAGTGGTTTATTCGATGTATAGTATTTTGGTTCTTATTTAGCAGCACTCTAAGAAAAAGAAAACATACATCGTAAATTAAAGGGTGTAAATAGTTAGTGAACTATCTGCATTCCATATAACTGGGAAATAAGAAAGCAAAGAATAAAGGAATCCTTGCCCTTTTCTTAAAGCCATGTGAGGTTAAAAGTAGAAAGAGTAGAGAAAACAATAAAATCAGAAATAATATACATTTATCTCAGGTTAACATCAGATATAAAAACAGATGAGACTGGCAGTAACTGTTATCCATGTATAGGAAAACACAATGTTGTATGTACTGTCTACATAACAGTAAACTGTAGTGTAGGAGCTCACTTTGAACTGATAAATTGATTAATAATTAAAGATCTTTTATTCATATCCATGTAAGAAATAACCTGGGACTTATACTGGAATTTCCAGTGCACTACAGTTAGAAAATCTTTTCATTCCACCTTATATAAGGTTCTTACTAACTATATTTTTCTATTTATTGATACATGTTAAAAGTTAAAATATCAACTTGTGTATACTTTTCAAAATGACTTCCAATACATTCACATTGCAACCATTCCTTTTAATATATTTCAAGGAACTTAGATGCTAAAGATTCCTAGGTGTATAGATACAATGTTGTGTGCTTTTACAGAGATTATCAAATTCAAAAATAAACTTGGTTACTTAAATTTCACTGATCACCCCAAGATTTTTCTCCTATTTCAGGATAACATTTGACATGACTCAAATATAATGAGCTCTTGTGCCAAAGCCTGTATTTGAAATGAATATATTTCTCATTTGAAACATGAGTTGTTGTGCCAAAGCCTACATTTAAGATGAAATATTTCTCGTTTGAAAGAGCAGTATAATATAAAGTTTGCTAAAATAATAAAACCAAGTTTCTAAATGAAAAACAAATAATTAAGAAGTAATGAGAAATGCTTCACAAACAGAAATGTAATAAAGACATATCAATGGCTCACTTCTAGTCTCCTAGAAATATCATATCATGACCTTTTCTTGATTCTCTGAAGTTCTTTCAAAATATATTGTGCATTGACACAATTCAGTTATCTTTTTAACCCATTGGTGTCATTCCAGCTTTTGTATCTCCTCTTAGTCTCACTGTCTTTCTTCTACAAATTTTTACAACAGCTATAAATAAGCAGGGTTTGGAAAACAAGAAAAGGGAGATCAAATTGGTTCAGCAACAAGATTTGCTTTCCTTTCTCTGCTGCTTATATAGGATTTAGCTAGTTTTATCATTTTCCCCCTGTGCTATAGACCATGAAAACAAAACCTTTAAAGTTCAAATGCACAAACTTGGCTGAAGAAACAAAGAATTGACTAGTTTCAGCAGTGCAATGTTAATTGGCATCTCAGAGGTTCAGTTTCCATCGGAAGGGTCTTTGGCACTGATATTTTCCAGGAAAAAAAAATTCATCAGGACATTAACTAAAAAAAGAGAGAGAAAGGGAGACAGGATAGTAAGTGGTCTGACAATATAGGAAAAAGTTCAAATATTTTCAGTATTAGTTCACAGCCAGGGGTCTGGCTTTCATATATCAGGAGAAAATTCTCCAAGGGTTTTTGCATTTCTGCACATCTCACAAGCAGATGCACTGATGAGTTTTGTACTGAAGTATCTTTTCAGTGATATTTGTATAGAGGACAGTCATGGGAGATTTAGAACTGCCTTCCTCCACAGCAGAAAGTAGGTCTGGTAACTGTCTAGTATAATAAACATAATATCTTCCTCCAGAGCAAAGGTTTAGCAGGTGTGTTTGTGGCTCATTGTAAAAGATTGAGATTTTGTAAGCTTGGGATTCCTCAGCTGAGAAAAACACATTTCCTGCACAACATTCACCTGTATCCACCTGTGTTGCCCTGTGGGACCTGGGGAACGTGGGGAACCAGTGGGAGCATGAAGCTTGTGCTGCTGTTGCAACATGAGTAATAAAGGCCTTTGTCTCTGACCCAGGAGTCTCAAGATTTCTATCGGCATCTATGAAGCTGTGGCAGGCTAACTTGATAACCTGTAAGCGGGTAGAATCTGAGACCCTTTACCCTTCTTGATACCATACTCCAGCCATTTCCAAACATCCAGTGCACCTACCTTCCTCAAGACTCACAGACATTTAAAATTTGTTCATAACGAAGTGCTGACTCAAACGTTTGAGCCACAATGTTGGTTTATTCTTTAGCTGTTCATAATATTTAATCTGCATATAGGACACCAAGACATTTTTAAAACAAGAAGCCTTTGGTTTTAGTGAAGCAGTTGCATTATCTTTATGGTGAATGTATTTTACATTGTGATTCTGTCTCTTCTGGTTTCTGTTGATATTGGTTCCTAGCACAAGAGACTTGAAAGTAATCAGCAAGCCCCGTTAGGAAAAGTATCTGGGTAGGGTTTGTCACAGTTGTTAAGGAATTCCGTCCATTTACAAACAGGCCAGAAGGAAGGCAAAGAGGAAATTGACCACTGGCCAACACTCAGCTGGTACACAGAAATATGGATACCAGTTGTATATGACTGCTTTAGTTGCATTACAGGTACTAGTTGTTTATGACTGGCATCTCTTCTGACTGGTCATACACACATGCTGTTTTTTGTCTCTTTGCATAGTGCATTTTTTCTTTTTTTAATTCTGCATAGGAAAGTCAGGGTTATGTATACATAATATCAGAACTTCTTGCAACAATATTTTATCTAATCAAACTCTTTCACAGTGTACTCTTTCAAAGGGGTATCAAAAAACTGGCAAAAGATCCTGGGTAGAATGAAAAAGCAACAACAATCAGAAGGGCTTATATCCAAGGAAAATAATCACTTATTGTGACATTGTTGTACGTAGAAGACTCAACATGATTAAAAGCTGCTAAATTATACCAATAGTAGAAAGAATGGGTGGATATTTAGAAAAATGTAAGGATAAGAGACCAGTGGACTAAAAGAAAAGATCTCCTTTCCTTCTTTGTTCCAAACTGATAAATTAGTTCTAGTATTCATTGACTCAAAGAATAAAATGATGTTAAACACAGAAATAGCAAGTAAAGGATGCAAGCTACATTTTAGGCAAAGATAAATATATGCACAGCATTATTTGAGAAAATTATTAAACCCATGTTTGTAAATGAAGATTGGTACCTCACATAGATTTACTAATCTCAAAAAGCTAACAAGGGGCAGATCACAAGTTTAAACACAGGTTTCTCTGATTCCAAAGATTCATTAGTTAACCATTTTTAGTACAAACATTTATAGAGTTGTGAGGATTTAAAGAGATGATCTGAAAAGTGCTTAGCACCGTGTCAGACACAATGAATAACTGAATGCTATTATTGTTGATAACTTTAACAACTTAGAAAAATATCAGCTGGATTTAAGAGTCAGATTTTGCTTTCACACAGAAGTCCTATCCATTGATTCAATAAATATTTTTCAAACGCTTACTCCCATTCAGACACTGGAATGTTGTGCCCTGTGTGTTCACAAGTGAGCAAAACCCTCAGGGAGCTTACAGTTCAGTTGGAGACAAGAAAGTAGATAGGCAGTTACAAGGCCACATTTTAAGAGAAATTTTAGTAAGGTTAGTACAAGTACTATAGAAGGACATAGAAAATACATCTACCTGTTATAGGGGATTTTAGTATCAACACATTTTCCTCAGTGGTTTTGTTTTAATTAGACATGTCTATGTGAGAAGAGCTGGTTGGTTCTTAGATATGGCAGCTCGTTCCACAAAAGTTTCTGCTTGCTGTGGCAGTTTACTGTCTCTGGGACATATACAGACTTAACAGCCAGGAAGAGCTACATCCAGAGAAACCAGCAACATCAGCGCATGTCTGGGGTCCTATTATCTAATAACACTACCAAAGTCAGAATTACCTTCCGTAGCTGATTTAGGATCCTCCTTAAACTGATCTCCAGCAATAAACCAAATGTGATATTTTTTCAGTGGGGGAGGGGAACCACTGGCTGGTATGGAGATCGAATATGATATTTTCCTCCCTGGCTTGTCAACGCTCAAGAATGAAAAGACAAATTACACTATTATTTCTAAACTGTTATCTGTACAGCCAAAATAAACCATAAAAGAATACTTTCAAGAAATGTACTCCCTATCCAATTAAGTTTAAAGTAAAGTAACTTTGACTTCAAAAACTTCCCGAATCCTTTAGGACTACATAAGCACACTGTAAGTAAGATACTTATTGTGCTCTGAAGGCACATCTCAGACTCCCTTGAGCTACTCTGCCTGTAATACCTGCATGCATTTTGTTCTCCCCAGAGACCATTGAATTGGAAGAGAATGTTAATTATCTTGGGGAAGGAAAGATTCTTAAGCCACATTTCATCCTCTGTGTTTTCCTACAATCTCTCCTAAAAGAGGAATTTGCAAATAAGCACTGCCCTGTCCTTTGTCCACTTTTTGAACTGAAACAACTGCCAGAGTTTGCTAAGGGTTGAAATAGCAAGAAACAGAGAAGCGATCAACAGTGTTAAGTCATTTACTGCTACAGAGGCCACTCTGGGAAGCCCCATTCTTTATTTCTGGAGTATACAGCTGCAGATACAGGAAATAAAAACACACATATAGACTAAATCTGAGACACTGTGGATATGAACACCAGGCCCGTTTTTCCTCAAATAAACAAGTACCCAATTTTGTAAACAGGTCAAAATTCTGGAGCTGGGGCCAACATTTACTTTCTTTCTGAAGATAACTGAAACTTCTACCAACAAAGACATCACCAAAGAAGGTAGGCCCACACATGTTCAAATTGTTAGCAGGAAATTACTTTATTACCTCAGAAGTAATTTTGTGTAACTTCA
Organism: Cynocephalus volans; assembly: GCF_027409185.1. Taxonomy (NCBI): domain Eukaryota; kingdom Metazoa; phylum Chordata; class Mammalia; order Dermoptera; family Cynocephalidae; genus Cynocephalus; species Cynocephalus volans. The sequence continues at coordinate 58,067,517 of NC_084466.1, forward strand.
GCATATGAATGAATGAAGGTTTGTAGAAGTAGCAAAACGGGATACCCAGGTAATGTTACCTGAGCAACTAATAGCAAATTGAGAGGCTAAAAGCTATTTGATACGTCTGATTTTTTTTTTTTTTTTCTTCTTAAAAAGAGAAACAAAATCGAGATGTGTTCTATGTATTTATAGGCAGCAAAACTCATAAATGTCCAATCACTTGGCCTGATACCTTGGACAGAGCACTTGCTCTGTGACCACAGGAGAGGCTCAGACGGAGATGAATTGTGCCCAAATCAGGGTGCACCCGTCACTGCCAAAATTTATGTCCCTGAAAGTTTGGCTCTTCACAACAGGTTGAGTAGATGAATATTTGTGTTTACCTTCGAGGTTTATGCCATAGGATTCCCGAAGAGAAATAAGACAGTGGAAATAAAGGCTGATTAATTCTGATGTGAGGGGCATTCTATGCAATGGAAATTAAATCTTGGACCCTTGGGGACTGCTAGTTTCTTTGGCTCTTGAATAAAATTGGAGATTGCAGAGGCTTTTGTGAGAAGTACAGTCTTTGACTTTTACAGGAAAAAGGTTAAACTCTTTGTTTCTTTCTTCTTCAACAGTTATTCTTTTAATAATCTTAGACTTTTCACAGGAATTTTCTTGAAAAGCTTTCATTTCCTTGATAGGTATGGAAATGTGCTCTTTTAAAAAATAGAGTGTTCTCTGCATGCTTGTCTATACAAGGGAAACACACCCTTGCAGGGAAGAGCAAGGTGAGCTCTCTTTGCATAAAGAAGGGAACTAGCATTGTGGGAAAAACATTAAGTGTCCTAGTACATATATTACCCTTGATAACTTAATACAGATAGCATAAATATTGATGTAGTCGAGTATAACGCCCTGACAATTTCTAGTGAACATGCTATTAGAACCAATCTGGTTGTTATTATCTTTATCATAGCCATCATGAGTTGTGATTATAGTAGTAGTAGTAGTAGTAGTAGTAGTAGTAGTAGTAGTAGTAGTAGTAGTAGTAGTAGCAGTAGTAGTAGCAGTAGTAGTATTTGGGCACGTGGTGTCTCAGACCCTATGGAATAGGCACATTATATAAATTATTTCTAATCCTCACAATAACCTTGATATATTATCATTCTCACTTTACAGATGAGAACACAGAGTTTAAGCAAGAGTTTGGTATCTTTTTTAAAAGTTCAGCTTGAGAAATCAAGCTTCACAGAGAGAAAACAAAGCCATGAAGGAGTGGAGTCAGAAGAACAGCAATAGGCTGTTTCCCAAGACAGTGTAGCAGTTATACGTCTATAAATCTTAAGTCTATACACTTTCATAGGCATTGGACTTGCATTTTTTCCAAAACTGAGCTGAATTTTCATCAGAAATATAGAGAGATACTGTATTCCACTGGTGCCAGATCTCTGTCCGTTGGGCCAAGTTTCACATAGGAATTGGGAAGAGGCTTCTGCAGTGAGAAGGCCTAACAGGGAGGGGAACGGCCTGGGCCCTGGAGGATCACTCATCCAAGTTGGCATTCACTAAGACATGCCCATTCCCTTCGGTATTTGACCGCTGGGCACACAGGTCAATGCTTTAACCTACCAGCCTGTGCATCCAAGTTCTGTTGGCTCTCTGAGCCATGTCCATTCTGCTCTTGAGTGAACGTGAAACATCTCTCCTCTTCTCATGTTGCAGAGACTCTGTGAGGGTACCTTAGGACTGCCTCCACAGCTCCTTATACAGACATTTCTTCCTAGGTTCCACCATGACAATGATTCTACACTCTCAACTGACCTGGGAGCTCTGTCAACAAGGGCATAGTTTAGGGAAAACCAGTAGCTTAACGGGTATACAGCTGGCCTCATCCTCTGTGAATCTGATACAGGAGAATATTAATCGAAGTGAATGCAATATCCATCTGTTGATAGGACTGAATCTCAACTACCCCCCTTTTCCTGTCCCCAACCTTTTCTTCCCTTGCAAAACAAACAAACAAACAAACAAAAAACCCTTTGCTCTGGCTAGAGCTGGTTATAGAAATGAATGAGAGTAAGAACACAGGCATATGTCTCATACTGTCTTATTCTAGAAAATGAAGAAAGGGCATAAAGAGGCTAACCAGCCTTGTGGAATACTGGAACAAGTGCCAGCTTTGAGGCCAAAGTCAAGATCAAATTCTGTACTTACTACCTTCTAGCTGGTTTGCCTATGAGAAGTTTCTTAACCTCATGGTATGTCAGTGTCCTTCTTTTCAAAGGGGCATCATAACACCTTCATTACAAGAGTTTTGAGAGCATTAAATATTAACTAAAGCTAAAGCTTTTACAGAGCTTTCATATGTCAGGTACTGTTTGAAGGGCTTGATGTATAATAATTAATTTAATCCTCACCTCAACCGTGTTAATAGATGTTATTATTATTTTCACTTTACAGTAACCACAATATAAAGCTATTAAAGAAATTATTAGTATTACATGATTATTAAGTGGTAGAACTCAGATTTTTCTTCAGGGAGTTTTGTGCAAGAGTCCATATTTCAAACCACTCCACTGTATTGCTTCTCCAACAAGATTCTGTCACTATCTAGTCACATAACTAATGTCCAAATCAGGATCCTTTTGAATAAAAGTGGCACTATGATAATAACACTGAGACAAGACGTGTAAACAGAAATTTTCCCAGGGAAACCAGAACATAAGAGCACCCTCATAATAACGCATCCTTCAACACCTCACATAGACCCTCATCTCCAAAACAGAAAAAAATTAATCTGTGACCTGGAACATAACCCACAGTTATACTTGTCCCACTGAAACCTAAACATGATGAGATTTTCATCACAACAGAAAGAAAAACAAAATTAAGCCACATCTTTGTGGTACTATAGCCAACTACTATCTCAAGTTTCTCTCCCACTACCAACCTGCAATCATCCTCCTGCATCCTGTTCTCTCTGACCATTAACCCACAGAAGGTCTTTCTCGGCATCTGTGCAAATCACGCCACGATTCTATCCAGAGAGAAATCAATCCAGGTCCTCGCTGAAAGCAACTGGCCAGGCTTCACTGCCACGGTCCTTCCCACTGAAGACTCTTCTTCATTTCCCCCATGAAGCATTACTTATCATCCAACTGGGAAGCTCCTTCCTCTCAGTAATCAGAGTTTTGTGGCAGGTGAAATCAGTAAAGCTGCACAGTGAGAGGCTGAATGGTGGTCTGCGGTTCTCACTGCTCTGCCTCTATTTGCCAGGCACAGCTCACATTTATTTAAGCTACATTGCAATACTGATGACTCTCAATCTCTCCAGCATTCAAAATAAATCAACCAACATCAATCAATGCATGTGTATTGAACACCTATTTTTAAGTTACAGAGAGTCTGACCTTCATTTTTACATAGCCAATTATTCCCCCTTGTGCTGATGAAGGGTTCGCTTCTCCCTCTGAGGCCCACTACTCTGTCTTTGACCTCATTGACCCTAGGCTGGGCTGTCTTGATTTCCAGCCAAGATCAACAAGGGCATTTTGAATTTTTATCCAGGCTTTCTAGCTATTGGCCACTCTCCCATCTCTTAGTGCAAATAGAAAATGTAATGAAAATTTTCTTTATTGACTCTCCACCTTGCCCAGTAACCATCCACAATCTTGAGTCCAGGAATGAGGGCCCAGGGCGATGACCTCAATATGGTATGTGTATCAGTTAAACATTGCTGAAAAACAAATTATCTTAAAACATAGTGGCTTAAAATAATAAAAATTTATTGTCCCACATAATTTCTATGGGTCAGGAAACTGGGAGAAGCTTTATTGGGGGATCTGGCTTCGGATCTCTCTTAAAGTTGCTGTCGAGATGTCTGCTAGGGCTTCAGTCTTCTGAAGGTTTGACGGGGACTGGAGAGTTTACTTCCAAGATGGCTCACGTGGCTGCTGGCCAGAATCCTCAGTTCTTCATCATGTGGACTTTGTAGGGCTGCTTGAGTGTTCTCAGTACATGATGGTTAGCTTCCCTTAGAGAAAGTGACCTCAGAGAACAAGAAGAAAGCCACAATGCCTTCTAATGACCTTGCCACACACTGTCACTTCCACTGTATTCTATTCACTAGAAGCAAGTCACTAAGTCCAGCCCACATTTAAGGGAGAGAGGGACCAGGCTCCACCTTCTGAAGGAAAGAATGTCAAAGTATTTGTGAATATATTTCAAAATTACCTCAGTGGGTGTATTAATCAGGATTCTCCAGAGAAACAGAACCAACGAGATACATATATACATATATATTCTTTATAATAAATATATATAAAATATAGAATCTAGAAATAACTTAAAATCTAGATACCCAGAATACCGTTTGACCAACTATCTAGACACCCCATGGCCCAGTCAAATTGACACATAAAATTGACTGGCACAGTAGGCATTTAAAACATTTATCAGTTATGATGTATTTGTATTGTTCCCCTAGAATTTTATTAATTTACTGACCGTTGTCTGGAAAACAATAATAACTCATGTTTGAGTAGATTATTACAATTTACTAACCACTTCTCAAAAGTTTCATTTCATTTGAATTTCACAATATCCATTACGAGAAAACTAAGGTTCAGAAAGGTTAAGTAAATTGTTCGACTAATTGAAAGAGCAAAGTTAAAAATCAAAAAAGTTCTCTGAATCTCGATCTTCAGAATTTTCCTTCATACAGCCTTTCTAGCAACTGTGTGCCCTCCTGACATTTGCAGAGACTGTATCAGTGTTATTTCACAATGTTACAACAGTCAAACACCTTTTGTAAGTGAAGTCTTACCTTGAATGAAGTGTATTCCAAGGAAAAGAGTGAACCTGCTGAGGTGGGAGTGAGTGGGACCTGATCTGTCTTCCTCTTCCTCACCTTGGTGGGTCTTCAGGCATCATCAAGAATCTGTGGGACCTGGTTTGAAATTGACTAGCCTAGATCATATTTGTCTCTGTCTCAGGAGTGAGGCTTTGTGAGAGGAACAGTAAACCCAAGTCAGGAAGGATTACTGCGACACCATTGTCATTTACTTTCAGCCAGACGTACAACTAGCTTTGGTGCTCTAGAGGGGCTCCTGGAAAAACTTGAGTTTAGATTTGGAAGGCAGGGTATTGCATTGTGATTTATCTTGGACCACTTGCATTTATACCTTCAAATTTGTTCTAAAGTGTACTGTTTCTGAAGTTAAACTTTCCTCCATTTTCTGTTGTAAAAAGAGAATTACAAAAAAAGAAAAAAAAAAGTAGAGTGCCAGAGAGCAAAAAGTTTTGGAACAGTACTTGGCAGAGTGAATTGGAACATAATTTAGAATGTCTGACTACATTATTTTTTATAATTTAGAATATTTCATCATTAGAAATAGTTGATTATAAAACCTGAGCCAGCCTGTCAGCAAGATACCTTTGAAAGCTCTAAAAAGAATAATTTTTAAATCTCAAAAAATGCCCCCTCTTCACAATAAAGTAACTTAAATAACAACCCCATGTCTCAAATGTGGGGGGAAAAAAAGTGGTTCCTAAAAAGTCAGGTTAAAACCAATATTCTCAGTTTCTATTGTCCATGGTCACACTCCATACTACCTTTCTCCAACTTCTTCCAGCTCTTCTAAAGCACCAACGGTGTCCATCACTGACAGAATAAAGTTACGATTTCTGATTCAGCATATTAGACCCTTCAAAATATACCATAATTCTGTGCCTTCACTTAATGTCAGTTCAATTCAAACAAATTTGATAAATATTAGTAGAGAATTAATAGGTTCTGGGCTAGTTAAGAGAATGTAAACAGAAAAAGACACAATCTAAAGAAGCTCTCAGCTTGACAGAATTGTCTAACAGGTACACAAAAAACAGATATACCATGATACATGCAATAATAGGCAACATGCAAAGGACAGAGAAGGGAAGTATAAAGTTGGAGACTTCTCAACATAAAAATCTTGTGCTAGATGGTGAAAAACAAACTTTTTTTTTTTTTTTTAACAAAGCCAAGTGAAGGGCAGGGCAGTTGAGTGACAGGTAGAGGGAAAAGGGTTAACTTCCAGGCACAGGAAATGGCCACCTAAAACTTTGAAGAGAGATTGCCAGAGGTTTCCACTTCCAGCAGGCTCACGGGCAGCTCCAGCAGCATTGGTGGGAGAGGAGGCTCCCAGTGTCCTGCTCAGTGGTGCCAGGGAGAGGCCTGCACTTGCAGAGGCCTTGGCAGCTCCCTGAACACTGGCCTCTGCAAACTGGCTTCAAGCCTTCAGCTCAAGGCCACTGGCAGCTCCTGACTTTGAGTAACCACTTGTTTTTCTCTTTTGCTATTTTGACTCTTCCAATATGTTTTTAACTAGTTTCCTGTATTAAATTCTATTTGAAATGCCTAGAATAATTTATGTAATCCTGATTGGATATTGACTAATGCAAGTTCCTAGCACAGTATTAGTCCCAAATAATAAAAAATTTTATAGATGAAAGAATGAATAGATGAACAATAAATAATGAATTAATGAGGATGTACTCTAAAATTAAAACCTAGTTTAGGCAAAAAAGTCATACATTTACTGTGACTTCATGGGGTTGAAGAAGAGTTTCACTGAGGAATGGAGAATTTCCTAATATTCTTAAACAAACAAAAATGGCCAAAGCTTCATTGTAAGCATACTAAGCTACACTTGAGATTTTTTAATTTTCCATCAATATTCTCCAACATATAAGAGGTGATAAAATTAGTAATTAGTTTAAATTCAGAGACTGTGAGTTACAAAAATACACCCTATTTTCTGTTGAAAAAATGAATTTGCCAATGGAAAGATCTTATACTTTTCTTTCTAAACTTCCTTAAGCCTTGTGTTTACTTTAGTTGCATTTTCATAGAGCCTGTGGAGGTCAAATAAGAGTTATCTGCAAACAGTTTTCATTTTCAATGAGACCATAAAGTTTAAAATGTACAGAAAATCATGTATTGACTATATACAGCATTTGAGGCTATTAAGTCTGAAGCAAATAGACTATTCCTTTGCTAGAGGACAATTTTGTCAGTAAGCTCTGGCAAGCAAAGACCAGACAGGGGAATTAGAGGGACAGTTTGATTTCTTAGGGAGATCAATGAATATGACAGGTTAATAGACAGCATATAGCTGGTGTCAGGTTCAAAAGAAGTGATGACAAGGGACAAAGGAGAGGACAAGATGAGCATTCATAGAAGCAGAGTCCAGTTCTGTGTGAAAAATCAGAAAACCCTAGAGAAGACAGGAGGCAGTCATTATCTATCCTGGGATAAATAGGGCAATCTAAACATCTCAGGCATTCAGAGGGTCCCATAGGAACCCAGCCTCTTACTCCTCAAGGCCATAGGGACTTCTCCAAACAGCAACTCAGTGTAGTGAAAACGCCAGCTGTGGTTTCTGGATTAGTCTCCCGTAATGACATGCTCCCCCAGGAAAGACAGAAAGGAGTCCACACCCGGTGAAGGTCAGAGGCAAGGAGGCCCTTTTTTCTTGTGGCCATTTTCACCCAAGGGATGCAGTGTAGCTGAGCAGGAAAAAAAAAAATGATCATAGAAATTAAATACACGTGTCAAAATTCAGTTGCTACCATGTAACTAATTCAGCTTCTATGAAACCATTTCCTGAGCTGTAAAATGAAAATAATAATACCTACATCCACCAATCATGGAAGGCTTTAAGTGAGGTAATGAGATGATGATGATGATGAAAATGATAAAAGAAAACATTTGTGTAAAATATACTGTCCAACACTATCCTGTGTTTCACACATGGCAAATTATGTGACATACATAATATTTATAAAGTGCCTGTGGAATAATTGGAACATTGAATGCTTCATAAACGGTGGTTGCCTTGCTGGCACAGGTGGGTGGTGGTACTAATGGTACTATTATCATTCCTTCCCTCGAGATCCAACTACTAAGACCACTAGTGTATTAAACTGAGTATGCCTTCTCAGGTTTATGCCACATCAATAGACATTTTGACCTGAGAACAGTGCTATCTAAGCAGAATTTATACCACCTGCAAGATGGCAAAGCAGCTTTATTTATAATATTTTCAAATATAATTATTCTAGGGCTGACTGGTTAGCTCAGTTGGTTAGAGCAGTGTTGACAGCACCAAGGTCAAGGGTTTGGATCCCTGTATCAGCCAGTTGCCAAAAATATATATATACACACACAAATATATTTATAAGAATATATATATATATACACTCATCCTTGTAACAAAAATAATAATAAGATTATCACTAGGAGGGTAATTTGGAGCATGGCGAATATTCAACTATGGGATAAAAAGTGCTTAAAAACCATTAGTCCAAGCTTTTCTTGAATGTTTATTAAGGGTGGGCACATTAAAACTAAAAGTGCTTCAGGAGATGCTAACTGAGGGAAAGAACAAGAATGAGCCATATGATACAAATGTATTTAAGGGAGCTATTTGAAATGAGAATTTAATTGTAATTGCAGGTGCTGAATGTATCCTAGAGCAGTCAGAAGATCACACTATATATCAAAATGTTACAAATCCATAGACCACGAAGACCAAAGCAGAGAGGTATCTGTAGCTAGAGGATATATACTATGGTCATTTTTGTAAATAATTTTTTTAAATCACATATAAAATATTTACAGTGATAGTGAAAGAGTAGTGGTGAGTGTATTGGCTCTAGAGTAAGGCTCTTAACCTGGCAAGTTGCCTAACATGTCTTAAGTTTCTTGTCCTTGTCCACTAAATAGGGACACTAACACCTGCCTCACAGAACCAGATCTGTTAAATGAAATAACATATGTGAAATGCATAATGTGTTAGTCTCTACAAAGCAGTCACTCAACATGTTAGCTCTTTCTCCAACATAAAGCTGTAAAATTCTTCAATATTAGTAGCTGGATGAAACGTGTCCAGTTCACTGAATTAAAAATATTAGTTTGTGGACCCTTCTTGGTTGATACCAAAGAAGATCGACTTCATAGCTCTCGTGGGGGTGGGAGGGACCAGAAATGTTAGAATTGTGTATTGTATGAGTGATGATTATTGTAATTAGATAAATCATAATAAAAACAGTGAGGATCTATAATCAGCTTTCTTCGTCTGTTCATTATTGGGAATATTTTTAAATGATAATCTTTAATAGACTTAATAGGAAGATGGACAGAAAATAAACATTAAAGAACTAGACCACAATATTTTGTGAATAATTCTTAGCAGTGAATCAACTTCCTTAGGAAACCAAGGAAAAAGAAGACTTTAGAAGAGGATATTTTATACAGTTAATGAACTATGTCACTTTGTCACATGCAGAAGCAAACTTTGTAATAGGCACAAACTATGAAAAATAAATGTCTGTAAAAATGAAATTACAAATGAGAGCTGATAAATCTTATATGAACTCATTGCATCGATGTCTTCATTAAATAATGATATTATGTCTTGGTGATTCAAAGAGAGTTTCAAATAACTGCCGAAATTCAGTTGCAGCTTTGGAAGGGGATGGTACACACTGGTCCAAGACATGCAGTATAAAATGGTGTATCAGGAGACCTTGATTCAATTTCCAGCCATCACTTAGTTCCATCTGGAGCCACTGGCTTGTATCCACACTAGACATTTTAACTAGAGTGCCAGGGTTAAAGTAGAAAGGCTGCCTGTAGGGTGTCAGCTACACTAGTAACAGAGTGCTTGTCTAAGATTTCTCCTCAGTTGTAAGAAGCAGTGTGCTGTACAACAGAAGAACCTACTGTTTGCTGCAAGGCTATAGGACACTGTCTCAAATGATATGGGTATGATTCAAGCCCAAATCTTTCCAGCTTGAGCTTTCCCAGGTGCCTTATTTGAAATTGCTCAGAGTGACGCAGTGACCATCCATCCAATGACTCTGTGAGAGAAAAATTTCTTTCCACTGAAGAGTTGAATTTTTTTAACTACAGTGTTTCCCATTTTTCTAATCTGTTTTCAATGAGTCATTTTAAATAGCAAATGCTTTCTCTAGATCCTTTCTACATAGCAATAACTTTATATTAAATATGATTTTATACTGTTTGAATTTTGAGTAAAGAGATGAGAGAAGGATTCAACCCACCTTTAGCTATTTATACCTCATAAGTTTAGCTACAGAGTAGAAATTCCACTATAATTCCCTTTACTTCTTTCTACATAAGATATTTATTGAGCAGTTACTATCTGTTCAGATTGTCAAGCACTGAATGATTGAAACAATTACAATTCATCTTGTTTTCTAAATTTCTATAAACAGCAAATGAAAGTATGTAGAAGCTGTAAGGAAATGAATAAATGATTAATATGACTTTTTCAATCATAAATCGAACATATATTGATCATATATTATATGAGGCAACATTGTATATTTATTAGAAAGCAACTTACTGCAATTTATCTCTCTGTAACACCCCTCCACATGCACATAATCTCTCTGTCTCTCTCTTTCTCGAGCGCACGCACACACACTCAGAACTGGAAGTCAGAGACATAGATTTAAATCCATGCTGACTCTACCTATGTACAAACTGCAAATTTCAGTAACTTATTTAATCTCTCTCAGCTTTAACTACCCATTTATAAAATGGGGATAATAATATAATGAGATTTTATATATAAATATGTCTAAGTTTAAACATATAAATGAGAGACTATGCCAGTCTATAGCGATTGCTCTAAAAATAATTGTTCCTTTCTCTATGTGCAGAGTACTGTCCTGACAGCAAGATTAGGAGAAATCGTGTGACAACTAAAGAGAGTTACAAAGTATAATATGTTATATTTTACCCTTCCACTCCAGGATAGCATAAAATATATTAATTCACGAAAAGGTAATTCATAATATTTTAGAATAAGAAGTTTATAGTGTGATGGCCATAGAATTTAAAGGCAGGTTTTATATCTGAAATTAAACTAGCAAAATTGTACCCCCAATGGTTGAGATGTGCCACATCTTGAGGAGACCCATACTAACAAAGACCCACAAAAGCAAACCTGGGGAGGCTTCGGAAAACCCAAAGACAGTGAAGCACACAGGGCATAACTTGTGGTTGTAGTGAGATAGATGTCCAAGAAGCCCTGAGTAGTAGATGCTGATGTTCTGGTCAGTCAACAAAATAGGTATGAAAGTTGACCTTTGCTTTCTTTGTTCTGATACAGGCTCACGAACAGTCTTTTGAGCATAACTTGATTTCCCATGCACTCTTTCAACCCGGGGAGAGGATCTACCTACCCATGGACACAAGTATCCCTTTCAGTTTGGAAGTTCTATTTTTATTTTTAACTTTGGACTGTGAATTAAGAAATATGCCCATTTGCCATGAGTTTGATTAACCATAATCATTCACCATGAGCTCAGTCATTTCTGGGCACAAAAGCAAAACTGGATGAGGCTCTGGACAACAAAGTTGTGACCAGAGCCTGGATCATGTAAGGCAGCATGCTTTTTCCAGTCTCAATGAATATCAGAAGTATGATTTATGTTCCAGATTAGTGCTACAAAATTAAAATCCAGAAGGTAACAGAAGAGAAAAACACTTTGCTTTAATGTTGTGGTCATTGAAAATGTAAAATAGCAGATACAACCTCAAATGCCACACTAATAGTTCTCTACCATGGCTACACAGTAGAACCACCTGGGTTTTGTTTGTTTGTTTGTTTTGGTTGGGAATAGATAGATAGATAGATAGATAGATAGATAGATAGATAGATAGACAGACAGACAGACAGACAGACAGACAGACAGACAGATAACCCCAAAAGTTTAAGGAAAGATTTGTAATATCTTTTAATTCTATTTTTCCAGGCCGGCCCCGTGGTTCACTCAGGAGAGTGCAGTGCTGGTAGTGCCGAGGCCGCGGGTTCAGATCCTATATAGGGATGGCCGGTGCACTCACTGGCTGAGTGTGGTGCAGACCACAACAGGCCGGGGGTTGCGATCCCCTTCCCAGTCAAAAATATATATATATATTTTTTTTTTAATTCTATTTTTCCATGACCTTTTTGAAGTATGTGTATACCAATAACGACACTCTAGTGGATTCATTAATCCAAACATATGAGGGTTTGGACCCAGAATTAGGGAGGCCCAGGTTTTTTTTTTTTTTTTAATTCTCCAGGTGACCTTAATGCATAGGTAAAATTTGCAAATCTATAATGTGCAGGCAATTAATATAAATGTGTAAATGAAGCAGGCCAGGTAGGAATTATAGGTAACTGGAGACTATAAACCCAACATAAAAGGAAAGCCCTTACTCTTCTGTAGCTAACTGTTTCTATGTGAAATCACAGGCTCACTGTGAATGGATCATTGACATGTTTGAGAAAATTCAGAAATCTGGAATTTTTAACAAATTTCTCAATTTTTAACTGTTGACAACAATGACACTACATTAAATACTATTCTGTAAATCTCACAATAAACATCCTCAGGCCATGAGTTTGTATCTTCTGATTATAAAATCAGAAAGGCTATGTGAACTACAAAGCCAACACAGTGGCTTAAATAAACCAAGTCCTTTAAAGAAAAAGGGAAACGTTAACACTTGTACTCATTCTGTTGTTTGATATCCTGCAGGTAAAATTATCAATAGTGCAATGTTTTTCTTTCCCTATTTATTAATATTTTATCTTGACTTTAAAGTACAAGTGTCTTAAAAACAGGAACTAGGTTTCGTTGCTATGTTAGTTCACTTTCCTATCCCTGAACACACCCCTGAACATTTATAAATCCTTGAGCATGTTATCAATATGATATATGAAAAGCTTTAAGTATAGACTAAACGTCTTATTTTTCATGTTTATTCAGAAAAAAAAAATGTGTTGAGCTGAGCAAGTATCCAGACAATGTAATTAGTGGCTAAAATCAATCTGTTAATTGGGATGTTTAATATCTCTCTCTCTCTCTCTCTCTCTCTCTCCTCTTTTCTTCTCAAAATCTGTGATTGACCCAGTATTGGAAATGGCACGTTCTATGTAAAATCATAGAGAATAACTTTTCTTAAAACAAACAGTAAACAACCATAGAAAGCCTGAAATATTGGCCATGAAAGATTTTAATTACACTAATATTGATTGGGATAATGGCAATTTAATTATAGAAAATAGTAAAAGTTCTACCCACATTGTTTTCTGTTTCTAAGTGTTTCCTTGGCTCATCTTTATGGGGAAATAAGTTTTTTTGTTTGTTTTTTGTGTTTTATTTTTTTCCTGGAACTTTTCCTAAAAATTCAGCCAAGTATGATAAATCAGATTGAAGCTTGGGAGCATCTCGAGTCTAGTTATCAACTCATTATTTGATTTGAAATGCTCAAGAGAGTATGCTGCTTATGAAGAGAAAAAATGCAAGCATTTTTCACTTTGAGAAAAAAGCTTTGAAAGAATGTGAAGTGTCCTGAGAAATGTTGATTGGGATTCTGTAAGGTACAAAAAAATCTACTGCACATAAGTAAGAAGTCAAGCATTTAGGAAACAATAGGAAAGGCTAGCATTGAAATTCAACTGAGACAAATACTAATCACAGCATTGAATTTAGAATGAAGAAGTTGAATATGAAATGAAATATAAGAAAGCTCACCAAAAGACTGCGAAAGGCAGTGCTTGCAGTTGAGGGGCCTTAAAAAATTCCCTTGTCCATGACATGGCTTACCTTAAAATACATAAAACATCATTTACTTTGAATTTGCAGTAAGGTAAGTACTTTATCATGTTGTACTGTTAAAGAATATAAATATATAGTTTCTTTCTTTTTTTTTTTTTTGGACCGGTAAGGGGATTGCAACCCTAGGCATGGTGTGGTCCACAGCACGCTCAGCCAGTGAGCACACCAGCCATCCCTATATGGGATCCGAATCCATGGCCTCGGTGCTACCAGTGCCGCACTCACCTGAGTGAGCCACGGGACTGGCCCATAAATATATAGTTTCTGATTAAATACCTTTTTGTGAAACTTATTTACTAAAAAGAAGTAAATGTAGAAAACTTGAATCATTAAAGAGATCAGACTTTTCTAAGAAATTTTTCATAACTGCAAGTAACAACCTTCATTATGAGAAAAAAAATTTTTAAGTTGGTTAATTTGATCATTTGTAATTGTTGAATGAGTTGGAATCATTTTGCTATATAAGAACTTGGTTTTAATGGAATTTGTTAGAAGTGACTTCACACCGTGTGAGACATATAAAATAAAAACTTTATAAATACACACATTATCACATAGTAGTACTTGTACTTGTCAAAACATAGGAAGAGCATAAAACATTTTAATAGGAGAGCTACAGCCTTCCTTTTTCCCCTTTAGTCCTTTCTTCCTTTTAAATCTTATTGTATTCTGTTCCTTCATTTTGGTTTTGTATTTCTTCTTTTATCCCTTTAATCATTTAAGTATATGTATTTTATGATATCCATATTTTTCTTCCAAGTTCTTGGTAGGTAACTTCTGACTCTCCAGAGTGAATCACTTTCTCCTATGGTGTGTAATTTTTTACCGGGGATTGTTTTAAGTCTGGGAGTGCTGTGTAGCCTGTGCTGTAGAAGATTCCCTACAGGGTGGTGATGCTTGCTACTACAGAGAGATCTATGGGTTTATGGGTTTTACCAGTATGGAACTATTTTTTATAATTTCTTTTCTTGGGGATTTCCATGCCATGCCAAAATATGAATTTGGTCACATAAATATGGTACAACTCCTGACTTTGATTGCTTACAGGAGAATCCCCCCACCTTCAGAGCTTCAAGCAGAGTAAACAGAATATCACTAAGCAGGCAGCACATCCAGGAACTAGCTTTATGCATGAGTCATCATTCCAGCTCCCCACCTCATACAAGCCAACACTCCTATCTCCTGTCCCTATATGGGTGTCAGAACCCCAGGCCTTGGCCTTAGGCCCTATAACCAGGAGTGGAGTGTTAGGTCCCAGTTTGCTGTGCCATCAGCTAGTATGCTACTGCTCTGGCTTTAATCTCCAATGTGGGCATTTGCATTTTCCATTTTGCTTTTCAAACTCAGTGTTTACAGATTTGAATTTTTGTTATATTCCATTTTGTTACTATGTATTTAGATTTGTATTTCTAATAAGAGGAGTTCCATGTTAAATCAGTTTTCCATGTCACTAAAATTAGACGTCTCCTTCCCCACGCTCTAATGATGGGGAAGGACAGATTTATACACACACACAAGCTGTGGGGAAAAAGAAAAGTCAAAATTTTTTTCAAATTTGTCATGAGACAAATATTTAAACTATTTTAAAACTATAAGAAAATGTGAGTGTAAGAAAATCTTGTCTAGAAAAGGCTGATGTAGTACCAGCCATGCATCCAACATATTTTCCTTCCATCAAGAAGGTGAGGATACTGGTGTTACAGGCCCACCAAATGTGAATTTTTATGTAATTTAGTCCAATTCAAGATTTGGACTAAAATGGCATGGTTATCAGTGTTATCAAGTATCTATCATAAATGTCAACCCAACAGAGGCCAGAATGCCAAACAAACAAGGGTGATATGGTGGCAGCAAAGGATTGATGCAGTGAAGGATACAAGACACTGGATTAGAATCTATCCCTTTTCTTTATAGGAGCTTTTAAAGAGTAGGCAGCTGCAACCAGTCTCAACCAAATAACATCCAAGAAGCATCCATTTATGCCAGAGCCAAACAAAGGCAATAGCAATGAAGCAAAGAACCAGGCAGGTGAGAGGAAGCCAGAGTCTGACATCAGGCATTTGTGACAAAGCAGGGAGCAGCGAAGCATCTGAAATACACTCAAGAGGCAAATCTATTCTGACAGCATATTTGCAATAGTGAACAATTCCTAAAGTTTTAATTCAGTCTCTGTCTCCAGCCCAGTGCGTAAGGGGAGACATGCCTCATCTAGAATGTGCATCGCCAATGGTCCTGCAGTATATAGTTCTTTACTAAAAATTAAGTGTATCACTTCTCATAAGCATATATATGCATGTGACTCTTTCTGCATTAATGAATAAATATATTTATATCAAAGTTTAGAGCCATAAGAGACCCTATGGAGCACATTGTAAAACACCTGAGCTTGGAGCAAGGAAATGCACATCCAAAAGTGAAGGTGGTTTGGTCACGTTGGTACCACTAGCCAGCAGCATAGCAAATATGGCAGAGCAAACAGTAAAGTTTTCTGACTCACAGTTCGGTGCTCTTCCCTAAAGGGAAACACTGTGTCATACTTTTAGTCTCATAGTAAGAAGAATTAAATTAATCATAATCCTAATAATCTTCAGCTATTGGCACACTGCCATCTTTGGTCCATATAAAAACCCTAAGTAATTTTGTTTACTTTTTTCTTTTTCGTTTTCTCTTTCATCCTTGACCCCACTCCATTTCCTCTCCTCCACGTGGGAATCCACTCAAACGTGACCAAAAAAAAAATGACCTGGGATATATAAATTTCCCTTGCACATTGTACGTCTGTGTAAATGTGTATAATGTGTTTTTAATTTACCCAAATGGTATGAATATAGTTCTAGTTTTTATTCTCTTTCTTAAAATGTATATTTTAAGAACTGAGCATGGTGTGGCATGTACAGCTAGTTCATTGCTTCTAACCATTGCATAGTATTCCATAGTAAATATCTATCCCATTTTAGTTATCCATTCCCCTCATAATAGAATCTAAGTTCTTAGAGTCATCAATTTAATTTTTGTTTGTGTCCTTTTTTTGCTGAAATTCAAACAATTGGTATAATCTACAGCCAGATTTTACAGTCCAATAGGCTGTTTTTGTTTGTCAATGTTGTTGTTGTTTTGGATGATATGTTAGGCAGATATCTTAGGAACTTCCTGTTTTAAATTTATAGAATCTTTTGCTCAATATGTGATTTCTTAAATATACTACTAATAGCTAATAACATGAAAAAATGTCAGTGGTTACAGGAATTTGGGATATGTACACATCATAGCCAAGGTGGGTGGGGTATAAATTTTCTGTAAGATTAGAAATATGTTCTGGAGCAAATCTATTTGTGGCAATTAGCCCTAAAATTATTGGCTCACAATAGAAAATAGCCTTATAATGTGTGGGAATATCACTTGCCCATTAAAATTCTAAAAGTATAAGTCAATTATTCCCTTGATGACTTTATTCACAAGTAAATAATGAGAAGTATTCACAGTACAATGTGTGGGAGAAAATGTTCAAAGCTAAGAACAAACCAGTGATTCAGTATCCCAAAGACTTATATTGCAAAATGCTACCATAGACACCCAACATGAAAAGAAAAAATTTGACCCATTAGTTAGGATATTCATTTAAATCTGATGATGTATTCTGCCCAAAATGCATAATGCATTTTTATTTATAATTTTAAACTGGAACGTAGAGAAGGAATGATAGGACATCAGGCATGCAAGAGATTGAGATAAATAGAGACTCTGGACAAGCAACACAGCATAGCAAGCTAAGAATTATGTCATACATATTTAAGAGCTACATTAAAATGCAGCATGAACCCCAAGGAGTGACTGTCAGGGTAGCTGAGTTCTAAATGGAACACCTTCTTTAATTGATGTATGACTTTAGGTTAGTCATCCAACCTCTCAAGAATATCCTGTTCTTCTATTAAAAGAGAGAAGGAACATGACCCACTCCACATAACATGTTGTGATCATAAAGCCTGGTGACAGTAAAGCAATTAAAGTCAAAGTGAACATAAGTACTTTAATACTCATATAGAATGATTCATGACTGAAGCTGATATGTTGACCACCTAGAAGGAAATGTGACTAATACAGAAACCAATGCTGTAGATTTGGGAGAATTTTCCCTTGCAGCTAAATTTCTTTTTATTGTAGTTGATATATTATCTCTTGAGAACAATTTAGAATAGAAGAGTCTTTAAAAGACCAAAGAAAATTATTTAGCAATATTATTTGGCTAATACATGCTCAATCATCAACCAAGAAGTATTAATGGGTGCTGGTGTTCTGCATACACAGTCACAAGAGTGGGAAAGATCCCACTGAAGCTTAAACAAAGGGCAGAACAGTCTGAAGCAGTCTATACAGTAAGGTATCTCCACACCACCGACCCTTCAAAACATGCATGTGCACACACATACACACACACACACATGTGCACACACACACTAATCAGGGAACAAAGATCACGCTCCAAAAAATAAGAGTTGAGGGAAAAATGATGACAATGAAAGTGATGAGAGGAAAGGTAAAAGGCTTAAAGGACAGATACAGCACACATTTAAAAAGAATTTCAAGAGAAAAGCAAGAAGCAACGAGCATGCAAATAATACAAGAAAAAAATCTACTAGTGAAAGAGAGAATTGTTTGTAAATTTTTTAAAAAATCTTTTCTAGCTAAATACAAAATAAAATATTCATTTCTAGATTTATCTTAATAATCTTTTAAATTATAAAGAATTTTAAAATTAAAAGACAAGAATCATAAACGTAGAAAAAGCTCAACCAATTTACCTAACAAAAAATAAGTAGCAGGCTATAAAAAAGTAGGATAAAAGAAGAAGAAAGAAACTATAAGGAACTATAAGGATTTTTCATCTTATACTAGGTAGATAAAATAGTAATTTTACTATTTATAATTAGATAAACACAGATTTAGAAGTTTTTCAGTTAAAGTAATAATAAATAGAAGAAAAGGAGAGTGCATGCCTTCCAAAGAGAAAACGAATGTCATCAGAGAAAAATAAAATATAAAAGTAAAAAAAAATGAAAGAAATAGCAAGAAAATATCAGAATTGCATCATATGGTTCCTCTACAAAACCAGAACCTAGAAAAAAGTAGAAGAGCAGGTATAAATTGTGAAGATGAGACTGCAACTCCAGGTTGCTCCATCAAGCCTAGATGTCATACACCCATTAGAATGAAAAGAAGCTTTTGAGAGTTCCACCCAAGATGGCAGAATAGGCAGTCCCCAGCGTCACTCTCTCCCCAATAATCAACCAATTTACAACTATAAAAATGTAACATCACCCAAGCTGGGGCCACTGGAGCTCAGGGGAAGAGGAGGAGAGACCTACGGAGTTCATGAAGGGGAGAAACCACGATGAGAGAAAGAAAAAGAACACTCTGAGCATTTCAGGCCGCTGCTGCTTTAATGCTATAACTGCAGAGCACATGGAGCAGGAGCCAGCAGAAGCCGCAGCTGTGCCCTTCAGATGGAGTTACTTGGAGGCAGCAGGAGAGAAAAGGGCCTTGATGGCCCCCAGAACAGCAAGACCACTAATAAGTCTCCCATGGACCCATGCAGGAGCGAGGAGCCAGAAAAACTGAAAAAAAGGAGCCACTCAGAGGCCGGTGAGTCATCGCAAGGGACCGGTGCAGTGCCCATCCCATGGGAAGTGTTTGGAGCATGGGCGATGGGGGAGAGGGGCCCACCGGGAGAACACTGGGACACAGCAAAAACAGCCGACCCACCCCCCAATCAGCACAGGACCACTCAGGAGGCTTGTTGGGAATGCAGAATTGCATGGGGTGCAGTTTGATGAAAAAAACTCAGGTCCAGATCAGAGTTTCTACACAACCCAGATCCACCACATCTCTGGAGAGTCAGAAGTACGTAAAGGGTCAACCATTAAACCCTGAGCTGCACAAAAAGCCTTCCCTACCTACGGAAACAGCAGGAAAGCAACAATTTAGCTCAACCACACAGCTCAAGTACTGGTCCCCACAGGAAGTTCCCCCATTTTAGAAGTAAGCAAAGGACAAAAAATTAGTTCCTGCCCAGGCACACAACCAGTGCCTTGAGGCCTGCCTGGGAACCAGAGGCTTGGAGCTGAGGACCGGATTCCAGTTCCACATCCAGGCACAACACGCTAGAGCCGCAGGGCCTGCCCGGGGATGTGAAGCATGGAGATGGGGACTGGACCCCCCTCCTCCCACAACCAAGGACACCACACCAGTGCCTCAGGGCCTGCCTGGGGACCTGAGATATGGAGCCAGGGACCAGACACACCCCACAACCAGGCACACCACCAGCACTAAGGAGCATGCCAAAAACATCACCTCTATGTAGGTGGCCCATCACAGCCACCACAATAACCATGGTTGCTGGGAAAGCTGCTAGACACCACAACCACTACACAGATGGTCTGCCAAAAAATGGAGTGCATTGACACAAGGAGAGTCGCCAGCAGAGATAAAGAAAAGAAGAGGACGTCTCTCTCCACAAAGCCCATTTCAGAGTGATAGAAGAAACATCGGCTCTATGATAATATTGGGGGACCTGATCACACCTCTCAGCATTGGTCAGATCATCTGGGCAACAAATCAACAGAGTAACCATTATTCTATCAGAAGAAGAGAAGAAGTCTAGGGTTATCAGAGGGGAGAAGAGGGAGGGAGAAGGGGGATGGGGAGAGATTGGACAAGGGGCATAAAGAATAATTAAGATTTGTAACAATATATATGTCAGTAATATTGATTTGATCAACATATGTCCCGCGCAACCGTCTCGCCAGCAAGAACGACGCGGCACACACAGGATCCTTCTGCAGTAAAGCTTTAATGCGTCTTGAGAGGCAGAGCACAAGCTTATCGGGGCGGAGACCCCAAGTACAGAAACCCGTTCCCTTTTATAGAAAACTGTCCCTCGCCTAGGACGTGTCCCTCTCTGACTGGCGGTCGTGCATCAGCCCAGATGATGCCACGGGAGAGGCAGAGACTAGAGGTGGGGAAATTCCCAGCACATGCGCTCTAGACTTGTTTTTGCCGATTGTCAGTGTCGGCCGGCGCCATCTTGTAATGGCGATTACGGTGTAACGTGGGCAGCTCCCCACAAACATATCGCAGTTGAATCCAAAAAATATGCATAATCAATTTTGATTCAATAAATAAAATAAATTTGAAAGAAGTAGAGAATGAGATGTAAGAAAGAAAGATAAGCATGTGTCAATAAGTACAGGCATTAACTGAATAAAACAACAATGATGGCCATAAAAAAAAAGAAGAAGCTTTTCAAGACACATAGTCTAGATGGGTAGATAGAAATAGACGGATAAATAACCTGATGATATAGGTGTATATTTGTGTAAGGATGTTTTCGTAGGGAGAAGAGAGCAGGAAAGAAAAAATAGATGACATCTTTTTAAAATGCATGTATATGATTACCTTTATTTACTAATGCAAATCATATTTGTATGTGATTATATGTGTATAAATTCACATATAAAATCCTCAAATAATTTTTTTGGAAAACAATTATTTCTAAAATTAGCTCAAGAAATAAAAAATATGATTAGATCAATAACTAAGAAATATATTGAAAGATGTTTGAGAGTTATCATCTAAAAGTCCTCAAAACATTAAAAGCTGAAATTATACAAATTACAGAAGAAAACATTGGAGATTAGCACAGCATCTGTGTGATAGACAGGACACAAAAAATACCAAGTAAACAGAAAAAATTATAAATTGAAATTCTTCCCATTAAAAACTTCAGCTCAGCAGAGAGCACTGTTAAGAAAATTAGAATATGATATCTGAAAAAAAAACTTGTATCCAGAATATGTAAAGGACACAATTGAATCAATAACAATTTAAAATAATATTAATATATGGGAAAGTACTTGAAAATATAGCTCACAAAAGAAGGTAATGAATATCCAATAAGTATACAAAATGTAAGCCATATCATGTCATCAGAGAAATGCAAATTTAAATCGCAATGAAATTTTATTTCACACCCACTAGAATGACATAAAGATGGACAATATCAGGTATTGATAATGAGGTGCAATAATTGTCATTTTTTATTCATCGCTGGGGAAATGCAGAATGGTACAATCATTTTGGAAAATGGTTTGGCAATTTCTTATAAAGCTTCACTTATGAGCCAGTAACTATACTTTTAGGTAGATATGAGCATTAAAGAGAAATGAAAGTATATTTCCACAAAAATGGCGGAACACAAATCTACATTCTGCTTTATACACGATAGACAAAAACATGAAGTAGCCCAAATATCCATTAACTCATGAATAAAGAAATGGCAACATATACATAATAAAATACTACTCACTAATAAAAAGGAATGATTACCAATAAAAATAACAGTATGGAAGAATCTCAAAACCATTATATTGAGTGAAAAAAACCAGACACAGAAGGCTACATACTTATTAATTTCATTCAAATGAAGTTCAAGAACTTACAAACTTAATCTATGGTAGTAGAAATTAAAATAATTGTTTCCTGTGGAGCGGTTACTAGAAAGTAGAATGAGGGAACCCTTTGGAGTGACAGAAATGTTCTATTGGGGTAGTAGGTTCAAGAATGTATTCATTTCTCTGAACTCATCAAACACTATACTTAAGATCTAAACATTTTGCTGTTTATAAATAATTTATATAAATTATACTTTAGTAAAACTGAGTTTAAGAAAAATACTACACATAAAAATATGTGAGTAAAATCAGCATAGAATATTAATGCTGGAAGAAAATTTCGAGAATATTTTGGAGTTAAGAAAACTGAATGTACAAGAATAAAATTAAGAGGAACAATACTTTTATTTATCATTTATTGTGTCACCTGTACCCAGTGCTGTCCTATGCCCTTTTAAACGTGATCCTTTTTAATACTAATAATGAGAATAATACTATTGGTTCTGTACCCTATTCTTTCTACCAGAATTCTGTTTTTGTATAAGTCCCCAGTTCTGCACAGAGCCAGGTGCCTCAGGGAATTCCAATCTCACCTTCAGCTCTATTGGGTGGCCCAAAGTCTATCTGATTCTCCTTGATAATGCTAGGTTCAGGAATGATCAAGTGACCAATTCTGACCAATGAGATATAAAAGAAACTCCAGTGAGATACTTCTGGGAAATCATCTTCACTGTAAAGCAAGCCACATGATATTATCTGTCTTCTTGATATTGTCATGCCTGGATGCAACGCCTAGCATTGCTACAGCCGTCATACCATCTTGAAGCCACTGGGTTGCCATCTTGAAGTTATTGTGAAATTATTTACACCTAAAAATATCCTAAGTGACAGAATCAGTGAATAGGCCCCTTTGCAAATGAAGAAATTGACACTCAGAGATTTGATAACTTGCCTGAGGTGACATAGTAAGTGGTAACATCAGGACAAGTGTCTGGATCTACCTCATTCTGAAATTAATGTTCTCTCCAACACCCCTCACTGCCTCTAGCCAAGTTTATGTTAGAACTAATATTAACTACTTTATATGTTTATAAAGCTTTATAAATTCTAATCCACTGTGTATTCTACTTCATCATGGTACAATATACTCCTGCTATTGCATTTGAGTAAGAGGAGGGTTAACTTGCCAGTGCTTTTCTTGCTTTTTCCAGACTCTCTCTTATGTTCTCTTTTTACATGATTGGCAATAATCAGGTTAAACGTTTATTCTGGCAAATCTTTCTTGACTTGTGCAGTCTCTATTAAGCTTTCCCTCTCTTGTCTTCCTTGCCTCAAACACACATCTGCACCTGTGAGCTGCTGTCTAGTCCTCTTTTATTCTAGCACATAGTGCCATGCCTGGTACATCACAGATGATGAATAATAATGAAGTCCTTGAATTAATTATTGAATGATTGAGTGAATGAATGAATGATGGTAGATCACCTTAAAGTCTTGCCCTATTGGGAAAAAAAAAGGAAATTACAATATGATAAATTGACATTGTTATGCCCTCATCCTCTGAGTTTTAAAGGCATTTTATTCCTCTCTTATTATTCTTATATCCTTCCTTGTATTAAATTAATTGTGTATACTTATTTTTTTTCCTAATTCATGGGCCTCTTGAGTTTGGGATCTCTGTCATCTCTACTGCTACCCCCACAGCACCCAGCATAGTGCCTTTCACTTAATAAAATCATATGGAATGTATGAATCAATTTAGCAGGATCTTAGCAGTAATGGGAGAGATTTGGAATAGACAACATTTTGAGGATGCCATCTTTGAAATATGGTGAAATTTTTTGATCTCTATTCATTTTAGAGCAGGTCTCCTGCACTTATTGATTTATAACAAATCATAACCCCATAACTAGTTTGGAATTGCTGTAGTACTTAGCACTACACTTCAATATGTAATACGTGTTTATAAACAGACTTACATTATTTGCTAATTGTTTAGTGACTGCAATTTTAGTCTTCTCGAAATGATTTAAAGTCTGAAATGAGAAGATGGATTACATTATCTCTGGCCCATGCTCTCCTTGATAGTCTGTTTCTGTGTTTCTTTTCAAGAACTAAGACGTGCATTTTTTTTTTTTTATGATGTCTACTGAGGTGCTTGGCACAGTAGATATTTGCTGATCATTTAAATATCTCAGTGAGTGTGCTACCAACTGTGGGAGACTGGCTCTGAGACTAGTGGGACATTATTAAAAGAGGATGCAATGTTGTTCATGTTGTTACATCTTGACATTTTTAATGCTTTAGAAAATTCATTCTCTAGTGATGGAAATTATGAAAGAGAAAAGAGGATGACGATTGCCTAATTTGGCTCATTACACCAGCATGAAGCAGAGATAAAAGAATATATGTACTAAGATACAAATTCATGAATAATCCTCCAGAGTCACCCAGAAAATAGCAGTATTAAAAGCAATCTATACATTTGACTAATGAACATAATTTAGGTAAAATATATGAAAGTGATAACATTTTTCCACATCCCCCATGCTCCAGAAAATGGGTAAATGAGAGATCAGAAAACTAGTCTCACAGGCTAGCTAGCTACCTGGTTTATTTATTTATTTATTTATTTATTTATTTATTTTGTCTTTTTGTGACCAGTAAGGGGATCGTAACCCTTGGTGTGGTGTCGCCCGCATCGCGCTCAGCCAGTGAGCGCACCGGCCATTCCTATATAGGATCCGAACACCCGAGTGTGCCACGGGGCCGGCCTTGGTTTATTTTTAATAAAGAAAAACAGACACACCCAGTTGTTCACATATTACGTACGTCTGCTTTTGAACTACACTGGCAGAGTTGACTAGTTGTGACAGAAGCCATAAGTACTGCAAGCCTAAATATTATCTGGCTCTTTAATACAGAGTTTTCAGATTCCTAGTCTAACCTACATACAAATATCACATTATTATGGGGGTGTCCTATCACAGTTAAGACACGTTCCAGAAGATGTGCAAGAGCTGTGTTTGACACGATTAGGATTAATTAAAAACTTTTCACTAGCTTTGAGGGATGATTTCCAGGCGTGTAGAAAGCGTAGGCAAATGGTAAGCATTTACTGAATTACCCAAAATGAAAATTTGTCTTTAAAATGCCAAGCGGCCTGTTTTTCTTCATTAGAAAACAGTTGCTGATACATGTACAGTATGGATTCATCACAGCGGCAACATTCTAATTGCAGGCTGTGAAGAGCTCTAATTGAAATAAGATTAATGAAGAGCCATGCCAACCTCCTACAATATCACAATCTGCATGAACACTTAGCTTCTGTGAGTCATTTTCTTCCCCCAAATAACTCAGATTAAACAGTGACTTCCAGACTAATGGCAACATTTCCGTCCAGATTTCTTTTTATGTCTTGCATCATGTTCCAGGATATAGCACACAGAGAAGGACTCATCTTCTGCCATCAGCTAATGTTGTTAAATGTCATGCATTTTATAAAGTTAAAGGGCAAAAAAGTTTTAAAGAATTATTCTCCCTAGCAATCAATCTTGAGAAGCCTCAGGAAAATTCAGTGCTTTATTGACTGAATCAGAAGGAGAAATTTTCTTATCAGGTTCTGAAAACACAACCCAATGTCCTTAGAAACTCTAAATCTCTATGAAGTATGTTCATATGTACATGTATTTGTGTTTGCACATATGTATGTATTTACAAATATTTTAAATATAATACTAAGTGTACCCTTGTACACACCAAATGGGGACTGGGCATAAGCAAAGTGGGTTGAATTCAAGTGTTTGCAAGCCAGGGCACAATTCCTAAGAAGAGCTGTTGGTATATTTTAGTTCCCAAATAAGAGGCGTTTTCTATACTGGCCAAGGAATTAGGAAACAGCAGAGGCCTGCTGACTCTGCAAACTAGGAAAAGGTTCTGCCACTAGCAATCTTTCCAGTGTCCTGCAGGCAGGGCATCCGCTCATTCTGACTCTTCTATTCTACCACTGGACTTGAATGAAAAGATAAGGGTTCTCTCCTTCTATTGCCTTAATTTCCTTTTTTAAATATGCTTTTGGGGAAAGGGAAAATTTTTTTAGAAATTAAGGAGAAAGCAATAATTTGAAATTCCATCTTAGAGAATAAAAAATTGAATTTGCTAGAAAAGAATGGTAGGAAGTGTTGTCAATGTCCAGTATCCTATGCTTATTATAAATAAATGTTTAACCTGATTATTGCCAATCATGTAAAAAGAGAACATAAGAGAGAGTCTGGAAAAGACAAGAAAAGCACTGGCAAGTTAACCTTCATCTTACTCAAATGCAATAGCAGGAATACATTATACCATGATGAAGTAGAATACACAGTGGATTAGAATTTATAAAGCTTTATAAACATACAAAGTAGTTAATATTAGTTCTAACATAAACTTGGCTAGAGGCAGTGAGGGGTGTTGGAGAGAACATTAATTTCAGAATGAGGTAGATCCAGACACTTGTCCTGATGCTTATTGATTTAAAAAGTTTACATACGTTTAAATATAAAAAATTATATTTATATATTATATATTTATGTAAACAAACAAATGAAAGTATAAAAATGTGTATCGAGAAAATATGAGTTTAAGATAATGAACAATGCTGTGTTTTATTTCGTTACAGTTTTAAATTCTTATTGCCTCCTTTGAAAACAACCACGTTGGTTACTTTGTTACTCTTCACCTTTGTGGAGTATCCCAATGTGATTGTGCATAATCTTTATCTGCTTATGAGTTAGAACTTAAAAACACAAACACACACCCCTAGAAAATGACCAAACACCTTCCAGAATCTTTTCGTCTCTAGGTAGAAGAGTTAATTTTGAGTTTCACCTTGCAAAGAGAATCTTATGCTAAAAATCATTAGGAGCCCTAGTAAAACAAAAAAGAGGCCTATTAGTACATGAACTTTCTTTATTCAGGTATTAACTCCACATCGTTGATGACCAGGTGGCAAGTCAGACATGCCTGGAGTTTCATTGATATCTTAAGACCCCTAGGTATTGTTTTGTAACTGTGAATGTTCAAAATGGAGCCTTAGTGATGAAAAAGACAAACATTAAATTCTAATTGTCTTAATCAGGTTTGGAAAAACTAATTTTACCTGGAATTATTTGAAAAAAACAGACTTTGATGTATTAAAGGGGCTCTGAAAGGAACCAGAAAAGTCAGGTGGTGTCAAAGCCATCTCAAATGTACTTCTATTAATTTTGTCCTTAATACTGTATATCTCTTGCTCAGCAGAAAGGGAGTAGATCAGGTGATATTCACCCAAAACATCAGTTTAGAAGTTTACAGTCCCCTTCCCCCACAAGTTACCTCCTTCAGCATTTAATAGTCTCCATGGTTAAAAAATACATGTAATAATCATATTCTTTCTTGTTTTGTCTAAGTCTTTGCCACTTTGCAAATTCATTTTCTCATTTTCCTCTTTGGAGACAGAGAACAGCTGGTTGTCATCTTCCAAATGCTGTAACAATCCCTCATATACTTGAAGACAGTAATTAAGTCATTCTCTCAGCCTTCTCCATTCGAGAAACTCAAATTCCTTTTTAACACAAATTATCAAAAACTTGCCACAGCCGTGGACGTGAAAATTGTGACATAGACTTTCTCTGTAAACCCCTCTTGTTTCTGTAAATACTCTTCCAGAAGCAAAAGCAGCAGCACATTCAGGTTCTCACTACCTGGCTTTATCCTTCTTACAACATAACATCACCAGTGAACTTGGGTTCTTCGTTAGCCTCCCATGAACACTTTGCAGTTCTCAGGTAAATTTATGTCACTCTTACCTCCCAGTAACCTTTCACTGTCTACCTCCACTCCCTCACATTCTAAAATGGGAAAACATCATGAGGAGCAGGGTCTTTAGCAGCCACGACACGAGTGCAGCTCCAAATATTACTTAGGCTACTTGAACCAAATGTACCATTCTCAGACAGGTAAGTTTTCTCCATAGGATATTAATATCGTAATAAGAAACCAAAGCTTTCCTTTCAACCCTATCAATACAAAAATAACAATATTCATTGCACAGACATATGGAGGAAAAAAATCAAGGCTTACTGACTATATAATCTTAGGCAAGTTATTTAATTTCACATTTTCTTCATCTGTAAAATGTGAATAATAATAACCTCTACCATTGTGTTAAAAAATGAATGAAATAGTATGTTACCCAATACACTGCCTGACAAAATTCCTTTCTCTGGCACCCAGATGACATTTTTATCTTTTGGAGTAGTGGTCTTCATGAAAATACTATGAATTAATGAATCCGTTCTCCTGGGTCACACATTTACATGTAAGGAGAAACTTTCTAGAGTTTTAACACAAAACAGTGTCTCTAATGGTCAGCATTCCGAGTAGCAAGTCAAATTTGTAAGGGCAATGTTTTGAGGCAGGATAACAAGTGAACAGGGCAAATTGACTCACAGATATCTGATTTCACCTCATACGCGAGGCATAAATGTTCATTTAAGGACAAATATCCTCAATCTCAGTGATCCTGAGTAGTTTATAGCAACATTTTCTTTGAAATACCAAACCCTACTTGTGTATTTTGCATTGTATTATTTCACATTGGTGAAGAGGATAACCTTAATCTTGAAAAGATTTGACATGCCAATTTATCTGCAATAGAGATTTGGAGTCTTAAGGCATCAACTTTTTACTGCGTTTTTCTTTGAATAAAATAAGACAATTACTTTGCTTGAAAAAAAGAATATTTCGTGTATGGAAAAGTTAAAAGTCTTTTCTTTTTTTTTCTTATATGACTACATAGAACTGTTTATATTCTCTCTCCCTCTCTGTCTCTCTCCTGAAAATAAATTGAACAGATTGAAAAAAGCACCATAGATTTATTAAAATCTATGAAGATTTTAATAAATTATTTGAGAAGGGTTTGACCATCAACCTGGAGTTAGTGGATGACTTTTAGAGTTTCATGATTCCATGATTTGTCTCTTTTCCAGTGTCCATAGTTAATGATTGATAGTCTGTCCAGTAATTAACTTCATATAAATCAAAAAACTGTAGAGAAGAGGCAGAGAAAAAGTGTCTTATGTAGGAAATAGTTATCATCTCTGTTAGACAAAGAGAGCACAATTAATTTCTAAGCAGGCAAGCTAAATGGCTCAATCAGCTACCTGATAAAACACTTCCTTTTCTAATATAAGCATCTTAAATGTCAAACAATAAGTCATTACTTACCTAGAAAGCTTATCTTTTTGTGTTTACAGGAAAGCTACCTATTTATATATTTATATATCCAGAAATGTGTGTGTGTATTTGTGTATGTGTGAGTGTATGATGTTTGAGAAGTGTGAGTTACATGGAAAGATTATACCTAAAGCTACAAGGTACTTCAAAAAGTTCGTGGAAAGATTTGCATTGTCTTTCAATTCTGTTCTTCCATGAACATTTTAAAATACCCTCGTATTTCTGTTCTTCTCTAAGTGGCAATGTTAAACTGCTACCTGGTGACTCATTTTATATTTTGTTTCTATCTTTTTTAAAAAATGTAAGTAGTGTTTAAACAAGTTGTGCTTTGTTTGTGAAATATTCTACCTTAAAATGGCCACTGTGGGCCCTCAACTTCATAGCAAGCTCTTATAACAAATGAACACTAAAGGTACAAAAATCTTAATGTAAATGAGTGAATTAGGAGCACTGCTTACTATTTCAGCGGCATTTTACCACTCTCATTGGCAATGTTTATTTCATTATATATGTCTATACATATCTATCTATATATCTATATTTCTATATAAAGAGACTTCAAAAAGTTCATGAAAAACTGAATTAAAAGATAAAAATAAAACCCAAAAAACATTATTTCTCAACACAAGCTACATTAAGTTTAAGACACTTTTGTAAGTGATGATACCAGCCATTTAGTCCATCCCTAAATAACTGACAGTCCTAAGAATTTAACCATGTCAATGTAGTCTTTTTTACATTATTAACTGAAGAAAACTGGGTGATTTAAAGATTTTTTAAGATCGGGAAAGAAAAGAAAAGTTATAAGAAGCCAAATCAGGACTGTAAAGTGAACGCCTAATGATTTCCCATTGAAACTCTTGCAAAATTGTGCTTGTTTTATAAGAATGAGCAGAAGCATTGTCATGGTGGAGAAGGACTCTCTGGTGAAAGTTTCCTGGGTGTTTTTCTGCTAAAGCTTTGTCTAACTTTTCCAAACACTCTCATAATAAGCAGATGTTATCGTTCTTCGGCCCTCCAGAAAGTCAACAAGCAGAATACCTGAGCACCCCCCCAAAAATATTGCTGTGATCTTTGCTCTTGACCACTCTGCTTTTGCTTTGACTGGACCACTTTCACCTCTTGGTGGCCATGGCTTTGATTGTGCTTTGTCTTCAGGATTTTACCGGTAAAGCCATGTTTCATCTCCTGTTAAAATTCTTCAAAGAAGTGCTTCAGGATCTTGATCCCACTTGCTTAAAATTTTAATTGAAGTCTCTGCTCTTGGCTGCAGCTGATCTGGGCACAACAGTTTTGGCACCCGTTGTACGGAATGTTTGCTCAACTGTAATTTTTTTAGTCAGAATTGTGTAAGCTGAACCAGTTATTTGTCATGTTGGCTCTTTTTTCTGCTGTTCATTATTGGTTCTCTTCAATTAAGACACAAAAAAGGTTAATTTTTTTTCCAATTTTTCCACAAACTGATGTGGATGGTCAGAACAGAATTCATGTTGCTCTGATAGCAGTCTTTTCAAACTGTCTTATCCTTCTTAGTGCCTCAAGCTAGAATCAGTTCAGACATGTTACAACAAGTTAGTACATTGTAAATAGTTTTGGTGCAAGAACATTTTGCAATCTACTCATAGTTTTTTCATCATATGCATTTTCCATGATCCTTTTGAAGACCTCTCTTAAATATACAAAGGTACTTCAAAAGATTCAGAGGAAGATGCATACCTTTTTTTTTTTTTGGTGGCTGGCTGATATAGGGATCTAAACCATGACCTTGGTGTTACAGGTTGCACTCTAACCAACTGGGCTAATCGGCCAGCCCAAGATTCATACCGTTTTTTCTTATTTTTTTCTTCATTGACCTGTGATAGTTGTATATATTTATGGAGTACAATGTGATATTTGTGTATATTTATTCAGTGTACAATGATCATTTCAGGGTATTTAGCATGTTCATCACCTCAAACATTTGCCATCTCTTTGTGTTGAAACATTTAACAGCCTCTAAACTACCTACCTGAAATTATAATTTGTTGTTGATTGTTCTTTTCCTATATTGCTATATCACACTAGATCTTATTCTATATCTATAATTTCATATCCATTGTCCAGCCTCTCCCATCCCATTTGCCTCTAGTAACCACTATTCTACTCTCTACTTCTACAAGATCAACTTTCTTAGCTTCCACATATGAGTGAGATCATGTATTATCTTTTAATTCTATTTTTCCATGAACTTTTTGAAATACCCTTCTGTGTGTGTGTGTTTAATTTATTATTTGATTAAAGTTTAATCAATGTTCAGTAGAATCCTTCCTTTGCAAAGGTTGTCAAATTTTCCTCTAGGAAAATCTGAGTCACTTACCTCTTCCTTGGCACTCACAGAACTGTGTGGGAGGGAGATGACTGAGAACCCATTCATTAACTAGCCAAGATTGCCAGGCAGAGAAAATTTAGGATTTCAGAAGGTCAGATTGTCAGGCCAGCAGACAAGTAAAGAACAACAATGTATTTGCTTTAGCAACTTCTACCCCAACACTCCCCTAGGTAGCAATTAGATCATTTATTTTGTCTGACCACCTGTTTTGTTAATATTGTTTAGAAAGTGTATTTTCTTTCCCCTTCATCATTCTTTCTGCCATTCAACTCATCTGTCTGGCTTCCACAGTTTACTGATTTGTAAATATTACAAGTAATTTATTGTGATTTCAAAGGTTACAATAGCAGGAAAAATTGTCTCCAGTACTTCCGAAATTATCATCTATGAATTGTTTTCAAAATTCACTTTTTGAATGTCCTCACTCCATCAGTATCCCTTTCTTTCCTAGTTTTCTACCCTTTCAGGTCTTGCTTTCCCCAGGAAGATTTTTTTTCTTCCACTTATATATGATTCCCCAATTTCTACTTTTTATTCTGTCATTTTTTCTTTGCTAAATACATATGGTCATTGGACTATTAGTGACACACCTGTTTTATATCTCAGCCAAATGTTTCAGAATTAAACATGTATATTTTATTTATGCTTTAATTCATTCCCTAAACTCTTAAAACATCAGAGCTATAGTGGCCTGTTGAGATGCAAGACCTACTTGCATTTCTTGGTCAGACATGTACTTTCCAAGAAAGTTCATAATGAATTTCTATCTGTGCACAAGTCACCCACCACTGCTCCCTCTTCAGTATAGAGCAGCTCCCCACCCCCATGAGAAGGCTATAATAACATCTTTCCCAACACTTTTCTCAAGAGAAAAGGAAAGAGATGAAAAAGAGAAGAGAATAAGTCACTGTATATGAGGACAGTGGTGGAGCAAAATGACAGTATCAGACATAGACTAGTGAAGAGTAGAAATCATGAATGTAATGAGTCAGGTGCTCATTGCTTTTTGGAGGAAAATGATTAACATGGGCCATGTCTCCAGCTGACGAGTAAGGGATGTATAAAAACAGTGAGCTCCTTTAAGGAAATAGTGCATGTGTCCAAAAAGTGAAGAGAACGAATTTAAGCAAGAGAATTACACAGAATCTGTCAACAAAGTTCTGGAGATTGTTGGTATAAGAGTAAGGGTACATATGAATCTTCCTAAGCAAGCAAAGGAGAAAGAATAAAAAAGAAAGTTCAGTCAGATGATGATAGAAGTGGATAAATACAGAAAATTTTAAATAAAACGTGTTCTTAAGAAAAAAAAAGAAAGAAAATTAAAGTCCAGAACCATAATACCAGTAGAATTATCAGGTACACACGTATACATCATGTGTGTTTCCAAGTATATATGTGGAGAGGAAGATAAGAATATAGAATTTTCTTAATCATCATATACATAATTTGGATTAGTGTTTTGTGGAATTTATACATTCAGCTGTAAGTAAACTCAGATTCATGGCTTGATGGAATAATGGACTGTTCCTGCCAATATGTAATATTTAATTATTTTTCAATTCCTTTTATATTAATTTAATCTTGCAAAAACATATGAATTCAGAAATAAAAGAAGTAAATTAGTGTGTAATGAACAGATTCATCATGACCTTGTTATGATAGTATACATGCAAATATCTCTTTCCACGAAGCATATGCCCAATTCAGCATAGTCCTTTCATACCTACAATCATGAATTTTTCTAAGCAACATTTCTCACAAAGAGTTTTAATTTTGCAAGAGTTAAATCAACCAAAATACTAAACTTGGAAGGGAATGGTATATAGTTACAAAAATAAAGGGATAATTAGGTATAATACTCTAGAATACTTACAACTGCTTACTTCTTGCAGGCAATGGTTTTTCCAAATAAAAGCTCAGGGTGAATTAATTGCTGTAAAATAAATACACAATCAAGCAAATAACATTTTATAATTCTGAAACAAGCATATAATAGAAACCATTTCAAAGATGCCTAATCCAAAAGAACTGGCAACTGGAAGTAGATTTGTGAATCAGCAAACATGATGATCTGGCAGTCAACATCTCCAGTTTCCAGTGATTGAATGCATGCTATAGAAAA
Source organism: Cynocephalus volans (assembly GCF_027409185.1). Lineage (NCBI taxonomy): Eukaryota > Metazoa > Chordata > Mammalia > Dermoptera > Cynocephalidae > Cynocephalus > Cynocephalus volans. The sequence goes on from NC_084466.1 coordinate 58,101,361, forward strand.
AGCAGGCAGGAAATTAAATATATGCACCGTATGAGAAATTAAGCAGGTGGAGAAATGGAGAAGAGGAATGAGGGAACTAGTCCAGGGGGAGTAAGAAAGCAGGGAAACAGGAGATGGAGGAAAAGAGGGAAATGAAAAAAATATTTGAGTACTCATAAAATCTATTTATTTTCTTTGTTCAGCATCTTCTATTGATCACCATCAGTGTTGGCAAGTAGCTGTGATCCTGAATTGATATTTAATTAAAATCCAGTTCTATTTTACTAATACAGTAAACACATCACAATTCTGCATGTAAACAACATCAGCAGATGAAGGATAAAAGAAGAATCAAAACTAAGTACTAGGAAGTTTGCAAAGAAGGAAAGGAGTGAATCATGCAGAGAAAAACAATAACTAAACTCTGCTTCCAATTTATTATTATTATGGCTTTTATTAAGATTCTTCTTTAGTCCAAAAGTTATTTTCTTTCTGTCTTGTCTTGCCAAAGAGGAAAATAAGCATAAACAGCACTGTATTCCTCTTACCCATAGTATCAGAGCCAAGTTCTGCCCTCAGTAACCTACTCCCAACTCTCCATGGGCTAAATTATTTTCTTGACCATCACCCTTAACTCCCTCTGAGTCAAATTCTCTCCTCAAATTTTTACCCCTGGTTATACTAAAATACCAGGTAATGGGAGTTATATGTGAGTTATGTATGTAAAGAACCATGTGGCATCTGAGATAGATGCCAACTTCAAAAATGTCCAGGAGCCATTGCCACGCATATATGTCCGTGTTTATATATTTGTATGGATGGGCATGTACAAAAATGAGCAAATATTCATGAGGTTTCTCTGTAATTTGTAAACCTTCCTCCCAAATTTAAAATAATTTTATAAGTATAATGCTTAGTGTCATAAATCTTTATTCATCAACCAGGAAGTGGGCTACATTACAATTCCTTAGTGGCCTGAAACAGTTACAACTGTAATACAATTTTCGGCTCCCAAATAGGGGAGACTTACTACAAGCCACAGCTTTCTGTCCTCTCTCAGTAGTTGAAAAACGTTCCTCATAAAACAGAATTATAGAAATTTCTACTTTATTTCATCTTCTCGTTGATCCATTGTTTCTCAGTTCCAAAGTGAGAAAATGGATAAGCAAATAGAAATATTAAATGGATGGCCTCCTGAAGAATCAGGGTTGAAGGAACATGTGGAAATGCTTCCCAGTCAGGTCATTAAGGATATGAAATGCAATTTTCATGAGAGAGCATGGCCAAATTTATCTATACCCACATGTCCCCCACCTCACCTGAGCCTTCTAGCAGGTGACAACTTCACAGAAGCTTCCATGAGTTTGCAGAAAGGGGAAGGAAAGCAGCCATCCCTCTTTAGAACACAGGATCTAGTGTGCCATTATTCCGTTCCAAAATAAGCAGAACTTAGAATCCTAAGATTGCTGTCCCCAGGTGATTCTCAGGTGAGAGGAAGCACCTTTCTCATTTGCATACATCTCAGAGATGTGCATAGCAAAGCGTCTGTGCAGGCAGTAGCAAGAGGAGAGGCTTGCTGTTCTTAGTTATTCTATTCTTGAATTAGCCAAAAATTTAGCAAAAAAGAATATTGAAGATGCCAAAAGGGAGGATTTTCTTTTCTCCAAGACTAGCAGAAGGAAAATAAAACCAAACCTCCAACTCCTCAGCAGTTAGGCACACTCTAATGGAAAGAGATATACCAATGCCAGAAACATAAAACAGACAGAATAAATTCAAAGATTTGAGAAAAAGATGTGATTTGGCTAAATTATTATTTCTGACTTTCTGCACTTCCAACCCACTTTAATTCAAGTAGCTCACATCTGGTGTTTTATATGAAGTCAAGAGGAAAACCTTATGGAACCGATGCTGAGCAGCTCTAGGCTGGGAACTAGGCCCATGTGCTCACAGAGGTGGAGAAAATAAATCACAGAGCAGACCAACTGCCAGTTTCCAGTTTTCAGAGCCCAGGATTCATACCTCAACTACCTCCATTTCAGTCAGAGGGAACAAAGAAGAGATAAAAATGTTACGATATAGTTAACGAGAAAAAAAATCATACTGAACCCACTATATTAAAGAGCAATGACCTCATTACTGTGCTTTGTTCTCTAGCAAATTAGGATGCTATTTTCTACATTCTTTTAGAGTATCCTTTCTTTTGAATTCAAAATTATGTGATTTTCAAAAAAAAAAAAAAGATCTTATTTTTCAGTCATATAACTTGTAAGGTTTTAATTACAAAGTGAGAGTTGAGATATTCTACAGACAGCATAAGTGTGTAGGTCAAAACAAAATAAAACCCCACAGAGGCTTGGCCCGCTGCACTCACTACATATGTTGTGTTAAAATAAACTCTGATGGCACCATGGATCTCCTCTAATGCTCAAAGCTGTCAAGCTAACATAATAACTGAGGGGAGAGTTTCAAGATGGCGGCGGCTGCGGCGGCTGGCGCGGAGTAGCTGAGGTGGAAAAGGTGGCCACTGGGCCTCAGGCAGCCGGGAAACTTGTGGACCTTCCTCTGGCCATCTCTTAAGGGAGGACTGCTGCTGCTGGCCGGTCGTGGGGGCTCAACGCCACTTTGCCCCCGGCAGGAGAGGCTGCCTCATTTACAGGCAACAGCTTTGAAGTGTGGAGCAGGAAAAGAACTGATTCTTAGCTGCAAAAGCGAGTCTTGAAACAGGGAACACGGCGCCAGGGCTGCTGTGGATGCAGCCAGGATCCCGGAGGCTGGGGCCGCACTGAAGGTGGCCAGCTGCCCTATTCAGGATTCGAGGTTTCAGGCCGGCATTAAAGAAGATTCCTGGGAGTGCCCAAGCGGCGCCGCGACTGAACAGCCCGAGGCGGCAGCGCCGAGAACTGGGAAAGGCAACAAACCAGAGACAGAGCGAGCGCCCGACCTGGCACAGCACTGTGAGTGATCCCTGGCACAGCTCTGTTCGGGGGGTGGATGCCCACGCGGCTCCCGCCTGCACCACCAGGCCACTCACCGCCCCGGTGCTGCCTCCATTTTCCCAGGTGTGGGCAGCTCCACCCTGCTCGGCCATCACTGAGCCCATTTGCTTGGCCTGGCACGGGGCTTTCCGGACCCTGCGGGCCGGCCTCCTCTCCCACTCCCTCCGCGGTTCTCTGGCGGGGCTGGGGGTGTGGGGCATCCCGACCAGTGTTGGGAGGGCTAGGAAGTACGGGCGGGCCGACTGTCACTCCACCACACCCTGGACTCCGCCCCGGTAAACTTCCTGTTACTGGGAGGCAGATACCATCTCTGTGACCATCAGTTTGGAAAAAAGCCTAACGAATTTCTGGTTGGGAATAGCGTGGTAGGAGAGTTCCCAGGTCCGCTTGAACCTGCCGGAGAGCAGGCTGCAGGCGGGCACTAGACTCGGTTCATACCCGGGGGATACAAAGGTGAACAAGACCCGAGAAAGATCTACACAGTGCTACAAAGGCACCCAGAGAGACCGGTCATCTGTGCCTAGCAGAAACCTGGTAGACTTCCTGGGCGAGGCGGTGCTGAGCAGGGTCTTGAAGGCCCAGCTGATAGACGAGGGGTGCAGAAGACACACCCCAGCCCAGCACAGTGTGCACAGAGGGGGGAGACGTGCGGCCAGGGAGGCGGAGACTCGACAGAAACCACACACCCTGTGGGGTCGCCACTGCACGATCTAACAGCCTGGGCCAGAGCACACGGAACAGGGAGAAGTCCTGTACAGAAAGTGAAAGCTCAACAGAGATCACACACCCTGTGGTACGTGATCCACCAGCCCAGCAGAGTACAAGCTGACCAGAAAGGTGGATCCCCGGAGAAGCCCAAGACCCGAGGCAACCACACACACAAAACACTAGAGGCCAACTGAGCAGTCACGGCGGGAGCCATACCAAATTGGCAACCACAGCAACATCCTAGTTAGTCATTAGTCTCAAACCGGTGGACTGTGAAACCCCCTGCCACAATGAATAAACACCAAAAAAAAGACACCAGAAATACAAAAAATCAAGAAAGTACACCACCAAAAGTTAATAAATCTCATACTCTAGATCCTATAGAACAAGAAGCCCTTGAAATAACTGACAAGGAATTTCGAGTGATAATTCTAAGGAAACTGAATGAGATACAAGAAAACTCAGCTAGACATCATGATGAAATGAGGAAAAGTATACAGGATCTGAAAGAGGAAATATACAAGGAAATCAATGTCCTGAAAAAAAATGTAGCAGAACTTGCTGAACTGAAGAAGTTATTCAGCGAAATAAAAAACACAACGGAGAGTTTAACCAGCAGGCTTGTCGAAGTTGAAGAGAGAACCTCTGAACTTGAAGATGGGCTGTTTGAAATAACACAAGCAGACAAAAAGAAAGAAAAAAGAATCAAGGACATGGAAGAAAATCTGAGAGAGATATCAGACAACCTCAAGCGCTCAAATATCCGAGTCATGGGTATTCCAGAAGGGGAGGAAAATGGAGATTCCATTGAAAACATATTCAAAAAAATAGTGGCAGAAAACTTCCCAGGTATAGGAAAAATCACAGATCTTCAGATCCAGGAAGCTCAACGATCTCCAAATGTATTCAACCCAAAAAGGCCTTCTCCAAGACATGTCATAGTCAAATTGGCAAAACTCAGAGACAAAGAGAGAATCTTAAAAGCTGCAAGAGAGAAGCGTCAAATCACCTATAAGGGAGCCCCAATCAGGTTAACATCAGACTTTTCATCACAAACCCTAAAAGCTAGAAAGGAATGGGATGATATTTTCAAAATACTAAAAGACAAAGATTGCCAGCCAAGAATACTCTACCCTGCAAGGCTATCCTTCCGAAATGAGGGGCAAATAGTATATTTCTCAGACAAACAAAAACTGCGGGAGTTCACTACCACAAGACCACCCTTACAAGAAATCCTCAAGGGAGTACTGGGTTTGGTTCCTGAAAAATAACTACCACTGCCATAAAAACCTAAGAAAAATCTAAACCCGCTAGTACAATAAAAATGGCATTCATGAAGAGAAAACAAGCTAACAAAAACACTATCTACAACCTAAGGAACCAACAAACAAAGAAACCAAACAGTAAATCAGAAAGCAAGGAACAAAAGACACCTAAGACAACCAAACAACCAATAAAATGCTAGGAATAAATCAACACCTTTCAATAACAACTCTTAATGTTAAAGGCTTAAATTCCCCAATTAAAAGACACAGACTGGCTGACTGGATCAAAAAGCAGGACCCAACTATATGCTGCCTACAAGAGACCCACCTCACCCATAAAGATTCACACAGACTAAGAGTGAAAGGATGGAAAAAGATTTACCATGCAAACAGAAAAGAAAAACGAGCTGGAGTGGCTATTCTTATATCTGACAAAATAGACTTTAAACTAAAAACCATAAAAAGAGACAATGAGGGACACTACTTAATGATAAAAGGACTGATCCATCAAGAAGACATAACAATCATAAATATGTACGCACCCAATGTTGGAGCAGCCAGATTTATAAAACAAACTCTATTAGACCTAAAGAAGGAAATAGACACTAATACCATAATAGCAGGGGACCTGAACACTCCACTGTCAATACTAGACAGATCATCTAGGCAAAGAATCAGTAGAGAAACACAAGATCTAAACAAGACTCTAGACCAATTGGAATTGGCAGATATCTACAGAACATTCCACCCAACAACCTCAGAATATTCATTCTTCTCATCAGCACATGGATCATTCTCCAGGATAGATCACATATTAGGTCACAAATCAAGTCTCAATAAATTCAAAAAAATTGGAATTATCCCATGTATCTTCTCAGACCACAATGGATTAAAACTAGAAATTAATAACAAACAAAACTCTGGAAACTATACAAACACATGGAAATTAAACAGCATTCTACTTAATGACATATGGGTCCAAGAAGAAATCAAGCAGGAAATCAAAAAGTTTATGAAACTAATGAAAACAATGATACATCATACCAAAACCTGTGGGATACTGCAAAAGCAGTATTGAGGGGAAAATTTATTGCATTAAATGCTCACTTCAGAAGAATGGAAAGATGGCAAGTGAACAACCTAACACTTCACCTTAAAGAACTAGAAAAACAAGAACAATCCAATCCTAAAGTCAGCAGACGGAAAGAAATCATTAAGATCAGAGCAGAACTGAATGAAATTGAAAACCAAAAAACAATTCAAAAGATCAACGAATCAAAAAGTTGGTTTTTTGAAAAGATAAATAAAATTGACAAACCATTAGCATGGCTAACAAAAAAAAGAAGAGAGAAGACTCAAATAACAAAAATTAGAAATGAAAAAGGCGATATTACAAATGATTCATCTGAAATACAAGGAATCATTCGAGACTACTATAAACAACTATACGCCAACAAATTTGAAAATCTGGAGGAAATGGATAAATTTCTGGACACACACAAGCTCCCAAAACTGAACCGTGAAGACGTAGAAAATTTGAACAGACCAATAACAATAAAGGAGATTGAAGCTGTTATCAGAAGGCTCCCAACAAAGAAAAGCCCAGGACCAGATGGATTCACAGCAGAATTTTACCAAACATTCAATGAGGAATTGACACCGATTCTTTACAAACTATTCCAAAAGATTGAAACGGACGCAAATCTCCCAAACTCATTCTATGAAGCAAACATCATCCTGATACCAAAACCAGGTAAAGATATAACCAAAAAAGAAAACTACAGGCCGATATCCTTGATGAATACAGATGCAAAAATCCTCACTAAAATACTAGCAAACAGAATACAGCAACACATACGAAAAATTATTCATCACGATCAAGTGGGATTCATCTCAGGGATGCAAGGTTGGTTCAACATACGCAAATCAATAAATGTGATACACCATATTAATAAACTCAAACACAAGGACCATATGATCATCTCTATAGATGCTGAAAAGGCATTTGATAAAGTTCAGCACTCATTCATGACAAAGACCCTCTATAAGTTAGGTATAGAGGGAAAGTATCTCAACATAATTAAAGCCATATATGACAAACCCACTGCCAATATCATCCTGAATGGGCAAAAGCTGAAAGCTTTTCCTTTAAGAACAGGAACTAGACAAGGATGCCCACTCTCACCACTCCTATTCAACATAGTGTTGGAAGTACTAGCCAGAGCAATCAGAGAAGAGAAGGAAATAAAGGGCATCCAGATTGGAAAAGATGAAGTCAAACTGTCCCTGTTTGCAGATGACATGATCCTATATATCGAAGAGCCTAAAACCTCTACAAAAAAACAGTTGGAATTGATAAATGATTTCAGCACAGTAGCAGGATACAAAATCAACACACAAAAATCAGTAGCATTTCTTTTCTCCAATAGTGAACATGCAGAAGGAGAAATCAAGAAAGCCTGCCCATTTACAATAGCCACCAAAAAAATAAAATACTTAGGAATTGAGTTAACCAAGGAGGTGAAAAATCTCTATAATGAGAACTACAAACCACTGCTGAGAGAAATTAGAGAGGATACAAGAAGATGGAAAGATATTCCATGCTCTTGGATTGGAAGAATCAACATAGTGAAAATGTCCATACTACCCAAAGTGATATACAAATTCAATGCAATCCCCATCAAAATTCCAAAGACATTTTTCTCAGAAATGGAAAATCTATTCAGACATTTATATGGAACAATAAAAGACCACGAATAGCCAAAGCAATGCTCAGCAAAAAAAATAAAGCTGGAGGCATAACACTACCTGACTTTAAGCTATACTACAAAGCTATAATAACCAAAACAGTATGGTACTGGCATAAAAACAGACACACTGACCAATGGAATAGAATAGAGAATCCAGAAATCAACCCACACACTTACTGCCATCTGATCTTTGACAAAGGCACCAAGCCTATTCACTGGGGAAGGGACTGCCTCTTCAGCAAATGGTGCTGGGATAACTGGATATCCATATGCAGGAGAATGAAACTAGATCCATACCTCTCACCGTATAATAAAATCAACTCAAAATGGATTAAGGATTTAAATATACACCCTGAGACAATAAAACTTCTTAAAGAAAACATAGGAGAAACACTTCAGGAAATAGGACTGGGCACAGACTTCATGAATACGACCCCAAAAGCACGGGCAACCAAAGGAAAAATAAACAAATGGGATTATATCAAACTAAAAAGCTTCTGCACAGCAAAAGAAACAATTAAAAGAGTTAAAAGACAACCAACAGAGTGGGAGAAAATATTTGCAAAATATACATCTGACAAAGGATTAATATCCAGAATATATAAGGAACTCAAACAACTTTACAAGAAGAAAACAAGCAACCCAATTAAAAAATGGGCAAAAGAGCTAAGTAGGCATTTCTCTAAGGAAGATATCCAAATGGCCAACAGACATATGAAAAAATGCTCAACATCACTCAGCATCCGGGAAATGCAAATCAAAACCACATTGAGATACTATCTAACCCCAGTTAGGATGGCTAAAATCCAAAAGACTATGAACGATAAATGCTGGCGAGGCTGCGGAGAAAAAGGAACTCTCATACATTGTTGGTGGGACTGCAAAATGGTGCAGCCTCTATGGAAAATGGTATGGAGGTTCCTTAAACAATTGCAAATAGATCTACCATACGACCCAGCCATCCCACTGTTGAGAATATACCCAGAGGAATGGAAATCATCAAGTCGAAGGTATACCTGTTCCCCAATGTTCATCGCAGCACTCTTTACAATAGCCAAGAGTTGGAACCAGCCCAAATGCCCATCATCAGATGAGTGGATACGGAAAATGTGGTACATCTACACAATGGAATACTACTCAGCTATAAAAACGAATGAAATACTGCCATTTGCAACAACATGGATGGACCTTGAGAGAATTATATTAAGTGAAACGAGTCAGGCACAGAAAGAGAAATACCACATGTTCTCACTTATTGGTGGGAGCTAAAAATTAATATATAAATTCACACACACACACACACACACACACACACACACACTCACACACACACACAAAAAAAAGCGGGGGGGGGAGGGAAGAAGATATAACAACCACAATTATTTGAAGTTGATACGACAAGCAAACAGAAAGGACATTATTGGGGGGGAGGGGGGAGGGAGAAGGGAGGGAGGTTTTGGTGATGGGGAGCAATAATCAGCCACAATGTATATCGACAAAATAAAATTAAAAAAAAATAAAAATTAAAAAAATAAAAAAAAAATTTTAAAAAAAAAACATAATAACTGAGGGAAAACACTATGTTCCCAACATTTTTTAAATGTGGGTGCATAATTTGAAAACTAGACTGATGCATGGTAATCTCTCAGGAACTAAAAGGAGAACTTTTCCCCTAGGAAATTCCCTCTCTACTAATCTCACTCAGAAGGCTTGCTGCCAACATCTTGCATTTCTCTAAGTTTTAGTTCCACTTATAAATAGATATTTCAAAGTGATTTATCAGATGAAGCTACTTAATTCTGAGTCCAATCTGAGCTGATAAGATAGGCACCATCACTTTGTGAGGACTCCTGGGGTATATTTTGGTTTAGCCTGGCTTCTAGTTCAGATCCTTTTATGAGTTAGCTCTCATTAGTTTGTTCAATTCTCAGAGATCAGTCAGAGCTTCAGTTCTTATTGCCTACATTCCCTTTAGAGGAGCACTGAGATATGTCAGATTACTCTGTTTTCCCAAATTAAAAAAAGAAAAAAACACAGAATTTTTACTTACTTCAGGATGTCAGTATTGTATACACATCTGGTCAGTCAGGGACACATTTTATACTTTGCACGATAATGCTCTTGTATAACAGGAGGTCACCTCCCGTTACGCTTCCTACCACAGTCTGGATTGTACTATGAGCTGTTGCCAAAAGTGGACAGAGGATATTACGGTCAGGGGAATAGTCCCAGGCTGGGAGAATCAAACTCAGTGAAACAAAGCACCACGATGTAGAACTCACAATTACCTTGCAGATGTTCTGGTTTGGAACATGTATGGTAAAACGTATGGATATACCATTTATGGATATATGGTAACTGAATATTCGTTGAAAATATCTGTGAAAGTTAGTCCTGCAATGTTCCCCATTCAGAATTAAGCTTAACCCATTGGAACAAAGCACCAACATGTAGAAATCATATACAGCTTGAAAAAATTCTGGTTTGGAATGGGTATGGGAAAACACCATTATAATAGCCTTAAATACACAGTAAGAGAACATTCCTGGAAATCTCTGTGAAAGATACTCACAAAAGGGCAAGAGGAGTGAAGAAACAGTTAGACTACATTAGGTGTGTATGCCGGGTGTGCTAAAGGCAGGGAGCATTAGAGTAAATGCAGGGCCTGGTGAAGGGTTGTGAAGGGGGCTAGTAAGCACAAAGAATAACAAAATGAGGACTAAACTGCATAATGCATTGGTCAGTTAATTCACACAGGTAAGTCCACAAACAAAGGATATGCATTGTGGTATTTCTTTATCAGAAGCAAGCTACCAGTTAGACACATCTCCTTAAAGATGTCATTTATATCTGGATAATCTGCAAAAACCAAAATACCAATGTGCATGACTCCTTTTAATCACCAATTCAATCTTGCAAGCTGCACCTTTATTTCTTACCTTTGTTTTCCATCTAAAATTTGAGACATTAGGAGTTTTCTATTCTTGGAGTCTGAAATATTTTTTTCTTTGAAAAATAATGACACCACAAAAGTACATTCACTTTAGCAATTGTCTTTCATCTATTTACTAATGATGGAAAAGTAGCCAGATATTACAGAAAATATGACCATGACCCTAACTGGATTAAATCAGCATTACTCAACAACATTGTGGATACCCTGTGGCTATAAATGTGTGTGTCTTTCTGTACTGCTTCATTAGTTTGGACTGAACTTCAGCCGTTTGGAAATGTTAGTCCTACATAGGTTGTAGAAATAGTCAAATTCCTTATCCTTGATTCATTAATATGAATGCAGTCAATGAATTGGTTTAAATTCACATCCAAGGGCATTATGTACCAGCACATTTTCAAACGATAAAGATAGAAATAGAGATGAAATGGAGATGAAGATAGAAATTGGAAATAGATATTATTACTGATAAATGCAATATAAATCTTGTATTATTTCACACATCTGTCACAGCAAAGGACTTTTTAACAAGATCATGAATATCCCATTAATGAAATATTTCTGGTACTTTCTTAAAGAATATGTTTCATAAGTCACTTATAATTGCCTTGTAATCTACATGTATATTTTATATTTTAGACTTGATATTTGTTTGGAGTTACCTTTAGAAAAAAGAATGGCTGAAAGGTGATCAGTGATCATCAAGCCTTCAAATCAAGTGTAAACTCTTAGAGTTTGAAAGAGCAGACACAGATTTTCATTCTATTCATGGATATAAAAACTGCAGAATCCCATGCATGGCTTTGCTCAAGTGTTAATTGCACAGTACGGAAAAAGGGGGGGGAACATCTGAACCATCTGCGAAAAAAAGAAGACAGCAAAATGTCAAATCAGAAGGAAAAAAAGGAATTTAAATACATCGAACTGATACATGTAGCAGAAAGTTGAGAAATGAAACTAAGATGTACAAGAAAGCAGATCATTTTTGCTGTAATTTTTAACATTGTCCTGTTCTGACATGGTCTACAATGCTAAGCTATTTTACTGCATTTAAATTTTTCAAATACACAGAAGCTTTAGAGTTCATTGTTTAAAAATAAAGACAAAAGTTGAGCAAAACTTTATCAAACTTTGAAATTTTACTAAAACTTAGAATAGTACCTAATTCATCCCTGCTGATTTTTCATTCATGTTGGTAAGGTTAATTTGTGTCTCGTATTATTTCACTTTCTTTACTCACTACTTTTGCAAAGAAATAAAAATAAATTCACTCTCACCTTTGAGGACTGATAATTATGTTTCCGTCACTTGTATGAAAGATCTCAGTACTCCCTCATGCCTGAGGCTTTTTGAGTTATGGGTCTTTCACCTTCATGACAGAAACATAATAACCATACTTCATAGGCAAGGTGTTCTGTGATTGTGAATGGAAAGATAGAGTGCCAGTTCCTCTTGGCAAAATACCCTCTACTGGAAGCTGGAAGAATCAGCTCTGAATCATTCAAGATGCTGATTCCTCAGGGGGATATTCTTTTTCCCAGATAGCATTTTGTGGATTGAGAAACCCAAGAATTATTTGAGCATGAAACATACACACACAACTATACTAGGGTTTGTGTGTGTGCATATATATATATAGTCTGTGTATATACACAGACACACACCTGTCTCTGTCTGTCTGTCTGTCTGTCTGTCTCTCTCTCTCTCTATATATATATATGTATATATATACATATATATATACATACAATCTATTAGTATATATTATAACCTACATAATATAAATACATAATATGTGATATATAATACATAAAAATTTTCAATCTGGTGCTATATAAACATTATATATGGCCGTACAGTTGGCAATGTGTCATCAGTATAATCCCTTTTCCTTCATGATAGTCCTCTGAAGAACTGACGATAGCTATCTCAACATGCTTATAGCATTAAGCATAATTTTATAACTATTTCTTTATTCTTGGGGATACCTGAGTTATCTATTACTATATTAATTTATTAACATAAATGAAGCACAACTGTCACTCATCCTTTTAACCTATTTCCACCTTTTTTCCTATGAATCCACATGCCTGAAGTTGGGAATAAGAACAGATTCATCTTCGTAGTAACACAGAACTCCTGGAGCATAGAGTTTGACATTAAGTGAACAGCTCTGCCAATTTTTTAGCTATTTGTCCACGTATAAATTACTCATCTCTCTACACTTCAATGCCATCCTCTTAGAAACTGGGGTAAAAAATAGGGTTTCTATAAAGATTAAGTGAAATTATAAACATTTTATAATTAACAAGCTGGCACATAATGGCACAAAATTTTTAATTACTATATTAAGTCATTTCTTAAGACAAGATGACCCTGCTCTACCCAAAAGTTTTTATTTAAAAAAATAGGCTTTTAGTTATATTTAAAAAGTGATAGATAAGAAACTTATTAGTTCTAAGATTTGAGTTATGTGGCATGGGACAATTCTAAAAATTTGTGACATGGAAGAAGTTTATAGAGTCAGTACTACATACTAAACCATAATAGATGTGAGGCATTTTTATCCTTAATTTGGGGTAAATTTTATTGTAGAAAACATGGTTATTCCTTACCAAATATTCCATGTGCTCCTCACCCAGCTTCCCTTTTATTTAGGTTGGGGCAATGTAATTATTTCTGCCAATGCTGGAAGTTATGTATGTATGCCGTTTCTGGCCCAAGAGTTTAAGAGTGGCTTAAGTTCTTCAAACTCTTTTTCCCAGCCTTAAGATGGGATGTCTTATGTGGAAATAAGAGCCATAGGATGGAAGCAGTCTGGATTCCTCAGTTATAGTCAGAGCTTTCAACACCACTCTCTCAATAACTGAGAGAACAAGTACACGGAAAATCAGTAAGTATAGAAAATGTTAGAAGCACTACCTTGACCTAATAACTCAGTCTAACAAACTTGACCTATAACTCCACCCAACAACAGTAGAATATACATTCTTTTAATACATATGGAAGACTTACAAAGCTATGCCATCTCTGAGCCTTAAAGGAAGTTTAAATAACTTTAAAGGCATACAAACTGCATGTGTTCTTTAATGACAATGGATTAAATTAGAAATCAATAACAAAACAATATATAACCAGTCCTTAAATAATTATAAAATAAATAATACATTTCTAAGTAACTAATGAGTAAAGAGAAAATGAAATTTAAAACTATTGTGAACTAAATTAAAATTAAAACACAACATATTAAAATTTGTGGAATGCAACTAAAGTAGTATTTAAATGGCAAACATAACATTTATTTAATAGTATTAAATAACTACATTAAAATAGAAGAAAGTTCTCAAAATTAATGACATTAGGTTTCACTTTTTAAAAAATGGTACTTTAAAGCATTATTCTGAATAGAGAAAAATTGAAGGCCTTCCCCCTAAGGACAGGAACAAGACAGGGATGTCCACTCTCACCTCTTCTATTCAACATAGTACTGGAGGTACCAGCTAGAGCAATCAGGCAAGAGAAAGAAATAAAGGGAATCCAGACTGGAAAAGATGAAGTCAAATTTTGCAGATGACATGATACTATGTATAGAAAAACCTAAAGACTATCAAAAAACTCCTAAAGCTGGTTAATAACTCCAGTAATGTTGCAGGATACAAAATAAATGTCCAGAAATCAGTAGCATGTATATACTCAAATAATGAATTAAGAGAAAGAGAAATGAAGAAAGTAAGCCCATTTACAATTGTCACCAAAACAATACAATACCTAGGGATCAATTTAACCAAGGAGGTGAAAGACCTCTACAGTGAGAATTGCAAACCACTCTGAAAGAAATTAAAGAAGACACAAAAAGATGGAAAGATATTCCAGGCTTTTGGATTGGAAGAATTAACATTGTGAAAATGTCTGTACTACCCAAAGCGATCTACAGATTCAATGCAATCCCCATCAAAATACCAATGACATTCTTCACAGAAATGGAAAAAACAATCTTACCTTTCATATGGAAAAACAAAAGACCCCGAATAGCCAAAGCAATCTTGAGCAAAAAAAGCAAAGCTGGAGGCATAGCTCTGCCTGACTTCAAATTACAGTACGAAGCTATTGTAACCAAAACAGCATAGCACTGGTATAAAAATAGACATTCAGACCAGTGGAGTAGAATTAAGAACCCAGAAATCACTCCTCAGGCTTATAGCCATCTGATATTAGACAAAGGCAACAAAAATCCACACTGGGGAAAAGATTGGTTCTTCAACAAGTGATGCTGGGAAAACTGGATATCCATATGCAGAAGAATGAAACTAGATATGCATCTCTCACCATACACTGAAATCAACTCAAAATGGATTAAAGATCTAGATATAAGACCCAAAACTGTAAAATTACTAAGGGATATATATGTGAAACGCTTCAGCAGTTAGGTCTGGGCACAGGCTTTATGAACATGAGCCCAAAAGTACAAGCAGCAAAAGAAAAAAATAAATAAATTGGACTATATCAAACTAAAAAGTTTCTGCACAGCAAAAGAAACAATCAACAGAGTGAAATGACAACCTACAGAGTGGGAGAAAATTTTTGCCAACTATGCATCCGACAAAGGACTAATACCCAGAATATACACAGAGCTCAAGCAATTATACAGTAAAAAAATAAATGACCCAATTAAAAAGTGGGCAAAGGAGCTGAATAGACATTTTTCAAAGGAAGACATACAAATGGCCAACAGATACATGAAAAAATCCTCAACATCACTAGTCATCAGGGAAATGCAAATTAAAACCACATTGAGATACCACCTCACTCCAGTTAGACTGGCTATAATAAAAAAGACAGTGAGTAATAAATGCTGGTGATGGTGTGGAGAGAAGCAAACACTACTGCACTGTTGGTGGGACTATAAATTAGTACAACCACTTTGGAAAACAATATGGAGGTTTCTCAAACAACTACAGATAGATCTTCCATATGATCCAGCAATCCCTCTTCTGGGTATATATCCAGAGGAATAGAAATCATCATGTCAAAGAGATACCTGCACTTCCATGTTTATTGAAGCTCTGTTTACAATAGCCAAGATATGGAACCAACCTAAATGGCCATCAATAGATGGTTGGATAAGGCAACTGTAGTATATATACACTATGGAATACTACTCTGCTGTAAAAGAACGAAATAGTCCCATTTGCAACAATATGGGTGAACGTGGAGAAACTTATGTTGAGAGAAACAAGCAAAACACAGAGGGATAAATACCGCATGTGTTTACTCATATGTGGGAGCTAAAAGAGAAAGGAAGGCAGGAAAGAAAGACCACAGTAGTGCTGTGATCCAACAGAGGGAAGGAACATTCCTAGGGCTACAAATTGGAGTTGAAGGGAGAAGGGGAAGAGAAGAGAGGCTGGGGGATAATTGGGAGGGGACAAAGGGTACAAAAGTTATTTCTGGTAATGGGTATGCCCCCAGTATGAATCTGGCCCCCACATCATGGGCAGGAGGGGGGACAATCAGCTTTGTATCTCATGAATATTCGTAATAAATAAATAAATAAATAATAAAAAAGCAAATGAAAGCAGGAATAAAGAAGATAATAAAGACATGATCAGAAATCAATGAAATAGAAAACAGAAAAACCTTAAAAAAAAAAAAAGCAAACTCCGGTTGTTTGAGAAGGTCCATAAAATTGATAAACACCTAAACATACTGACAAGAAATGAAAGAAGACATAAATTACCAAATTTCCTTTTTCACAAAAGGAAAGAGATGACAATATTATATATTCCAAAGATATTTCAAGAAAAATAATGAAATATTATTAACAAATTATGTGCCAATAATTTTGATAACATATATGAAATGTAAAATCTACATTTTTTAAAGACACAAACTACCAAAATTCACTCAAGAAGAAATAGATAACCCAAATAGCTCTGTATGTATACATATATATTATATATGTGTGTATACACACACACACACACATTTTCTTAAATTGAATTTGTAGTTTAAAATGTTCCCACACAGAAAACTCCAGGCCCAAATGGCTCACTGGTGAACTCCAGTAAATATTTAAGGAAAACATAAGGCCAATTTTACATGAACTCTTGCAGAAAAATCAAGGAAGGAGAAACACTTTCCAATTAATTCTATGAGATTAGCACATTCTGGTACCAAAATTGGACAAAGACATTAAATAAATGCTTCATGCCTATAACTCATAAACATACACGCAAACATTATTTTAAAATTTTAGGAAGTCTAATACAACAATATGTAAAAAAAGATAATACATTACAACCAAGTGGATCTTACCCCAGGAATGGAAGATTAGTTCAATATTCTAAGATCAGTCCATGTAATTGACCATATTAACAAACCAAAAATGAAAAAGCATATAATCAATCATCTCAATAAATGCAAGAAAGAGAATTTAACAAAATTCAATACGCATTTCAGATTAAAATGTCTTATCAAACTAAAAACAGAAAGGAAAAGGAAGAATCCAAAAAAAAAAAGAAAAAAACTATAGCTAAGAGCATATTTAATGGTGAAAGCATGAATAATTTCTAACAATGTTAATAAAACAAGGATGTTCACTCACCCCATCTATTCAGCATTGTACTGGAAGTTCTAGCCAGGACAAGTCAAATAAAAGAATTTTTTTTTTAAAAAAAAGGGCCAAGCCCATGGCGCGCTCGGAAAGTGCGGCGCTGGGAGCGCAGCGACGCTCCTGCTGTGGGTTCGGATCCTATATGGGAATGGCCGGTGCACTCACTGGATGAGGGCCAGTCACAAAAAAGACAAAAAAATTAAAATTAAAATTAAAATTAAAAAATTTAAAAAAATACATAACAAGAAGGAATAAATAAGTGTTCTTCATTTGAAGACAATATGAACATCTGTGGAAAAACTTCTAAGGACTTTATCAAAAAGGTACTAAAACTAATAAATTTAGCAAGATTACAGGATACAAGATCAATACACCAATCAAACGTATTTCTATATTCAAGCAACAATCAGAAATTAAAGTTATAAAAAAATACCATTTAAGATATCAAACAGCATAAAATTTATAGGGATAAATCTGGCAAAAGATGTAAAAGATGTGTACACTGAAAACTACAAGACATTTCTTAGAGAAATTAAACACATATAAATGGAGAGATAAACCATGTTCATAAATCAGAAGATTCATTATAGTTAATATATTTTTCCCCAGTTGGTCTATAGATTCAACACAAGCTCAGTTGAAACTAAGCAGCCTTTTCTGTAGAAATTGCAAGCTGATTCTAAAATTAACATGGAATAAGGGACCTAAAATAGCCAGTACATCATTAGAAAAGAATAACTAGATTCTGTGAAAAAGAAAAAGTTTTCAAAATCAATTAAGAAAGAATAGTCTTTTCAACAAATGGTGCTGGAATAATTGGATTGTCATATACAAAAAAAAGAGGGAGGGATGGAAGGAAGAAAAAGAGCGAGCCAGCAAGCTTTGAGCCATACAAACATACAAACATTAAATCTCAAAATAGATCATATACCTAATTGCAAAACCTAAAGCTATAAACCTTACTATAGACAACAGTAAAAAATTTCTCAGACCTTTGGTTAAACAAAGCTTTCTTTGCAAGAACAAAATCACAATCCATAAAACAAAAAATGATAAAATTTATTATTTGATTTCATTAAAATTAAGAAATTCCTCTCTTTGAAAGGTTCTATAAAAAGAAAGATAAGCCACAGACAGGGAGAAGATATTTGCAAATCACATATCTAATGAAAGACAAGTATTCTCAGAACCGAATAATAACAAAAAAAAAAAAAATCCAATAAAAACAAGAGAAAAATATTTGAACAGATATTTCATAAAGAAAATATTTAGAGGATAAAGAAGTACATGAAAATATTTCTAACATCAGTGTAGAGCAAAGGGACAAATCAGTAATGTTAAGACTGTTTTTGTTTAAAATTTGATATATTGTTCACTGTGGGTATTTTTCAGTAATTTTTATGTTTTAAAATATTATTTATCATGATTACTGACTTATTTGACACTCCCTTCAATTTTTGCCCAAGGTGAGTGTCTCACTCACTTCATTATAGTATTTACTTAATATCATTAGTCGTTAGATAAAAGAAAATTGTAAACCACAATTAAATATATCTACACAACTATTAGAATGTCCAGCATTAAAAACAGACTGATCTTTTGCTGAGGGTGTGAAGTTATTGCAAATCTCACACACTGAATGTGGGAATGTAAAATAGTACAACGACTTTGAAGAGCAATTTGGCAGTTTCTTAAAAGCTAAACATACCACTACCATATAACCAAATCATTCCACTCTTAAATATTTACCCAAGAGAAATAAGAGTATATTTCCATAGAAAGACTAGTACACACAGTTTAACAGCTTGATTGGCAATAGCCAAAAACTAGACACAACCCAAATGTCAATCAGCAATTAGGTTAACAAACTATAGTGTATCCCTACAGTGGAATACTATTCAGCAATAAAAAGGAATAAATTACTGACATGGATGAGTCTCACAATAATATGCCATTTGAAAGAAACCAGAAAAAATGAGAGTAGCTACTACATAATTCAATTTATATAGTATTCAAGAAAATTCCAACTAATCTATCGTGCTAGAAAGTAAATCAGTGGTTGCCTGGGGTGGGTCGGGGGAGATGACAAAAGGGCAGAAAGAAACTTTTAGTGGGAATATTATGAACATTGTCTTGATGTTTATGATGGTTTTACAAGTCAGTGCATCTGCCAAAACTTAAAGAACACTTAAAATTTGTACTATTTATTGTAGGTCAATTATACTTCAATAAATTTGTTTAAGAAACATGGTTGTACAAGAAAGAAGTCAAGTATTATTCTACTATTTGATATATATCATTTAGAAATGCCAAGAGAAACGGCTGGAAGAAGTCAGTGCTTGTCTCAGGGGAATATAATTGGAGTTCAAGGTAAAGGAGAAGAAAGAAAGTGCTATTTTTCATTATAAGACTTTTATGTATTTTGATTTCAAATCTATCTATATAGTGTATTGGTTTGTTAAAAAGAACTATTAAAAAGGGAAAATCATGGTTTTCTTGAAAATTCTGAAATTTCTTGACACAAAATTCTGATGCGCTGCAAAAATTAAAACCCACATTATTGTGGTAACGTCCATAATAATAATACATAATAGATAGCAGTGTGGAAAAGAAGTTAAACTGTATTATTTTATTCTAATGGCCACTGATTGTTGGCCCTGTTTTTATCTGGAATTCTCTAGATATTAAAAAATTGTTATCCTATTTTTCTCCAAGATAATAGTTTCTGAAATATTAGAAAACCATCACCATCCCACAAAGAACTTTCAATATGTTTGTAGATAAGCCATGTTTTCTTGCCTCCTGGGAGACCCCCAAATATGAGAAATAGCTTACCACTTTACTTTTTGACAGTCACCCAGTACTGTTATATATTAAGAAGAAAGAGGCAACCTCACTGTGTGGACAAAAACAATAGCATGTTTTTAAAACTAGATAAGCTTATTTCAAAGTAGTCATTAGTGGTGACCTCAAAAAACCTGGCTGTCACCGTCACGTCAGAGAGCTGTGTAATCATGGGCTACTCATTTAATTTCTTTGAACCTGACTTTCTCAAGCATTAAGTGTAGAAGTTAGACTAGTTCTCTAAATCTCTCTGGGCTTCAGGTATATTTAGTTCCATGATACAATGACCAAATGCCACATTTTATTGAATCTAAAATGTCATTGATTTTTAGATGTATTATTATTCACAATAAATAAAGGAAAATATTGCCAATTAAACTACATTTTTCTGTACTTAGGGATTTTTATTTTAAATATATTGAAAGATTATATAATTTTTAATTTATCAATATACAATGTAGTTGATTTTTGCATCCCTTTACCAATTCCTCTTTCCCCCCGTCAACATATCTGCCCCCCATCAACATTGTATCTGTTCACTTGTCTTAACAAATTCAAGGAATTGTTGTGATTGTTGTGTCTTCTTCCCTACCCCCACCCCCTGCCATTTGTTTGTTTGTTTGTTTATAGCTCCCACAAATAAGTGAGAACATGTGGTATTATTCTTTCTGTGCCTGACTTATTTCACTTCATATAATTTTTCAAAGTCCATCCATGTTGCTGCAAATGGTAGTATTTCATTCTTTTTTAGAGCAGAGTAATATTCCATTGTGTAGATATACCACATTTTCCATATCCACTCATCTGATGATGGACATTTGGGCTGGTTCCAACTCTTGGCTATTGTAAATAATGCTGCAATAAACACTGGAGTACAGGTACCCCGTCGACATGATGATTTCCTTTCCTCCAGGTATGTTCCCAGCAGTGGAATAGATGGTTCATATGGTAGATCTATCTGTAACTATTTGAGGAACTCCCATACCATTTTTAATAAAGGCTGCACCAATTTGCATACCAACGATGTATGAGGGTTCCTTTTTCTCTGCAACCTCACCAGCATTTATCATTCTCAGTCTTCTGGATATTAGTCATCCTAACTGGAGTAAGATCGTATCTCAGTGTGGTTTTGTTTTGCATTTCCCAAATGCTGAGTGATGCTGAGAATTCTTTCATGTGTCTGTTGGCCATTTGTATGTCTTCCTTTGAGAAATGCCTATTCACCTCCTTTGCCCATTTTCTAATTGCATTACTTGTTTTTTTGCTGTAAAGTTGTTTGAGTTCCTTGTATATTCTGGATATTAATCCCTTGTCAGATATATATTTTGCAAATATTTTCTCCCAATCCAGAAATCAACCCATACACCTACAGCCATCTGAACTTTGACAAAAGCACCAAGTCTACATACTGGGGAAGAGACCGCCTCTTCAGCAAATGGTGCTGAGAAAACTGGATATTCATATGCAAGAGAATGAAACTAGACCCATATCTCTCACCATATACCAATATCAACTCAAAATGGATTAAAGAATTAAATATACATCCTGAAACAATAAAACTCCTGAAAGAAAACATAGGGGAAACACTCCAGGAAGTAGGACTGGGCACAGACTTCATTAACATGATCCCAAAAGCACAGGCAACCAAAGGGGAAAAAAATGGCATTATATCAAACTAAAAAGCTTCTGCACAGCAAAAGAGAAAATTAACAGAGTGAAAAGAAAACAAACAGGGTGAAAGAATACTTTAAAACCTATCTAGACACAGCTTTTTCCCCCCTATATAGCAATCTTGTTCATACACTAAAAAGGAAAGTGTACATGTAAATCATTTAAGGTATTTGCAAAATTTCTTTGTATTCAGAAATTGACTCTTCTGAATGATGTTTTTACTCTGACAAGAGCATGCTATATGGCATTTCTTAAAAGAGCACTTCACTGTTGTTTCCAGGATTTTCTTCCAAGATACTTGTACCCATTCTTCAAGATTTCATGTTGATGCTTTCTTGGAAGGGTTTTAGATTAACAACCTCATTTTTCTTCCTCTAATCGTCCTTAAATGGTGTGTTGACTGACATGTCAAGGGATTCCACCTTTACAGGCACACCACTGAGGTTAAGTAAGCATAGGCAAGAATGACCCTGGCAAGACTGCCCCTGCACACCAGTAGCTAGAAGATGCTCTTGATGATTTCAGAGAAGTTAACCTAGAAAATAAAAACACATCCATCTCAGAATTGATAAAGTATGACAATAGCAATGAAGAATCAGTGAAGTATATAAATTACTAAACTAGCACTTTATAGCAACTGTACTAATTAGATTAACAAAAGCTCAGGACATACACCAATAGACAATCAATCTCTCTCTCTCCTCTCTCTCTCCCTCTCTCTCTCTCTCTCACACACACACACACACACACACTCCTTAAATAGAGCAGAAATTGGGATATGTGCAAGCAATACTCTTAATGTTGGAAGACACCCTCTCAATTTAGATTGTTTATTTCATCAGGGTATTAATATTATAAATAATGCATTAGATCATTCAACTGTGGTTATGCTCTGTGCAAGGAAAAATTTGGAAGGACGATCAAAATATACATCACCATCTTAACCATGTAGCAATTTCTGCTGTGCATCCCTCTTACTTATACTCAGGTATGAACATTTAAATATGTGATTTCTAGTTCATTATACTGATAACGTACAATCTCACAAGAGTGAACTACCTCTAGTGGAAAATTCGTCTCTTGATTTCTGCTTCCCAGTGGTCTCAATGTTTTGCCTGGCAATCTGGATTTAATAATATCTCACTGCTTGAATGAATGTTGGTTTCTCTAGGAGGCAATAAGGCCTGATACCTTTAAGAATTAAAAAAGTAAAGTATCACAGGGTCATTAGCACTATTTTGGGGGGTGGGCTATAAATAGGAAATAAATATACATGGGTCCTCATCACTTTTAGTGAAAATGAACAGGTAGGAAAAAATTCCCAGCTGATCAGTAAGAAAATATGTATTTACTTTTGCTTGCTCAGGCTTGGGAATGAGTACAGAAGCAAGCTAGCTCTGGGACCAATTTCTCTCTGCCCTTGCTGCCCTGCAAATGACATTCTTACCAGACCATTAAGAAAACTGTTACAACTTCTAGTGAGACCACCTGCTAGGTCTCAGTGCTGGGACAATTACATCTATCGGAAATAATGACCCATAACTAGAATAAAACACATTAATAACATCACATTTACCCAGGATAATGCATTTCACCATTTTATATTGCAGAGACCAAGTTAATCGGTAAAAGCATTACCAAAAACCGAACCAACTAACAGGCACAGAGTAGATAATGAATATAAAAGCAGAATGTTCAGGCTGTTTTTCTTCTCTGTAGAACTGAGAAGATGTGTAATGGGCAGTAATGGATATGGCATTAGTTTGGGAATGGGTAATCCTGCCTTCTGTCTGCAGCTTCATATGCTACAGAAGAGCTAGAAGTGCCATCCTCTGGACATAAAAAAAGAGATGAGGTTGTGAGATATAATGGAAAGAGCCCTGGATTAGAAGTTGGGAGACCAAGGTCTTATTCCAGCTGTGCTGTTAATGAGCTATGTGACCCTAGACAATTCACTCCACCCTTCTGAGTCTCAATTTCTTATCTGCAAAATGAGCAGCTTAGTCTAGGTGATCTCTGAAATCCCTTCCAATTCTTGTGTGTTGTGATTCAAAGCAGAATGTCAACCTCACATGGGAATGCTGTGAAATGTAATAAAAATGCCTATATAACCTTGGAGCTCCATGATCCTTAGAGCTGCAGGCAGAAAGGATCGGATTGCAACGGCATTTAGGAGACTACTTCAACACAGTGGACCAAGACCCTGGTAAAACATAAGGACTTTAGAGAAGTGCTGCACCTGGACTGGACTGGAGTAAGGCAATCCTACAGTTCTTCTTAGGCAAGAGCTTGGGTTGATTGCAGTTTATATAAGGAATTTCCATACTTTGAATAACAGGACAAAACTAGTCAGAAACAAAACTGAGAGTATACAATCTAAGTAAATCCTAACAATTATGATACATAGCATGCAAAATGTAACCTAACAATTCAATAGTTTTAGAAGTTAAGGGAACATGTAAGTAGAAATTTAGTTAAGGAGCTTAAAGTCCTCAATCCCTCTCATAGTTTTCTGCTTTTTTCCTATGATTTTACACTATTGTCTTAGAAAACTGCATTTCCTAACTCACCACAAAAACATTTCCATTGACACATAAAGTGACCAGAAACAATAATGGGAAAATATATATGATGAAACCCAAAGATCTTAAGGTGTCAATAGCAATGCCCAGCATATGTCTTATCTCCTTCATCCTGGCTTGCAGATACTCCATTCTTATGACTGCTGCCAATATTTTGCATGATAAACAGCCACAGTGACCTTTCCATTTTAGTCAAGATGCGAAGTGTTTAGCTGATTTTAGGGAAAGTGCAGAAATGGGTACAGTACATGCTGGCATTTTACATGCAGAGCTCTACTGACACCTGCACACCAAACCCTCTGGGAACAAAAACTCTAATCTTGCTACATAACGCTGTTCCATTTTAGCCTCACATTATTACTTGAATCAAATTTTAAATTAGTCTACTTAAAGAACAAATTACTAAAAGTTTAATTTTCCTGTTTCAACAAATCCCACTACAAGCACCAGCTACCTGAAGCCAAGTGAGTTGTATGTTTTTGTCCAAACACAAGTGAAATAAAATATCAAAATCAACTAATTTTCCTTTAAAATAAACGTGTAACCAATTTATACTAACATTCTTTGGCCAAACCATATTTTATTCATACATAAACAGAAATGATCCTTAAGTAAAGCACCCTCCTTGATACCCTAAAATAAAATACAGATGATAATAGAAAAGCTGATAGCTTTCTGTAATGAAGGCAAAAGTGATTGAAAAAAGATGTAAAAATTAATGATATCTGGATGACATTATTTAAATAGACAATGATTCCATCAATTAAAAAAAAAGCCCTAACAAATGTGTTTCATGACAGAAATATATTAACCACTTTTCATCATCTGGAACCTTCATAAATCAATAAGAGATAATATTTACTCTATCTTGCTAGGGTGGCTTTTTTGTATTTCTAATAGAATTCATTTAATCCTGGTTGCCATAGTTACAACAGGGTTCTAGAATGAGTTTGTTTCATCATAATTGCTGCATGTTCGTATATAAACAGCTGAACTCTCAACCAGCAGCACTCATTTGTGAATAAAGAAAATCCCTTATCATAAAATAATTGAACTAGAATTCGAAATATACAGTGAGTCCTTGCTCTCCTCAGAGAGTTAGCAAATAGTTCTCAAACTTTTTTTTAGCATAGTTCTCTCTGAAAGCCACATCAATAGCTCAAGAATAACTTAGAGGAAAATTTTAAATGTTTAAAGTGATGTGGAGATTTACAGAACTTAAAATAATTTATTCTTGGCCAGCATCATAAGGCATAAGAAAAATTTTGACCTTCGGGCTAATTGGCAACCTTTGATCTTTTTACCAGATACCTGTCAGTTCATGTAGATATTACACTTGAGACATGCTTTCCCAGCCAAATCAGTGTCAATTGGTTCAATACCAGTTTATCCATTTTAAAAGTACAACAGCCAGAGAAATTACTGTTAAGCCTGATATCTTTTTAGCATTAATTTAAAATGCCACAGGTAAAGTAAAGAAAAGGAAAAACATGTTTCTTCTTGTTTCTTTTTTAAGGTAGCAAACCTCCAGAAAACATAAAATCAAAAGGGAATAATTAGATCCTGCCACTTGGGAAACAGGGCATTTAGAAATCACAATGAATATTAGTTCCCTAAGTAAAACTTTTTTTTGACAAACAAGTCTATGCCAGTAGCAATTAAAATGTTGGTTAAGTTAAAGATATAACCCTTTAATTTTTGAAAAATGAATACCTTCTGCTTATCACTGAATCTTTTTAAACATATTTGTTAACTTGTAAAATTCTACAATGCTGCCTGTGAAATCCCAAAGAACATGTCATGAGAATATGGAAGGACAAGACACTTCAAATAAAATTATTTTTTCCATATGGAAGCTTAAAACAAATAGTCATAAGCATGTTATTTTGAGAGAGACACAATTTTTAAGTAACTGCAGATGCCTCAAGTTATTCTAGAAATGAAAATAGAGAAAAGTACTTTTGCTTATCCACCTTGCACTTTTCCTACTTAGAGTTTGCCATTCAATATGCTCCATTTGAAACTCTTCATTTTTTATTTGTAGTGTTTATTGGTTTGGGAGGCAACCATTTTCCTATATATGTTAGATTTAAATCATGACTGTTTACACGAAATTCTATCAAAATGTATGATCTTGCACATGAACATGACAATTTGTTAATAATTCAAGGGATACAGAGATAAAGATGTTAAATAAGTAATACTATATTGTTATATAATAGGAGCTGGTATATAAAAGCAGTAAAGGAAGAAAGAATAGAGTACTATGAGAGTCAACAGAGCAGAGATACACCCTTCAAAGGATCAGAAAAGTCTTCAAGAGGAGGAGGCATTTGAGTCGCATGTCCTATTAATGGTAGATTCATCAGGCTAACATTAGTGAGGGATATTCTGAAAAAAAAGAAAATATTAGCAAAAATGAAAATGATGACCAGATCAGGATATGCAAAAGTTCTTTCCAGAAACTTGACAGATTGTTAGTAGATGTTGATATAAACAAATGCAGATTATTGGAAATACATGTTGCAGTTTCTAAAAGGCCACACATTTGTGAAAAATGTACAGCTTTGTAAATTGGGGATAGACCCTATTTCCGTCAGGTGGTAGGAGCCTCGGAAGAGAAATAGTAATGTTTGAGTGACAGCAAGAAGCAGCTGGAGGGCTGAAGAACAGGCTTTGGACAAAGCCTGCTTCTTTGTGAATATTTCATATGTATGGTACCAGAAAGTTACCATATTAGCCCATTTCTGTGGCTTATAACAAAAATACCTGGAACTGGGTAATATGTAAGAAAAGAAAATTTATTGCTTACACTTTTGAGGCTGGGAAGTCCAAAGTCCAGGGAACATATCTGGTGAGGGCTTTGTCCTGGTGGTGACTATAGTGACTCAGGGTATCACATGCAGGATGGCAGAGCTGAGCGGAGAAACACTCTCACATGCTCTTCTTTGAAAGCCCTCAGAACCATGCCCTATGACCACCATTATTAATCCATTCATTAGGGCATGGTCCTCAGAATCTGATCACCTCTTCACGGCCCCACCTTTCAATTACCATAGTAGGATTTCTTGCCATCTTAACAGTCATGTGGGGATCAAGCTTTTTAATACATAAAATTTGGGGGACACAATTCAATCCATATCAGTTTACTTAACCTCTTCATGCCTGTTTTCTGATCTAAAGTAGGAATATTAATACTGCTTACCTCCTAGTTTATCATAAGTAATAAAATATGTACAAAACATTTTAATGCCTGACAAATGGTAAGCACTCCATGTGTATTAGCTCTTATTTTAATTATGTGGAGCACAGCTGAAAACACTTCAATTCAGAAGTAGATACTTTTTGAAAACTTTATTTTCTTTTCTATAAGTAACTTCATCCCTCTCTGGAATATCTAGAATTTCAGTAAGAGGGAAAAAATAGTAAACTAAACTGGCCAATTAAAGATAACATCTAATTCAAAAAGTCTTCTTTAAGTTTCTTTTTCCTCATTGCAGTGGTTCTAGAATCTGGCTGTACTTTTTAAACATATGAAGAGTTCTTAAAATTATTAATGCCAGGATCCCACCTCCAGAGACACTAAGTTAATTGGTCTTGACCTTAAAGAGTTTAAAAGCTTCCCAGGTGATTCCAATGTGTAACTAAGACTGCAAACCACTGATCCAGTGGGTAAATCATCTGCCAATTTGAAGTTCAAAATCCCTATGGGAGCAGGTTCACCCCTTCTCACCAGGTTTTTCCCTCTCTCCCTTCTTATCCCTTTCATTGGTACAGTGTGACTCCTCATAGTGATGGATCTTTGACTTGGATCTTCACTAGTCTCCCCCTACTTTTTGGTCCACTTTTATTCCTGGGAAGCCTACACAGCTGCTACTGATACAAAGATCTGTTATAAACCTCGCATCCCCCGCCCTGCTATCAGCCTGGGTAGCACTTAATCCCATCGGATCTTTCTAGACACTTTTTGCTGAACCTGCTGTTGAGACCCACAGCCTCACACATATGCCAATGGCTATATGTTCTGTGCTTCATAACCTCTTCATCCTAACACTTAGGCTCTCTGTTGGTCATGGATCCATTTGACACCTCCCCAAACCCCCCATTCTATCCTCAGAGCCAGCCATGCGGGAAATCCCAGGACTCTTCCAAACTTTATGCATGCCTTGTTGGTTTGGGATCCTTTTATAGATGTATCAACTTAGACATCCCTTTTTCTCTACCCTTGCTCTTATACTGCTCCTGGGCCACACTGAGCGCAACAGGCAAATAGACTGGGACTTTCGTCAGATTTCCATCATCTTGTGGCTGAGACCTAGCGGTAGGGATTCCAATCACAAACAAGTGACCCAGACACACCTGACCCTAGTCTCTCATCCTCCAGTGGACCTCTTCCTTCCCTACTCCTCTTTTCATTTCTATTATCTTTGCTTAGGTCATACCCTCCACCCATTTCACATTATAGCTTAAGGAAAACACTGTGACCCAAGTCTCCTAGGGTTAGCTCTGGACATGGAAAATGCAAATTTTTGGAATCCAAAAACATCTTTTTCTTTCAGTAAATTCTGGCCTATTTTATCATCACAAACTCAAAACACTTCATTTTTAGTCAAAACTTGAATAGTAATCTTTTTTTCTTTGTGTTCCAACCCTAAAATTCACATCAAGATCTTTCCTGAGGTAATAGATACATCTGGCTGGATCAGGGGACAGACTCACACAAGAAAGTATAAATAAGAAAAGTACATTAATGTATTTAAAACTATATTATTCCCATAATATTTGTAATTAAGAATAAATTCAGCATGAATTTCCCACTTATCTTGAAGCACTTAGCTTCTAGCTCAGTGGACCCAATACACCTGTTTTCAACCTCATGCCTCCATACCACTAATTTTTCCTTCCATCTCTCTCAATCCAAATTCATATTTGTGTTCATTCTTGTTTTACTTTTTGGATGCTTTCTGTACATAAATCACAACATGCCAACATATTCTAAGTGTTTAAGAGTGGGATTTATGTATTGACTCAGCTTGGGCTGCCATAACAAAATACAATAAATTAGGTGACTTAAACAGAAATTTATTTTCTCACAGCTCTGGGGGCTAAAAGTCCACAGTCAAGGTCCAGCTGATTTGGTTTCTGGTGAGGGCTCTCTCCTTGGGTTACACACAGCTGCCTTCTTGCTGTGTCTTCATATGTCCTCTTCACTCTGATGATGAGAAAGAGGAAAAAAGAAAGCTCCTTGGCATCTCTTCTTTTAGGGGTTCTAATATCATTATGAGGATCCACCTTTATGAACTCATTTAAACCCTAATTACCTCACAATTGCCTCATCTCTGAATAACATATTGGAGGGTAGGGCTTCAGCATATGAATTCTGAGGGTACATAACCATTCAGTTCATAAAATTCTACTCCTGATCCTGCAAAACTTATGTCCTCATGTAAAAAGTATATTCATTTCATTCCAACAGCCCCAAAAGTCTCATCTTATTCTAGCACCAACTCTAACATCTAAGGTCCAAAGTCTTATCTAAATATCATGTAAATAAGGTATGTGTGTGATTTGAGGTATGATTCATCCTGAAGCAAATTCCTCTCTGGCTGTGAACCTGTGAAACCACACAAGTTGTGCTTTGAAAATACCGTAGTGGGACAGGCATAGGATAAGCTTTCCAATTCCAAAAGGGAAAGATAGGTATGAAGAAAGGGATGATAGATCCTACACAAGTACAACCTTAGCAAGGCAAATTTCATTAAATCTAAAGACTTGAGAATGATTCTCTTTAGTTCAAGGCTCTGCCCTCAGTCGTATTAGGATGGCACTATTACCCCCATGGCTCTTCTGGGCAGTGGTCCTACCCTCTGAAATCTCGATGGAGACAGCCTTGACCTCTGGGCTTGTGCACTCTGGGTAGCCTGCAGCAGACCTGATGATCTCTGAACCACCTTGGGGTTATTCTTCCCTTTTCTTGAAGTATAGCTCATGTGTACATCCATACAGTTCTACAGTCTGGTCTTGTAGAATCCAAGTACAAGTACCAAGTACCTTTTTTTCATTCCTTCTCACATTCTCTATTCTCCTTAGTTCAAACTGGCAGTGTCTTTGCTGATCTAATCCTGTCTTTATTCCTGGCTGCTGTTGAGAGGGCTAAGTAAGTCCATAACTCACACACACCTGATCTCTTTCTTAAATGGTTGTTCAACCACACCTTTAGTGTTCTCTGAAGAACAAGTGTTCTCATATAAATAGGTTAAGAATTTTCTTCATCTTCAAGTTCTGGTTCTTTTTTCCTTAATAAGTTCTTCTTCAATTCATATTTTTTCCTTTCATATTTTACTGTAAGTGGTCACAAAAAAAAAATCTTCCATCAAAAAAATCCCAGGATCTGATAGCTTCTCTGCTGAATTCTACCATACATTTAAAGAAGAACTAATACCAATACTTCTCAAACTCTTCCTAAAAATTGAAGAGGAGGGAATACTTCCAAACTCATTTTACGAAGTCAACATTACCCTGATACCAAAGGCAGGCATGGGCACTACAAGAAAAGACAATTACGAGCCAATATTTCTGATAAACATTAAATGCAAAAATCCTCCATGAAATTGTAGCAAATTGAATTCAACAGAACATTAAAAGGATCATTCACCATGATCAAATGGGATTTTTCCCAGAGATGCATGGATGGTTCGACATGCACAAATATATGAATGTGATACACCACATTAATGAAATGATGGACAAAATCCATATAATCATCTCAAGGAATGCAGAAAACAGCTTGAAAAATTCAACATCTTTTCATTATAAAAACTCTTAAATTAGATATAAAAGGAATGTACCTCGACACAATAATGGCCATATATGACAAACCCACAGCTAACATCATACTCTACTCAAAGGTGAAAAGTTAAAAGCTTTTCTCTAAGATAAGAACAAAAATGCTCACTCTTGCAACTTCTTCTCAACATAGTACTGGAAGTCAGAGCAATTAGACAATAGAAGAATAAAAAGGCATTCAAATTGGAAAGTAAAAAGCTAAATTGTCCATATTTAACATGATCTTATATACAGATGACTTTATATATAGAATACCCTTAAGATAACACTGAAAGAAAAAAAAGCTGTTAGAACTAATAAGCAAACTCAGTGAAGTTGCAGGATACAAAAATCAACATGCAAAAATTAGTAGCATTTGTATACTCTAACAACAAACCATCAGAATTAGAAATCAAGAAAACAATCCCATTCACAATAGCTACAAAAAATAAAATAAAATACTTAGGAACATATTTAACTAGGTAGGTGTAATCTGTACAGTAAAAACTAGAAAACATCAATGAGAGAAATTGAAGATACAAATAATTGAAAATATGATCTATGTTCAAGGATTGAATGAATTAATATTTTTAAGATGACCATACTACCCAAAGCAATCTACAGATCCAATAAAACCTCTGTCAAAATTTCTATGACATTTTTTTCAGAAAAATTTGTATGGAACCAGAAAAGATCCTGAATAGCCAAAGTGACCTTGAGCAAAAAATAAATCTGGAGATATCACGCCACCTGACTGCAAAATATAACCAAAACAGCAATGGTACTGGCACACAGACCAATGAAATAGAATATAGAATCCAGAAGTAAACCCACACATTTACAGCCAATTGATTTTTTGACAAAGGTGCCAAGAACACACAATGGGGTAAGGACAGTCTCTTCAATAAGTGGTATTGGGACAACTGGATATCCACATGTAGAAGAATAAAATTGATTCTTACCTCACATCACATACGAATTAACTAAAAATGGATTAAAGATTTAAACACAAGTCCTGAAAATGTAAAACTACTAGATTAAAGCATAAGAGAAATGCTCCATGATTTAGGTCTGAGCAATGATTTTTTTTTTTTGGATATGATCCCAAAAGCACAGGCAATGAAAGCAAAAATAGACAAATAGGATTATATCAAACTAAAAAGTTTCTGCATAGCCAAGGTAATAATCAACTGAACGAAGAGACAACCTACAGAATGGGAGAAAACATTTGCAAATCATACATCTAACAAGGGATTAATATCTCAAATATATAAGGAACTCCAATAACTCAAGAGAAAAAAAAGAAACGAACCAATTAAAAAATGAGCAAAGGACTTAACTAGGTATTTCTCAAAAGAAAATATACAAATTGTCAACAGGTATATGTAAAAAATATTGAACATCGCTAATCATCAGAGAAATGCAAATTAAAACCACAATGAGATATCACTTTACACCCATTAGAATGACTATTATCAAAAAAAAGTGTTAAAGAAGATGTGGAGAAAAGGAAATCTTTGCACACTGTTGGTGAGAATGATGTAGAAACAGTATAGAGGATCCTTAACAAAATTAAAAATAGAACTACCATATGGTCCAACAATTCCACTACCGGGTATATGTCTAAAGGAAGTGAAATCACTATGTCAAAGAAATATATGCATTCCCATGTTCATTGCAGCATTATTGACAATAGCCAAGATATGAAGTCAACCTAGATGTCTAACAATGAATGAATGGATAAAGAAAATGTAGTATGTATGCACAATGGAATACTTATTCACCCATAAAAAGAAGAAAATTTTGTCATTTTTGACAACATGGATGAACTTAGAGGACATTATGTTAAGTGAAATAAGTCAGGCAGTGAAAGACAAATAGCACATAATCTTACTCATATGTGGAATCTAAAAAAGTTTATCTCATAGAAGAAAAGAATAGAATGGTGGTTACCAGTGGCTCAGCTGTTGTGCAGGAGGAAGGTTGAAGAGATATGTCAAAGGATACAAAATTTTAGTTAGGAATAAATTCAAGAGATTTATTGTACAACATAGTGGTTATAGCTAATAATACATTGTGTTATTGAAAAGTGCTAAGATAGTGATAGAGTTTGGATGTGTTGTCCCCTCCAAAACCCATGTGGATATTTGATCTCCAACGTGGCAGTGTTGGAAACTGATTGAGTCATGGAAGTGGATCCCTCACGAATGGATTAGTGCTCTCCCTGTGGGGGGAGGGGTAGTGAGTGAGTTCTTGCTCTATTAGCTCCCTCGAGAGCTTATTGTTTAAAGGACCCTGGCACCTCCTCTTTCTCTCTTGCTTCCTCTCCCACCATGTGATCTGTTTGTACCCACCGGCTACCAGCCACTTTTCCGCCATGAGTAGAAACAGCCTGACACCTGCACCAGATGCAGCTGTCCCAGAATCGTAAGCCAAATAAACCTCTGTTCTTTATAAATTACCCAGTCTCAGGCATTTCTGTTATAGCAACACAAAATGGACTAAAACAGAGTGGATGTAAAGTGTTCTCACCACAAAAATGATAACTATGTGAGGTAATGCATATGTTATGTAGCCATATTTATTTATTTCACAATGTGTACAGTCTTCAAAACATCATATTATACACAGTTTTATTTGTCAATGTAAAAATAGATACTGAGGGTTTTTTTTTTTTAATGACAATAGAATGTTTCCATTTAAGAAAATGTAGAAAAGGATAAAGAAGAAATAAAAATAAATATCCAGTAATTACCAGTGCTACCATTTTGGTATATTTCCTTTCATGAATGCAGAATAAATTATAATCAAATACATGACTGCCTTTGCACTTTAGACTATATAGTGAGGATTTACTTATGCTATTAAATTGTCTTTAAAATGTTTTTGTTCAATAATTTTACTCTTATAAATAAAATTGTAATGAAAATAATAGCAACAATATGAACAAAAAATATTACTTAAATTTATAATTGCCATGCACAAGGCTGACTTTTTAATGTGCATTATATCATATATAAACTTCATCAGTCAGTATTAGCACCATTCCCATTTTACAGATGAAGAAACTGCGAGTTAGAATGATTAAAATAATTTGGCTTTTAACATAAAAAAAAATAACAAAACAGATTCTGCACTAAAAATTAGTTCTATCTGACACTACACCTACCTTTTAAATAATTCTATTTCCATAGGAAAAAATCCCCAGAAGTGAAGTCAAAAATTCAAAACATTTGAGCTCTTTCATGCTTTTGATGCCCCTTGCTAAGTTACTTTCTAGAAAGGACTTAAAAAAATATTTACAAGCCTATAAGAATTACACCAAAATGCCATTTTCACAGTGTCTTTTCTCAAATCATTGCTAATCTAATATGTGAAAAATCATAACAAGTTGTATTTGAGCATATTTTCTTATTTACTGCTCTATTCATCCATTTCTGTTGATTAAAACAAAATTTCTGGAACTGGGTAATTTGTAAGAAAAGGAAATTTATTGCTTACAATTTTGGAGGCTGGGAAGTCCAAAGTCCAGGAAACCCATATGATGAAGGCCTTGGTGTTGACAGTAACGCAGGGGTTTCACATGGCAGAAAGTGGTGGAGCAGAGAGAAAGATAGCAGAGAGAAAGAAAGTCCTCCGAACCATAACCATGATCACCATTAAACCATCAACTTAATCACCTCTTCAAGGCCCCAACTTTCAATAACCACAGCAGGATTTCCCACTTTCAACAATTACAGTGGGGATTAAGTTCTGGTGGGACATTCAACCCAAGGCAACTGCTCATTTGCATTTCTTTTATAAATTATCTTTTCTTGTCTTTTGTCCATTTTTTAAATGAGATCTTAACTGTTGATTTTTCAGAATCTAGAATATGTTAAGGTTTATGGCATTTTGTCTGTCATTCTTGCTCAAATATTTCTTCCCAGTTTTGCCAAATGTGCTTTAAATTTGGAATTACAGAAGATGCTAGATTTTGCTATGTCATTTTTTATTTTATATTGTCGTTTCTTCAGTGGCTTTATGTTTAAAAAATTCCTTCCCATCATAAGACTGAATAAATATTTGATAGCTTAATTTCTTGTTGTTCTATGCTTCTTTAGGGGAAGTCCATTATGCTGTGCCCATGTTTGCTCTTCACTGAGATAGTCTGAGTGGGATCCTAGCCCTGCCCCTGATTGAATGAGTGACCTTGGGCAGCCCAACTTCTATTCAGAGACACAGTTTCCCCATTCTTAAGAGATACCTACCTCTCAAGATTGTTATAAATATTAAATTAAATAATATATTTAAAGCAGAGGACACACAGTATATTCTTGACTAATGGTAGGGATTATTTAATTCACTTGAAATTAATTTTGGTACAGTATATAACGTAATTTTTTGCCCCAAAATATTTGATCAGTTTTATCAGTATTTGATATTTAAATATCTTTCCTTCTGTGGTGTGTGATGCTACATTTTATAGCTAATAAATCTCTATGTTTGAGTCTGCTGTGGAAAGAAGGACTCCCTATTATAAAGTGATTTGTGTGTGTGTGCTCTTGCTCACTCTAAGCTCAGTTATGTACCACTCTTGAATGAGGACTTGAGCTCTTCTGCTTAGCACTTTAGTTAAAACAGCCTGGCAATTCTACCCAAGGGAAGGGTGCATGGAGTCAAGAGCCACCCATAGACCCTGTCTACTGGCACCGCCATATTTGAATCTTTCACTCCAACACTCTCAGAGGGCAGGACCAACCTGAACCACCAGACATACCAAGTGGCTCACATGTAGGACTACAAAGTAAGCTGCTCTCACCCATTCTACCCACAACAGTGTAGAGCAATAGCTTACACCTCTTCCTCCCTGATATTCTGATGAAACTCCAGAGTAATCAAGATAAGGCAGTTGATCAAAGAAAGACTATTATTCACCCCAACAGGGTGCTGCTTTTTCTACATTTTTCTATTCTCACATTATCCTGAAGGTTTAGTAAGTAATTTTCCCCAAATGGGAATGAACCTACCTGTGATGGTTCTTCCAAATAGTCAAGTTCTTTCTCCATGAAAACCTTGTGGATTTCTTTAAAAAGTCTTCTTCCACCTATTTAGCTCTCAACCAACAAAAAGAAAAAAATATTAAACCTCTACTGAATATTATAAACAATTATATATAGATTTTGGACAATTGCTTTCAAATCAAGGAGAAAATAAGATTTGAAAACAATTTACACTAATATAACACCCTATCAACAGACTAAGACCTGAGTAAAGGAAAGCCTTCAAAATTTGAGAACCCTTGGACTATTATTGAATTAGGTTAGGTAATATCTAACCTTTTCTGCTACAATTTCAATTCACCAATGATGACCATAAATTTTTTATTCTCTCCCAGAGTCCTGCTGCTAGTTTCTCTGCCCTGGCCTCTGACTTATCCTGCCACTGTGAAGTTTGTCTTGGTTCGTTAATTCCTTGTAGGTTTCTGACTTGTCTCCAAGTCACGGAGAGGATTTGTGGCTCTGTAAGTCTCATGCAAGCACCTAGTCTGTGAGGGTCCTCAGATTGAAGGAGTTACCTCCCTCTCCACGCTGCCTATATCCTCAGGCACAGCTGACTTCAGTTTCCTCTTGGTTCTCAAAGCCAAGTGTTTCATAAGACCCAGGACCTTAAGGCTTAGTAAGAATGTGATCTCCTCAGGAATAGGGGAAAGCTTTTAAGCCTTTTACCTTATTTTCCAGCTCTTCTCTTTGGGGTAGTGAGAGCTACAGCAAACAAAGGCCCTTTATCTCTCCTCCCAGTAGGGTTTCTTGACTAATAAAAAAGTTGTATCAAATATCCAAGTTCTACTACCAATTCTATTTCTGAACATTTTGTTTGTGGTCGTTCTTTCCCACCAGTCAGAACAGACCTGTCCACATTACCAATATATTTCAGTTTCTTTGTTCATTCTCAAATCCCACCTGCCAACAGAGTCAAGGATTTCTATAAAAAGCCTCTCAGGTCTCTCTTAATTTATTTCCTTCTCACATGGTCTAATTTGTTTAAAAGAAAACTAGCCAAACACTTAAACACATATTAAAGGGAAAAACCTATAACCAGATAATAGAAATATCAGCAGCAGCAGCATTTCTAACAATTACATAATCTTACAATGTGCCAAGCACTAATATAACTGCTTTACACATATGACTTCATTTAATCCTTTCAGCAACCCAATAAGGAAGGTAATAGTATTGTGCTCATTTCACAGACAAGAAATCTGCAGCAAAGACAAAATAAATAGCATGTGCAAGTTCATAGAGAAATGGTAAATCACAGAGGCAGCTTCAAGGCTGACTCCAGACATCCTCCTCTGAACACCAACACCATCCTGCCTTCTTATGATGCCAATGCCCCAATAGAATTTATCAATCACTATTATCTAGTATGACCAAACGTCCCATTTGCTGAGTTTGCAATTCACTCCTGAGTGTATCATTGTAGATTTACCCCTAAAGAGAAAGTCACTGAGAAATTAAGTGGGATGACTATACAAGCAGACAAGCATAAAAATCGAGCTTGAATTTCAACAACAAAGCAGCAATTTTGACATCTGCATACCAATACGTAAACTATATCAAAAACTTTTGAATAACAGTATGGAAGGCATTGCCCCCACCTTATGGAAGAGGAAATTACAGCTCAGGGAAATCATATCTCTTGCCCATCATCACGCAGATAATGGCTCTGCTGCTTGCCTGTTTGGTGCATGTTCTTCTACACTTTAACAGACTCTCCATCAAATAAAGATATTCTGATAAGTTGTATAATGCTCATAACATACTTTAATAAATTACTCTTATGCTTAATCCTAGGGGAAATTCTCTTCAACTATCAACATCCTGTGGTTTTGGGAAAGCATATCCACTATCTTCATGGCCTTCTTCTCCAAATTCAGATGACTTTCCTGAGGCATTTGAATGAGGGAAGTGGCCGAAGATGGAAGGGCTGACAGAGGGACCTGCCTGGCAGACATTGTATAGAGGCAGCCTATTATGTACACTTCACAGCCAAACTCTTACGATTTTCTGAGATTTCACAAACGGATAAAGTTGTTTCTCAACTCCTTCAGTCAGCTCATTCAATGACAGAACACCCAAACTTCCCTGCTAGGTGATAGCCAATCAGTTACTCCCAAAACAGTTAAAAAGAACAAAGTTTCAGAGTTCCCATTCTTTAGAATCACTGTGGTGTGAAATGCTAAAAAAGAACAGTTCAAAGAAACAACAATCAACTGGATTAAAATCTAAGTTACATCATTTACTATCAGTGTGAACATGGAGAAATATACCTTACCCCCAAGGTTTTGGTTGATTTGCTTAAAAATCATAAAATATCATCAATTTTTTGGATTAGGGAGAGGCAGGAAATGTCACCCTATCTTCCACTCTTGAAGTTAGAACTAACCAAGAAATAAGGCAGAGAAAAGGGTTCAATCCCTACCTAAGTGCTTAATTTGTTGATAAAACTGTTGGAGACCATGACTTCAGATCTGCAACTATATTGGGCTCCTTAAACATCTCCAAATTTTTATGTGATTATTCCCCAACTCATATGAAGAGTAAAACAAACCCTAGCCATCTGTATTTAGCCCAAATGGAAGACCACACCTGTGTCGTAAAGACCTGTGAGCTCTGATAATAGCAGACCCAAAAAGTACAGAGCCCAGCATGCTCAGCTTCTTTAACCAGTTTTAACTGTAAAATAAGTCAATCATTTTCCCCAAGAGAAGAGCCAGTGAGGAGGCAAAGAGAAGTTGAAAGTGTTTAATAATTTTTATTGAGTAGAAATTCTCTTTTCTTTATGAATCCACAAATAACAAGAAAAAAGTATTTCTCCTAACAGCACCAACAATGATGTTTTCTGCTAAGAACTATCTTATGCATACCTAAGTACATGTTGAATATTACTTGGTTATTACACAAGTATCTAAAATCCAAAATCCTGAAATTGAATTTTATTTCTTATTTCTTCTCCAATATTCGCCATCCCAAGAAAAGACACCATCACCCATTCAGAGACTTAAACCATAAATCTAGAATTTATCTGACTTTCCATATTGAACTAAACATGAGTTTTATTTAATTCTATCTCCTGAATATCTTTTAAATACATTCCAATTTTCTCCATTCCCACCATCACCACCCTCTTTCGGGACATCATTTCCTCCTGGACTTTGTCTTACTTCATAACTATTTTTCTTTTTCTACGCTTGCCTTCTACTCCATCATTTATTTGACCTATTTCTCCTAACAGTTCCCAAAGTTATTTTCTAAATATGCAATTTTTTTTCCATTTATTTGACCTTTACTGTTATGCTTTCTTCAGGTTTCAGCTTAAATCTAATTTTTTCAAGAAAGCCTTCTTGATGTTCTCTAGAGTTAGGTTAAGGCATCCTGCTATTTACTTCCCTAGCACTTTCTCTTATGATAATAGTCACCACATTTTAATTGCTTTTAACATTCATCTTCTCCACTAGCTTCTAATTTCTGTCATGGCAGAGACAAGGGTCAAATTTTTCACAATTGTATATGTAATTCTTAACAGCATAACTGGAGCATAGTAGAGACATAGAAATATTTAATGAATGAGTGAGCTCCAAACTATATTAATCTTTGCTATTATTGAAATTCTCCAATATGAACTATGAATGAGTTGGTCAAAAAGCTATGACTAATCACCTTGCAGAAATGATAGTCTAAGAACCTACTATATGATTCTTCTGCAGAAAACAACTATGAAACCTGAAAATAATACAAAAAATGATTACATAAAGGTACTGGAGGTTGAACAAAAGTGGACAGGCTCTGGCTCAAGTACTTACTCAGAGAAAGTAACGTGGGTAATATATAAAAGTTCCCATCTTTCTGGCATTTATGCTGGGGAAGTGCAGTTGGTACAGTGAGATGCCGATTGAAAAAAATGTAGTCTTTCTTGCCTGTGTAATCAGACAACTGAAGTACAGTGAAACATGGTTGTTGAAAACAGTGAAATCCCAGAAGAGAAGGAGAGAGAGAGAGGATTCCCCATTTTTGTTTACCCACATCTCTAATTGAAGACTGGACCATAAATGTGCAAAACTAACTGAAAATAGCTCAGCTAAAGGCAAAAAAAAAAAAAAAAGAGAACCAAGATCAGAATTACCACCCAAGAAGCAGGGTTTTCACATACTATCCAGAATTTTTGTTGTTTTTTTGTTTTTTTTGGTTTTCGGCAGCTGGCCAGTATAGGGATCTGAACCCTTGCCTTTGGCATTACAAACTGTCACTCTAACCAACTCACCTAAATGGCGAGCCCCAGATTGTTTTTAATGCCTGCTAAAAAAGAAGAAATAACCCTAACTGGAGAAAAAGAACAGAATCCAGAATATCTAAAACTGTACATTCATAATATCTAGGATATAATCCAAAATTATCTTGTATTTGAAGAGCCAAGAAAATGAAAAATATTCTCGAGAGAAAAGAAAATTAATCTTGTTTAATCCCTAAATGAATAAGATGCTGAAACTACCAAACAATAAGTTAAATATTATGTTTTATTATTAACAATACTATTAAACCATATTTTAGTACTTTAACAACATCAATACATTATGACAAATGATAGTTAATGTAATTAACTTTTATAACTATCTTATAGAAAATAAGCTTGCAATAAACTTTAAAATATTTATGTAGTCCCAGCAAAGAAATAGAACGTATAAGGAAGAGCCAAATAGAAAGTTGAGAACTGAAAAAAATACACCTGAAACTTAAATTTATCTCTGCATGGACTGAACAGCCAAATGAATATAACAAAAGAAAGGGTAAATGAACTTAAATATACATCAGTAAAAATTATCTTTAGGGACTTGTTAAGTAATATTAAATGACCAATAATATCAAATATGTTTAATTGGAATTTCAGAATAGAAAAAAATATCTGAAGAAATAACAGCTGAAAGTTTCCCAAATTTGAGAAAAACAAAAATGCACCTAATACAAGATATTTAATGAATATCAAGCAGAATAAAAATGGAGAAGCCCATGTCAAAGCCTATTGTGAAATGTTGAAAGCCAAAGCTAAAGAGCAAATCTTGTAATCAGCATGGGAAAATGACAAATTACATACTGAGTAACAACAATCTGATTAACAGCTGACTTATAAAAACGAGGAGGCCATGAAGAAATTAGAACACATATTTAAAGAGCTAAACCAAACAA
The DNA here is from genome assembly GCF_027409185.1 of Cynocephalus volans. NCBI lineage: Eukaryota > Metazoa > Chordata > Mammalia > Dermoptera > Cynocephalidae > Cynocephalus > Cynocephalus volans. The sequence continues at coordinate 58,142,773 of NC_084466.1, forward strand.
CAAAATCTTGTCAACCAAGAATTCTTTAACCAGTAAAAATATTCTTCAAGAAAGACAGAAAAATAAAGATATTTTTGAATAAAAGAAATTATGAGAATTTGTTGTCAATGTAACTGTACTAAAATAAATACTAATGGAAATTTTTTTAAGCTATAGATATACAAAATGAAAGCTTGGATCCTCAGAATAGAAGCTAGAGCATCAAAAATGCTAGGTATTTGGGTAAATGCCAAAGACTTTTTTCTCAGATTTTTCCCCCTTAAACTATATAACGCTTAGAGCTAAAATGGTAACATCATCTTATGAACTTTAAAGTGTATTTAGATGAAATTCATATTGCAATATGCATTAATTTTCTTTTGCTACGATAGTAAATCACCAAAATTTAGTGGATTAAATAACACAAATTTATTATTTCACAGTTCTCTAGGTCAGAAATCTGACATGGATCTCTCTGGGGTAAAATCAAGGTGTTACTATGTACTCTTTTCTGGAGGCTCTAGAGGAGGTTTTGCTTCCTTGCTCATTAGGGTTGTTGGTAGAATTCAGTTTCTTGCATTTGTAGGAAAGAAATTCAAATTTCATTGCTGGTTGTTAATTAAGGGTCATTCCTAGCTTCTACAGGCCGCTTCCATTCTTTGTCTTGTAGACCTTTTTTTTCCATTTTCAAGAAACATCAGGTCAAGTTCCTTTTTGAATCTTTCTCCATCTTCCATCTCATCTCTATGACCTAGCTGAGAAAAACGCTCCACTTTTAAGGTCTCATATGATCAGATTTGGTCTGCCCATATAATAAAGAATAAGCTCTCCATCTCAAACACACCTGTAGAGTATCTTTTGCTATATTAGGTAACATTCACAGGCTTTAGGAATTAGGGCTCCGGCATCTTGGGACTGTAATTCTGCCAGCACCCAAGAGTGTTCTAAATACAGTGACAGAATACACACCTATAAAGTTACAATTTTTAAAATCTTTTATAGTTTTTTTTTCTGGCAAGTGGACATCTTTCACCTCTAATGCAAAAAACTTCTAAAGCAACAAATAGTCCAGGAGAAAATGACAGAACCCAGTAAAGCAGAGAGGAAAACCTCCCAAGATCTGGAAACTCTAGATAACTGCATAGAAACACAGGGGAAGTTCCTGACCAAGACCAGAGCAGAGACAAAAGACCCTGCACTGCTGGGATAAGGTAGGCAGGGGAGAAAGGGGTAGGCAGCCAGCGCTCCCTGCAGAAGCCTGCAAATCTGGCTGCATAATAACCACACAGCCTTCGTGGACAGTTAGCCCAGTGTGGGGAGCTGCTAAGAGCCAAATGACTGTATTTTTCCAGAGGGGAAGTACATGCTAAATCCACCCCCAACACCTTGGTCCCAGGCTGCTGCTGAACATCACCATTTTGGGATAGGAGCCAGGGGAGCTCAGAGTCCCTCTGACCCAGTGGCCCTGCCCACCCCAGCAGACAGTATAGGGGAGTGCAAAGGCTGCCTGGATCCACACCCTCCTTCCCTTATGAGTTCAAAGCCCTGCCCAACTCAGAGCCCTCTTCTTGCCCCAATGGACAGCGAGCAGAGACTGTCAGTCCCCTACGCCAGTCACCTGGATCCATGCCCTTCTTTCCCCGGGAATTCAGAGCCCCACCTGACTCAATGCTGGCACCACCCCCACCCCAGCAGCCAGCAAGCAGTGACTGGGCTGTTCCCTTGCACCAGTCAGCAGACCACAAGCAGTGACTGTGCTGTTCCCCTGCAGCAGTCAACTGCATCCATGCCCACATTTGCTGGGAGCTCAGAGGCACACCTGACAAAAGCCCACCCAAATTAGCAGAGAGCACATGGGGGTGTGCAAACTGCCTAGGTCCATGCCCATCTTCCCCCAGGAACTCAGAGGCCTGCCTGACATGGTAAGCCTGCCTACACCAGTAGAGAGCATGCAGGGGTGACTTGGATTGAGTGTTCCCCCAAAACTTGACCCCAACAGTGACAGTGTTAAGAGGGGGGAAATCCTATTATGGTAAAAAAGGTAGGGCCTTGAAGAGGTGATAAGACTGTAGGACCATGCCTAGTAAATGGATTAATAATGGTGGTCAGAGGCTGGTTCTGAGGGCTTTAAAAGGAGAGTGCTCTACCATTTTCTGTCACATGAGACCCCTGGGTCACTGTCGCCACCACCAAATGTGTTCCCTAGAATTTGTACTTCCAAGCCTCAGCAACTATAAACAATAAATTCTGTTTTCTTTATAAATCACCTAGTTTCAGGTATTTATGTTATAAGCAACAAAAATGGACTAATACGAGGGGTGTGCAAACTGCCTAGCTCCACACCCACCTTCCCTGGCAGCCAAGAGTCCCACCTGAAACAGCAGGCCTGCCTGGACCAACAAAGAGGATGCAGAAAGTGAACCAGCACTTACTACTGCCCTTACCCAGAACAAAACCAAAAATGTACAATCTGACTATCTATACAGAACACTTCTACAAGTTAGACTCTCTTCCTTCAAAAACTACTTCAAAAATTAAAAGAAATGACTATACCACCTGATGCCCAGACATAAACATGGAGATATGAGAACCATGACAAAACAAGGAAATGTGACTCTTCCCAAAAGAAAGCAATAATTCTCCAATACCAGACCCCAAACAACAGGAAACCAGTGAAATGACTGAAGAATCCCAAATAGCAATATTAAGGAAATTCACATAGAGAAAAAATAGATAGAAACCACAATGAAGTCTATATGTGTATGTATGTAGGGATAGATAGATAGATAGATAGATAGATAGATAGATAGATAGATAGATAGATAGATAGATAGATAGATAGATAGATAGATATCCAGGACATGTATGAGAAATTCAACAAAGAGATAGAAGCAATTAAAAAGAACCAAGCAGAAATACTAGAAAGAATTCATTAAACAAAATAAAAAATACAATGAAGAAATTAAGCAACAGGCTAGAACAAGTGGAAGAAAGAATTTCTGAACTATAAAACAAGATTTTTTAATTAATCAAGTTGAACCAAAAAAGAAAAAAGAATTTTAAAAAATAAAGAAAGCCTACAAGATCTATCAGACAACCTTGAGCATACAGACATTCATATTATGGGTGGACCAGAAAGGGAAGAGAAAGTTAAAGGCACTGAAATTCCATTTAATGAAATAATAGCCCAAAACTTCCCAACTATTGGGAGAGATAAAATCTCCCAGATACAAGAAGCTCAAAGATCTACAAATAGATTAAACCCAAAGGATTTTCCCAAGATATATTGTAGTCAATTTGTCAAAAGTCAAAGACAAAAAAGAATTCTAAAAACAGCAACAGAAAAGTATCAAATCACCTATAAAAGAATCACAGTCAGACTATCAGCAGACTTCTCTACAGAAACCTTACAGGCCAGGAGAGAGTGGGATGATAGCATTCAAAGTGCTAAAAGAAAAAACTGCCAGCCAAGAATACTATACCCAGCAAAGCTATCCTTTAGAAACAAAAGAGAAACAGTACCTTTCCCAGACAAACAAAAACTGCAGGAATTCACCACCACAAAACTGGCCCTAGAAATCCTCAAGGAAATCCTAAGTTGGGAATCAAAAGAAAGATAACTATCATCATGAATATATGAGAAAGAATAAAAACCACTAGTAGAACAGAAATGCAAATAAGAAAGAGAAAGAAAATGTATCTTATCACTACAAAAAAGCACCAAACAGCAAAGACAAACAATAAAAGGGAAAGAAAGGAACAAAAACAACTATAAAAATTTATAAAGCAGCAGGAACAAGGCAATACTTTTCAATAACAACCCTCGATGTAAATGGATTAAGTTCTCCAGGTAAAAGATATAGATTGGCTAAATGGACTAAAAAACTAGATTCAACTATATGTTGCCTGAAAGAAACTCACTTCACCAATAAAGGCACACATAGACTAACAGTGAAGAGAGGGAAAAAGATATTCCATACAGATGAACCAAAAATGAGCAGGAGTTGCCATACTTGTATCAGATAAAATAGATTTTAAATGAAGAACTATAAAAAGAGACAAATAAGGACATTATATAATGATAAAAAGATCAATACAGCAAGAAGATAAAATAATCATAAATATATATGTACCCAACATCAGAACACCCAAGGATATAAAGCAAATATTACTGGATCTAAAAGAAGAGATAGACCCCAATAAAATAATAGTTGGGGACACTAACTTTTCTCAGAATTGTATACATCATCTAGACAAAAATTTCCAGAGAAATATTGGATTTAAATGGAACTTCAGAACAAATGAACTAGACAGACATATACAGAACAACCAAAGAATATACGTTCTTCTCATCAACACACTGATCATTCTTGAGGGTAGACCACATTAGGCCATAATCAAGTCTTAACAAATTTAAAAAGATTGAAATCATATCAAGTGTTTTTTCATACCACAATGGAATAAGACTAGAAATTGACAGCAAACAAAACTTTGGAAGCTATACAAATACATGAAAATTTAACAACATGCTTCTGAAGATCCAATGGATCAAAGAAAAAATAAAGAAGGTAATCAAAAAATTCCTTGAAAAGAATAAAAATGCAAGTACTTTTAAAAAATGCAATACAAGTATACAACTTATGAAAACCTATGGAATACTGCAAAAGCAGTACTAAGAGAGGAGATTATTGCAATAAGAGCTGACATCAAAAAAGTTGAAAGATCCCATATAAACAACCTAAAATTACACCTCAAGGATTAGAAAAGCAAGAATAATCCAACCTCAAAATTACTAGATGGAAAGAGATAATAAAGACCAGAAGAGAACTAAATGAAATAGCAACCAAATTAAAAAAAGAAAAAAAGATACAAAAGATCGATGAATCAAAAAGTTGTTGTTTAGAGAAGATAAACAAAATTGGCACGTCATTACCTAGACCAATCAAGAAAAAAAGAGAAAAGACCAAATATCAAATATCAGAAATGAAAGAAGAGGCTTTAAAATAATTCCACAGAAATGCAAAGTGTCAGTAGACACAATTATAAATAACTATATACAAACAAATTTGAAAGTCTAGAGGAAATGGATATATTTCTGGACACATAAACTCTAACAAGAATAAATAAAACACCTGAACAGAACAATAATAAGTAATGAGATTGGATCAGTAATCAACAGTCCCCTGACAAAGAAAATCCCAGGATTGGATGGCATCATTGCTGAATTCTACCAGTCTTTAAAGAAGACTTAATACCAATTCTCATAAACTATTCCAAAAAATTGAACCAGAGAGTATTTTCACAATCTCATTCTATGAGACCAGAATCACCCTGATACCAAAACCAGACAAAGACATGGCAAAAAAAGGAAACTACAGGCCAATTTCCTTGCTGAACTTAGATGAAAAAATTCTCAACAAAGAGCTAGCAAACAGAATCCAACAGCACATCAAAAAGATTATACACCATAATCAAGTGGGATTCATCCTAGGGATGCAAAGATGGTTCAACATATGCAAAACAATAAATGTGAAACATCACATCAACAAAATGAAAGTAAAAACCATGTGATCACCTCAACAGACACAGAAAAAGCATTTGATGAAATTCAGCATTCCTTTGTGATAAAAACTCTCAACAAATTAGGTATGGAAGGAAAGTATTTCAACAAAATAAAAACCATATATGACAAACCCACAGCTAACATCACCCTGAATGTGGAAAAATTAAGAGCTTTCCCTCTAAAAATGGGAACAAGACAAGGATGCCCACTCTCACCACTCCTATTAAACACAGTACTGGAAGTTCCAGCCAGAGCAGTCAGGAAAGAGAAAGGAATAAAGGGCATCCAGATTGGAAAAGAGGAAGTCAAATTGCTCCTATTTGCAGATGATGTGACCTTATGCAGAGAAAACCCTAAGACTCCACCAAAAAAAAAAAATTCTTAGAACTGATAAACTAATTCAGTAAAGATGCAGGATATAAAATCAACATACAATAGTCAATAGCATTTCTATATATCAACAATGAATTAGCAGAAAAGTGAATTTAAAAAGCAATCCCACTTAAAATAGCTACCAAAAAAACAATACACCTAAGAATTAACCAAGGAGGTAAAAGTTCTCTAGAATGAAAACTACAAAACACTGACAAAAAAAAAATTAAAGAGCTCACCAAAAAATGGAAAGACATTCCATGCTCACGGATTGGTAGAATTAATGCTGTGAAAATGTCCACAGTGCCCAAGGCAATCTACATGTTCAATTAAATCCCTATTAAATTATCAATGGCATTATTCACAGAAATAGAAAAAGCAATCCTAACATTCATATGGATCAACAAAAGACCTGGAATAGCCAAAGAAATCCTGAGCAAAAAGAGTAAAGTGAGAGTCATCATGGTACTTCAAATTATACTACAAAGCTATAGTGACCAGAACAGCATGGTACTAGCATAAAAACACATGTTTGCACCAATGGAACAGAATAGAAAGCCCAGAAAAAAACACAGGTACTTACAGCCAATTAATCTTTGATAAAAGCTCTAAAAACAACATTGCAGAAAGCACACGCTCTTCAGTAAATGGTTCTGAAAAAACTGGATATCCATGTGTAGAAGAATGAAACTAGATGACTCTCTCTCCCCATATACAAAAAATCAACTCAAAATGGATTAAAGACTTAAAAATAAGACCCAGAACTACAAAATTTCTAGAAGAAAACACACGGGAAATTCTCCAGGACATGGTACTATGAAAAGACTTTATGAGTAAAACCTCAAATGCAGAAGCAACAAAAGTAAAAATAAATAAATGGCATTACATCAAACTAAAAAGCTTCTGCAGAGCAAAGGAAACAATCAACAGAGCAAAAAAACAGCCTACAGAATGTAAGAAAACATTTGCAAACTATGCATCCAACAAGGAGCTAATTTCCAGAATATACAAGGAACACTCAATAGTAAAAAAACAAATAACCCAATTAAAAAATGAGCAAGGGAGCTCAGTAGACATTTCTCACAAGAAGACACACAAATGGCCAACAGGTACATGAGAAAATGCTCAACACTTATAATCAAGGAAACGCAAATCAAATGAGATAGCATCTCACTCCAATTAGACTGGCTATTCTCAAAAAGAGAGAAAATAACAAATGTTGGTGAGGATGTGGAGAAAAGGGAACCCTTATATGTTAGTGGGATCATAAATTAGTGCAGCCATTATAGAAACAGTATGGAGATTTCTCAAACGACTACAGATAAAACGACCATATGACCCAGCAACCCTACTATTGGGTAAATATCCAAAGGAATGGAAAACATCATGTCAAAAGGATACCCCCCCATGTTTATTGCAGCTCTTCTCACAGTACCCAAGATATGGAACCATTCTAAATGTCCATAGATGATTGGATAAAGAAAATTTTGTATATATGCACAATGAATATTACTCAGCCCTAAAAAGATTGAAATTCTACCATTCGCAGCAACATGGATAAGCTTAGCAAAAATTATATTAAGTGAAATAAGCTAGGGATGCAAAGATAAATACTGCATATTCTCACTCACATGTGGGAGCTAAAAATGAGAACAAAACAAAATAAGCAAGCAAACAAACAAAAACAAATAATAAAAATTAAAAAGTTGAACTGTTAGAAGGAGAGAGAAGAACTACGGTTACTAGAGGCAGAAAAGGGGAGATGTATGAGGGATAGTGAATGGCTGATTAATAGACACAAAAGTACAGCAAGATAGAAGAAATAAGCCCTATTGGTATACAGTCCACCCAGAAATATATAATCAATAATGTTTTATTGCATGTAACCAAATGATTAAAAGGAGATCAAATGTGCACATCAAAAAGAAATGATTAACTTTTACAATGATGAATGGGCTAATTACCTTGAAAACATGTATTGAAAAATAACTATGTACCCCATAAATATGCACAATCAATATGTTTCAATAAAAAAAATTCAAAAATAAAATAAAGTCTTTTATAGAAAGTTATACAATATTAGTTGTAAGTAGAATATGAAAAGTAGAAGATATATATTGTAATATCCAGGAGAAAAAAAATTTTTTAATTATGGAGAAATATAATCAAATTTTTAATAGAAAAATTAAAACAAAATTCTAAAAAAAATTTAAAGAATCAAAAAAAATGGTGAGAAGGGAGTGAGGACCAAAAACAAAGGAGACAGAGATAGTAACAAATGGTAGATACAAATCCAAACATACTGATAATTATTTTAATGTATAATGAACTAATCACACCATTTCAAAGGCAGAAATGGTCAGAATAGATTTTTAAAAATAAAAAAAAAATGATGTGCTGTTTATAAGGCATTTTTAACATAATGGACAAAGTAAATGGATGGAAGAAGATATAACATATAAGACAGTACACATATGAATGTTAGAATGGTAATTATCATCAGATTAAATATATTTAAAGGCAAAAAAGAATTCCCAGAGATAAAAAGTCAGACATAAAAGGCCATGTAGTACATGTATATGAAATGTTCAGAACAGGAAAATCCAAAGAGACAGAGTAAATGAGTGGTTTTTAAGTGCTGGGGAGAGGAAATAATGGAGAATGACTACTAACGAGTACAGGGTTTATTTTGTGGATGATGAAATGTTTTGGAATTAGATACTGTTGATGGATGCAAAATTTGTAAACAAACTAAAACTCACTGAACTGTATGCTTTAAAAGGGTAAAATCTATGTTATGTGAATTATATATCAATAAAGCCATTATTTTAAAAGTTTTCTGAGAAAAAAAGACAATTCTCAATTATAAAAAGGTCAATTCATCAAAAAAGACAGAGCAATAATAAATGTGTATGTACTAATTAACAGTTTTAAAATATATAAAGCAAAAATATTATAGTATTTATGGAAGAAATAGAAAACTTCACAGATGAAGATTTAAAGTCTCCCCTCTCTGACTCAGTAGAACAACTAGACAAAAACATAAACAATAACATAGATGGTCTGAACAGTATCCACCCTACTAATTTAATAGATAGAAAAATCATGGTGATGATACATCCACAGAAAAGAACAGAGGGTGGGCTGGCCAGTTAGCTTAGTTGGTTAGAGTATGGTGTTATATCACCAAGGTCAGGGACTTGGATCCCTGAACCAGACAAACTCAAAAGAATAAATAAATAAGAAAGAAAAGAAGGGAGGGAAGAAGGGAAGCAGAAGAGATTGGAGGAAGGAAACACACCCAACAGCAGAATACCAACTTTTTTCAAGTACCTAAGATGGTTTTTCCAGATAGATCGTCTGATGTGCCATAAAAGAAGACTCACTGCTTTTAAAAATATTGAAATCATACAACAGATGTTCTCTAATCTTAATGAGATTAACTTAGAAATCAATAGCAATAATATTGATAGGAGTAATACAAACATTTGGAAAGAAGAGAACATACTTTAAAATGACAAGTGGGTTAAAGAAGACAACCCAAAAGGTTAGGGGGTGGGAAGGATAGAGAGAAGCTGGTTAATGGTTAGGAAATTACAGCTGGATAGAAGGAATAAGTCCTAGTGTCCTATAATACTGTAGGGTGACTGCAGTTAACACTAATTTATTGTATATTATCAAATAACTAGGAAAGAGTATTCTGAATTTTCCCAACACAAAGAAATGATAAATATTTGAGGTGATGGATATTCTAATTACCCTGATTTGATCATTGTATATTGTTTACATGTATCAAAATATTGCTCTGTACTCCATAAATATGTACAATTATTACATGTCAATTAAAAATGAAATTAAGAAGACAACCCAAGAGAAATTATAACATATTTTGAACTAAATAACAGTAAAAACACAATACATTAAAATGTATAGTGTTCCAAGAGACATTTATACTTACAAGCAGTGTTCCAAGAGACATTTATACTTATAAATGCTTATCCTAGAAATAAAAACTTAAAAGTTAATTCTTTGAATCCCCATCTCATAAAACTAGACAAAGAGAAAAATGAACCTAAATTAACCAGAACAGGAGGAAGAAAATAGTAAAAAAAAGAAATCAATGAAACGGAAAGCAGAAATTAAGAGACAACAATTAATAAAATCAAAGCTAGTTATTTCAAACATATGAAAAATTAAAAAGCACCTTTCTACACTAATTAAGAAAAAAAAGCACTCGTCAAAATACCAACATCGAAAAGGGCATATTACTACAGATCTTACATATAATAAAAGGATAGCAATGAAATCTTATAATGAACTTTACAGCAACACATTGAAGTGGACATTTTAATTTCATCCTAGATGAAATGCACAAATTTTTTACTATCAGAAAGTACCAAATTTGACTCAAGAAAAAAAGAGAAAAAACTTGAGTACCCTGTGTCAATTAAAGATCAAGTGTGTAATTTGAAAACCTTCCCACAAAGAAAATTCCAGGTACAAATGACTCCACTAGTGAGTTCTATCACACATTCAAGAAAAATTAATACCAATTCTATGCAAACTTTTAAGAAAAGTGGAGGAGAGAGCACATCCAAAACCCATTTATATGGCCAGTATTACTCAAATACCAAAACCAGACAAATGCATCGCAAGAGTATAGAACTGTAAATCAACATCCATTAGGAATATGAATGCAAAAATCCTGAACAAAATTTAACATTCAGTTCAACAATATGAAAATATACAAAATACATTATGGTCAAGTAGGATTTATTTCAGAAACGGCTAGTTTGGTTTAACATGTGAAAATCAATGTAATTCACTATATAAATAGCATAAAGAAGAAAAAACATATGATCCTTTCAATAGATGCAAAAATAGCATTTGACACAAGTTATGACAAAAACTCTGTGAAAACTAGGAATAGGAGGTGAGTTTCCAAACTTGTTTAAAGACAACTAGAAAAATCTCCAGCTAATATACTCGACTGTGAAATGTTCAGTGAGTTTTAGCCATGATCGGGACAAAGCAAGGAAGTCTGTTCTTTCCCACTTCTCTTTAATATTGCATTGAAAGCTCTAGCCAGTTCAATAAGCCAGGAAAAGTAATAAAAAGTATAGAGATGAAAAGAATGGAATGAAACTATATAGAGAGGACACAGTTCTGTTCATAGGAAACCCAAAGGAATCTACCAGAAAAACTACTAGAATTAATTGGTTACTTAAATAATATCTCAGGACACAAGGTCAATATAGCATAATCAATGTAAATTTTACATTCTAGAAATGAGAAATTAAAACATAAACTTTAAAATATTGACTAGTATAATAGTATTAAAAACACTTAGGACTAAATTTTTTATTGAGGCATAATTGATTATACATATTTTCAGGGTATAGTGTTAACTATCATTATTTGTGTACAATATGTGATGATCAAATCAATAAATTTAACAGAACTTGTGCAAAAACTGAGCACTGAAAACTATAAAACATTGCAAATAAAAATTAAAGAAGACCTAAATAAACTGAGAGTTACACCATGCTCATAATTCAGAAAATTTCTATTAGTAAGATGGTAATTATCCACAAATTGGATATGATTCAATTGAATCTAACAATATCCTAAGAGGCTTTCTTGAAGAAATTGACAAAATATTTTAAATTTTATATTAAAAAGAAAAATAATCTAAAACAGCCAAAATACAATCATGAACTCAAAAATAAGGTTGGAGTACTTACATTACTTTCTTTTGAGACTTAAAACAAAGCTACAGTAATCATGACAGTGTAGCGATGGTTTAAGCAGAGAGGCCAAAAATACACCCATGTTTATGGTCAGTTGATTTTCAACAAAGGTGCCGAGGTATTTCAATAATGAAAAGATAGTCTTTTCATCAAATGGCACAGGAACAATTAGATATCTGTAGGAAAAAATAATATCAGGGACCTGGATCCCCGTCTTGATGCCTCTCTAATAGTATTACCTTAAATCTCTGCACTTTAGATTCCCTTTACTTAAAATACAAAGGTTGCCTTAGAATGATGACCCCTCAAGCCTCTTTTGGATTTACAACATTAGCAGTAGAAGATCCTCCAGTCCTTTAGCCAACAACTTTTATTGCCAAATTCTAATTGTGTGTAGTTCCTTGGGGTGAGTAGGGCTGATTAGAACAAACAGAATCCGAGCTCCAGATCTGAAGTCAAGACGATCACGATGGCACTGCCCCTTGGCAGCCAAGCTGTGTAGACCCTGCTGGGGCACCGTCTGTCACAGCTCTGTGAAGTCAGAGGAAAAGAAGTGGGAAATGTTCACGAGCTGTAGTGGGTCATTTTTCACCAGCTGCAGATGGCTCTGTGGGGAAAGAAAAAAAAAGTAGGGTGTCCCAGTGACTGGCAAATTATACCCAACAGCCAGAGATGAATGAGATCTCTTTCTAAACTGAGAGCTAGGCCTGCAGATTCACTTTGGGGAGAGTCCAGCCTCCCCTGTGCTTTCTGACAATCTTCATCCAAACTCCCCACAGGCCTGTGGTGTCTAGTACTGCACAATCTCCCAGACCCTAGTGATTAATGGTGCAATGCAGTGACTAAGACTCATTCACGCATTCTAGAATTCCCTATAAAAAGCAGTGTGTTCCTGACCCACAGTAGGTGCTTGACAGATACTTACCAAAATATATTGCATTGAAAAGTCATTCACCTCTATCATTGAAAAATATAGATGAAGCTTGTTCTTGTACCTCTCTATACAGCATTTTCTGAAAATAAGGCTTTTTAAACATAAAAGGCTAAGCCTGATGCAATCTGATTGTCTCTGGTGTTCCAAGACCCCTTTCATTGTCCCAAATTTCTGTTTTAATTTTGAGCCAACTCAAATTGACCTCTTGCACTTCTAACACAGCTGGGGTGATGGAAAGTTCTAGAATTAATAACAGAGGTAGGCCTCTGTATGATCATCACATGGGGAAATTCCTTTGGGATGTTCAAAATAGCTCCTTTCTGCTTCAGCACAAATTCCATCAGCTGCTCTTTCTCACCTTTCTACAAAAATTTGCTTTCAGAAAAGGCTCTGACATCCCTCCATTTGTTAATGTGATGGGATTCTGAGGAAATTTACATCCTAAGGCATAATTCTAATTGTTTTATGAAAACCTGAGCCAACCTGTACAAGCAATTCAATTGGGGAAATTTAGGGGGAGGGCTTATTATATCATAGAGGTTGCGTTACATAAAAGTAAAATTGGCCTTGATTTTTTCATGTATTCTCCTCCACTACTTCTTTTGACCTTTAGCTCTCAACGTACCTGATTTACTGTGTTACATCTTTTGCTGCTAAAATGTGAAATGGATGGCTAATGACTTAAAAGAGCTACTGCCAAGGAGTGATTAACAGTCTGGGAAGAGGCAAGCAGACAGCATCACGAAGCAGAGAGCATCACGAAGCAGACATGTGCACTCAAAGAGTTAATGCATTTCCAAAGGTTTCCTCCTCCTTAGGAGGATATCCCTCACTTTGAAGTAAAAAAATCCAGGTGTGCCTGAAGAGGAATGCCAAAAGAAAAGAGGCTGCTTTTAAGAGATATTGAACTCCAAACCTTAAATGATTTAAATGCAATCCCCATGTGCAGCTGCTAAACCAAAGCACCTCACCCCAGGGAAGAGATGAGAAATTTTGAGGGCGATTGAACACTGAGAATTCTCATCATGGCTTAGCAAAAAAAGTGACTTAGCACATGTGTTTCAGTAGTTATGATGCATCTGGGTGCTCATTGGCTCTGAAACACATAGCCACCAGTGTGACAACTCTGGTGCTGGTGTAAGCAGCAATCAGATGAGGCATGAAGGAATACCTTTTGCCTCTGTGATCTGCTAATGCTCCAAGCAACTTTTCTTCTGGGAATGGATGTCTGTGTTGTACATTCATACCAAGATTATTCATTGCTTTTTAAGATTACCTGTGCACAGCTAATCAGGGGAAGAAGAGAGGGGTGGAATGGTTATTAGGTAGCTACCGTGTATGCAGTACCTACTAAGGGCTTGGAATTTTACACACACTCTTAACAATGAAAAGAAATAGAAATTTTTGTTGTGAAATCTAACATGCATTTCAGAAAGGTATATCAACCCCCTCCATAATTCCGCACAGGTATTAAAATAGCATGTGGTTAAGACCTAAGAAGGCCTCTGCAGACGCATGCCTCAGAATCACCTACTCCTCTTCTAAAGGTTAGTACCACTTATGTAATCTCTATCATACTTTACTTTGTAGATTTTCCATGTAAGCATGCATTTCTGCATACTATGGCTGTGCTTCTTCATGAACTATATACGAGAGTACTTCAAAAAGTTCATGGAAAAATAGAATTTTAAAATGTGAAACTTTTGTTGAATTTTTAAAGTCATATAAATGGATTATGCAGCAAGAATTGACTTGTATTTGGCTTATTAAGTACAAAATCACATTTATGATGTTTATATCTTTGTCTATAACTGAGTTTTTTTCATTTTATTGCTGTCATATTATATGACTATATCATAATTTATCTATTCTACAGTGGATGGGCTTTGGATTAGAACTACTATGAATGATCTCCTATTAATATTCTTTTACATGTCTTTCAAGGCAAATGGACATGCATTTCTGTTAGATACATACCCAGTAGTAGAACTGGGGGCCATGATAGACCAGGAATTTACATGGGTCAAGGTCAAAGGTAAGTCCATTATGTTATCAATACCTATCAACATTTATCAAAACTACACACAAGTAGTCTGGAATCAGGAATCATTCAATCAACAATTATCTCAGATCTATTTTATGCAATGCACTAAAGGCGACTAAGTCAGACAAAAAAATTGTCATTCAACTCTTTGTTTTCCACTGAGTACCAACCTTGTGCTACAAACTGTGCTAGGAGCCTGCATTGTCTTCTAGAATATTCTCATAGGAAATAAGAATCACAGAATCATGGTAGTATATAAATGAATAGAAATAATATAGTTGAAGCCATTTACTAAATAAATGAAAAACAGATCCACAGAGAAGTAAAGAAATTTATTAAATGTCTACAGAGAGCTGTAAAATCTGGGTCTCTTGATTCCTTGATCTAGAGAAATCTTTTCTGAGGGGGAAGAGTAGGGTCAAGAAAAGGGAAGTTGTGTGCTCATATTATTTAAATCCAGCTGCTCTGACATCCTATTTTCTCTTTCTTCTCCCTTCCAAGTCTACCCAGAGGCAAAATTAGGAAGTAGGCAACTGACCAATGTGCAAAGTTTGTTTCTTTCCACAGTCTCCAAGGACTTTGCCTCTCACATGTTCTACATCCTTCTTCCCAGATACCTATCCTAACAACCCTGATGTGCTTAAGAAACTCATTCCAACTCTTCTAAAATATCCACTGATTCTGTTAACTCTCCAAAATGTCCTGCCTTCTCCACCTCACTCACCATGTTGCCACAGCAGCTGTGGCATGAAAGAATCACAGCTATAAGAGAGTAAAGTACCTTTCTCAGATCAGATACAACATTTCTGGCAAATGAGATTTGCACGGTCACTTTAGCCTCATTAAAGCTAGTTCAGTGTGTGCCTTTCCATACCTTTCTCAAAAGCCTTTGAACAGTTACAATTCAGTGACTTTAGAAGATTCATTTTGACCTATTTCCCTTTTCTTTTATTAAAGAAATGGGACAATGCTATTTTGTTTCAAGATGCCATTAGTACTTCTGGGTTTCTTCTCACTTAAAATTGGAGTTTAATGTGCAACATGGAAAGAACATTGCATTCGGGGCAGAACACATGATGCAAGTCCAGGCTCCCAGGCACACCATCACCTCTGCCTCAACGTTGTTACTATTTATAAACCATTTGAAAGAGTGTTTTATAGTAAGTAACTTCAAAATCTGGTCAAGTTCTGTATGATACTGCAGAGAGAGTCTTGTGCCTAGAACCAATGACAGGTATAGTCTCCAGCCGGAATACACCAGTGTATGAAAAGGAGTATAACTGTCTGTGAGGAAATGGAGACAGAATGGTCAGGCTCCCTCACCTCATATTGGGCTGAGCATGACTCAGCATGTGTGTTGTAAATACATTACGTAAGAGTGGTATAACTGCACATGTGCGCACGTGTGTTCCTTGGCTATCCGACTCTAGTATAAAAGACAACAGCTCTGATCCACTGGGCTATGGGGTTGAGCTTGTGTCTGAATAAAGCATGCCAACCTTGCCAATGGCTCCCAGAATCTTGTTCCAACTACCGAGCTTGTGACCTGCACGGGACGGGTTTGAAGGGTCTGTGACTCAGCCTGACACTATCCTGGGAAGACCAAGGCAAGTTCAGCTTCTCTTGATGACAAATCACCTCTTTCACAAACCGCGTCTTAGAACAATTATGTCTCTTTCATGTTTATACGTTTCTCTACCTGCTCAACATGTATTTATTTTTAAATATGGGGGTCTCAAAAAGATGCAATACAGTCTTTTTTAATTCTTGTATCAGAGCATGACAATCCACTACCTACAGTCTTATAAGTTGTACCCCACATAGGAGACAATCAAAGACAAAAACATGACATGTTTAGTTAAGCTTTTTAGCTCTAGGCTAAGAATCAATGTTGAAAAGTGCTGGAACATGGCCCATCTTACTGTGAAAGAGCTCAGTCAGGGCTCAACCTACAGCAGAGTTAAATTAGTAGAATGCTTATCTTTCCAAGTGTTCAATTGGGAGTGCTCAAATTGTGATGCATGTTAGTTGGGTAATAATTAGCTACTAGCTGACTGCTAAATGGACTGTCACCTCTCCTTTTCACAATTCACTGAAAATTAGCCCCTCAATGTTATTTGAACATGGGGGAAACTGGTGGGGAAGTTTGGAACTAAAGATGGAATTTCGTTTGCCACATTTATGTGAGAATTTTTAGTGTGCTGCTGATATTTAAGGACATCAGTAAATGCAAAAGAGGGGAAAAGGTTGGGAATGACAGACAGTGAGTTCTGCTCGGCAGGCATTGACTCCATAGTCAAAATATAAATGGATCTAGTTCTTTTTAAATGTTAATAAGCTTTTACACTGGAAGGGATTTCATATGTAGCAGCTATAATATCAGGCACTGGCCTGTTCTGTGGTTGCTGAGATGGATTAGGTGTTTAAATTAATGCCAATATTGGATGAGAACAGATCCAAAAGTGGTGTTTAAATGTTAATACAAAAAAAAATTTTACATTTGTAAAGTAAAAATATCAGTATTTATTTTTTCACATCTGTTTTTAAATTTGTATTATTTTGATATTGAATTGAATTTCAGTTCATCATGACAATAGTTTTCTGAGTGACAGAAAATGCATAAAAGCATGAAAGATAAGCATGAGCATGAACTGTGCTAAGGAGGAACTCTGCTTTCCAGTGCTTACAAAAAAGGGTTTTCCTAAGGTTGTAACTGTGATAGCCCAGGGTTTGGATCTCAAATTTTCACATTTCTCCTTAACTTCTTATGCAGCAAATGTCAAAGGAACAAAGTGACATGAGATGAGGTGGAGTGGTATTAATTTGTACCTATCAAAAGTTAGTTGATATTTGTCTTGGCTTCTAGCAAAAAAATCAAACTTATCTTAGGCAAAGTTTACTACTGGAATTATAACAACATAAAATTGACCCAATATGCCCTAATTGTATGTATGCAGGGATCTAGATACAAAGGTCACCCAGGCCAAAAATGGTCTCTATTTAGTCATCTGAGAAAAAAGGAAATAAATATCTTCTGAGTACGATAAAACAAGGAGTCGGAGTCTACTATGTTAGGCAGCAGCACTGATCATTTCCCATAAGATCTTCTTAACAGTGCAATCCTCAGTTTCAGACTAAGAGACCTACAATTTTAGGTATAGAAAACAACTCCTGGCACAGACAACTTGAGTTTCAAGATACAGAAGACATATTCACCACATAGGAAAAAATAGAGGGGCAGAAAGAACAAATTACAGGATTCTGTTTCTGTTGCTTTTAACAAAATATCTGGAACTGGTGATTTATAAGATAATGAAATTTATTGCTTACAGTTTCAGAGTCTGGAAAGTCCAAAGTTCAGGGAACACATCTGGTGAGGATCTTCTTTCATGGTGGCTTTACAGCAATGCAGGGGTCTCACATGGTGAGAATGGGGGAACAGATAAAGAAAGATAGCTCCTCATGCCCTCCTTTTAAAGCCCTCAGAACCATGCCCGAGACCACCATTAAACCATCAACTTAATAACCTCTTCAAGGCCACACCTTTCAATTACCATAACAGGATTTCACACCTTCAAACAGTTACAGTGGGGATAAAGTTTGGGGGGGACATTCAACCCAAGGCATTCTCCCCCAGCCCCCTAAAACTCATGTCTTTTTCACACATAAATATATTCATTTCATCCCCAAAGTCTTAACTTGTTTCAACTCAAAACAAGTTATCTACTTCCAAGATACAGTGGAGGGACAGAAGCAGGGTATATATTTCTGTTCAAAAAGAGAGAAATAGGCCAAAAGAAAGGGATAATAGGTCCCAAACAAGTCTGAAACCCAGCAGGGCAGGCATTAAATCTCAAAGCTGGTGAATCATGTACCTTGACTCCATGCTCAATGCCCTCTGTATGCTGGTGTGGGAGTTGGGTCCCCAAGTCCTCAGTCAGCTCCACTCCTATGGCTTTCCTAGTCTCACGCCACACTTCAACTCTCACAGGCTTGCTTGCTGGTACCCTCAGAATTCCAGGATCTCCATAGCTGTCCTGCTCCCACAGTTCCACTAGGCATGGCGCTGATGGAGTTTCTCTGCTGCAACTCCGACCCCAAATTTCTGCTAGGCATTGCTCTAGTGAAGGCTGTATCTGGTGACTCTGCCCCTGTGAAAGATCTCTTCCTGGGCCCCCAGGCTTTTCCATACATCTTTGAAATCAGGTTGGAGGCATTCTCTGAGACTGCAGACCTAATACCACATGGATGCCACCAAGGCATCCGGCTTGTATTTTCCAAAGCTGCACGTCCAGCCACCCTGGGGCCACTTTAGCCATGGCTAGAGCAGCTGAAGCAGCTGGGGTGCTGATGCTGGAAGCAGCTTCCCAAGGTGGCTCTAGTCAGCAAGCCCATGGTGAGAGGTTAGGATTTTCCTAGAAAGGAAGAGACATATCTTCAGATAAGTAATGGAGACTGAGAAGCCAGTTATCTGACTAATAGTGGAGGAATTACCTTTCTCCAGACCTGTGGCAGGTAGGCACAGATCTCTATGTATGCAGGATTATAAAGATAAACATGGGAATATTTGAGAAGGTAGGCCCAGAAATGTATCATTTGGGGTTTGAGCCTGAGAACTCAGAGAAAGGTCACATGTATTATCAATTCTGTATGTTCTCTATGTCATACCTCTCTTCTGTTTTCATTAAGCAATTTTTTAAAAGACTCAATAGAAGTTACAGCATGTAAATACTTATAACAATGTACAAAACAGCATTTCTGAAATAGTAAATGGCTGGAAATAATCCAAATATCCATTAATAGTTAAATTAATTAATAAATTGTGGTATATCATGCAATGGAATACTATGTATGAAAATCTAAACACTGTATTGTTAAGGGACACATGTATAAGAGGTAAAACTGTAAAGAAAGGAAAAGGAATGAATTTAAAGTAGTGATTAACTCTCTGAGCAAAGAAAAGAGGTGTGATAATGACAGGCATAGAGTGAACTTTAACATTACTGGTATTGTTCTGTTTCTTATTTTGCAGGGGTGGGTTGCCTCCTATCTTCTGCAAACTCTTGCCAGTCCCCTTCGACCCAGCCTTGAGGGTGGTGAGAGGCTATGTATGGCAATGTAGGAGACTCATGAGCAAATGCAAAAGATGATTCGTCTTCATACTAACCCAAGGTTCTCCCTGAACCCTGGAGTCCCAGCTTTTCTCAGTCTTTCCCTATCATGTGGAGACTTTGCAGACAGAAGTGACACATTGAGAAGAAACGCCAAATCAACCTGAAATTCCTCTCCTGCCCTGCAGATCATGAGGCCATGTATGTATGTGAGTGTGTGCACACACATATACACTCACAGGGGTCAGAGCCACGGGGTTCCGGATTGGGGCTGCCTTTAACCACAGAGGCAGATCTGTGCAGCAGGCCTTAAGGGCAGCTGGGAATTTAATTTCTTCTTGACTTATTTGGCCCACTACCTAGGGCCTCCTTTCCTAGGGCATCATTGCTGTGTAGGTGACGGGACCTCATTGAGATTCTTTTTTTTTTTTTTTTTAGCATAGTCATTATTACAAATCATAATTATTCTTTATGCCCCTTACCCAATCAATCACTCCTCACCCCCATCCCCACCCCCACCCCCTCACCTACCCACCATCTCTAGTATCCTTAGGTTTGTTCTCTATCTTTGAAAGTTCAACTTATTACTGTGGTCTTTTCTTTCTTTCTTTGTTTCTTTCCTTCTTACTATCTTTCTTTCTTAGCACCCTGTTATGAGTGAGAACATGTGGTATTTCTGTTTCTTTGTCTGGCTTATTTCACTTAACATAATTTTCTCCAGACTCATCTATGTTGCTACAAATGGCAGAATTTCATTCTTTTTTGTGGCTGAGTAGTATTCCATTGTGTATATATACCACATTTTCCTTATCCAGTCATCTACTGATGAACATTTAGGTTTGTCTCATAGTTTGGCTATTGTAAATAGAGCTGCAATGAACATGGGAGTGCAGGTATTCCTCAGACATGATGATTTCCATTCCTAGTAGTGTGATTGCTGGATCAAACACTAGTTCTATCTGCAGTTGTTTGAGAAACCTCCATACTGTTCTCCATAATGGCTGCACTAATTTACAGTCCCACCAACAGTGTAGAAGTGTTCCCCTTTCCCTGTATCCTCACCAGCATTTGTTATTCTTTGCCTTATTAATAATAGCCAGTCTAACTGGGGTGAGATGATATCTCAATATGGTTTTAATTTGCATTTCTGTGATAACTGGTGATGATGAGCATTTTTTCCTGTACCCGTTGGCCATTTGTATGTCTTCCTTTGAAAAATGTCTATTATCTCCTTTGCCCTTTTTTTAATTGGATTATTTGTTTTTTTAATGTGTAGCTTTTGAGTTCCTCATATATTCTGGATATTAATCCTTTGTCAGATGTACAGTTTGTAAATATTTTCTCCCATTCCGTAGGTAGTCTTTCCACTCTGTTGTTTCCTTTGCTTTGAAGAAACTTTTTATTTTGATATAATCCCATTTGCTTATTTTTTCTTTTGTTGCTTGTGCTTTCAGGGTCTTATTCATAAAGTCTTTGATCAGTCCTACTTCCTGGAATGTTTCCCCTGTTTTCTTTCAGTAATTTTATGGTTTCAGGTCTTATAGTCAAGTCTTTAATCCACTTTGAGTTGATTTTGGTCTATGGTGAGAGGTACAGGTCCAGTTTCATTCTTCTGCATATGGATGTACAATTTTCCCAGCACCATTTATTGAAGCAGCAGTCTTTTCCCCAATATGAGCTCTCGGTACCTTTGTCAAAGATCAGTTAGCTGTAAGTATGTGGGTTGAATCCTGAGTTTTCTATTCTGTTCCATGGTCTGAATGTCTGTTTTTTGCCAGTACCATGCTTGTTTTGGTTACAATAGCTTTATAATATAATTTGAAGTTGGGTACTGTTATGCCTTTGGCTTTATTTTTCTTGCTCAGGATTGGTTTAGCTATTTGGGGTCTTTTGTTGTTCCATATGAATTTTAGGATTTTTTTTTTTCTATTTCTGTGAGGAATGTCATTGGTATGTAGATGGGGATTGCATTGAATCTGTAGATTGCTTTGTGTAGTATGGACACTTTCACGATGCTAATTCTTCCCATCCAACAGCATGGTGTGTCTTTCTAACATGTTGTGTCCTCTTTACATTATTTCAGTAGTGTTTTCTAGCTCTCATTGTAGAGATCTTTCACCTCCTTGGTCAAACCGATTCCTAGGTATTTTATTTTTTTTGGTGAATATTGTAAATGGGCTTGTTTTCTTGATTTCTTTTTCTGCTAGTTTGTTATCAGAGTATAAAGATGCTACTGATTTGGGGGTGTTGATTTTGTATCCTGCAACATTGCTGAAACTGTTAATCAGCTGTAAGAGTTTCTAGGTAGAGTCTTTAGGTTTTTCGATATATATAAGATCATGCCATCTGCAAACAGGGACAGTTTGACTTCATCTTTTCCAATTTGGATGCCCTTTATTTCTTTCCCTTGCTTGATTGCTCTGGCTAGTACTTCCAATACTATGTTAAACAGTAGTGATGAGAGTGGGCATCCTTGTCTTGTTCCTGTTCTTGAGGGAAAAGCTTTCAGCTTTTTTCCGTAAAGGATGATATTGGTGATTGGTTTGTCATATATGGCTTTTACTGTGTTGAGATAATTACCTGTTATACCTAATTTGCTAAGAGTCTTTATCATTAAGCAATGTCGAATTTTGTCAAATGCTTTTTCTGCATCTATTGTGATAACCATATGGTTTTTGTTCTTGGTTTTTTTGATGTGATATATCACATTTATTGACTTTTGTATGTTAAACTATCCTTGCATCTCTGAGATGAATCCCACTTGATCATGGTGTACAATTTTTTTTGATGTGTTACTGAATTATTATTGCTAATTTTAATTGAGAATTTTTGAGTCTATGTTCATCAAGGATATTGGCCTGTAATTTTCTTTTTTTGTCATATCTTTGTCTGGTTTAGGTATCATGGTGATGCTGGCCTCATAGAATGAGTTTGGGACAATGGCTTCTGTTTCAATTTTTTGGAATAGTTTGAAGAGAATTAGTATTAATTCCTCTTTAAAAGTTTGATAGAATTCAGCTATGGGCTTTTCTTTGTTGGAAGACTGCTGATTGCTGTTTCAGTCTCATTGCTTGTTATTGATCTGTTCAGGTTTTCTATTTCTTCTTGGTTCAGTCTGGGTAGTTTGTATGTGCCCAGAAATTTACCCATTTCCTCCAGGTTTTCGTATTTGTGGGCAAACCATTGTTTATAATAGTCTCTAATGATTCTTTATATTTCTGTGTTATCAGTTTTAATGTGTCTCCCTTTTCATTTATGATTTTTGTTATTTGGGTCTTCTCTCTCTCTCTCACTCTCTCTTTTTCTTTTCTTTCTTTTATTTATTTTTTTGTTTGTTTGTTTGTTTGTTAACCTAGCTAATACTTTTTCTATTTCATTTATCATCTCAAAAAAACAACTTTTTGTTTTAATGATCTTTTGTATTGTTTTTGGGTTCTGATCTGATCTTAATTATTTAGTTCTGCTCTGATCTTAATTATTTCTCTCTGTCTACTACTTTTAGGATTGGATTGTTGTTGTTTTTTCTAGTTCTTTTAGGTGTAGTATTAGGTTGTTTACTTGAAGCCTTTCTATTTTTTTGATGTAAGTGTTTATAGCAATAAACTTCCCTCTTAATACTGCTTTTGCAGTACCCCACAGGTTTGGATATGATGTAGCTTTCATTAGTTTCGAGAATTTTTTTGATTTCCTGTTTAATTCTTCTTCAACCCATAGGTCATTCAGGAGCCTATTGTTTAGTTTCCATGAATTTTCATAGTTTCCAGATTTTCACTTGTTATTAATTTCCAGTTTTAATATATTGTGGTCTGAAAAGATACTTGGAATGATTTCGATTTTTTCAAATTTGCTGAGACTTGATTTGTGACATTATTAGTCCATTTTGTGTGGCTATAACAGTAATACCTGAGACTGGGTAATTTATAAAGAACAGAGGTTTATTTGGCTTATGATTCTGGGACAGCTGTATCTGGTGTGGGTCTCAGGCTGCTTCTACTCATGGCAGAAAGTGGCAGGCAACCAGTGGGTACAAGCGGATCAGATGGTGAGAGGAAGCAAGAGAGAGAGAGGGGAGGTGCCAACGTCTTTTACACAACCAGCTCTCATGGAAACTAATAGAGCAAGATCTCACTCAGTACCCTCACCCCCCAGGGAGAGCATTAATCCATTCATGAGGGATCTGCCCCCATGACTCAAACAGTTTCCAACACTGTCACACTGGGAATCAAATTTCCACATAAGTTTTGCAGGGACAACACATCCAGACTCTATCAGTGACCTAACATGTGGTTCATCCTGGAGAATGTTCTATGTGCTGATGAGAAGAATATATATTCTACAGTTGTTGGACGAAATGTTCTGTAGATATCTGCCAGGTGCAGTTGGTCTAAGGTATAGTATAAATCTTGTGTTTCTTTGTAGATATGTTTCCTGGAAGATCTGTCCAATGGTGAGAGAGGGGTGCTCAGGTTACCCACTATTATTATCATATTAGAGTCTATCTCTTTCTTTAGGTTTAAGAGTGTTTGCTTTATATAGATGGAAGCTCCAATGTTGGGTGCATACATATTTATCATTATTATGTCTTCTAGCTGGATCGATCCCTTTATACAGTGACCTTTTTTGTCTCTTTTAATTTTTCTTGGTTTAAAGTCCATTTTATCTGATATAAAAATAACTACTCCTCATTTTTGGTTTCCATTTGCATGGTATATCTTTTTCCATCCCTTCACTTTTAGTCTGTATATCTTTACAGGTGTGGTGAGTCTCTTGAAGACAGTATATACTTGGGTCAGCTTTTTAATCCAATCAGTCAATCTGTGTTTTTGAATGCAGAGTTTAATCCATTTATATTTAGGATTGTTACTGACAGGTATTGTTTTACTCCTGTCATTTTATTGCTTTTTGTTTAGATGGCTTAAGTATTTTTTGTCCCTTTCTTCCCATTTTTTTTTTCCTTTTCAGTGTTAGTTGGAAATTTGAGGTGACATGATTTAGGTTCTTTCTCTTTCCCACTTGCATTTTTGTTTTAATGCTGAGTTTTGCTCTTTCTTGTGTATCAGTGATAGTGATTATCATTTTTCATATTCCAGGTGCAGGACTCCCTTGAGAATTTCTTGCAGGGCTGCTCTTATGGTGAACTCCCACAATTTTTATTTGTCTGGGAAATACACTATTCCTCCCTCATTTCTGAAGGATAGCCTAGCTGGGTATAGAATTCTTGGCTGGCAATTTTATTCTTTTGGTATTTTGAATATATCATTCAATTTTCTTCTGGCCAAGAGGGTTTCAGTAAAGGAGTCTGCTGTTAGGCTGATGGGGGCTCCTTATAGGTGACTGGGCTCCTTATAGGTGACTTGACTCTTTTCTCTTGCTGCTTTTAGAATTCTCTCTTTGTCTTTGAGCTTTGCCAGTTTGACTATAATGTGTCTTGGAGAGGATCTTTTTAGCTTGAATCTGGGGATCTTTGGGCTTCATCTCTCCCTATACTTGGGATGTTTTCTGCTATTATTTCCTTGAATAGGTTTTCAATGTATTTTCCTTTCTCCTCACCTTTTGGAATACCCATGATTTGAGTGTTTGAGTACTTGAGGTTGTCTTCGAGCTCTGTCAGATTTTCTTCATTTTTTAAAATTTTTTCTTTTTTTTTGGCAGTGTGGGTTACTTCAAAAATGCCACTTTCATGGTCTGAAATTCTTTCTTTCGCTTGCTCTAGCCTGCTGCTCAAGCTCTCTGTTGTTGTGTTTTATTTTGCTGAGTGAATCCTTCATTTCTAGGAGTTCTGCTCCATTCTTTCTTAAGGTATTAATCTCTTTGTAAACTTCCTTCTTCATATCCTGGATATTTTTTCTTGTTTCATTGTGTTCTCTAATTGAGTCTTCCCTTATCTATTTGAGTTTTCTTAAGATCATAGCTCAAAATTCCTTTTCAGTCATTTCAATGTTTTCCTGCTCTATGGGGCCTGGTACTTGAGCAGTGGTGTCATATCTTCTTGTTTGTTTGTAGTTTTAGTATTTTTTCATTGATTTTGGGTCATCTGGTAGAGAACTTGTTTCTTCTATTACTCTGGAGTTGGCTATGAGGAGAAAGATTTCCTCCTCTATTTGCAGGATCTGTTGGTGACTCTTCCTGTATCAGTGCAATCAAGTTTGCAGTAGGCTGCCTGTAGGATGGCCTTGTCTGCTACTGTGGTAGTAAACCATCCTTGTGGTGGCAGTACATGTGGCAGTGGCTGTGGTAGACCACCTCAACTCCTGCTCAGGTGGTGGGCAGGGCTTTCTGGTGCTTCAGTATGGGCCCCTAGTGGCATGCAGGGATTGACTCACCACAGCTCTTACTCATGCTATGGGCAGGGCCCTCCAGGCTTGTTCTGTTTCTTAAACTGGGTGGTGATCACTTTGGTGTCATTATTATTATTATTATTATTATTATTTGTACTAGGGATCAGCTAACTACAGCCCATGTGTCAAGTCTGGGTGGTAGGATTCTTATGTATGACCCATGAGCTAAGAATATTTTTTACATTTTTAAAGCTTTGTTAAGAAGGATGGGAGAAGGAAAAAACTGCAACAGAGATGTGTGTGTCTTGAAAAGTCTAAAATATTCATTATCTAGACCTTTTCAGAAAAATGTTTGACTACCTCCAATTTTTAATGTATGTTGTTTTATACTTTTGAAATATATTTTATAATATATTTTTTAAAACTTACTGCCTAGTTTCTACTGTTCTGGAGGAAATTAAATGAAGGGTCAGTTATCTGTGTAACAGTGATCTGAGAATATCCACTCAAAGCAATCACATGAAATAGTGGGGCACCTTTTTCTTCCCCTACCAGCTCCACTCAAAGCTATGTAACAGTTGTGAGACAATAATCACTAGAAAAAAACGTTGGCCCCACAATCACTGATTTCTCTATCCTCTCCTGAGAAGTTTAAAATGGATTGAAAAGGAAAGGGAGAGGGTCAAGTTTCCTGGGGAATGAAAACAAAACCACCTGATCCTCTTGCTTCACCTAGCTCTCCTAGGATTTTCTCTTCAGTTCCTTCTCAAAGTTCAGTATTTGCAAAGGACAAAAAAGACCACCATTTGATTTGTCATTTGCTTCTCATTTGCTCTTACATAGATGAGGAAGACACTGGACACAGTGGAGTGGGAAAATGGGGTGACATTGGAAAGTGCCAAGGGAAGACTCAGGACCCTACTCTTCCCTGCCCTTACCCCCTCTCAAGGCAGGGATCTTTTCCTGGACCTGTAGAATGGGCCCAGAGTGAGTCAGCAGAGCTATCCCTACCCACAAGTTGTCTGGCCTTAACAGGAAGATTCTGGCAGCAAAAATAAGAGGAGGTGTGCTTGCCAGGAGTCAGGGGCTGGGTGAGGAGAGTCCCAGCCTTTTTAGGATCAACAGTATGAGCAGGATGCTATGCAAGCAGCCAGGACACTTAATGAGCCACCATGTAGAACCAACAGTAGGAGGTGAGTTGGGGCAGACAGAGCTCAGCAGGAAACCCCTGTGCTCCTGAAATATGGATGTTAATAAGTGAAAAATGAGCAAACAAAAAAAAAAGTGAAAGAAAAATGAAAAGAAACAAATTCACCAAAATCTGCCCATGTATTTTCTTGTATTTAGTTTCTGACTCACAGATGGTTGTCAGCTCAATAATTATAAGCAATGACCTAATAATAGCTAACTAGTACTGTAATAACAAACTATCTCATTGGAAGAATTAAATAAACATCACTTATGAGTAACAAATTGCTGTTTGCTCTCTCCTCCCCAACAGGCCAGCCTCCTCTCCACATATAAGGCATTGTAGAGTGACCACAGAATTTATTCTGAACCTTTTGAGAGTGAAGAATGTGCTATTCCTGATTTTGCCAGAACCAGCTATAAACTGGTTCTATCCAGAGCAACCAGGAGTACATGGTTACCTTAGTAATACCTGAGTTCTTTCCACTTTAGCCTGGAAAAGTTTTGTAACAATAAAAGCAACTACGAAGAAGTGCCTACAATGCCAGGTGCTCCACCTATGTTGTATTTTTTAATACTCACAGCTACCCTATAAAATAGATACTGATTTTTCAATTTTACAGAAAAGGAATCTGAAACTCAGAAAGGTTAAGTAACTTGCCTAAGGTCACACAGTTAACCAGGGAACTGTTTCATCAAACAAGGGAAGCTTCCACGAAGCCCTTAACGTATGTTAAGTCTTTTGTTAGCTGTTTCCACACTGATGTGTCACGTTAATTTTTAACCTTTGAGGGGGGGATAAGAACAACTCTTTATAAAAGAGGAAATAACAGTTTAGGAGAGTTTTTATGTTATTTAAATTCAATCAATCCAAGAAGTGCCGAAGTCCAAACTGAACCTAGGGTTCTCTGGATGGGGTTTCTCCTTCTCTTGTTACCCTTGTGGGACTCATGGTAGAAGTTCTGGGTCTTTAGTTGCTGAAGCTCAGTTTGGTGAAAACAGAGTAAAGGGACAGCCAATGATGATGTTCACCTCTTTCATTACTTTTATTACTGAAGCTTTGCACCTGTCATTAGATACATTTTTAAAGACTCCTGGTGGGGGGGGGGGAACCTGCTGAGTTATCAGCAACCACAAGTAAGGTTCTGGCTCTCAGCTTACCAGAACAAACCTCATGAAGATGCTACCAAAGTTAGAGAGGATTTGTGTTTATGTGCAGAATTCTCAGATGGCCTCCTGCAGGGCACACAGTGATCAGAATGCACTGGTCTTTACTGACATGTAACCAAGCCGTTCAAATGGCTTACATGAAACCAAGGCAACTACACACCTCATCTCTTCAGCATGGTCATGTGACTGCAAATCCTCTTTGAATCTTGAGGAAGTGAATGGTGTGCATTCAAGCTATCAAAATTTGTGGATTGCCAGTAAGTGAGCAGAAATTGGCAGAATAGTGCTTTAGCCTACCTTCAAATGGTGACCTGAGGGAAAATTGAATTGAATTGGCTGTTGTAATATATCTCATTACCGTATGTACTAAGGTCAAGTTATGCATACTATCAAAGCCTGATGTAACAGGTGAGACAGTCCTGAAGGAAAGACCAGAAAGGATCTAGCAGCAAGTCATCTTATGAGAGAACAGATTCCCAGAAAAGCCCTGAAGTCAGAACTCTCTCTCTGAAAATCAGTTCATTCTTCAGCTTACCAAATCACCTTCCTGAACATGAGATGAGAGTAGAAACTTTCAAGCAACGTTGGGTTCAAAGCCTAACTCTGCCACTGACTGACTTCTTTCACCTTGGGTTAG
Organism: Cynocephalus volans; assembly: GCF_027409185.1. NCBI lineage: Eukaryota > Metazoa > Chordata > Mammalia > Dermoptera > Cynocephalidae > Cynocephalus > Cynocephalus volans. Next base: position 58,171,799 of record NC_084466.1, read on the forward strand.
TTTATTTATGATCTCTGAGACTCAGTTCCTTCCCCTGTAAAATGATTGGTAAAAGCTAATCTGAGATATCAAAGGGAGAGTACCAGGCACAAAAGATAGCACAGGGCCACATAGTGCAGGCTCCATGAAAGTTGATTTTCTTGACATTGCTCCAAATGTTTGACTTTCTGTGAGTCACTTAGTATCTCAAAGGCTCCACTTTCCTCATTTGTAAAATGTGGATAATAACAGCTGTTGTGAGTAATAAATTAGAAAATACATGTAAAGTAGCTATCACAGTTCCAGGCACAAGTTAAGCACTTAGTAAATATTAGTTCACATACTCAAGTACTGTTTCTCAACACAGACTTTATTCCTCTTCAGTTGCATTATTTGACTTTACATTATATTTGCCCAAAGTTTGCACACAAGCATAGAAGTTAAAATAGTGTTGCTATTCCCAAACAACAAAAGGACTGAATGGTGTCTGCTTGGTTTTAGCCACATGCCGTTTGAACCAGTCTAGAATATGTGCCCTTGCTTTAAACCAGAGCCATCCAGGCGACTTCCACCACCCAACTGCAGCACCGTGACCTACCACCTGCTGAGAGGCTCATTATCATAGAGATACTGATTTGTCACGCTTGGCCTTGCAAGCAGCTTTCTAGTTACTCACTTCATGCTTCTTGTGGTAAATTATATTTGACTTTCAATTTAAAATCCAGGATACTGTAAAGTAACACTTCAGTGTAGTCATGATGATAAAACAGCAGCACACGCAGTTATGACAGGATGGATTTTTCTTGTTTGTCATAAAGAATCTCCCTTTGCACATATCCATGCCCAGACACCACCCCCCTCCCACCCACACATAGCAAAGAATGATAGAAGGTTCACCCATCCATGCTATCTTAAACTCATAGGCAACTCACAGGACTGGGAAGTTTCTTTAAGAAGCAGAGTGTTACTGTCCTATTGAAAGTCATGGAGTCTTAGGCTTGGTTCAGTGAACATGAAACGAAGGAAGTTAGAAATGGGAAGAAAAGCCATATCTCACCAATAAAGTTTTCATTCTATTAAATCAAACATATATTTGCATATTTCTTCGGCAAAGACATCAGGTGCTCCAGTTGACAAGCTAGAGCAAAATCTGCCAAAAGAAATTGTTTTGGTTCTCCCTCTTGAATAAGAAATGTTAATTCCAATTTTTCAGCATGATTCTTTGGTAGCTATTAGAGGTATTTTCAAATTCTTTTGGATGTCATTTTGGTTAATTCTAGAAATACAATCTGGGATTCAGAGTACTTAGAAAAGGGATACTTAATTTCAATAGCATTATCAATTGCATGAAAGATTGAAAAGCGTGGTCAACTCTGTCTGAGTGGTCAATCCAAAAGTATTTACATTTGGCCCTAGACTGCAATTTTGTACTTACCATTTGAATGAGGATGTTGGCCCTGTATTATGTAAAGTACTGGGTGTTTTTAGCATAGTGGAACTGGAAACTTTAAGATTAGCTACAAATTAGGGAATTATTTAAACCTAACTCTTCCAAGCATTCTTCATGATACTTCCTCACATACAATGTTATCACAGTAATTCATACATAATCTTCTCCCCTAATGCCTTCCAGTTGGAAAGCAAACTGACTGTTGAACAAGCCAAACTAAATTCTGATGCTGAAAACTTTAGAAGTGCCAAAAATATAAATCCCTGAGATAATTCAACTTACCATTGAAGTTATGTAAATTATATATTAAAATTTACAGCCTATTGGATATATGCTATAGAAGGGTTTCAGTTGCATAGAAAATTTGCATTTATAAATATTTGACAAGTATCTAGCCACACGCCTTAAATTTAATGTGTAGGCAAAACTGTGTTTCCTCCTAATGACATGACTACCAAGGGAAAGAGAGGACAGGGATCACCCCGGCTGTATCTTTTTCAATCTCCCCATTTGCCACTGATTTCAATGGTTCTTCTTTTGCTCACACCATCTGGTATTCTTTGTTCATGATAATTTTTATGGCTTGGGAAGAAGAAACACTGCCTCAAAACACAAGACGTTTCCAACTTTAGACCTTGAGAGCCAACTCCAGGAAAGGAAAGTGGGAATAAAAACAAAAATTCCAGGGACTGCCCAGATGTGAGCAGCACCAGTTAATGCACCCCCTCAAATGTCCCCATGATTGGGTAGGCAGACCTGTATCTCACCCTTTGCCCAGAAAGCAGTGCTGTGCTCAGCCAGCTCCTCAACTGACACACTCATCTTGAGGCTTCACAGTCTTATCTCAACTGAGTTAATAAAACTGGTTAAGTTTCTTATCAATGAAATCATTTTCCTGGAATTTCTCTTCCAAACTCTGTATTTTTCTAAAGGCCCTCCTTTGGCCCAAAATCCATGGTCAGATAATGGTTGATATCTATTAAGTATTTACTTTACATTGGTCACTTTCTTAAATGCTTTGACTATTTTAACTCAAAATGACCATATTACTATCATTTCCCTTTTACTCATGAGAAAACAGAGGCATAGAAAGGTAGAAGAGTTTAATTTAAACCTTGGAAGACTGACTCCTACTAATTTAATCTTAACTATTACCCTCATCGCTCTCTGGCATACAATACCTCATCAGAGTGTGTTCTCAGCCTAGCAGTATTACTGAAGCCACATATTTGATTACAAACTTTTAATCTTCTGATTCCTTCTTGCCTTGATGGAAACTTATATTGAGTTCTAATTTTATGAGGCACTATGTCATTACTTTAAGGTATTGAAGCCAACAAAGAATCTATCACTTACTACCATTACCTGCTCTACATTTGCTTCTTTCACCCGCTGATCCATGGATCCTTCCTTATGCTGGCTCAGAGGGCAAGGGAGTTTTAATTCAGTAGATTCAAAAATATTGTCCCATTTTGGGAGTCAGAGATTCTCTTATGGGAGAGAATAATGAATCCCAAGAAGACACCTAATCTGTCTCATTGGGACTCATTCACAGAGTAACAGTAATGGAGAAAGTATGTTGTAATAGGAATTTTAAAGGGTACAATGATGTGGCCTGGAAATTAGAAAGACACCAGAAGTACAAGGAATTATAATAATACCCACAGCACTCACTTGTAAAGTGTCTGGTATATGCTGGCAATATACCAGTGATTGTAATAGCAATGATGATGATGATGATGATAATAAATGCTTATATAGTGCTCTTTACGTGTAGGGATTTTTCTAAGTTTGTTATATATTTTAACAAGTTGAATCTTCACAAGCAATCCTATGAAGTATATGCTATTAATACTCACATTCTAGAGATTTAAAAAAGAGAGAAAGTGTAGGGAAAATATAAGAAAATGGTTAGGGCTCCCTCAGATGTTTGGAATCTTGCTGAGCATTTGATTTGACATAAATATGTAAAACTGTGCACGTGCACCTAGGTGTTCCTGGGTTGTCTAAGTCGCACCTAGGTGTCCTAGGTCATTGGACTTGAGTATAAGGGATGAATGGCTCTGATCCACAGGGACCCCCCCATGTACCCAGGATGCCCCTTGGCGGGGGGGTGGGAGAGCAGGGTGGCTGCTGCTGTAAGCTACAGCTGCTGCTGAGGAAGCTGAGGACTAAGCTCATGTCATCTCCCAATGGCTCCCAGGATCTTTCCCAATTACCTAGCTCATGGGCCTGCATGTGAGGGGTCTGGTGATCCAGCCTAGCATGTGGTGGGTCTGTAACCCAGTCTGTACAACAGGTTGAAGGGTCTGTGGACCCTAGCCTTAGCCCTAACCCAACAATACAATTAACCTAGCCAGACAATTAGCCCTGACCATACAATTGGCTACATCAGTAGGATTCCGACAATTGCCCTAACCCTTCAGAGAAAGAGAACCTAAGAGAGGCTGAATAATTTGCTGCATGCTAGCTCAAAGATGGGTTCTGCAACCTCACATGATGAAAGCCCCAAATTTGCAACATGATATATAGTTTTGGTACTGGAGTACCAAAAAGTACATAAGTGATACCACCTGGTAACTGTCAGACAAGGATGGGTGAGATCGAGGATTATAACAATAAATAAAAATAACAATCCAACTTCTACTCAGGAGTAGCTACAATGGATATTTCAAAGAACAAGAGGAAACTAACTTTACAAAAGACATCCAAAATACTCTTTTAAGGAGGAGCATATGTCTTGGAAATAAATTTAAAGAACAAAAAGTGAAAGGGCCGGCTGGTTAGCACAGTTGGTTAGAGCATGGTACTGATAATACCAAGGTCCAGGGTTCAATCCCTGTATCAGCCATCCACCAAGATAAATAAATAAATAAATTTTTAAAAATGAAAGAACCTATGTCATGGAAGTGACAATATTAAAGATATGACAATTAGAAATTCAAAAAATGAAAAAGAATAGCCACTGGAAAAAAATTGTAATAGATGATATAGAATAATAATGGCAGTAGTATAGTATAGAATTGACACAATTAAAAGAGAATTGTTAAACTAGAAGATAGTCCTAATGAATTTACCCAAAGTGCAGTACAAAATTATAATAAACTGGAAAATATGAAATAAAAACTGTTGTAGTATCAGGAAACTCCAACAAACTATATATTCAAGGATAAGCAGAGCAATATTTGAAGAAATAATGACTAAGAATTTTCAGTAAAAAACAAAAAATATGAATTTTCAGATTCAAGGAACACAGCACAACCTTAAGTTGATTATAAAAAAAATGAAGTATACATCGATCATTTGACCCAGCAATCCCACTGCTTGAAATTTATCGTAAGGATACTCCACAATAAACCAAAACAGTATACAGACAGGATTATTCATGGTAGAACTTTTACCACATCAAAATATGAGAAACAATCTCAGTGCCCATCCATAGGAAACCAGTTGAATAAACTCAGTTTCATCCACAAAGTGGAATACTATACAGCTCTATGAACTGACATGGATTGATTTATAGGATTTGTTGTTAAGAAGCACAGAAAAACATAAAGAATATACAATGTATTATGTTAGAAAAACTGAAATATATGCATATACACATGTTTATTTTTGCAAAAAGAAATACAGTAAAAACTAAAAGAAAAACAAAAAATAACAACTTTCAGAAAGGTCACCTAGAAGGGATGAGTAGGAACAAGGTGAAAGGATTAGAGAGGGAATAAGACTTCTCAGAAAATGTAGTGGGAAGAAAATAAATATAGAAAGAAAGACTCAGGTGTCTTGAATGAAAGAAGTAACGGAAAGTAAATAAATTATTTTGAAAATGTTGGCAAATCTATTAAGTAACAACTTTATATTTTTTAAAGAATTTTTTTTTATTTTTAATTATTTTTAATTTTTTAATTTATTTTTTAGTACACTTATTTGGTTGAAAAATATTGGAAATAGAATTCTGTGATGAAAAAAGTTTGAAAATGCTAATTTCTTTGACATGTTTTTGCAGGAAGAAAGAGATACTGAGCACTTTTAGCTATTGTTTGAAAAATATTGTAAATATAAATGCTTAAAATGTAACAGTAATTGCTAAGAAAATAAAGAGAATTTCAAGCCAATGGAAAAAAAATGAAAGTATCAAGAAAACTTTTGTCAGAGAAAAAAGAAGATAAAAAAGCTGAATGAAAGAGAAGCAATATAAAATGCATCAGAAATTTTAAAATGTAAGAGGATTAAAATCAGGTTTATGAGGTTAACCAAATAAATAAATAAAAATTTGAAAATAAAGGAAATAACTAAAAGAATGTCTGTGTATCATTATTAATAGCAGATTAAATAAAATTTAAAGAGGTATGTATATGATGGAGTTGAAACCTCCCCTTCACCCTTCCCTGATCCACACACTTCCCTTTCTTAGCAGACGTAAAATTTAACATGTAGTAGTTTCTTAAATGTTAATTGTAGTGTAGTATATAAAACCCTATCACTGAACATTTTATAGCCTTCTGTTAAAACCCATTGTTCTCTCTTGCAATTTGAATAGACCTTTTACCAATGCCTGGCTTTGTAACATCAGGTATTAGTCATCTAGAAAATCTTGAAATAATTTATTATACAATATCAAAAAAGCACATCCATTAATATCACTACCATCCCTTCAGAAGGTCTTAGTATTAGGAAAACTCACCGTGGTAGATAAACATTTTCAAAAATTCTCATTTTTGCTTGACAGCTCTTTTTCGTCATTGACAACTATGCTGCCAATTGTGTTTCTTGAAAAGACAGGAATACTTCATTCACTTTTGATAAATGTCAGCCAAATACAAGTCTGAATAACCATAATTTGTCTGCCAGTAGTTCAAGTTTCAAGTAGAAATTGTGTTTCATGAAAAGTAACTAGCTCGGCTCACAACTCAAACAATTGCACACGTGCATTTCCTTGAGACAGCCACTATACTTCAGCATGCAGAAGTACCTTACGCAAACATGCCATTTTCTCCCACAGGTATCAAAGATGTACTCAAGGGTCAATTAATTAAATTTGATCATTTTAACTACTTATTCAAGGACATTCTTAAATAAAATTTGTGGTTTTTTTTAAACTGAGAGTATGTGGCTGTGAAGAGATAATGTCCAGTGCCCAGCACAGTTTGGTGCCAATGCCTTGATTTGTGCTAAGACGCTATAAATTTCACGTTGCCATAGTTTTTGTACTATCAGTGCAAATGCCAATATGTATGATTCCAGATCTTAGTATTATATGGAAATAGTTTTGACCTCATGGGCCCCCTGAAACAGCCTCAGGAATGTCCAGGATTCCACAGATGACACTTTGAAAACTTCTGCCCTATGGCAGACCACTTCTCATGGGTACAGGTTTAAGCCAAGTTCCAGGAGTAGGAAACAAAAGCCTGCTCTCTCTCACATACACACACACACACACACACACACACACACACACACACACACTATTTGCTCCTGTTAAATAAGTAATTCAGTTTTTAAATTACAAGTCTTAGATATGTCTTAACTTTGCCTATAAAATATCACTGCTCTTCTCTTCCCTTTGTCCATGTTGAGTCCCTCTCTCTGACACCACCTATTTTCCCAATAGGAAGCCCCATCTACTCATCCACGGACACTATCGTGAATCCCCAGTACATATCTCACTTACATATCTTCTTGTCCCTCTGTACTGTTGTAGCATTTTGCAAATCTGGTTACTTAAGTTTTGGATTCAGAGATAGACCATATTATTTCAAAAAATGTTTGCTAGCAGTTCCAAACTCTGAGCATTGGATGTAAAAACGATTTGGACATAAAACTGGCTGCCAATGCCAGCTCTCATTCTCAGACATTCAATTCCCTCCCTTTCAGAAACCACTGTGGAAAAAAAAAAAAATGGAGGATTTAGAGAATCGGTAGTTTCAGAATTTGAAGAAGGAAAATAAATATTTTGGAAAAACATTATTTGAGCACGTAAATGTTTGTTCAATCAATAAAAAATGAAATATAAAAATCAGAAGCATCTTTTGAACAATTTTCTATACAGGGTTGGCTTGACTACATCCTAAATCCCTCTGCCCAAAATAATACACACACACAAACACAAACACACACACACAATTTCCACTTGATCTCAAGGTTTGAAATTCTACCAATTTGACTCATCTGGGTTAAGAATCTAAATATGAAAATACATCTGGGTTGATTGAAGGTTTCTCTGCTATTCATGGAGGGTTGGGAGGGACAGGAGTAAGGGGGATAATAATTTTGGAATATGAAAAGAGAGAAGTGAATATAGAGAGGAATGAAAGTAATGGAAATCAGGCAAACTAGGTGCAAAAAAAGGAAAGGAGAAGGTGCCGAATATATTTCATCTACTCAAAAATCTTGCCTTAAGGTCAGACCAGATGTTTAAATGATAGGGCAAAGAGAACCCTTTCTCTCTCTCTCTCTCTCTCCTCTCTCTCTCTCTCCTTTTCACTCCTGAATGGTGTGGCTTTTAAAGCAGGTGACAGAATTTAGGGCTCTGCCATCAGTCCTTCAGTTACATGGATCAGAGATGCTTTCGGTGCCAACCACAGCACCAAATTAACTTATATCAATACTTCTGCAAGCTATTGCGTTAGAAGAGAAGCCACAGACTTGGAGAAGGTATTCTCAAAGCATGCGATTGACAAAGGAATAATGTCCAGAATGACGTGAACTCTAAACAACTGATTTACCAACACAGATTTTGCACATAACTCCTGCGTTGGTTGAGCTGTTCCTCTTCATGATTATTTTTTTCCTGTTTAATTTTCTGTTTTTCTTTGAGGAGCCTTGGGTGCCTTGATGGGTGATGGCTACACATGGGTACGTAAAACACGCCCCTGCCCTCACAGCATAGCAGAAGAATTCATTGCTGAGGTAAAAACAAGAAGAAAGAGAGAGGAAAATGTAAAAGATGTTAAGGAAGAAGAAATCGGTTGGATATATTTCCCTCAAATATTTCACCCAGTTTCCCTCATTACTGTCTACTATAATCTGATTTCATTTGGAAAGTCTTCAAAGAAATTCTCAGTCAACCAGGTACAAAAGGAATTTTTGAAGGAAGTCTGACTGATGTATCCCCTCCTCCCCGTAGTCCTCTAGTAGTGTGTGGCAGGTAACCAGAGTCAGCTGGCTTGTTCATATTTATGTATTTCTAGGGTTTAACCTCTTCACTGCACCAACAAGCCAGGCACAACCATCAAAGTGTCACTGTTCGGCCCACAGTATGTACTCTCCTCAGAGATTATCCTTTTGCCAGTTTTTTAAATGGTTGTTGTTGCATAGTAGATACTATGCAAAAAATGCTCAGTCCCCATGCAGCTGGCTTGCCATACTCCAGAGGTTACACTTTGTGGAGTTCGTGCCAGAATGTTCTGCTTCCACTGTGTGCTTAAATGCTGTAAGCTGGAAGAAAGGATAGAATCTGTTTCCCATCGAAACTGGAAATAAGTACTTTGCAGAAAATAAAACCTCTCCAGTCGGCAATCTGTGCTTGGGAATGAGCCCTTGACCCACATGAATTTGCTAAATTTACTTTCAATTACTCTTCATTTTTAAAAAATTTTTCTCTTGAGGTTGTATAGAGTTGTTTATTTGATGCATCTCTAATCTTCTCCCCTGCTTCTTTTAGCAAGGGCTGTGTATTGTACTTTGTCTTCCAAATGAAGACTCATGGCTACAGCTTTTGCAAGAACCCACCCAGTAGGCATTTGCTCCTTCTGGTGATCCTGATTAAGCCCATCTTCCAACAGCTTCTCAGTTCTGCACTTGGCCACTGAATTAAAGAATAAAGCAAACTCTGCAGGCCCTGTCCTCACCTGGCTTCTTCCTTTGTGTGGTTTCTGTACAGGTGTTGGAGAATATTTGCAAAAGACCCTAGATCTATCTCTCTCTTTGGATTCATTGCCAGACTTTCCAAATCTGGCTCCCTCCCTGGCTGCTTCCTCCCTGGCCACTTGGAACTGACATTTCTGCACCAGCATTTACAAAGTGCGTCCACACACAATAGGAGGCAAAGAAAGAGCCAAGCATTGCTGTATCTCATCTTCAGAACTCTCTGCTGGGTCTTATTATTCCCATGTTACACATGAAGAAAATGAAATATGCATCTCCTCAATGAAATTTTGCTCATGATTTTTGCATAAGCTACACCAAAATGCACCATTCCATCATTCAAGTATCTGTTTCCTAAGGAGATGTGTGATGGTCAGAAGCTGTCTAGATATTTATGATTCTAGCTCCATCTTTTACAATCATCTAGCTCATAACTAATTCAACAACATTTTTTAAAAATTTAGCCACTTGGACTTTATTGAGTCTTTTCAAAGCATTCGACTTAGAGTTTATGAAATCAGCACTCTTTCTTTTTGAGCTCATATTTCAATGTCTACAAAATGATGAATTAGAACATGCAAGTGCTGTAGCAAGTACAAGTGGCATCAATTGGCTTGGGAAGAGCCCAGCTGACTTTTTATGAGACAAAATTTCAATTGGTGGGTGCAGGAGTGTGGGGGACATACTAGAGAGTAACTTTCTAACATCAAGCCACAGCATGAGTATTTCAGAAAATAGAAGTTGGCAGTTTTGCTGCTAATTCATGTGTATGGTATGATAATGCTCTTTCCGCACGTACATGCCTATATTATGATGAGCAAAGTAACCTAAATAGGTAGAGTATCTATCTTTTAAATTTTTACAGATTCATCTGAATTTGTTGCTTTTAGCTTTATGCATCCCATGGTAATATGGGGGTATCATAGAGGTGTCCTGGCAAGGATGCAGGTGTGGCCCCTGGAAAAGGCTGCATTTTTTCAATGTTAGGCATAGACTAAGAGTGAAGTCTGGACTGAAACAGGATCTGAGGTTGTTTCCTAGCAGATAAAGTATAAAACATTAAGAGTCCTTTGTGACCTGGGTACTTTATGACTGAAATGCATTTATTTATTCGCCCACTCATTCAACAGTATTTATTGAGCACCTGCCATGTTTCAGGTGAGCAGGATACAGTGCCAAACAAAACAAACATGGTCAAGCTTTCAGGCTTTAAGGGAACCCTCACAGAAACAAAAATTAAATTGTAACTCCAACAAGTACTACAGAGGAGAGCAACTTGATGTTTTAATTTTAAGTCACAAAGGTCAGGGGAAATGACATTTTCCTGGGGAAATGACACTTAAGATGAGAAGGCAGCAAAGGCACAGGAATCAGCTAGGTGACAAGGGAAAGATGTGTATTTGGGAAGAGGAAACAACATGTAAAAAGACTCTGTTGAGGAAGCAAACAAAGCCATTTCAAGACAATAGTTATCAATAAATGTAATAAAGCATCTTCAGTCAGGATATCCCCAGAAGCGATACTGGGCTTGCTAACAGGCATTTGACAAGTTGAAAGAGGGAACCTACAAATTTTCCCTTGGTGATGTCCAGGGCATCTAAACAAAGCAGTAGCACTGAATGCCTTGAAGAAGGATGTATAAGACCAACTAAGTTTAGGGGACCAAACTCCTAGGGCACGGAGGTAGAGGTGGGAGGTGTGCAGAGAATGAGAATGACAAGATAAGTCTATTGAAATGCTGTTGCTTTGCCTCCCACGGATTTGTCACCCCTTTTCCCCTGGGTGATGGAGCCAGCATAGGTTACTCAAAGCCCATCTCTTTTGAGCAGTGAGAAGCCCCAGAAAGGGGTTAATATCCCAGAACTTCCTCAAGCGCAAGGCATTTCTTCCATTTGGGAAATTAACCATGAATTGGAGTTCTCTTCCTGCATTTCTTCTCCAGACCAAGAAGTTACAGGAAGAGACATAGGTGGAGTTTTGCTAAGTACAGTTTAACAAGTTTTACAGTAGAAGCTGGTAACATTCAGTAAAAACAAGTCAGATGACATTCTGTTAGGCAATTAAGTGATCCACTAACAAAGGCTTGATTTAGCCGACATTCCTTTTCCCTCTAGCAGCTTCTTAGTAACTTTACATATCAATTAGTAACTTGTCTGTCTTAGAACCAGCAGCCTTGCTGTGTTACAATTCTTATCTTGCAACAGAGATTCAATATCCTGGAGAAAATTTCCTGTCCTTCACAAGGTCAATATTTGAAACTGCAAGGCTTTGGAAAATCAGGCCCTGTGAGGTACATTTGCTTTATAGTATATTCCACAAAATGCCACTGGGCTGCATGTCAGGGAAGCTGGGTCATATCCCTGGCTCTGTCAAATAGCAGCTGTGTGACATTTGGAAGTCATTACTCTCTCTGAGTCGATAGATTGGGATTGTAGGCCTAGGCCTAAATTGTAACTCTTCCCCATATTAGTGTATATCTTGGGCAAATTACACAACTAATTTAAATCTCAGTTTTTCTGTTTGTACAAATAGAGATAAGAATCCCCTCCTCATAGAATTGTAAGGATCAAGGGAGATAATACCTGTAACATGCTTAGTAGTAGCAGGTGTTTCACCAACATGCCTCGCAGCTGCCAGTGTTCCCTGACAGACTTGCAATGCCCAGTACCTGTGTTTTGTGCCTCAGGACATTTTCTTCAAAATCTTGAATTAACAACTGCCTACCTTCCACAGTAGCCATTAGGCCATGACTCAGAAATGGCACATAAATCTCCAGGTTCCTCACCCTTTAAATGAAATAATTCTGAAGTTTGGGTTTTACTCCTTTTCTCAGATTTCCCCATAAGATGAAGCTCCACACACTCAAATAAAATAAACCACTTGCAGTTGAATCTTTAATTTCATGGTCTGCTCCTGGAAGAACCCAATTTAAGACATTGTACAACATCTACCATATAGTAAGTACTTAATAAATATTTAATAAACTAATGATCTGTGATGAAAAACTATTATACCTACTAAAGAAAATAAGTTTTCTAGGAGAACTCTAAAGATCACTCCAGTTTTTAGGAGAGCTTTAAAGATTGTTCCACCACAAAATTTGGAATAGAAAAAATGCATTGATTTTCCCTGGTACAAATAGGAGGGTAGCTATACAGTTAAAGTAAAAGATAACTAGATTCAAAGCAAAAGTCTTCTGGACTTTTAAGAAAGCCAAGCAAAGACCTGATGATAGCAGCAGATGTTATTCATAAATTATTTGGAGGAGCTTAAAAAGTATGCAAAAAGCAAAATGATGGTGGCTCCCCTAGGAGACAGCCCAGACTCCTGTTAGCACTTCGAACTTGGTAGCAACTGGCCTTTTCTTCTCTCTTCCAATATTTCAAGACAGTCAACCATATCAAAATGAAATATATTATTTAAGTTTATGTTATAGAATTAGGTGCCCTCATGGCAGTGTTAGGTCTAGGCATAGTTTGGCTAATCAATAGAAGGAAGCTATGGGGGATCGTAAGGATTTTTCAAGCTTATAAAAAGCTTATTTTTATAACCAGCTTCCTTGGCAATGTCAAGCCTACCTTTTGGGAATAGACACAAAGTTTGCTCATGGTAGCAAACTCTAGCCAATAAGAACATTATATAAAATGGAAGTGACCATTCCAGCCCTAAGCCAAGTGGATCATTTTACCCGGGGACCTTCATCATGGAGCTGAAGCTAAGAATCATAATTATACTATTTTCTTTATTAATTATTACTATCTCTATAATGGAAATCTCTTTAAAAAACTGTGGTCAACAGGCTTTCAGATGGAAAACACTGAGTTATCCAGTAGAATATGTTTCCCAGGAATTTTTGTGTCCATTCAAGCCGAGAAGAAAACTAACTCTCAGACTTTAACTTGATCTTCAAAAATAACAATTTTCACCACCACTTAACAGAAAATAGAGGGTGCAGAGAAACATGTTATCAATGCCACAGGTATGCAATCGGCAAAATACAGATTATAGGACACTCTACTAAACAACCAACCAAGTTTCTTATGAAAAATGAAGAAAGTGAAGTGGAATGTGTGTGTGTATGTGTGTGGAGAGAGGAATCTATAGATCGGAGGATACTTAAGGAGATACATAAAAAAATAAGAGGAAGAATTTTCACTATTTGCTATATGGTAGATACTGAATGAAATATTTTGTGTGCATTATTTCATTTATCCTCATAACCATGCTTTGATATTGACTGTGGCTGCACAACAAACCATTTTAAAACTTAGTGTCTTAACACAGTAACCATTTATGATTTCACATGAGTTTAGGACCAAACTGTTCTGGACCAGCCGATCTCAGCTGGGCTCGCTCACATGTCTGAGGCCTTGGCTGGGACAACTGGGCTGACCTGGCTCTGCTCCACCTGGTCTCTCATTCTCTGAGGCTAGCCCGGGCTTGATCGCATGGTACAGGCAGGGTTCCAAGGGAAGGAAAGCATGGCTTAGAACTGGCACATCTTTTCTTCCATTGCAATGTATTGCCAAAGCAAGACACAAGGTTAGCTTTGATTTTCAGGAAGCAGGAGAGGTAGATTCCATCTCTTGATGGGAACATCTACAGAGTCACATTGCAAAGAGCTTGAACACTGGCAAGAGTAAAGAAATGTGGCCATTTTTCAGTCAGTCCATGACATTTGGTAATCGGTATGACAGAATCACTGATACCGTGATAAAAAACGAAGTCTAGCAGACTCTTGGGAATCTCAAGGTCTACAGAGATAGGGTTAGAATTCCTTAGATATAAGTTTTTCTTGCAGCTCTTCATTTTACTAACTAGATCTCCCCCTCTGATTTTCTGGGAAGCCTCCACATGACCCCTGGAGGCCATTATACATTTCTACAGCACTCTCAAATTCTTCAGTCATAGCTTTCATCGTATTGCATGGTATTTCTTTGTTAAACTGCCTGACTTCCTTTACAAGGGAGCTTTCTGAGGGCAAGAACTGCCTTTGCTCTTCATCATTATGCTGTACGCACATCAGCTCACAGACAGTCTAGCAAAGAATTGTCGCACATAGATATTGTACTGTTTGCTGAATGAATGAAAATTCAGAAACATATGAATGAAAATAATAATTAAAGCCGGTACAACTGAGAGTACACAGACACATAGTGACTATCATTATTCAGGTGAAGAGATAGGAATTCCCTGTGATAGAGAAATCTCAGCAGTAAATGCTAGGTAGCACATAGCCAACTCCTTTCCTGCTCTTTTCCCTTGGGTAATTCTCTATTAGCTAGAGAACCATAGAATTTGAACACCATAAAAAATGGCAGTCAGTCCCTTGTCTGCAGGCCCTGGTACAAATGAAAGCTAAAAGTCTATCAGAGGGTTCTAAACAAGGGTGCATTTCTTGATTGGATTTCTGTCTACCACAGAGCTTGGAAATAAATTGTCCCCAATTTTTGGGTGAGGTATACAGACCTGCTGAACAATTTTCTTTTCAACCACGTTTCCAATCACTAAGTAATTATTTTCTCCAATTTCTACCTAAGAAAACTTTATCTGGATGAAAATTGAATAGTCTTGCTTATATGGAACTAGATCTAAAAAATATTGGGTAGTTAGAGAACACATTGGAAGACATCAGGATTGCCTTGTTGGATACAACTAGCCTAACACAATTAATTTCAACTAACATATACTAAAAATTAAGATAATTTTGTTTAAAAGAACAATAAAATAAATATAGTACAGTTACTTTTTTCTGCAAAAACTTTTCTTATTTTAAGTTTGAGCAAAAAGTATATTACAGGTGATTTGCTAAAATTCTTAAATAAGCCTCCATAAAACAGACTTCCTGATGACAAGCTTGTTGAAATAAAATTTGATACAAGCTTCATGTTCAGAACTTCAGCAAATTTATCAAACAATTCAAGTCTGAGACACTAGTTAAAGAGTTCATAGAAATAAAAGAATAAATAAACACACAGAGTGTAACCTGCAGGAATTTATTTTACAGATGACCTTTCATATTTTCACAAAAATGCACATTCAAGGACACTTCTTGCAGTGTTTTATAATAACAAAATATTGGGAACAAGCTGAACATTCAAAAAAAAGCTGGTTAAATAAATCCAGTAGACATAAATAATGGAATATTATATACTTGTTAAAGAGAACAAGGTAGTACACACACACACACACACACACACACACACATACGTACACCCATGTATATATATCTCAATATGGAACATTCTTCAAGAAATATTGTTAAGAGTGGGGAAAAAAAGAAAATACAAGGTGATGAACAATGTGTTTACATACTAAAATTCATATTAAATATTTTTAAATGGTACAAATATTTGTGTTCTCTGGAAAGATACACCAGACACAAATAAGAGTGATTGTCTGCTGGGTGCGAAATGGAGGCCATGAAGATACTGTGAGAGAAAGAGTTGCCCTTCACTTTATTTTTTAATATATTTTGAATCATTTACGTTATACTTGCATTAGCTAGTCATGAGCAAACTAATCATTTTAAAACAGCACAAAGCAAAACTTATGTCTGTAGAGCAAAGTATTAGTGCAAAGACTTAATTACAATCAATATATCAAATAGAAGCAAACTAGAAGTTGAAAAGAATGGATAATGGTTCAACTTATGTATACAAGTTACAAGGACAAATGTTAAGTGTATTTAAGGTATCTGGTTATGACTCAAGAATTAGTCTTAGTGAGAAATTACATATGCTCTCAGGTAGGTCATATAGTTTACATTCTACCCTAAAAAGATCTTCCTTCTTAACCAAGAACAGAAAAGGGCGCACACATACGCGCGCGCGCGCACACACACACACACACACACACACACACACACACACACACACACGTGCACCAGTGGGCCATACAAACGCACACAAGTACCTGTGGGCCATCCTAAAGAAGAGAAGTGTCCCACACTTTAAAAACTGGAGGCATTTTTGTTCTATTTTGGAGAAATGAGATATTCAAGATTCTTAAATGGGGATGGTGTGGTTTGAAGAACAGAGACTAAAAAAATACACACCACGTTAATTAGAGTAACTTATTTTGAAGTGAAAATACTAGTTTGCCCTTCAAAATAAATGAAATGGCTCAACAGGAACACCTGGAAGGATAGGACTTCCACTTCTTACTGACAGGGTAGATTGTGTCCAGTCGACTCTCCTGCTGAGATCAACTATAAAAGCTGAGTAAAAAACAAAACACTTTGAAGACATCAGTAAGCAGATAGGCAGAAAAGACAAAAGGTGCTGAGATCACAAAGGAAGGGAAATGCTTTGAGCTGAGCTCAAATTCTCAGCCACGTTCTCTCCTAAAGGCGTGTTAATTTCTCAGTGGCAGACAAAGCTTCTAAGCAGAAAGCAGTGGCTCAGAGTTTTGGTCTTTCTCTTGGAAGGAGAAGAAAAATTGAAGTTCAGGGCTCCTAAAACAACAAAGAATGAAGGAATCAAGACCTTAAAGAAGAGATAAACTCAGGTAAGTAAGACATCATTCTTATTCCCTTGGGCCATTTGCAAATTCCTGCTCTGTGATAGTGAGAGGCCAGTAAATCAAGCAGACAGGAGTAGCTAGTAGGCTAAAAAGCTAAACTAGAGCCTTTTCAGGAGACTCAGGGTAGTACAAAGATGAACAATGGAGATGGAGCCTACCATTGATAAGAGGCTCTGCTAACCACCCTAGTTTTTTAATTAAGAACCATGAGGGTTAGGCCCACGGAAAAGGATGAACAGGAAATAGACAAGTGCCCACAAAGGCTAAAACCTTGCCTTAAATTACTACAGTCTCCAATTGGAACAAGGTGACCTGCCCTTACTCTAATAGCCATTTAATTTTAATGAAAATGAAATACACTCTGGAGAAAAAAAGCAGCATCTAGAGCCTCTAAAATTTTTATTCACTAAATCCAAGATTTGATTTAAAAAAAAAAAAATACCAGAAATGTTGACAGACAAGACTACATCTCTAAAATTTTTTTAAAACGCAGATGAGAGGAAATAGAAAACCTATATAAACCTACATCTATAAAAGGAATTGAATGTATAATGTTACATCTTCTTACCAAAAACAAAAGTTTGAGTTTTTATATTTCTAATTAGCATCCTTGCAGTTGGTCAGTTATAGAACATTGATGACATTGTGTTTGAAATCAATGACTGGCTTGCAAACTCAGTTTCATGGAGAATTCCCAAACAAATGCCCATTTGTTGGCGTTATCTGGGCTGCCACCCTACCTTTCCCAGGAAACATATCACTTCATTGCCATCCCTGTGCACATTTTCTTTGAACTGTTACACTTGAACAAATGGCAGTGTTCTAGTTTTCTTTGATGCAGTTTTAAGTTGAGTGTACTCACACATGGTAGAATAGCTAAAATTTAAGGGACAGACAATACCAAGTATTGACAAGGATGGTGAGATTGTGGAACAACCAGAACTCTCATTCTCTGCTGATGAAAGTGGAGATGGAAATGAGCTCTTTGAAAAATGTTGCAGAGGATAAGATAAAGCTGGAATTACTAATCTACTCTGATCTAGCATGCAATCCTTGGTATGTACCCAAGATAAATGAGTACTTATGTCCACTGAAAGACATATGCAAGAATGTTCAGAGAAGAATTACTTTTTAACAAACCACAAACTGGAAATAACCCAAATAGCCATCAACAGTAAAATAAATAAACTGTAGTACATTCATATAATGGAACCACTATATAGAATACAGAACAAATTACTGCTACACATAATATAGACATACTGGTTTTAAAAAGCCAGTAAATGAAAGTGGACATGCTGTATGATCTTATTTATATAAATTTCAAAAAATATATCCAAACTTATCTATAGTTGCAATGAGTTAGGCAAACTGCACAGGTAAAGGACAGTCACCACAAGAATGCCCTGTCTTCAGACATCAGTCACAACTTCAGGGTCCCCAGGGCCACCCTCACTTCAGACCTGCTGGGCTGCAAATTCATGGTACTTCACAACTTCCCTCAAGTTATATAATTTGCTAGATGGACTTTCAGATCTCAGGGAAGAGCTCTGCTTATGATTATACTTTTATTAAGTGAAAGGATACAAATTAGAAGCAGCAAAAAAAAAAAAAAAGAAGAAGAAGAAGCATAAAGAGGAATCTGGGAGGGTTCCAAATGAGAAGCTTCCTTATCCACAGGGATGCTTTACTCTCCTAGAATAGATGTGTCACAATACACATTGAGAATTGCCAACCAGAGAAGTGCACCAGAGCTTTTGGTGTCCAGAGGTTTTTTTGTTTTGTTTTGTTTTGTTTTTGTTTTTGTTTTAATTTTATTTTATTTTGTCAATATACAATGTGGTTGATTATTGTGGCCCATCACCAAAACCACTTGATTACATACTGCCTACATGGTTGACCCTTGTCTCAGCCTGTCCATAGGTTTGAGCTAATACCCTTAGTCTTCAGTTTCTCCAGAGATCATACCTCTGTTCCAATCCCAAAGCCCTACCATAAATCAGTGTTAGACTTTCTGGTGGCTAAAGTCCCCAGGCAAGCAAAGACCCTGCTCTCAGGCAGGAAGTTCCAGATGCCTAGAGATTACCTCCCAGTACCAAGGGTAAAGTCCAGACCTTTCTTTGGGTAAGATTAATTCTTCACTACATGATATTGATGGCTGTCAGAATAGTGGTTACTTTAAAGACAAGTAATAGCCAGAGAGGACCAGGATGCTGATTTCTAGGGTGCTGGTAATGTTCTATTTCTTGACTTGGTGGTATTTTCACCTTCTGTTTACTTTGCAACATTCATTGAGCTGTACTTTTATGATTTGTGTGCTTTTCTGTATGTGTGTTATACTTCAATAAAAATATATACTTAGAGAAAAAATTTTAAAACCAGAGACGCTACTCAGCCAGAGCAGATATTTAATAATATGAAACAGGGACTGTTATACAATTCATGGCATCTACCCAGTAGGGAAGCACTTTTCAGGTTGAACTCAACGTAGAAGCTGCACTCTCTCTGCCCAAGAAACAGCTGCGGTGAAACCCTTCCTGCTGCTACGGTGCTGAAAGACCATTTCAACCCAAAACGGCATAGGTCACGAATGGTGTGTGGCCCAGAAAATATCAATGAAGGATGCAGAGTCAGTGCGAGGAAGGAAGAAGGGAGGGGGGAAGAAAAGGAGGAAGGGGAAAGGAAAAAAAGGGAGAAAGAAGATCGAGTACAAGTATTTCTTTAGCTTAATATACACTCATGTCTTAGAGTTTTACAGAACAGTTTCTGTGACAAGGATTTGTGTGCAAGCGATTTATTAAGAAAAAGTCTCCTTGGAGAGACAGTAAGAGAATAGAGGAATAGGACAGTGAAGGGCAACAAGCTAAGCAAGACTGTGATTTTAGGCAAAGTCCCAGTTCACCCTGATCCCACAAGGGAGCTCTGGAGTATAAGTTATGCCTTAGAGTTCATCTCCACTCAGGGCAAGGCAGCTGGGTTTCCATGTTCCCATAACAGTTAGTCATTTGCTAGGGGCCACATCAAGGGGAATGTAAGCTCCCAGGCATTTCCAACTCTCTGCAAGTGCAGGCAAAGCAGCTCTAGTGTTTTGAGGACACGCCTCCAAAGAGGGTTGCCAGTGTGAGCTATTAGAAGCTAAAATATACAGAAGTCAAGACAGGAATCTACACACAGAGGAAGGGATTTGAGGGGAAAGAGTAGAGAGTAAAGAACAGAGTAAAGAAAGAGTAAAGAATAATTGGAAAGTAATATAAAAATATGCAACTTATTTTTTACACTTTGATGTACACATTCCTAAGTTAAACATTTAGCATTCCACGCTCAGTTACCATTTCTAGTAGGATAGGCATCATTCTCAGTCAACACTGTATAATATTCCAAGTTAGTCTTTTGAGTTATTGTTAAAGATATTTACTCAAACTGCATAAATTCCAGCCAATAATTTCAGTTACTATTTTAGGGCTCAGAGAAGGAAGATAAAAATAGAAAATGACCCTATCCTGAATGTGGGTTAGTACAGCCATTGTAGAAAACAATATAGAGGTTCCTCAAAAAATTAAAAATAGAACTACATTTTGATCTGACAATCCCATTTCTGGTTATATGTTCATAGGAAATAAAATCAGTATGTTAAAGAGATATCTGCACCTTCATATTTATTGCAACATTGTTTACAATAGCCAAGATAAGGAATCAACCTATGTGTCCATTGATAGATAAACAGATAAAGAAAAGGTTGTATACATAGACAATGAAATACTATTCAGCTTTAAACAAAAAAGAAATCTTGTCATTTGTGACAAAATGGATCAAGCTGGAAGAAATTATGTAAAGTGAAATGAGCCAAGCACAGAAAGATAAATATGGCATGATCTCACTGACCTGTAAAATCTAAAAAAGTCAAAATTGTAGAAGCAGAGAATAGAATGGTGGTTACCAGGGGCTGGGAGAGAAGGGGAGATCAGGGGTGAGGGTAAATGTTGATTAAAGGATACAAAGCTTGACTTAGGATGAGTAAACTCAATATACAGCATGGTGACTATAGTTAATAATAATGTACTGTATACTTGTAAATTGCTAAGAAATTGGATCTTAAATGTTCTCACCACAAAAAAAATAATTATGTAAAGTGATGGATATGTTAATTATCTTTATTTAATAATTTCACAATGTATGCACATATCAAAACACCACATTGTACACCATAAATAAACATACTTTTTATTTCATTCATTAAATATACCTTAATAAAACTGAGAAAAAAAATTTTTTTAATGCCCCTTATACTGCCTGGAAAAATCTTAGGTCTGTCAAGGTGTGTTATAAGCTATAAGATCATTCATTTAAAAGGTGGTGAATGAGGACAGAGAATCAAGATGGTGGAGCAGATGGTCCCTAGTATCACTCTCTCCCACATTTGACCAATTTACAACTATTAAAAATCAAAGACTTCCAAGCTAGGACCGCTAGAGCTCAGGGGAAGAGGAGGAGAGACCTACAGAAGGCGTGAAGGCAGGAGAAGCCACAATGAGAGAAAGAAAGAATCGCTCCATCTGTTTCAAGCCCTGGCTGCTTCAAGGTTGGCCCTAGTGAGGATATGGAACAAGAGCTGGCAAAAGCCACAGCTGTGCCCTTTGTGTGAAGTTGCTTGGAGGCTGCAGGGGAGAGGAGGGCCTTGGTGGCCCCCAGGCCAGCAAAACCACTGACTGACAGGTTTCCCATGGACTCACGCATGAGTGAGAGGTCACAGAAAACTGAAAAAAGGAGCCACTCAGAGGCCAGTGAGTCATCATAAGGGACTGGCACAGGGCCCCACGGGAAATGTTTGAAGTGTGGGGGTTGGGAGAGAATGGCCCACTGAGGGAACATTGGGGCACAGCAAGGACAGCTGATCTGCCCTCCAATCAGCACAGGACCACTCAGTGGAGACTGGTCTGGAATACAGAACTGCAGGGGGTGCTGTTTGCTGAAAAGACTCAGGCCCAGACCAGAGTTTACACATACCCCAGATGTACCAGACCTCACAAGATCCAGAAGTGCTTACTACATCAACAACTAAAACCTGAGCTGCACAAAAAGCCTTCCCCAGAGAATCAGCAGCAAAGCAGCAATCTAGCTCAACCACAGGGCTCAAGTACTGGTCCCCACAGGAAGTTTCTCCATTTTAGAAGTAAACAAAGGACAACAAATCAGTTCCAGTGCAGAGTTTAAGTGATGGGAGTAACTAATAATCCAACACAGAACTGAAAGAAACCACAAAACACCCACAGATCAGAGACAAAGTTCTGATATTAACCAGTAAAGGTCTAACACCACCAAAGAACACCTAGCTGGGGTGAGGGGAGTCCGAGGGCCTCAGCCACACACACCCCCATGTCTGCAACCAGGTCAGCCCCACCACCCCATCCCCATCTCCATCCCCCCTCCCCTCCCCCTCCCACTGCTCCACAACATTTTAGAATGTAAAAAAATAATTAATTAGTTAAAAAATAAAAAAATAAAATGTGATGAATGAGAAAGACATTGTACTAAGATCTAGTGATACAAAAGTAAACATACACAGAACTTGCCCTTGAGAAAAACCCATATTCTAAAGAAAAAAATCATAATTTGTAAGACAATATGGTAAATGTTACAATAAAAATATAAAAAGCATGTTGTACAGAGGGAGTACATTTGAACAGAACTTTGCAAAGCAACTTCAACAAGCATTTTCTTCATCTGAAACACTTTTGGTGAATGTCCCTTAAGTGATTATTTTCCTGTGCCCTGCAGACATATTAACACATTTGAAATAGTTAAGGAGTAGTGCTACTTACAAATAAAGAAACTGAAGTTGTGGCCAAGGAAATACTCCAGCCACTCATCAGTGGTTAATCTACTTGGTAAACCTGATCTGGCAGAAACTCTTCAGGAGCAATGTTTCGTTTTTTTCAGCTCTAAGCAGAGCACATTACATTATACCACAGAGGTCAGCAAACACAGGCCAAATCCAGCCCAATGCCTATAAATAAAGTTCTATTGAAACACCGTCATGCTCATTCATTTACATATTGTCTATGGCTGCTTTCCTGCTACCAGGATAGAGATGAAATATAACAGAGACCACATGGCCTGCAAAGACAGAAATATTTACTGTTTAATCCTCTAAGAAAATGTTTGCTGACTATTGTTATACTACATTAGGTATACATTATGAAAATTAAGAAAATCTGCTCAGAATTTACTTGTAGCTTTAAAAGAATTCTACTATGCCCCAGCCCTCTTAGAAGTGGGTGTTTGTGTCATTTCCTATCTAATGTTCCAGAATAGGTAATGCCTATTTACATTCTTTTCACTCTTTTTAACACAGAAATATAAAATCAGGTACTTAAAAATGTTTGAGACAACTCTTTTCTCAGAATGTCTGTTAGCAGTAAATGCATTAGGCACTCAATAATTGTTCATTGGGTAAATTGTCACCATACTTTTCTGTTGACCTGCTAGCTTTTAAAACAGTTTTTAAAGAAATCTTTAGACAAATATATAGTATTCTGGGTTCAATATTTAGATTTAAAACAGATTGTTGAAGCTTGTTAGTCAATTTAAAGGTAATGAGAAGATTAAATAATCTACCAGTCCATAAAACAGATGAGATTGCTAACTTTATATTCAAGAATTATATATAAGTTTACAAGAAAGGACAAGACAGTTTTGGTGCTGTTCCATATTGTAACTAGCTGTGAATTTATAAAGCACAAAATTAGAAGAAAACGTGATATCATGGTCTTCTTCAAAAGAATCCACAGAAAAACTAGGAGTAAGTTAAATGTATTAATAATCAACCCAAAATTTAGAAAGCTGGAAAATCTACATAGTTTGCAAACAAACAAACAAATTTAAAGGTATAGGTTACCATTAATAAAACACATGGAGAAAGGATTTAAAAATTAAGGTGACTAACTTTCTTTAAGCAGGAAAGAATAGCATGCTCATAGCAATTAGTGACCAGACTGATAACAGTTTCTCCTTGTTTGTATAATTGAAAACTCATTCAAAAATTCCACAATTTATGTCTTAAAAAATAAATACTTGCTTTTCACCACAATGATACTTAATATTTACATTTCTGAAGGACTTCATTGTTTATGTGGCATGTCAATCATGTCATATCTGGTTGCGTAGTTTCTCTCAAATTCTGTGATTTCTTTCCAGGTGGATTTGTCCATAACCTTATTATATAGTTCAGCAATGTGTCTGTCCCCATTGAGAATTGATTTGTACAAAGGTCTTTTGACTTCCTGCTGTCAATAAAGAGAAGATATAAGCTCCAGAAATAATGAAGGTAAAGACTCAAGTAAATTTCTTATTTTGGAAAAATATCAAAACTCTGAGTCTGTGCTTTCTTAGATCTAGCTACTTGGACTATATAACTCAATTGCTAATAATTATAAAATTTGAGATTTTCAATTTAGTTGAGATTAAGTTAGAACTTCTGATGCAACAAGATCATGGTCTCACCTCTCTATGAATATGCTTCCTGAGGTTCTTCAATGTTCCCTGCGTATTTTCTATCTACTCAGACACAGAATTTTATGTTAAGAAACTAAACTTTTCCATTAAGTTTTGCTCTATTTAGTTTTATTTTGAGCCTAATAAATAGCCTTCAGCATGGAGCATATAGACTTCTTTTCTTGTGAAGCCCAACCAAGAGTCTTGGAAAGTACTCTCCTGAGGATTTAGTGATGAAAACAAATTCTTGAAAGCCTGTGCCCCAATTATTAGCATAAATTCAAACCCCCCTGCAACTAGCTGTAGGGCCAACTCTAAACTGACTCCCTTTCCAGTCAATGTCTAAATAAGAAGGAGATCTGTACCTACGGAATTTGAATTATTACAGCAGGGAGCTGAGTTCAAGCCATAAATAAAACAAATGGCTTGCTCCCCATAAAGTTAATCCTAGGTAGAAAATCAATTTCTCTCTCTGCAGAAAACGACCAGTCTTCCAACACACGAGTTTGTTTGGAACAGTGCCAGTTGGCTAACGGGTGCTCAAAAACTACATCTAAGATTATTCCAGTCAAATCCATTACTGTCTTTTCAGGACAAGTCAACGTATCAGCATGACCTTTGACGTTGTTCTCTTGGGGTCTTTCTTGATTCTATAGAGCAGGGATTGTACCCTTAATTACTCTGAACTTTGGCTTAGTCCTTTCTTCTGACTTGGCAGTTCATCCTGAAAATTCTTTCAGTGAAACAGGTTTTGCTCAGGAGATCTTTTATAACTGGGCAGGGAAACCCATCTGACCAAAACAATTATGTGCTGTCTTTACTGCAAGTCAGAGGCCCAAAGTAAATATATTTTCATTGCCTTTCCTTATAGTCCCATGAGTTTCTGATTTAAAATCTAGACATAAAGTTAATGTTCTAGAAAGAACTTTTTCCAAGTGGGCCCATCAATAGGCCTGTCATAGTCACTCTGTACAGAGATTCTGGTTTATATATTAAGAAGTGTTCATGCCTCAAAAAGGCAAATAATAAAATTATTTATTCCTTTAACATCCTAATTTGTTCTTTCTTTGTAACTAAAATTAGCTAACTCAGAAACCTAAAATCTTTTGAAGCAGTAACATAAAAATGTTCCCCTTCTCGATTTCCATAAATGGAATTATTTAATTCCTGTATTCTTGTCTGTCATTCATAACTTTTTGTACTCTTCCCACCCCTGACCTCACAAGCCCTGCAGTATAGTGTTGATGTTACAGGTGAAATTTTTAAATACTTTGAGGCCATGGGCCAGGTTTTCTGAACAGTGCTTTACACACTCTCATTCTCTCTTTGTCTCTTGCTCTCTATCTCTCTCCCAACTTGTTTTGTTTACCAATACTTTCATTAATTATTCTATTTTCTCCCTGAAAGAACTCCATGATTCATTATTAATACCTTCATTTTTAAAGATGAGAAAACTGAAATCTATGAGCTTATCCAAGGTAACACTGCAGCAGTTCATTCATTCATTTAGTAAACAATGAACTGAGACAAGAGTTCAGTCTTTCTTTTGCTTAAAATCCTTCACGGTCTCCTAGTTGTTCCTAAAACAGTCTACCATGCTTGATTTGGATAACAAGGCCTTGACTTAATCGTTCCCACCTCAATGTCCCACCTGTTTCACATTATTCTCCCTAGTTCCTCCGCTTCAGGCACAGTGCACAGCTGTTTGTCCCTTACAGGAGTCCCAAGTCTTCTCTCCTCCATGGCCCTTTGCACATATGGATCTCTCTTTCCTATCTTATAATAAATGCTTCTCATCCTTTATTTTCAACTTAAATTTTACTTCCTCTTGGAAGCCTTCTCTGATCCCCCTCAGACTACAGAGGTGCCCTCACATACATTCTCGAAGCACCTAGCATTTCTCCTCATACACTAATCAGAATTGTTATGGAACAATCATTTGCTTAATTACAAGTTCTCTGAAGGCAGGCACTGTCCAGAATGTTTTACAGAAAGTTTGAAATCAATAAATGTATCTGAATATGTAAAAGTGCATATGTATTGAATAAGTAAAATGCATGAAAAAGCAGGATCTGCCTAGTAAAGCAATAATATGCCTATAATATTCTTTAATAACTTAAAAACATTATTAAAACTTAATGACTGTTGTTTCCATTTGAATTTCTTAATTTCCTTCTCAATTATTATTTTTCATGTGTAATAATCATAGGTGAAGTTATATCAGCATATATAATCACCTGTTTCAATCACTTTCTCTTAACAAGTACTTTTATCTTTTTCATTTGCAAATATCCTTAGAAATTATCTAAGAAAATATAGAAACAAATTATGCTTTGTATACATTTCACATAGAAACATACACTAATAAAGCGTAATATTATAAACCCAATTTTACATATGAGCAAACTAAAGTTTAGAATTTCTCAAGGAAAAACAAACATGGTATCTGAGTGATTTTGACTCTGAAACCCATGCTTTTAACCACCATGTTGCATCATCTTTCCAAAATGTTCCCCAAATATTCACTTATTCGTTATCGAACCCCCTCAATACACAATCTGAGAAGAGTGTAAATATACCATTGAACAGCTTAATAGGTGTGCTATCAGGCTTGCTTATAATGTTATGCATAATTCATCATTACAGTACGATCAGCTACACTATTTTTTCAGTCTGTGCTGAAGACTCATGGCAATTTGTATGAAAGAATATTGTGCTACAATTATAAACGATTATAATTGTTGATATTATCATTAATGGATAAATGTTTTTGCTTTTTAATTTAACTCAGAATTTGTTTATTGTATATTTAGTATATAGCCAAGATGTCAAAGACCTTACATATCATTGGAATCCAAATAATACATAAAAGAAATATATAACAATGTAAAACAATAATTAAATATATAAATAAAGAATAGTCTATTTTGAATAGAAAAAATATTAGTAGCGCAATAGGTCTGTGTTCTAGTTCTCCCTCAAATCATAACATGTAGATAGTTATCATCTGAATCTTTCATTTGACTCAATATAATTATCTTTTATGTATGTTTTCTATATTTCCTGAACTAGACTATACATCCTTGAAGACAGTTCATATTCTATAGCGCTTTTATATCCCAAGTGTCTTGAGAAGACATGGTAAAACTTGATATTCAATTAGTATGTATTTACTTTATGGATAAAAACAATGGGATCATGTTATTAAGGTTTTTGAAGACGGTGGAAAAGTAATTCAGCTTAATCTCCATAGCAAGGTAAAACCTCTGAATGCTTTTGAGCAGAGAAAATTTTCATGATCTTAATGCTCTAGTAAGATTAAATTGAGGACAAAGAGAGAGTAGACAACTCCAGGAAAGCGTAGATTCAGGAAAATTAGTTTGGAAGCTTCGGTAATCGTTCAAAAGAGGGTAGTAGTGGGAGTAGAAAAAGAAATGGAAGGAAGAGACATTTGCAGGTAAAACTAAAAGGACTGGGCCGAGCCCGTGGCGCACTTGGTAGAGTGCTGCGCTGGCAGCGCGGCGACGCTCCTGTCGCGGGTTCGGATCCTATATAGGACTGACCGGTGCACTCACTGGCTGAGTGCCGGTCACGAAAAAACGACAAAAAAAAAAAAAAAAAAAAAAAAACTAAAAGGACTCAGTGACTAATCTCCGAGATGTTGCTGAAGACAACATCTTAAAGATAACTTCAAGATTCCAAGCCTGGAAAATGTGGACAATGGTTTGGTCATTTCCAGTAATCGGTTAGGGGAGATGTCCATTGGAAATGTCAAAAAGATAATGAGTTGTACTTGAGATGAGAGAAATATCAATAAAACTGGGTAGTAAAAGTTGGAAAATGAGCCTGACTCTTGAAAGAAAAAACAGATTAGTGATATAGACGTGGCAGTGAGCCACCTAAAACTGACAACCAAAGCCATGAATCACATGAATAAATTACCATACTCAGCATAAATGTAATAAGTATTTCCTTTTAGGTAACTATCTATAATTTCTTTATAATTTTATTATATTCTATTACATATATATTTATAAAATGTTCAATTCTTATTGTACTCCCATATATTTTTGCAAGTTTATGTCCTTTAAAATGAACTCAGAACCTTAAAATACTGAATTTTGTAGAATTTCTAAGGTTTCTTCTTTCTTGGAAATTATTTACAGTATATTTTTTGAGTATTATGCTGTATTCTAGAAACTCTAAATGCTTCACTGTGCCAGTTGGAACTGTGTTCTGTTCTGTCTTGTGTTTTCCCAAAACATTGCTAATATGATTAATGAAGCAGGCAAGAAAATTGGAATGCTAGTTGTTGTTTTTTGTTTTTTTTTTCTTCCACCTCCTATGGATGTAAATGCAAAAGGCACTTTTAAAACATCCTCTATTCCTCTCCTTCCACCCAAGGGAGGAAATGTACATTTCTGTTTCTAAGTTACACATCCTCTCTGGCATCAGACTTATCCCCAAAGGATTTTCAACTCAAAAAACAGTGTGTTTTCTGTGCAAATCGCATAACCAATCTAAATTTTAATAACTCCAATATTGTATCTTTTGCCATGTCTACTGCAATATTGTAGTGCAAGGGTGACCTTCAGAAGTCCCCACTTCTCCTGGAACTCACCTCTCACTCATTGTGAAAAACCGTGACCCTTTTTCAGATATATCCAAATGATTCTTCATGACTCCTGTCTTTCTTTCTTTCTGACTGTCTTTCTGTCAGCTTTAGACGTTGTTCACATTGGTTGTATCTTTGCAAAAGTCATTTGTCAAGCACTGGCTACTCAGCTGTTACCAAATGCAACTGAAAATTTTAATGGGGCACACTCTTAATATTAAAATGAAGAAATATTGTTAATTGTAGTAATTAAAAGGGATCATAAAGAAGGGCAAAAATATGAGCTTCGGATGCATACATGCTCCATGTTACATTTAAAACAATAAATTTTAGGCAGGGTAGTTGCCAGATACTAACTTTGGCTAGCCAAAGTTTATTTTTTTAAATATAGCATAGAGCATGTATATATCCGAGGCTCATATTTTTGCCCTTCTTTCTGATCCCTTTTAATTACTACCATTAAAAATATTTCTTCATTTTAATATTGAGAGTGCCCCATTAAAATTTTCAGTTGCATTTAGTAACAGCTGAGTAGCCATAATTGTGCATTGAAGATGTGCTCTGTGCTTGAGAGAAAAGTTCTGGTTTTTTGTGAGAAGATCTGATGAGAGAGATTTTTGGACAAGCAGAAATGAAGGATGCAGCAAATTATCTACAACTGAACAAAAGCCAAATGACATTCTGACAGAGTCTTCAGAGGACCCAAGCAATCTGCCCACACATAATGTTGATATCTGGCAACTACCCTGCCCAAAGGAGAGGCACTATTATGGTCTAGCTGAATATGCATAAAAGCACAGAGGAAACTAATGAGGGTGTTTGTACATATGTTGTGTGTCCTAAACTATACCCCCCAAAAAAGGTGCACTGCACTGTGCAAGCATTGTGGCAAGAGGGTTGGCCTACGATGGGATTATCGCTTAGGAATGAACAGATTTTGTCAACTGATTCACATTATTCATTCTTACAAGAGAATTATCGATAAATCAGGATATTCAACTAAAGAGTATTGATCAATTAGATCTCAATCTAAAGTGGAATTGAAACAACTAAGTCTGAAATCCAGACACCCACCAAGAGTATCAATGAATGTGAAAAACCAGACTGGTGTTCTGAGGATTTTTGTTAAACCGAGAATCAAAACAAAAGCAGTTGGATAGTAATACCAGATTTATAATTTCTATTATATTTGATGTTTCAAGTGGAGTTTTCCCTTCTAATTATTTAAATGTTTCTTTCTACTAAATGTCTCCTTCTCTTTTGACTATCAAAGGGTTATTTCTGACATGGTCTCACTCTCCAGTGCTATTATAGAATAGAGTTCATTACACTCCATGCCATTAAGACAAGTGACTTTTGTTTGCATTTGTCATTATCACTTTCTTCATTTCTCATAATATAATTCCAAGTCTGTAGATGATGTGGAACTGATTATATTTTAACTGCTCTCTGTTTACATAGATAAAAGAATCTTTAACTCACAGGAAAATATTTCTAGTCTACATTTTGAGATGGATGATTTCTGATGCTCTACTCAGAACTTTTTCATTCAACTTGCTTGCAAGGTAAAGCTGCTCTCCTTTTTAGGCTGTCCATGTATAAATGCTTTTTTATTTTTATTTTCTCTGATAATTTTAGGATCTTATCCACTCATTATGACTCTTAGAATAAATTTGGTTTGCAGATTGGTTCCCCCAATTCAAAGGTAGAAAACCATCAGGGGCCACCAGAGGCTGCCAGTCACCAGTGACTATTTGTTAATTTCCTATAAATGTGCACAAAGGTGGAGACGATATAGTTCTTGCCCTCAGAAAATTTACAAAATAGTACATGAGAGAAATACACAAAAAGCTAATATACAAGGCATTGTTTTAGAGGAAATGTCAAAGAAGCACAAAATAGTGTAGAGGACTCAGGGAATCAGGAAAGCTTCTCTGAAGTATGAACATGATTTTGACTGACAGAATCAGGAAAAAACACACTCAAGATATAATTACTTTTTCTTCTAGCTTCAGGCAGGAAATAATTCTGTGTCTTTTTCGCTTATCAAAGTCAAGTTCTCAAATGCCTTACGAATATTTTTATATACTTTTATTCATTATATTTACTTGATTGATTACAACTGCTAGTGATATTTGCATATTCGTCACTTATTGCTTTCAAAGTGTGTTGACCCAATTGACAGTACTATGATTTTCAATGACAAAAATTTCAATTATTTTATTCTAAATTTGGTCAGTGCTTATCTCTGAATTGTCACTTCTCTGGATATAAGACATAGTATATAGAATCCTTAGTGTGGATATAACCAGTAAGGATTCTATCAAGAAAGAAAAAAGTAAAACATTTTCTGCAAAGCTTGATTGTTGTGTGACTGCTTTGGATATTGTAGGAAAATCCATCAGTTCTTTTGTAAAGACCTTTTCCACTTCCTGGGAATGAATATATACTTAGTCTGTAAATGAGATCGGGCTTTAGAAGGCATACTCTAGAGCTAGACTTTCCTAAGTCAAAAAATTCTAGCATCTATAACTTACCAGATCTGAAACCCTACGCAAGTTACTTAATCTATCTTAGTTACTCCATCAATAAAATGGGTATAAGAGTAGCAACATCACAGTGTCATGCGGATTCAATGAGTTCATATATGCAGAATGCTTGCAACAGCACACCTGGAACATCATAAGCCATCAGTAAGTGATACTAAACTCAAACACAGTACACAGTACACAGTAAGCATCAGACAAAATGTTGGCTCTTCTAATTATTATTGCTATCAACATTAGATACACTTAAGAAAAAAGAATGCCAACTGACAAGTCTGAATTGACATGGCCGAAGGGTTAAGTGGATGAAAGAATGCAAAATATTTATTACCTTGTCAGGTAAAGACATTTCCAGAAGAATAAAACTTTAAATATGGTTGACTCTGTAAGTCAGAAATTTACAAGTGGTCTATGGCTCATTAATGAAGCACTAAATTGGACAATCAGCCTTAATGGGAATTGCACAGTAAAAGCATTGCATGTCAAGTTGAGACTCTGGACTAAATGCATAATCACACACTTCAGCAATTCAGTTTCAAGCACTCTTTGTGTCATCTTTCAGACTAGACAGATAGATAGACAATTTTTATTTGTAGAGGATATTTTCTTATTTATTAATTATATCTTATCTTCTGAAAAGAAAGAATTAAAATAAAAAGCACAGTTAAAATAGATAGCAAATATTAAATTATAGCACACAGACAGAATAAAATTCATCAAAGAATGAGACTAATAGAGTTATTGTGATTAAATATAAAATCGAGGTAAAAACTTATTGGTCATCAAAGATAAGAGCAAACGTTGAATGTTATTGGTAACTCTTAGGAAGAAATATTTCAAAATCTACTTCTCTTATATACCTGACGTGCTTTTTTTTATTAAATATCCAAGAAATGCTCTCTAAATGCCCTACATTCATGCCCTCACTGCTTTAAAGTTTTGTTTTCTTTTTACTAATATGAGGAACTGGCCATTTGTTTCAGAAGTTTCTTTATCATGTCTCCTAGGAAACCTAGATAATCGTCAAGCAAATAAGCCTATTTGTATGATGGCCTTAACTCCTGGAGTCCTCTAGAGAGAGATGAAGTGTAGCAGCCTGCACACTACCCTTCCTTGAGGAGCTAACCTTTTGCTTGTGTGATTAGGCATCTGAAATACATCTCACTTTCCTTTTATAGCTTATATTTCCTGGAAAGATGATTGACATGACACCTCACAGTTTAACATCATGGAGCAGTTAAATCCGACTCCATTACCTGTCGAATTTAGTTTCTTAATCCCAAATACAATATGCACACAACTTAGTCCTATCCAGCTTTTATTTAAAGCTCATGTCACGGTGCTTTATGTGGAGTCAAGCAGTATTAAACGGTGTGGAGTGAAGCAAATGGAAAGATTAATTTTGCAATGTGACACTAAAAGGAACACTTTAAAACAGGGATTAGGGGCTGGGTCCGCTCAGGAAAAATACTGAAACATATCCATTATAGGCACCAGTACCTTGATCTACTGCCATGAGAAAACCTGAACTTATAAACATAACTTTTATATTCTTAGGGAAAAATACACCTAAAATGGAATAAAAAGCTGAACATTTCTGCTTAGAAGTAGCCTGGCACCTTTCTGATTTATCCTCCCACCCCCACCCCCACCCTTTAATAAAAAGTTATTAGAGTAAAACTAAAACATAAATTTCTACAGAAAAAAAAGAGATATATCTATGAACATAACTTTTAGAAAATCCAAGCTTACAGAGCCTTGCAATCAAGTCACTACCTTCAAAAATAACCATTACAACGATGTTCATGAATATAAGTATGTCATGGCTTTTCTATGAGCAAAAATACAAGAGAACTAGATTAATAATTTGTTTTTATTTTGTTTAGTTTATTTTATTTCCTCTATGTTAATACTTTTGAACATAATTAAATAGGAAATACACATGCTCAAAAAAAAAAACCGAAATCTATAATGACCATTTGAAAACTCATTATTTTGTCTTGAGGAGCAGCTGAAGGAAAACATAAAAATTCCAAGTATATAAAAGTACATCACACAGAGAATGTTCGAAAACAGGAAATGGCATGAAGTATTCAGATAAGAACCAAGGGTAAATTTCCTGACAGATAACGCTGCTAGAGCCCGGGATGTGTTACCAAGGGAGGCAGAGGAATCCCATTTTTCACAAGTATTTAAAAACATGATAGATTCTCATTTCACTGAACAACAAAATTTATTGGATTTTTATTCTAAATTGAGCACTGTACTAGAGAGTCTTGGGAGGATTCAAGAGAAATAGAAGCTATTCTCTAA
Organism: Cynocephalus volans; assembly: GCF_027409185.1. NCBI lineage: Eukaryota > Metazoa > Chordata > Mammalia > Dermoptera > Cynocephalidae > Cynocephalus > Cynocephalus volans. The sequence continues at coordinate 58,205,586 of NC_084466.1, forward strand.
CTTTGAAAAATTTTGACTGGAGAATGGAAAACACAACCATAAAATGATCAAAAAATGCTAAACCAAGGAAAAGTTGGCAAACTATTTAAGTTGTATACTGGACAGTCATGGCAGTCAACACTTCCTGATCAGCCACTATAAAAAGACACACAGATTGATGGAAAAGAAAGATGGGCTTCCAGGCAAAGGGGATCTTGTGGGCAGTACAGGGAGAGTCTAAAGGACATGAAAGAACTGAATTCCATAAAAACAATGTTGGTTTATCTTGTTTCTTCCTCTGAAGAAAGAGAATAGTACTAATTTCTTCACATGGTTGTAAAGGAACATAAGTTAACACATATAACATATTGTCTAATTGAGTAAGAACTCAAAGAGTGGAAACCATTCCTAATATCATCATCATCATCAACATCTTCATCACCTGCCTCTCTTTCCCTCCTACTTTTTCTACCTCCAGTAACAGAGTTGAACTTAACAGGTAGCAGTTTCAGGTATTCCGCCTCCACCGTGATGTGCGTTGAAGCTGTGTCTCCAAACCAGCTCCCATTTGTGCTCGCAAACATGACGAAAGCATTGTGATTCCTGCAGAGTTTAAGCAGCACCTAATCAACTGAAAACAAAAGATTCCTTCAGTTCGCTCTAAGTATAACAGGAGTCACCGTTGTCTGAACACAGGAAAGCTAAGGCCTGAAACCCGAACTATTGGGCAGACAAAGCAACCAGATGCAGCCCTTACTGTAGGATTAATTTTAATTTTTACCTGGCATTTCCTCAGAGGAAGACTTACACCATATAAAGAATATTTTTCAGGTTCTTTAGATTCATATTTATCATTTTCAGGTGGGTGGTGAATGATTTCATTAGTAGTATTTACTCAGCCCTATAATTTGGCAACTTTCAGCAGATATACTCACTAATTTATCCTTGTGAATTCTATCTTCACTCAGAAGCAAAAAAGTTTACTACTGCACTCAAAATAGTCCTTAATGAATGTGCTAATTGGAAGCACATTAGCACATTTCATTTGTTTCAGTGTTTATTTCTAAAAAGTAGTAAATTTGCTGTCCTGTGTAGATTAGCATTAAGTAATTTCTACTGTAAGAAAACCATTTGCAAGTTCCTCACCTCAGCAGCAAAGGCTTGAATGATAAGAAAAAATTTATAACAAAATATTTTTAAAAGTGATATTATTCAAAGGAAAATTGTTATGACTTTTAATAGAAATGGCTGAGGACACTATAGATGTCTTCTATTTTGTTACAAAGAGGAGTGGTTTATGACATCAACCAACAGAACTGAGCCCCTGAAACTCAGCAGAATCCCACGCAGTTTCACAATGCCTAATAAAAATTTATAGGTTTAGTGCACTGATACTTACTTAGATATTCATTAAAGGACATTTCACAGGTAGAAAAAAAATTACTTTCTAGAAAAATCATTCTTTTAAAAGGTCCCAATTCTGTCCAGTTCTCAACACCAGTTTATAGCCCCAGACTGTGTTGCACCTCAGAGGGTTATGGGAACCCCCAAATTTACTACCAGTCAGTCAGAAGTGTGGGTAGGCTGGGGATCCCCTAAATGTGACCATCATCTGAAATGAGGGCAGTCTTGTGGAGGACTAAGCCCTTAACACATGGAGTCTGCACTAACTCCAAGAAAGTAGTGCCAGAATTGAATTAAATTGCAGTACACCCAGTTGGAGTGGAAACAGAGCAAATATATTCAAGAACAGAAAAAAGTGAATTTGTTCTCTCTTTCTTGTGCCCTTGGACATCAGAACTCAGAGTTCTCTAGCCTTTGAACTAAAGCACTTTTCACCAGTGGCTCCCAGTTTCTCAAGTCTTCGGCCTCAGACTGAGAGTTATGCAGTTGAATTCCCTGGTTCTCGGGCCCTCGCATTTTGACTGAGTCACACTTTTGACTGACTGACCATAAATGCAGGAGTTCCCTCAATCCTCCCAGGTTAATGATTCACTAGAACAGCTCAGGAAAGTGCTATGCTTACGATTACTTTTATCATAAAAGGTACACATAGTCAATATCTAGGAGGAAGCTCAGAGCTTCTGAGGCCTCTGCATGTGGAATAAGGGAGCATCTCCCTCCATACACTTCAATATGCTCACCCACCTCCACCAAGCCTTAGGGTAGAGAGTTTTTATTGGGGTTTCATTATATATGCATGACTGATTAAATCATCATCCACATGATGAAAATCAATCTCTAGCCCCACGGCTTTTCCCTGGAGGTTGGGGTAGCCTAAAGTTCCAACCTTCTAAATACCTAGAAGGTCTTATCTGGCCACCATCCCCCATCCTAAAGCCCACAATTAGTTATCTCATTAGTATAACAAAGAGACCCCTACCACTCAGGAAATGCTAAGCATTTTTGAAGCTCTGTGCTATGAATTGTAGACAAAGACCAGATATATTCTCTATCATGCCACAATATTTTACACACTTGTTTATTCACTGTCCTCCACATAAAAATATATGTCATGAGGACAGAGAACTTGTCTGTCTCATTGACTTTTGTACCCTGCACCCAAAGGAGTTCTAAGCACATTATAGATACTCAATATTTATTAACTGAATAAATGAATAAGTGTAAGGATGAATCATTTGTATACTATAACTTTTTTCATTTGAATATTGACAGATTTAGTAGTCCTCTAACTTCCCCTATTAAAACAAAAAATCTATAACAATGATCACTCATAAACTTTGAACAAATAATACTTGGACTTGGATAGATTCATGAATGGTAAAAATTTAATACAATTCAACAAGTATTTATTGAGTACCTACTATGTTTCAGGCACTGTTCTAGGTATTATGTGTTTAACAATTGGGCCAGATGACTTTAACTTCAGCAAGTTTGAAAGCCACCATGATCTTACAATCACTGATGTCAACATCTATTACCATCTCATGCAGTGCTTGCAGCTTAATTATCCCAAACACCACTTTTATTATACCTTTTTTAGATAAAATACTTGGAATTTTATCAATAGGTTAGAGGATGAAGTTTAAGATCTATCACATGCTGACCAAATTAATCACTCCCATTTGTATCATCCCCTAGGATAAATGCTCTATATTTCATGGACATCAGAACACATTTTACTCGTTCCCATCTTCAAGCTCTTGCTCCTTCGTTGCACCCACCAGGAATGCTATTCTCTGCCTTCTCCATTAATCTATATCTGATTCATTTATCTGTTGCAATCCAGCAGTAGGTCCCTTTATTGTGGCTTCCCAACCTTTGTATTCTCTCTATTTCTCTCAGTTTCTACAGTATTTGTATCTTCAGCACTCACATGGCACTTGCCCTACTAACTATATAGATTTTTTGAATGTACCATAAAAGATTATTACTAATATTTTTCAAACCTGAGTCAAATGTTAACTGATTCTTTACAATTGCATTCTCCACATTTGAAAAAGAATTATAGAATATTGAACTATTTTCTGTGTGTTTTCTTGAACTTCTCCTTAAGCATTTAGATACCTGGAATTTATTGTCTGAATCTAACTTTTTACAGTTCTGCAAGACAGACTAAACAAAAAACAAAATAACCTTACACACAACCCACTTATAACCATTATTATAGATTTTTCTCTAATTCTTTCTTCCAGAATTTGACTTAATAAGGCAAACTGTATTTTTTTCTAATCTTCAATACCTCCAAATAGATATAGGAGCTTCTTTATGGCCTGCAGTTCCAAGGTACATACAGCCTAGATGTAGGTTTCTTTGGGGGCCATTCCAAAATAAGTGGAGTTTTAACTGTGTATTTGTCATTCACAATAGAAAATTATGTGGGCAGCTTTCATTATAGTTGGGTAAATTTAGATAAATGAAGTGTGTCAACTCGGTAATTACTAAATGTTATATGTGAAACAATTAAAGCATGAATGCTTTTAGACAGTCTTGTAGCTACAGGCTGTTTTTTATAAATTGTCATTCAAAAAAATAAAAGCTGGTTTTAAAGTGAATCAAAGGAAGAAAAGAGGTAAGGATGCCCTACAAGTCACTCTACTCTCAGGAAGGCTGTATTTTACCCTCTGGTGATAAAGTGAAACAATGAGATGACTTTTTTAAATGACATCCTCTTCCTCTCTGCTTGAAAATGAACAATGCTTAATACTTGTAATGTTCCTCAGAGTATAACTGAGGCAGAGATATTGCACTCTTTTATAAATTAAACTATGATTCAGCTACTAAGGCAAGACAAGAACCAAGAACTCATATATTACATATTAAATCATATTCTCTTAATACTGCTAATATTAGTCCATTTCTCAAAATGAGCAAAGTTTTGAGAATTCCCTTTCAATGAACAAAATAATATAAAGTCTGAATTCGTTTACAATGAACAAAATATAGTATACATTACTTCTCAGCAATAAGGCTATTTCAAACAATAGTAATTCACAAATGGTGTACTAAAGTGAATTGATCGATACCTCTTTTCCTTGTAAATATCTTGCAATAAGATCAAGCCATGCATTCATTTTGTTAAGCTCTGCGAATTCTCATCAGTTCAGGGAACTACCAATTTTACCTATATTGATATTTGGCTCCAACTTCAAATGAAAAATCAATATTTTAGAGAAAGAATTGTACCTTGCTCTTTAGATATTCCTTTAATAGATAAATAACAAAGAACCCTCTCCCTCTCTCTTCCTCACCCTTTCCCTCTGCCTTCCCAGCCCTCCTTCCCTCCTCCTGTCCTGTCCAAAATTTAGTGACTACTAGAATTTCTTTGGATACTATTTTTAAATTATTCACTGAATGCTTTCCATTTCCTAAAGATCCGTCAATTATGCTCACCATTTGGTTGTCCCTTGCCAGTGGTATTTCCACTGGGTAATATAACTTCAGAATTAAGGCTATTTGAGAGATGACAGCAGTGACTATACATTTCTCCTCATCCCTGATTTTAAGCTGGGCACAGGCTGCCCAGAATAAAGCACCATTTCCCAGCCTACATTCTGTTAAGTGGAATGTAAGCAGAAGTCAAAGGTAAAAACTCCAGGATGTTTTTAAGGAGACATGCCCCTTTTCAAATCATTTCTTTTTCTCACACTGAAGTGAGAACATGGTAGCTAGATCTTGAGTGGCCACCGTGGATCACAGAGTAGAAGACATGTATTGCTGATAATGAAGCAGGAAGATAGAAAGAAACTGAATATCTGATGACTGTGAGGCACAATTACCAGCCTTTGGCTGCTTATCCCTGCCTTCATTTCTGTGAAGGGAAAATCAACCACTACATTAATCAAACCATTGTTATTTGGAAGCTTCAGTCATATGCACCAAAACTTATCCTGATAAATGTAAATGTCCAGTGAATATCTTTCATCTGAATAAGGAATTTCCAAAGTTCAAATGATGGGTGCTCTTAAGAAAAGAACACAAAGGGCTAGTGGGTTAGCTCAGTTGGTTAGAGCATGGTGTTGATAACACCGAGGTCAAGGGGTCAAGAGTTTGGATGCTCCTACTGGCCAGCCACCAAAAAAAAAAAAAAAAAAACACATATTTCATTGTACTTGCTATTTGATTAAATTGATCTTTTCTGGTCACCTCTTCTGAACTCTACTACTTTAAAATATGTTCCTAAAATAATCAAAAGAAAAGTTGTACTTTTTAAGAAAAGGAAATCTGTGTGATGCTGATACCACTAAATCTATATTTTCACTTTTTTCAGGGCCACACTAAAATACTGGTTTTATTTAGCATTCTTTACAATACCCAATTAATTAAGCATATTCAGTCACAAATACCTATTATAGCTCCAAGCATAATCCAATATCTACCACCTGAACATCTTCAAGAACTCTAGTCATCCTAGGTCAACTTTTCCTTTAATGTGTAAATAAAATAGTTCCAGACCTATTCAACCCAGAAACAGCAGAAAGTTCAAGGAGTCCTTGAAATACTTATATTCCTCCTGATCTAATGCTCTCCAGTTTCTTGCTTCCACTGACTCCTGCACTCCTACCCTCGTCTTGCTTTCTAAAGTTCACTTTCCTTTCTTCTCTGCCTTACTCCATACTGGACACCACACCTATTCTTTCTTTTAAGAACTGCATGCACAAGGCTGTTGTGTGTGTTTCAGGTCGAATTTCAGATCATCTACATCATAGAAATATCTCACTGCCCATCTTTGTATTCTGGCCCTCTCTGCAGATTTTTTCCCCATCTTTCTTCTCTTTTCCTCATCTTCCTGGCCCTGAGAAACCATCTTTTTATCCCGATCTCAAGATACTGTCTCCTAATTCCTATTACTTTGTTTGCAGATCTACATAGTCTTAGTTAAAGTAATCCTTTATTGCAGTCCAGAATAGGAAGTGGGGAGAGGAGGGCCCACAGGCTCTTTTCATTCACAATCAAAAGATTCATTAAGGTACAGGAAATCAAACACAGACATAAGAGATATAATCTATATCTTCAGTTATGATAGGGATCAAAAGATTAGAAGTATCAGTTTTTCTTAACTTTGGTCCAGATTAAAGTTTAAATATTTAGGCAGGGCTTTCTCTTAAATGAGAAAAATCTCTGTGAATGAAAGGGGTAGCTGTAGAACCTCTATTCTCCTGTCCTTCTGATCACATTCTCCACAGTTGTGAACTTTTTTTTTTTTTTTTTATTACACAAGCCCTTTGCTCTCTACATATAATACCACTAAGATCTTCTAGGTGACTTCCAGGGCATTGCTCTTTCCAAACCACTTTATTGGAGTTTCTTTCCCAAATCTATTTTGATCTCCTTTATAAAAGTAACAGGAGTTAATGACCACCTTTGAAGAGTATGGCTATTGACTAAATTGATGAGAAGGCTGTCTCATTCCTTTGCATCAGGACATGACCAGATTTCATTTGCTTTCATGAGTGAAGAGACTTTCTCACCAAAACTACTACTTCATAATCCTCCTGTAGAAAAATAAAACTCTTAGAAAAGATTCCAAGAATAAATTCCTACAGAAGGCATAGTCCCAGAATTTTGAAAATCATTTTATTTTTTTTCCAATAATCATCTATTTGACACCTTTTATCTGCTAGCCATCAGGCTGGTCAGTGGAGCTATGTAAAGATAAGTATGATTTAATTTTATACTCTGGAGTAGGGAGAAAGTCAAAGGGAGATATGATAAAAGGCATAAGAAGAAGCTATGTGAGTACACAGAGGGGCTCTTATCCCAGTCACAGAGGCTTCATGAAGGACGTAATATATGAGCTGGATTTTTAAAGACAAATGGAAATAAAAGTTAGCTAGAAAAATGAGGTCTCACAGGACATTTCATGCAAAATCAATATGAGCAAAGATTTAGAGGAATCAAACCTCACATGCAAGTAGTTTTGAATTAAGATAGCATTAACTGTAAAGTGACAAATGGAACAAGATTACTGGCTCTAATTATTTATTTACCTATTTGTGATTTGTCTGTCTTATGCTCTATGAAAGTGGAATTTTTGTCTTTGTTTTGTTTTGTTTTGCTTTGTTTTCTGCACCTGAACAATGCTGGTCACATGGTAGATAGTAGGTACTCAATAAATATTTGTTGAATGAAAGAATGACTCTAAATTTAGCTGGAGAGGAGGGTAAAGACCATAAGTTCTATCTGAGGGAAACTTGTGCACGCATACAATAGGAAGCATGTATAAGAATGTACATAGCAGCACTGTTCACAAATAACAAAGTCCTGGATACACCCTGTTGGGAAAACTGAATAATCAGGCCTCCTTGTCTTAGGTCCAGTTGGGGGGTGGTGTGGAGCATTCTTTGTAAACAAGTTGTGTGTGGGTGGAGTTAGTGCACATGCACTGCGCCGCAACCTAGCTGCCATTGACTGCCTCTGACATCCACCACACCCAGCCATGCTCTCAAACCTACAGCACCAAGGACCTTTTTGCCAGTTTCCTAGTTCATAGGCCTGCATGTGAGGAGTCTGGGGACACAGCCTGGCGTGTGAAGGGTTTGTGACCCAGTCTGGACAACGGGCTTGAGGGGTCTGTGAGCTCCAGACCCAGCCCTAGCCTGACAATTGGCCCAGTCAGCAGGATTATGGACAAGTAAAAGAGCATAACACAACACAATGCCCATAACTGAAGAGCAGATCAATAAAATGTAGTATATTCATAAAATGGTTATTATAAAGTTATCAGAGCACAATAATATAGATCAGTCTTAACAATAATATGTCCCAAAAGATTGCATACATCATGATAGCTTTTTTGATGTGAAAAACATCTAAAATAAAAATATATATGTTTTAGGAATATGTATGGTAGCAACAAGACAATCTAAAAAGAAAAGTAGATTCAGAATGATGGTTACTTCAGGGAAAGAGGGAAAGGAAATGAATGGAACATATTTTTAGGTTTAGATTATTGTCAAGGTCTTAACATGTGTTTTGGGTGGCATTTATTGCTTTATTAAAAATAACAAATTATCCATGCATGGCAATATTGAGAATGTGTCACAAAATAAACACTAAATCAATGTTGTGCAACTGCAGCCCAAAGAATAAAAAGGAGGGGGAAAATGTGCTCCTGAGCACTTGCTCTCTTTTAGGAGTGGGGTGAGGTGACAAAAGTTATTCTGTACTCTAGAATCAGGTCATCTGGGTTCAAATTCCAAGCAGACAGCTTTCCAGCTGTGTGATCTTGGACAAATTCCTTAAAGGCTTTGTCCCTGTTTTCCTCAACTGTAAATGGGACTAAAAATAGTACTTTGATTTTAGGGTTGTTTTGAGATTACATTGAATATATGTAAATGCATGTGCCTGGCACATAGTGCTAAGTAAATGGTGATAAATCCAAAAATAAATAAATACTGGCTGTTAGTAATATAGGATCAAAAACTTGAAGACCTTATATATTACATTTATTATATGTAGTTTCCTCTGTACCTGCAAAGGCTTGGAGAACTCCAGAAAAACATTAAGTCAGGAAATAACATGACTAGATTTTCATTTTCAACAGGTCCCTCTAACTACAATATTGTGAAGGAGTGTAATCATTTTAGCAGGGAGGCCAATTATTACAATAGTTATGAAGAAAGGTTATGAAAGCCTGAAATACAACAGTAATAGTGGAGAAGGAAAAATGGGAACAGAATGGTGAATTATAAGGAAACAGAATCTTGGTGCACAGTTGTATGTGGGATGAGGGGCTTGGAATGACGCCCAGGAGTTAGGATCATGGGGTGAGCACATGTTGGCACTGCTCCCACAAGTGAAAACACAGGAAGAGTGGAGTTTTCTCATTCTCGGTACTATTGACACATTGGCATGAATTAGCCCTGTAAACAGAGAAACAGCGTATTTCTGCGGAAAGATGATGAGTTCAGTGTTAGATATGCTGGCTTTGAGATGCCTACGGGGCATAAGCTATTACTGTCTAATAAATAATTGGATGATAAGAGTGTGCAATTTAGGAGCAAAGTCAGAATTTCCAGTTTAGATTTGGACTCTATATTTATATTTATACAATTATATAATTTATATAAGAAGCCATGGGAAGCAACGAGTTCACCTAGGTGGAGCACATGGAGTAAGAAGGTAAAAACATTGAGGATATAAGTCTGGAGAACACATCGATCCAGGAATTAGCAGAACATAAACCAGTCAATAGATTTTTTTTCTTGTGTTATTACATTCTCTAGGACCTCCAGTAGGTGTCATATAGCAGTGACAGCAAGCATTAAGGTGTTGTTCCCAAATATAGTGAGAATGCTTTTAAATTTTTCACCATTTAGAATGGTGCTTCTGGAGAATTTTGGTAGATGCCAAGGGAGAGATTGTTAAAGTGCTTATATCCGAGGAGATTAAAAATAACCAAGGACACAGATGGAGGAATAAGTTTGAACAAAGGAATATACTAAAGAGAAACCTCTGTACTGTTTTCCATCATGCCTGTACTAATTTACATTCCCACTAACAGTGTAGAAGAGTCCACTTCTTTCTCCAAGAATGGAGAAAAGGAAGTGAGAATGAGTTTTCATTGTTTTCTAATAATTACTTCCCTTTCTTTTATATAAAATATATGAAGTGTTTAACTTACTTAGACTAACTCTCATAACCATTCTGCCAAAAAAAAGTCAGACCAATATTCTGACCTGTAAGTTCATAGGTTTAGAGAATGGAGAACAGTTTATGCCTAATAGCCTCAAATTCTTTTTATAAAACTATAGGCTATCCAAATGCAGACATCTTTTAATGGATTCAAAGTGTCCCCTGAGAGCTAAAAACCCAAAGCTTTATTTATATGGTAGAGCTGAATAGGATTCCATTTAGGGAAAATAACACTTAAATATGATTTTTCTACATATTTAAGTTCAATTCTGCTGTTGCTACTAACTTCAAATACGTTTGGAAATTCCCTTCAGATTGAGATTCAATAATCCTCTCTCTCAATGAAAAAAGAAGATCTATGGTATAGATCAGGGATTGATAAACTACAGACCACAAGCCAAATTCTCCCATTTTTCTAGAGCTACTTGAACCCACTAGCACCACGAGGCACTCAGAGACCAACCCAGGCATCCATCCTGCATCCCATGCTCCACACTTAGCACCTGCCTCTCCAGCTGGCAGCAGAGCCTTGTTGCTGCCCAGGGCCAGCACTTGTGGCCACCTGAACATTGGGAACTTCATTGTCAGCATCTAGTGGTAGAATCTCGGTCCAGGAGTCACCTCACCACCAGCTCCCACCTTCCCCAGCTGGCTGCTCTTCCTCCAGAGAAAGTCTTAAGAACCACAACTGGGTGTGAAGTTTGCCCACCACTGGGGACCACACATTTCAGGCAAATAGGAGAAAATAGTAGTTTTCTCTCTTGGGGACGTAAGTATTCTTGATTTTGCCTCTTAGCCCCACAAAGCCTAAAACATTTACCATTTGGCACACAAAATGTTTACTGATCTCTGATGTAGATCATTTCTTGGAAATCAAGTAAAGGGAAGAGCCAAGAATAAAAAATTGTTTCAAAGAAAGTTGCAATTATTTGTCTAGCTATGGAAAATATATCTTTTTCTTCCTAGGTTAACTAAATTACCAAAAGGTAAACTATGTGACTTTGTCACGGTTAAGGTAACTCAGGGTCTCTAATCCAAGACACAATTGGACATTTAGGTTTATTAATAAGTCCTGTGCATTGAAGGATATTTAGGGCCATCCCTGGCTTCTACTGACTAGTGCAGGCAGCAAAGCCCCTTGCTTCCCCCAACACAGTTGTGACAACCAAAAACATCTCCACATATTGCCAAATGTCCCCTGAGGAGGGGGACAAAATCACTCTCAGTTGAGGACTACTGGAATAATTATAAGGTCTCACAAGATTTGCCCCCTCCTGTTCTATCAGCATTTGAATTGGCAGAGCCAGGAAGACATAGCAAGCACAGGACATCACACATAAATGGGGAAGCGTCTAAGATCGTTGCTTTGAAACACATCATTGCCTATGACTTTTATTTGCCAGCTGCCATATGGCATTTAAACTGCCTAGCAAAGCTGAAAGGGCCAGAGAAGATAGTGACCCACTGATCGGATCTACTGGCACATATGTTAGTAAAGGGAAGTAAAATTCTTTATTCTGATATCACTTCAGAAGATGGCACACATGGTGATACACCTGTGCTTAAATGAAGACAACCTTTTTCCTAAACCTTCAGGTTTTCTGGCACTCACGGACAGGAAGTGAGGCTTAATTTACTGAAAAGTCCAGACCAAGCTAAGATGGAACATGTATACTAAGGTGCTCTGACTCAGGAGGGGCTGGAGCAAGAAAACTAAGAGCGTTAAGGCTTTCCCGCAGCTTTGCTCCCTCACTGCTCCAGCCCATCGAACATCTGTGTTTAGTCTCTTTTCTACTAGATGCAAACTTGTCTTGGTATTCAAGGGCTGCCTCCCTGACAAGACCTTGACAGAATCCCCTGCGGGTTCTGGTTGCTTCTGTCATTGTAGCAACACCCTTAGCCTCAGGTAGCAATGTCCCGGCTTACACATGTATAAGTTTTTTCTGTGTATCTTCAGTGTTTTTTGTTCTGTCCCTCTTGTTTTTATTAGAGTGCCTTGTTCCCACATAATTCCCTACTGCGACTGGGACAGTTATCTGCAACGCGGCAGGTATTCAGTAAATGTTGCCTGCCTGCCCGACCACTCAGACAAGGACTCCCATCCCCAGCATATTAATGATGGGACTTCTTTTGAGATGACATAGTTGTGTTATATCTATGCTGGAGATTCTTTGATCTCTGTTGGTCTCTGCCTCATTATTTCTTTTTCTAAAGGCTTTATCAGTCATACACACAAGAATTCTAGCCATGTCTTTCCCTTAAGAATAAGAATATGGGCACGAATAGCAAAATGAGATTCAACTTAGAAAAATGCACAGAATTTTTCTTAAGAGAGTCTAAGACCAAGGGAAAAAAAATTTGATGAAGGAGTAAATTTAAAAGAAAGGGAGAGGGAGACAAATAGCAGAACAATAGCACCTCTTTTGATGTACCCTTGCACACTCTGGATCCATTTGTACTTGTCTTAATGACAGACCATAGTCTCCTCATCTCCTGGAGAGCAGAGGCTATTGTGTGCGTGTTCGTGTGTGTGTGTGTGTGTTGTAAGTTTAGTACCTCTGTATGTACATATAATAAAGAGCAATGATCATTCTCACTATTAAATCTTAATGTTCCCCCTATAATAACAGTCTTTAGAGATACTCCAGAACAAGTTATTTGATCAGGTTATTTTGGAGATACCTTTTCCCGTAGACCCATTCGGCACACTAGCATTGTTTAACTTTGTTTTACACTGCATGTCCCCATTTTGACCACAAAATCCTTCCATCATATCACTCCTATTTCTAGTTCATTGCCAAGCTGGGAACACTGCTTTGCATTGTAGGGTGAGGTTAGAGAAGGAACTACAACAGCAGCCACAGACTGCTGTCCAAAATGTCTCTCTCCTCTATTCCTGTAATCTTACCAGGAAGCAAGAGAACACCAGATGGGACAGCCTCTATCTTCCCTCAAATCACGAAGCTTTCATTAGCAGACCTAGCTAGGAACAGAGAGGATGAAGCAGGCTCACTTGCTCCCCTGTGACTTTCCATAAAGCATTCCAGAGGCCTCCAGAAGGCAGCCTGAGGCTAGCAGCAGGGCCATGTCCAATACTGACTCAGGCAGGTGCCCACTGGGATCTGGGTGGGCTTTGACAGCCAAAAAGCTATGTCAAGTCAAAAGAGAATCTTCAAAGGGAAGGTAGGGGAGATGGACACAGGGTCACTGTCCTTTCCAGTATAAACAATGACTACAACAAACCAGCATGACCTCCCAGGCCAGACAACTCACTGGGCTTCCTTTTGGCTCATTTCATTCTGTTTGGAACCCTATGAGTGACAGTTGCAGGATGAAAAAAGAAAATGACAAGTCACAACACCTGTTCTTTTTCTTCCTTCTGTAATATAAGCTTCACATCCTGCAGAAAGGCCAGAAGTCATACTATGAGTCTCTGTACTGTCTGCTGTTAATGAGGCCTCCAGTGACATTTCCCCGCCAGACAGTGAAACAGGTAACAATATTGGTTCTGAAAAAGGAGAGATGGGTCACACCTGGGGCATCCCTGATTATTTCCAGCAGCCAACCCCTGCCTTGGGGGAACCCCAGCCCTGGCAGGTATACTAATCATGGCAGAGTGGCTGGGATAAAAGGCCCTGGATTATTGGGGTGATGGCCGTGCCAGCCTGCAGAGCATTGTGCAGAAACTCATCTCAGGGATTCTGAGAGTGAGCTGCCTGTGTGGTGAGAGGTGCCTGTTTCTGGGAGTCTCCACATGCCTTTGCAGCTCTTCAACCACTTGCAAGGAAAAAGTGACTCTAAGGCTGGTCCCAGGCATTTGCTGATACTCAATCAAACCATAAGTGGGCTACACTGGCTTCATCTAGAATCTAAGCTGCATGCAAAACAACCTTGTTACCAAGACTGATTTGTTTGGTTCCCCAAGGCCATCACTAGCTCATGAAAGCTTCCTAAGCATGTTGACTTGTTTGGGTAGATAGTGTGAACGTTGTGTCCTTCTCACCATGCACCCCCTTCAGATATCATCTCTATAGGCTAATACATGCAGTTCTGCCCAGCACAGTCCTCCCCGTCTGTGTTACCATGAAATGGTTCGTTCATGCTCTCCATTTTACACTCACCTTTTTTCCCCTTTAGCTCCATATATCATTACATTCAGAGCAATTGCTACCTCCCTGACTATGATTGATCCCCACTTATTTCATCCTGCATGCAAAGTATTTGATTTCAAGTGTGGTTCAGTCTGCTCAGTGAACTCATTATAAAGTCAAGCTGAACATCTCACAGATGTGAAACACCTTGTATTTGAGGTTCAGCAATCTAATTTAGAATCTCATAATAGATATTCCACTGGTGGTGGGCACAGGGGCAACTACCTGGCTGGCATCTTCCTGCCCATCTCCTATCCCATAAAGAAACTGTCATTTCAATACAGGCACACCAGAATACTTCCCATTTTGAAATATAGCTTTATTTATCTCTTGACAAATGTTTCTTGGCCCTGATGAGAGAGTAATACTTTGTAGGCTGTTTTATTAAGCATCTCAGGAGGTCAGCTGCTGAAAAAGACAGCTTGCAGCTGCTTGCCTCTCATCTAGTTAGCAGGCTTCTCTATGGGTCTTGTGTTACATTTTCTAAAATTTGCGGTGTGGTTGTCATTTTGCTAAGAATCTATATACCAAGAATCTTTGCTCAGCACCATAATGTAGTTTAACTCCGGGAGAACTGATTTCTGATGTCTCTATGGTGGATGAAGGGAGAATGGGGTTGAAATGGAAAGTTAGCTTTATTTGCAGAGAGATGCATTGATTCTGAAAGATTGATGAATTAATTTTTTTCCACCTATTTGGTGCTTTCAAAACCAATGAGCATTCAAGGCTCAGTTCTGGCTGCTGATGAAGTTTTTATTTCTCCACTTTCTATTCTAAAACTGTGAAAAGGAGAATATTTGCGTTTGCAAATGCAATTGTTGCCATTCCCCTGCAGAGCAGGCTGAGCCTTGAAAAGAACTGGAACTTTTGTTGCTTTGCTATATCAGTGAATGGATTTCTGATCATATAGAAGGAAAAGTGAGCTGATAGTATTTACATATAACAATGAATAGGGACAGGTTAATGTAGCTGTGTTAAGCAACATACATGGATTTTTATCTACATTTAAATTCTGCAAAAACACAGGTTTTCCCAGAATCGCATCCCACCTCCTGGCTTCTCAGCTCGATCTACAAAAGGGGTCATCAAAGCACAGCCTGTGGGCCAAATCCATCCCACTGCCTGTTTTGCAATTAAAGCTGTTTGGAACACAGTCACATCTATTCATTTCTGTTCATTGCTGCTGCTAAGCTGCAAAGTCAGAGTAAAGTAGTTGTGACAGAGACCATAAAGCCCTCAAACCTAGAAAATTTGCTATCTGTCCCTTTACAGGAAAAGTTTGGTGATGTCTAATCTAGGAAAAGATATCTTATGACTCTCTCTAATTCAGGTTTAACAAAGCATGTGTTTTGAAAATATTTTTCAGTAGGATAACTGAGATGAGGATTATAATCAGCCCAGAATAAGAATCTGACCCCACTGAACTTTCAGGAAGGTTTCATGAATCATAAACCTCTGCTGTGTCTACCCAAGAGAGGTCTTCCACTGCAATAGTTAATTAATAGCAAAAATCTGATATAATACATTCATATTTTGAATGATTTTTTGACTTGGAAAGCTCCCTCTTCATCGACTTTTGATTTCTACTTATGGACTGGGAAATTAATTATTTCATTTTATTTTTATTGCATTACATTTGGGTCAGACACATTACTCAGGAAAGGTGGGATTAGGCATAAGTGATAGTAAAGTTTTATAGCATACCTGCCCCATAAAATTGTTGCATTGCTGTATTTTTCCCCATTTGTTCCTCACTTCTGCTAGTTTCCCTTTGGTTGGTATGACCCCTTAGATAATACTGGCAGCTTCAGAGCTGGTAGATCGTAAGGGTTGGCTCACATCACACATCACTATATAGTTGGGAGGATGCCAAACATCCATGACTATTGCCTCCTGGATTCTAGATTTGACTCTCAGACCATGAATTATACATAATCATTAAAAAGGGTAAGGTGAGGCAATGAAATTAGATGGATGAACGGATATGATAAACAATAGATGACAGATAGATAAAGAAAGAGAGATAGATAAACAGAGACAGACAGACAGGAAAAAGCACAAGACTAGGAATTAAAAGACCCACATTCAAGTTTTGCTTCTATACTTACCTCAGCCAAGTCAGTTACCTCTTTGGACACTTGGTATCCTGAAAATGATAATATATTCTAGGAATCTTAAAGCATATTTTTAAGAGGAAATGTGACAATATATCTGAAAGTATTTTAAGTTATAAGTTTATAAGTACAAAGTTATTAGTATTGTTACAAAATAAAAAATTACTTTTTACAGGAAAGTTCACAGCCCAAGAGCATTCTGACATTGCCCGGACCAACCCTCTCTCTCCCTGCTTTTAAACAGAATGAAGTTTGTGCAACTAGAGATAGGATAGGTCAATGTGCACTGTAAAGGATTGAAATGGGGGGTCGATAGAGAGAGGTAGGAAGAAGGACACTGAGTTTTTAAAGTCTGGGAACTGCACAGAAGAATCCTCCAGAGCAGTTTCAAGTGTGTGATGGAAACAGAGAGAAGAGAAATTAGGTTTTCCTGAGTGCTGTTCATGTCATATATTTGAAAACTCTTCACAGTCTGAGAAATGCAAGTCAAAATGTGTTATTTAACTCATCGGTTGTTGGAATTCATCTCTTTGAACTGGAAAATACCAGTGGTGACTGAACTGCATAGGTCATCCAGGCTTATAAGGGTATATAATGCATTATCATCATTAATGGGTCCTTGAGTTTTTTTTTTTATAAAGTATTACTCTTAGGCATGTCTAAATTTATGCCAGTATGTGATTTTAGCTGCTTTTTATGTATATCGTAAAAACTGTCTCATTTAAAATACTCTTCTCCAAAATCCATTAGAAACGCCTATCACTGGTGCTGGAGATACCGGACAATGGCAGGGTACCATGTCCAGTGAGTCAGAGTGAGAACATTAGTCCAGAGATTTTCAAATTGGGGTGTGTGTGAGGTGTGATGAGTGTATAGTTTGGAAGAAAATATACATATTCATCTTATTGCTTTCTTAAAACAAACTAAGGAAAATATGACACATGTCCCCTTGTCTGTTGGTGATATGTAGATGATAGAGCCAAAAAGCCTATAAAGGGTGAAAAAATTTTGATGGAAATTTGTTTAAAAAGAGATTGAGAAACCTGTTTATCAGTCACTAGGAAGGACTCCAGGACTGAGTAACATGATGATAAACTTGTCCTGAAGGATTCGGAACAAAAGTTAATGTTTAATAGAGGAAGGAGAAGTATTGCTGTGAACCTACTATGTGCAATATATATATATATATTTATGTTTTATATATATTATTCCATTTAACTCACTCAATAACCCTCTAAAGAAGGTACAATGATCATTATTGTATAGAAACAAAGCTGAGATTTAGAACCTACGTATGATTATACATCTGGCAAGTAAGAAGGTAAGATTTGCAGCCAGGTGTTTTGGTTCCAAAGACCTGGTTCTCTCAAGTCCCTTCCACTCCAGGTGAGTGGCAGTGCCACTCCCGCGGGCCTCAAGGTGAGAAAGAGAATCATCAAACTCTGAAGCTGGCCAGGGACCCCACTGTGCTGACCTCACAGATGAGACTCTGAGAAGTTAAGTGACTTTTCCAGGGTCACATAATTAGTGAATGTCCTAGACTCCTAATTTCCTGAGTCGCATTCACACCCATTTCTCAAAATGCAGGTCAGGGTAAACAGGAAAATAATACCTAGGAACCTGGTCCACACGTGCATTAGAAGAGGTTAGTTGGCTTCCACTAATAGTTTTGCTTCTTAAATTTTTTCTATCAGTATCTTCTGGTCATCTTGCCATTTTTTATGTTTTCCATTTCAAACAAATGTAGCCAAAATTATGACTTTTGTACATACCTCTTTTCACGGCTTCTAGAAGAGTCCAGCTGTATTCATTTCCTAGGGATGCCATAAAAAAAAATTACCACAAACCTGGTGGCTTAAGACAACAAAATTTATTCCTCACAATTTTGGAGGCCAGAAATACAAAATCAAAAACAAAGTGATGGCAAGGTTGATTTCTTCTAGATGCTCTGAGGGAGAACCCGTTCCATGTTTTCTCCTGGCTTCTGGAGGTTGTCAGCAATTCTTGGTGTTCCTTGGCTTGTGGCTGCATATCTCCAATCTTTGCCTCCATCTTTATATGGCCTCTGATTCCTCTCCTTTTTGTCTCTTATAAGGATACTCAGCTTTGGATTCAGGGACCAACCTAAGTTCAAGATGATCTCATCCATTTGCAAAGACTATTCCCAAATAAGGTCACATTCATAGGCACTGTGACCTATGATATGGTTAAGCTCACAGGAGCAACAGGCCCTGTACACCATGTTCCAATCATAGACCAAAGGAGAGGTGTCATCCTCACCTCTCAGAATCATGGACATGTGTGCTGCCAGCTGGGTCTTGAGTTCCCAAGAACTCAACAACTCAGACTCGGCCCTGTGGAATGGGAAATGGTTCTTGAAGACAAAGACTGGGTCTGAGTCCCAGTAGCTTTACCACCATGTCTTGGGTAAGCTGCTAAATGTCTTTACGCTTTAGTTTCCTCATCTATAAAATGGTACAATAGAAGTATCTACATCTCTTCAAGCATAAAGTCTGTTCTTTAGATTCTCTTCTATTTGGGTCTAAAAATAGTTATTTCCGTCACATTTCTTGTTCTCTCTTTAACTGCTCTATGGAAACACAGTACCACTTCACTTCCTCATTCTAACCAGAAGAAGGGCCAGCAAAGGCTCCCCAACTACAAAGAAATCTGTAAAATTTAAATTAATTACTCCCGGGAATGTGCAGACACCTGCTTAGAACAATAAAATAATTTCTTGTATTTATGAGGGGTGGCCCTGGATGAAGGGAGCAATAGAGTGAAGAGGATATTTTAATTACAAGGACAAGTTATTGTGCTAAACTTTAAAAATGTGTTCTGTGAATTTAATTACAGGGGTACTATACTCTTACAAACAGATACCCCATTCTCTAATGTTCTATTTATACTATCAGATTGTTCAGCATACCTTTTTTATGAATTCATAGAAATGAGACAATTAAAACTAATGGCCAAGACAATGAACATGAAAAATTTGATTTAAGTGTTTTTATTTTTATTGCTTTCTTAGTTTTATTCATTGTGTCTTTGAAGGCTCTGCAAATGCTTAATGGGAAGAAACAAAGATCTTTAATATTCAATTAGAGTAAATAAGCCCTGCTCTTATGAAGAGATAGTTTAATTCAACAAATATGTACATCATCTTAGACAAATATAAGGCATGAAATAGCACATTCCTGCTTAAAAACCTCCAACGGCTTCCCACTGAATTAAAAATAGAATCCAAACTCATCGTTCTGAATGATCTGGCACCTTTCTACCCATTCAACTCTATCTCTGCCCTCTCTGCCCTTACCACAAAATTACTTCTGACCATTTCTTGCATATGCTAAGCATTTTCCTGCCTCTGGATTTTGTTGTTCCTACAATCCAGGATGCTCTGCTCAGCCTGCCCCACTGCCTTTTCTCATCGTCCAGGTCACATTACAAAGAAGCCTGCTCCTCCACCCTACCTAATGAAATACCTCCCTTCTCAGAGACTTTCCATCTCATCACCCTGTTGTTTGCTTTATAGCATGAATTGCAGTTGGTTATTATTTTGTATATGTTTCCTGTTTGTTGTTATTTTCCCACCATCAGAAAATGAACTCCATGGGAACAGAGACTAAGTATGTCTCCTTCCCTTTGTCTCCCTGGCACCCATTAGAATGTGCTCAATAAATGTTCTTTTGGTGTGCTAGTTTCTGAAAGAGACATAGTGATGGAAATGATTCGTTCTTCTCAAGGAACTTACAGTCTGTAAAGGAGGGGGATAGAAACACAGCCAGAATGCAGAGAAATGTGCAAATACTAACATTAGGGAATGGAATCAAAATGCTATGGGAACAGGAAATAGGTAGGAATGATCTGAGTAGGATTATGAAGAAGATTAAATAAAGAGAGATGAAATTTGAATTGGGTCATTAAATACCAGGAACAAAGGTATAGAAAAAAGTAGGTACAAGAGGGCCTGCAGAATGACGGAGAGTTTGGATGGACAAGCCATCAGTGTGTGTAATGGAAGTGAGGTGGGAACAACTCTGGGGAGTTGGGTTGGGGGCCGAAGGCAGAGAACATGAATGCATTGCCAATGTGTTAAGACTAAACTTTGAGGGCACTTAGGGAATCCTTACCTCAACAGAGAGGATGGTGTGTGGTCCATATGGAAGCACCTGCTCTAAGAGACCAGAGCAAAGAGAAGCCAACAGAAAGCTCACCGGGAGAGAGCTTCCATGGCTTAATGAAACCCTTTTCCCATCTTTTAATCTCTGCCTGCTGCAGCATCTCAAGCTGTTGATTAAATAAGCCCTCCAGAGATAATGCTTCTATCAACTGTGCCTCAGAAATGAAATCTAACATTTTCCCCTTTAAGTGCATTTCATTACAAGTAGTTACCCGCCCCCACCTCCAATTCTCAAAGGTTCCAGAAGATGATAAAGTAAAGAGAAGTAAGGACCCAGTATTTGAGGTTATGTTTCTAAGCAATGTTTTTAAACCCATGCCTAGTTTTATCAAGAGAAGAAATCAGGCAATTTTTCACTGGGTGAAGATATGGCTCATGCCTGTGGCAGTTAGAGTATCTCCAGTGCCCCCACTCTTTTTCTGGCTTTAATGCCGACTGCAGCAGCACTAAACCTTGGCCAGACAAAGGGTGACACAGTCAGCAGACTGTTTTACCAAGATAAGAACAAAAACTGAAAATAAGTCTTTATGCTCTAGGCACCTGTGTTTTACTCCATGACGGCAGGAAGCCTGTGTATTCGCTTTTTAGAAAATGGGTTTCTAGTTAACGTAACAGAAAGAGATTTTTAAGTCATCAAAAATAAAAACAGAAATCCCCTTGAGTAAGACCTGTATTCCTCCTAGATTCCTTTTTGAAATCTGAAGGTACTTTAACTCTTTAATGCTACATAATTCAGCATTTTTAATGTGGAGAGCTTAGGTTCCTCTGTATCTTCCCGCTACCCATAATGCTATCATTTCTGTGATACTATTTCTAAACACTGCTGGTAAACTTGAGCACTGCTTTGTCACAAAGACTCTCATAACTTGATCAAGCTGTATTGCTAGGACTGGGCTTTAAGGCAATTATCTGAATTGTGTCACTGTGAACTTACCTGCCTTTAACCACATGCACACCAAAAAAAGTAAAATACAAATAAATTCTATACTATTTATATGGGGCTTCTGTAGCCATGTATCTAAGGCACTAAGTATTAAAATATGCTGACTGATCTAGAATCCTGGGCTGGGGGGTGGAGGCAGAGCAACCTCAAGGAAATTCTCATGTTCCCTGGGTTCAAGGTCTTGCTTCTGTTTGAACTCCTAGAGTCTCTGAACTTCAGCTTGGGAGAACATCAGTCACATGCATGAAGATTTTCCATTTTTGTGTGGTCATTCACCCTAAACGGTAAGCTTGTATCTCCTCTATGTGTCCATATTTACTACATTGCAAATAGTAAATACTCAATAAATATTAGAATGAATGGTATGAGAAGAAGAAAAATTTGAAATCTGTGAATTTAGGTTCCAGTCACAATAGAGGAATACACTGTCCCCAGCATCACTCCCAGAAATTGACCAATTTACAACTATATAAAAAAGCAACAACTGCCAAGCTGGGGCCGCTAGAGCTCATGGGAAGAGGAGGAGAGACCTATGGAGTGCATGAAGGCGGGAGAAGCCACGATGAGAGAAAGGAAAAACTGCTCTGACCACTTCATGCCACAGCCGCTTTAAGACTATAACTGCTGAGCACACAGAGTAGGAGCCAGCAGAAGCCGCAGCTGTGCCCTTCAGATGGAGTTGCTTGGAGGCAACAGGGGAGAAGAGGGCCTTGATGGCCCCCAGGATAGCAAGACTACTAATAGGGTTCCCATGGACCCATGCAGGAGCAACGAGCCAGAACAGCTGAAAAAGGGGACTAGTGAGTCATCGCAAGGAACTGGTATATGGTCCATCCCGTGGGTAGTGTTTGCAGCACGGGTGGTGGGAGAGATGGACCCACCAGAGGAACACTGGGGCACAGCAAGGACAGCTGATCTGCCCCCATTCAGTGTAGGACCACTCAGAGGAGAGTGGTCAGGAATATAGAATTGCATGGGATGCAGTTTGATGAAAAGACTCAGGCCCAGATCAAAGTGACTACACAACCCAGGTGCACCAAGTCTCTGGAGAGCTGGAAGTATAAGTAAAGTCAACCATTATAACCTGGCTGCACAAAAATCCTTCCCTAGGGAAGCAGCAGCAAAGCAGCAATTTAGTTCAACCACAGAGCTCAAGTACTGGTCCCAACAGGAAGTTCCCCCACTTTAGAAGTAAGCAAAAGACAAAAAAAATAGTTCCGGCTCAGGGATACCACCAATGCCTTGGGTCCACCCTGGGATGTGAGGCATGGATCCAGGTACCGGAACCCCCACCCACCACCAGGCACACTGCGCCAGCACCTCAGAGGCCACCTGGAGACCCAAGGCTTGGAGTCAAGAACTGGATCCCCTTCCCACAACCTGGCACACTGTGCCAGCACCTCAGGGTCCGCCTGAGGACCTGAGACTTGGAACTGGGAATCAGACACCCCTCCCACAACCAGGCACACTGCCAGCATCTCATGGGCTGCCCAGGAACCTGAGGCATGGATCCAGGGACTGGACCCCCCCCCTCCTACAACCTGGCACACTGCATCAGCACCTCAGGGCCCACATGGGGACCCAAGGCATGGAGACGAGGACGTCCGGACCCCCCCTCCCACTACCAGGACACTGCGTGAGCACCTCAGGGCCCACCCAGGGACCTGAGGCATAGAGAAGAGGACTGGACCCCCACACACACAATCAGGCACACCCCCAGCACCGCAGGAGCTACCAGAGGCTTGGATCCGGGACTGGGACTCCCCTCCTACAACCTGGCACACTGTGCCAGCACCTCAGGGCCCACCCAGGGACCCAAGGCATGGAAAAGGGGATCAGACACCCTCCTACAACCAGGCACACTGCCAGTGCCAAGGAGTACACCAAAAACATCACCTCCATGTGGGTAGCCCACCACAGCCACCACAATAACCATGGCTGCTGCGAAAGCAGCTAGATGCCACAGCCACCACAGAGATGGTCCACCAGCAACTGCAGTGCATTGACACAAGGAGAGTCATCAGCAGAGATAAAGAAAACAAGAGGATGTCTCTCTCCCCAGAGCCCATTTCAGAGAAACAGAAGAAGCATCTGCTCTACGATAATATTAGGGGACCTGATCACATCTCTCAGCATTGGACAGATCCTCTAGGCAACAAATCAACAGACTAATCATTATTCTTTCATAAGGAGAAAAGAAGTGTAGGGTAATTAGAGGAGGGGGGAGGGTGAAGGGGATGGGGTGAGATTGGACAAGGGGCATAAAGAATAGTATGATTTATAACAATATATGTGCTAGTAATATTGATCAACATATGTCAAAGTTGAACTCCCAAAATATGCATAATCAATTTTGATTTAATAAAATTTTTTTTAAATAAAAAATACAATAAATAGATAATTAATTTTTAAAAGACTTAAAGAGAAAAAAAAAAAGAAATCTCTGAACTTAGACCAGTATTTGGTTTTGTCAAGACTCCAACTTATATCAATATGCCAGGTATACTTAGAATTACAGAGAAATATTCATGTTTTTTAATGCACTAGTCTGATCATATCTCCCCCTACTTAAACACTTTCAATGGCTTAGCATTGTTTTCAGAATAAATCCAAACATCTTCCCATGGCTGAGAAGTTCCAGCCTGATCAGACCTTCTGTCCAGAATGTATTGCTCTTTTCTTCTCCCCCTGCAGAGTCTGCACACTCAAGTTCATTTTCAATTCTTAGAACACATCAAGGTCTTTCTCACCTTCAAATTTGCTGTTCCCTTTGCTTAAGGGCTCTCATATTTCTCACTCCAATATTTTCATGACTAACTCCTTTTATTTTAGGTCACTTCTTCGTTGAGACTTTTCTCATAAATTAGTTCTAAACTATGTTTACTGTTTGATTATTTGCTTGTTTTATGATCTTAGCCTTTTTCTTATTCGTTTTCTCCATGGGTTTTAAATACAACTTTCCAATCAACTAATTCTCTATGTCCTTACTGTACATATGTGTGTGTGTTTTCTATCTCTCACATTAGAATGTCCACTCCCTGAAGACAGTGTCTTTTTCTGTTTTGTTGAGCATTATATCCCTAGCACAGTGCCTGGAAAATGTCTGATGATTTTAAAATTGAAGCGTAGGTGCCAGGCAATTGGAACTCTACCATTTCCTCCTACAATTCCATCTCTGGGGGAATATTTTTAAGTAAAATTATTTTAAAGCATCTTCTGACCCATGCTTTTTGGACTATTCTTGGAGCAATGAGTCATTAACATCTCTTGCATGAGGGTCAAGTGACTGGCTATTTGGACTGTTGAGCCATTTAAGTACCATCCATTTGTAAGTACAATTTCAGATCATTTTGTTCATTATAAAATTGCATACTTAAAGGGAGCATTCCCTTTTGGAAATTTGGCTCATTAGTAACATTGAGGAGTAATGGAGTGTGATCACAGCATCAGTGACTTCCTCCGAGGCAGTGGCGCCTTGGGGCCACTATCTAATAACTAATCCCACCTTGCTGGCACCAGAGTCTGGCTCCACCTCAGGTTCCTGAGAAACCCTGCCTGAGGGCACCAGCCATATGCCTGGCTCCTGGCTTGCCTTGTTTCACAGAATGGCAGACCTTTCTTTTGTCTTCTGAAGCACATCATGCTTATTTAGATAATAAAGAATAATCTAAATATCAATAACCACATGGAATGTTCAGTATCATATGCAAGCTTTCAGCTGCCAAAAAAAAAAGGAAAAGAAAAAGGATCTCTTTATTATTAACAGATCTCCCCAAACTTTATACATTCATGTCTCAGTTTTGTATACGTTGATAAATTCGGTTAAGGTTCATTTTCACTTCTTGACAGTTGCTTTGCTTATTTGAAATTCTCAGAAGCACACACCATATGGAGATGAAATGCACAAAGTCCCTAGGAAATTTAACTGGAAAGGCAATGGCTTTGTCTGTCAGTTTTTAATCAGAAACCTCAGTTCCTGTTCCTAGCTCTGCGTGTCTTGCTTTAAGAAGTGCATGAAAGGTCAGCTGGAATTCAAGTCTAGTCAAGTTACCCCTCATTGTAAAGAAGGCACACTTTAGATTTTGAACAACTAACAAATGTTTTGGCACTTTGAGATGCTCGCAAGGCAGGTCATGTTTGTTGACAGTATAATAGCCACATAAAGGTACTTCAGTTGTCCAATTGAAACTTTACTCAATCGATGGGCTTTTGAGTATACTCAGTACTCTCAGAAAAGTTTGACATTGCTAAAAAGTGAAATAAAGTGTTAGTATAATTACAGCCTTGAAACAGCATCCACACCAGTTTTGCAACAAATATTAGCAGCATCAACAGTAAATATTTGAAGAAACTACAAAGAATGAATACTCCAGTTACGGGGAAACATACATTAAAATTAAAGGACAACATGAGGTAAGACCTCATAAGTAAGTGCAGTGGATTGAATGTTCCCCCAAAACTCACTAAAGCTTGAATTGTGTCCCCCAAGTTTTATGAATTAGAAACTTGGCCCCCATTGTGACTGTTAAGAGGGTGGGAAATCCTATTATCATAATGGAAAGGTGGAACCTTGAAGAGGTGATTGGATTGTAGGACCAAGCCATAGTGAATGGATTAAATATAGTGGTCAGGGGCATGGTTCTAATGGATTTAAAAGAAAAGGAGAGTCTGTCTTGCTCTCTCTCTACTCCACCGTTTCCACAGTGTGATACTCTGCATTCACTGTTGCCACCACAAAGGCTCTCACCAGATATTCTCTGGACTTTGGACTTCCCAGCATCAGAAATTGTACGCGATACATTTCATTTTCTTTATAAATCACCCAGATTCAAGTATTTTGTTATAAACAACAGAAATGGACTAATACAGTAAGTGAAACTATAATCTATCCATTGTTTAAACTTTGCAGTGGTATCCCACTGCATCTAGAAAAATATACAAGCTCATTACTAGGGTATATACAATCCCTCATGGTTACACAGCACCACTTCTCCATCCTCTGATGCTGCACTCTTTCCTCACCCCCTCAATGCCAAGCTCATTTCTGCCCCAGGGCCTTTGCACTGGCTGTCCTCTCTGACTAGAAGTTTATCACCCCAGATGGTAGAAAACACCTCCACTCACAGGATATCCCTTTTTCTCACCACCCACCCCTCTTTTATTTCCTTCATAGTGTTCATCATAATCTGAAGTTATCTTATTTACTTATTTGTTTACTGGTTTATTATTTGTCTCTCCACTCCAGAATGTAAGCTCCATGTGGGTGAAGATTTTGTGCATCTTATTTTCTGCCATATATACACAGAGCCTGCATCTGTCACACCATGTGTTTTATAGATGTGTATTGAATGAAAAAATCAATAATGAATAAAATATTAGTAATAGTAGAAAACACCTTAAGACTTTTATACTTTAGAGAACAGCACTCAATAGTGCTATGAAGAAAGTATAAAATGGGTGAAATAGATACAAGGACTAGAGCAGTTCTGGGAGAAGGAAACCCTCTGGGACTAGCCCACCAGAAAAGCATATCTACATACATGGGCTGAAAAGAAAGGGTGGATTTGGGGACAAGAGGCTCAGAGAAAGGGATTTGCTGGAACAAATATGAAGGAAGAAAAAATACATATAGCATGTTGGGAGTCACATATGTAAATCAACCTGAAGTTATAAGAGAGAGTTCAAATAGAAAAATAATGGGAAATGAGATGAGAGCCTCTACTGCAGAAGGCTTTGAATGCTAGGTTTGAAAAACTGAGACCATTGTTAAGGGTTACAAGCACAGATGATTAAATTACAGATGAGCAAGAAAGTGGTCACCCCAATTATCACAATGTGTTGCCTGTGGGTAAGAAGGTGTCAGAAGGAAACACGATCATAGCAGGCTGCACAGGAAGCTTCTAGAGCAATGGGAAACTTCTGTTGATCAGGTTGGTGCTTATACAAGTGTCTGCTTTACAAGTATTCTTTAAATCATATATATTTTTAAATACTTTTCTATGTGTACAGTATCTTTCAGAAGAAATCATGTAATTTTTTAAAGTCAGCTAAGCATGGAGGTTAGGAGGGTAGACACTGGGGTCAGGCTGCCTGGGCCTAAATGTCAGCCTTGCCATGCACAGGTTGTGTTTTCTATAGCACGTTACTTGATCTCTCCACCTCAGTTCTCTCCTTCGTAAAAATGGGGATAATATACTACAGTTCCAATGTTATGGGTTGTCATAAGAATTAAACAAAATAATACAGGTAAACCATTTAGTAGAGTGCCTGAAAGATAGTAACTCTCATTGTGGGTATCTGTTCATATTAATTCTGTGGGATTTTGTATCCCAAATTGCATTTGTTTGAATCACATCTTCACTATGTTGTCTGTGCACAAACCAAAGGAAGCCATGTTACTACTGAAAATGCACAGACACCTAAGGAGATTCAGTTGACAGACTTTCTCCCTGTGATCTGCATCAAGGACATTCTCCCTGTGTCCCAACCATGTATCACAGAAGCTCCAGTAACTTAAGGTTTGAAGATTCACGAGCACGCACAGGCCTATAAGACGCAATATCTTCCTAAGATGGATTACTACTGAACTACTGATCTTAACCTCAACCTAAATCTGAGAAATTGTGGGAATGATATGTCAATTATATTATTATTAAGAATTTGTTTTCATACTCATGTTATCTAAAATCAATTTACTATATACACATACACATCTGCTTTCAGCAATAAAAATTTTTTTTAGTTTAATGTGAATGTAGTACTTATTATCCTAAATGATTTTACAAATCATTCAATCCTCTTAATTATTTTCTGAGGTATTGATGGTTTTAATGCAGGGGAGTGATAAGAGTCCAATTCAAAACCACGTCAACTGATATGGGTTGACTGTTGGTCTCCACAGCTCATGCAAAAGATTGATCCCCAATGTGACAGTGTTGAAAGGTGGGGCGTTTAAGATGTGATTGGATCATAAGGACTGTGCTTTCATGAATAAATTCATCCTTCATGGAGTAATGAGTGAATGATTTAGTGGACCATCATGGGAGGGGCACTGGTGGCAATATGAGAAGAGCAAGTGAGAAGGACAGCTCTCTCTGCCAGAAGGCGGCCCTCACCAGATGCATCCCCTGGACTGAGGAATTCCCAGCCTCTGAAATTGTAAGCAATAAGTTTTATTTCTTTATAAATTACCCAGTTTCACGTATTCTGTTATAAGCAATAGAAAATGGACTAATACATCAACATATCAGAATCACCTGATATACTAGTTTCTCAGGGCTGCTGTAACAACGTACCACAAACTGGATGGCTTAAAACAAAACATATTGATTTTCTCACAGTTCTAGAGGCTAGAAGTCCAAGACCAAGTTGCCAGCAGGGCTGGTTCATCCTGAGCGCTGTCAGGAAGAATCTGTTCTATGTCTCTCCCTTAGTTTGATGATGCTGGAAATCTTTGACATTCCTTGGCTGGTAGAATCACTCTGATCTCTGCCTTCACATATTCTTCCTATGTGCACATTCCCCTTCTTATAAGGACACCAGTCATACTGGTTAGGGGCCCACCCTTCTCCAATATGACATCTAAACTTAACTAATTACATCTGTAATGATCCTATTTCCAAATAAGGTCATATTCTGAGGTACGGGGGAGAGGAAGGGGCATTAAGATATCATCATATGAGTTTCAGGGGACCTATTAATTAATAGGTTGTTTTTTTTTTTTTGGTTTGTTTGTTTTTTTATTTTATCTTTTAGTTCTATTTTTCCATGAAACTTTTGAAGTACCCTCATATTTTTATCTCATCCCTAGTGATTTTACTGTATGTGCCTTAAATAACCCTTTCTTTAAGTAGACAGTAGAATTCCTTACTAGCAAAACTTAATTTTCTATCCAAACAGGGTCTATCCTGGGTGGAGGTCAGGAGAAAGGAACACAGACCGAAAAGCCAGGAGTCCTGGGTTCAAG
The DNA here is from genome assembly GCF_027409185.1 of Cynocephalus volans. NCBI lineage: Eukaryota > Metazoa > Chordata > Mammalia > Dermoptera > Cynocephalidae > Cynocephalus > Cynocephalus volans. The sequence continues at coordinate 58,235,020 of NC_084466.1, forward strand.
TCCTGCCTTTGCCACTGTGGGATCCGGAGTGAGTCCCCTCACCTCTCTGGCTCTCAGCATTCACTCCTTTATTTATTTATTTATTTTTATTTTTATTTATTTATTTTTTTTATTTTATTTTGTCGATATACATTGTAGCTGATTATTGCTCCCCATCACCAAAACCTCCCTCCCTTCTCCCTCCCCCCTCCCCCCCAACAATGTCCTTTCTGTTTGCTTGTCGTATCAACTTCAAATAATTGTGGTTGTTATATCTTCTTCCCCCCCCCCCGGTTTGTGTGTGTGTGTGTGTGTGTGTGTGTGTGTGTGTGTGTGTGTGTGAATTTATATATTAATTTTTAGCTCCCTCCAATAAGTGAGAACATGTGGTATTTCTCTTTCTGTGCCTGACTTGTTTCACTTAATATAATTCTCTCAAGGTCCATCCATGATGTTGCAAATGGCAGTATTCCATTCGTTTTTATAGCTGAGTAGTATTCCATTGTGTAGATGTACCACATTTTCCGTATCCACTCATCTGATGATGGGCATTTGGGCTGGTTCCAACTCTTGGCTATTGTAAAGAGTGCTGCGATGAACATTGGGGAACAGGTATACCTTCGACTTGATGATTTCCATTCCTCTGGGTATATTCCCAACAGTGGGATGGCTGGGTCGTATGGTAGATCTATTTGCAATTGTTTAAGGAACCTCCATACCATTTTCCATAGAGGCTGCACCATTTTGCAGTCCCACCAACAATGTATGAGAGTTCCTTTTTCTCCGCAGCCTCGCCAGCATTTATCGTTCATAGTCTTTTGGATTTTAGCCATCCTAACTGGGGTTAGATGGTATCTCAATGTGGTTTTGATTTGCATTTCCCGGATGCTGAGTGATGTTGAGCATTTTTTCATATGTCTGTTGGCCATTTGGATATCTTCCTTAGAGAAATGCCTACTTAGCTCTTTTGCCCATTTTTTAATTGGGTTGCTTGTTTTCTTCTTGTAAAGTTGTTTGAGTTCCTTATATATTCTGGATATTAATCCTTTGTCAGATGTATATTTTGCAAATATTTTCTCCCACTCTGTTGGTTGTCTTTTAACTCTTTTAATTGTTTCTTTTGCTGTGCAGAAGCTTTTTAGTTTGATATAATCCCATTTGTTTATTTTTCCTTTGGTTGCCCGTGCTTTTGGGGTCGTATTCATGAAGTCTGTGCCCAGTCCTATTTCCTGAAGTGTTTCTCCTATGTTTTCTTTAAGAAGTTTTATTGTCTCAGGGTGTATATTTAAATCCTTAATCCATTTTGAGTTGATTTTAGTATACGGTGAGAGGTATGGATCTAGTTTCATTCTCCTGCATATCGATATCCAGTTATCCCAGCACCACTTGCTGAAGAGGCAGTCCCTTCCCCAGTGAATAGGCTTGGTGCCTTTGTCAAAGATCAGATGGCAGTAAGTGTGTGGGTTGATTTCTGGATTCTCTATTCTATTCCATTGGTCAGTGTGTCTGTTTTTATGCCAGTACCATACTGTTTTGGTTATTATAGCTTTGTAGTATAGCTTAAAGTCAGGTAGTGTTATGCCTCCAGCTTTATTTTTTTTGCTGAGCATTGCTTTGGCTATTCGTGGTCTTTTATTGTTCCATATAAATGTCTGAATAGTTTTTTCCATTTCTGAGAAAAATGTCTTTGGAATTTTGATGGGGATTGCATTGAATTTGTATATCACTTTGGGTAGTATGGACATTTTCACTATGTTGATTCTTCCAATCCAAGAGCATGGAATATCTTTCCATCTTCTTGTATCCTCTCTAATTTCTCTCAGCAGTGGTTTGTAGTTCTCATTATAGAGATTTTTCACCTCCTTGGTTAACTCAATTCCTAAGTATTTTATTTTTTTGGTGGCTATTGTAAATGGGCAGGCTTTCTTGATTTCTCCTTCTGCATGTTCACTATTGGAGAAAAGAAATGCTACTGATTTTTGTGTGTTGATTTTGTATCCTGCTACTTTTGTGAAATCATTTATCAATTCCAACAGTTTTTTTGTAGAGGTTTTAGGCTGTTCGATATATAGGATCATGTCATCTGCAAACAGGGACAGTTTGACTTCATCTTTTCCAATCTGGATGCCCTTTATTTCCTTCTCTTCTCTGATTGCTCTGGCTAGTACTTCCAACACTATGTTGAAAAGGAGTGGTGAGAGTGGGCATCCTTGTCTAGTGCCTGTTCTTAAAGGAAAAGCTTTCAGCTTTTCCCCATTCAGGATGATATTGGCAGTGGGTTTGTCATATATGGCTTTAATTATGTTGAGATACTTTCCCTCTATACCTAACTTATAGAGGGTCTTTGTCATGAATGAGTGCTGAACTTTATCAAATGCCTTTTCAGCATCTATAGAGATGATCATATATGGTCCTTGTGTTTGAGTTTATTAATATGCTGTATCACATTTATTGATTTGCGTATGTTGAACCAACCTTGCATCCCTGAGATGAATCCCACTTGATCGTGATGAATAATTTTTCGTATGTGTTGCTGTATTCTGTTTGCTAGTATTTTAGTGAGGATTTTTGCATCTATATTCATCAAGGATATCGGCCTGTAGTTTTCTTTTTTGGTTATATCTTTACCTGGTTTTGGTATCAGGATGATGTTTGCTTCATAGAATGAGTTTGGGAGATTTGCGTCCGTTTCAATCTTTTGGAATAGTTTGTAAAGAATCGGTGTCAATTCCTCTTTGAATGTTTGGTAAAATTCTGCTGTGAATCCATCTGGTCCTGGGCTTTTCTTTGTTGGGAGCCTTCTGATAACAACTTCAATCTCCTTTATTGTTATTGGTCTGTTCAAATTTTCTACATCTTCATGGTTCAGTTTTGGGAGCTTGTGTGTGTCCAGAAATTTATCCATTTCCTCCAGATTTTCAAATTTGTTGGCGTATAGTTGTTTATAGTAGTCTCGAATGATTCCTTGTATTTCAGATGAATCAGTTGTAATATCGCCTTTTTCATTTCTAATTTTTGTTATTGGAGTCTTCTCTCTTCTTTTTTTTGTTAGCCATGCTAATGGTTTGTCAATTTTATTTATCTTTTCAAAAAACCAACTTTTTGATTCGTTGATCTTTTGAATTGTTTTTTGGTTTTCAATTTCATTCAGTTCTGCTCTGATCTTAATGATTTCTTTCCGTCTGCTGACTTTAGGATTGGATTGTTCTTGTTTTTCTAGTTCTTTAAGGTGAAGTGTTAGGTTGTTCACTTGCCATCTTTCCATTCTTCTGAAGTGAGCATTTAATGCAATAAATTTTCCCCTCAATACTGCTTTTGCAGTATCCCACAGGTTTTGGTATGATGTATCATTGTTTTCATTAGTTTCATAAACTTTTTGATTTCCTGCTTGATTTCTTCTTGGACCCATATGTCATTAAGTAGAATGCTGTTTAATTTCCATGTGTTTGTATAGTTTCCAGAGTTTTGTTTGTTATTAATTTCTAGTTTTAATCCATTGTGGTCTGAGAAGATACATGGGATAATTCCAATTTTTTTGAATTTATTGAGACTTGATTTTTGACCTAATATGTGATCTATCCTGGAGAATGATCCATGTGCTGATGAGAAGAATGAATATTCTGAGGTTGTTGGGTGGAATGTTCTGTAGATATCTGCCAATTCCAATTGGTCTAGAGTGTTGTTTAGATCTTGTGTTTCTCTACTGATTCTTTGCCTAGATGATCTGTCTAATATTGACAGTGGGGTGTTCAGGTCCCCTGCTATTATGGTATTAGTGTCTATTTCCTTCTTTAGGTCTAATAGAGTTTGTTTTATAAATCTGGCTGCTCCAACATTGGGTGCGTACATATTTATGATTGTTATTTCTTCTTGATGGATCAGTCCTTTTATCATTAAGTAGTGTCCCTCATTGTCTCTTTTTATGGTTTTTAGTTTAAAGTCTATTTTGTCAGATATAAGAATAGCTACTCCAGCTCGTTTTTCTTTTCTGTTTGCATGGTAAATCTTTTTCCATCCTTTCACTCTTAGTCTGTGTGAATCTTTATGGGTGAGGTGGGTCTCTTGTAGGCAGCATATAGTTGGGTCCTCCTTTTTGATCCAGTCAGCCAGTCTGTGTCTTTTAATTGGGGAATTTAAGCCTTTAACATTAAGAGTTGTTATTGAAAGGTGTTGATTTATTCCTAGCATTTTATTGGTTGTTTGGTTGTCTTAGGTGTCTTTTGTTCCTTGCTTTCTGATTTACTGTTTGGTTTCTTTGTTTGTTGGTTCCTTAGGTTGTAGATAGTGTTTTTGTTACCTTGTTTTCTCTTCATGAATGCCATTTTTATTGTACTAGCGGGTTTAGATTTTTCTTGGGTTTTTATGGCAGTGGTAGTTATTTTTCAGGAACCAAACCCAGTTCTCCCTTGAGGATTTCTTGTAAGGGTGGTCTTGTGGTAGTGAACTCCCGCAGTTTTTGTTTGTCTGAGAAATATACTATTTGCCCCTCATTTCGGAAGGATAGCCTTGCAGGGTAGAGTATTCTTGGCTGGCAATCTTTGTCTTTTAGTATTTTGAAAATATCATCCCATTCCTTTCTAGCTTTTAGGGTTTGTGATGAAAAGTCTGATGTTAACCTGATTGGGGCTCCCTTATAGGTGATTTGACGCTTCTCTCTTGCAGCTTTTAAGATTCTCTCTTTGTCTCTGAGTTTTGCCAATTTGACTATGACATGTCTTGGAGAAGGCCTTTTTGGGTTGAATACGTTTGGAGATCGTTGAGCTTCCTGGATCTGAAGATCTGTGATTTTTCCTATACCTGGGAAGTTTTCTGCCACTATTTTGTTGAATATGTTTTCAATGGAATCTCCATTTTCCTCCCCTTCTGGAATACCCATGACTCGGATATTTGAGCGCTTGTGGTTGTCTGATATCTCTCTCAGATTTTCTTCCATGTCCTTGATTCTTTTTTCTTTCTTTTTGTCTGCTTGTGTTATTTCAAACAGCCCATCTTCAAGTTCAGAGGTTCTCTCTTCAACTTCGACAAGCCTGCTGGTTAAACTCTCCGTTGTGTTTTTTATTTCGCTGAATAACTTCTTCAGTTCAGCAAGTTCTGCTACATTTTTTTTCAGGACATTGATTTCCTTGTATATTTCCTCTTTCAGATCCTGTATACATTTCCTCATTTCATTATGATGTCTAGCTGAGTTTTCTTGTATGTCATTCAGTTTCCTTAGAATTATCACTCGAAATTCCTTGTCAGTTATTTCAAGGGCTTCTTGTTCTATAGGATCTAGAGTATGAGATTTATTAACTTTTGGTGGTGTACTTTCTTGATTTTTTGTATTTCTGGTGTCTTTTTTTTGGTGTTTATTCATTGTGGCAGGGGGTTTCACAGTCCACCGGTTTGAGACTAATGACTAACTAGGATGTTGCTGTGGTTGCCAATTTGGTATGGCTCCCGCCGTGACTGCTCAGTTGGCCTCTAGTGTCTTGTGTGTGTGGTTGCCTCGGGTCTTGGGCTTCTCCGGGGATCCACCTTTCTGGTCAGCTTGGACTCTGCTGGGCTGGTGGATCACGTAACACAGGGTGTGTGATCTCTGTTGAGCTTTCACTTCCTGTACAGGACTTCTCCCCGTTCCGTGTGCTCTGGCCCAGGCTGTTAGATCATGCAGTGGCGACCCCACAGGGTGTGTGGTTTCTGTCGAGTCTCCGCCTCCCTGGCCGCACGTCTCCCCCCTCTGTGCACACTGTGCTGGGCTGGGGTGTGTCTTCTGCACCCCTCGTCTATCAGCTGGGCCTTCAAGACCCTGCTCGGCACCGCCTCGCCCAGGAAGTCTACCAGGTTTCTGCTAGGCACAGACGACCGGTCTCTCTGGGTGCCTTTGTAGCACTGTGTAGATCTCTCTCGGGTCTTGTTCACCTTTGTATCCCCCGGGTATAAACCGAGTCTAGTGCCCGCCTGCAGCCTGCTCTCCAGCAGGTTCAAGCGGACCTGGGAACTCTCCTACCACACTATTCCCAACCAGAAATTCGTTAGGCTTTTTTCCAAACTGGTGATCGCAGAGATGGTATCTACCTCCCAGTAACAGGAAGTTTGCCGGGGCAGAGTCCAGGGTGTGGTGGAGTGACAGTCGGCCCGCCCGTACTTCCTTGCCCTCCCAACACTGGTCGGGACGCCCCACGTCCCCAGCCCTGCCAGAGAACCGCGGAGGGAGTGGGAGAGGAGGCCGGCCCGCAGGGTCCGGAAAGCCCCGCGCCAGGCCAAGCAAATGGGCTCAGTGATGGCCGAGCAGGGCGGAGCTGCCCGCACCTGGGAAAATGGAGGCAGCACCAAGGTGGTGAGTGGCCTGTTGGTGCAGGCGGGAGCCGCGTGGGCAACCACCCCCCGAACAGAGCTGTGCCAGGGATCACTCACAGTGCTGTGCCAGGTCGGGTGCTCGCTCTCTGTCTCTGGTTTGTCGCCTTCCGTGTTCTCGGCGCTGCCGCCTCGGGCTGTTCAGTCGCAGCGCGGCTCGGGCGCTCCCAGGAGTCTTCTTTAATGCCGGTCTGAAACCTCGAATCCTGAATAGGGCAGCTGGCCGCCTCCAGCGCGGCCCCAGCCTCCGGGATCCTGGCTGCATCCACAGCAGCCCTGGCGCCGTGTTCCCTGTTTCAAGACTCGCTTTTGCAGCTAAGAATCAGTTCTTTTCCTGCTCCACACTTCAAAGCTGTTGCCTGTAAATGAGGCAGCCTCTCCTGCCGGGGGCAAAGTGGCGTTGAGCCCCCACGACAGGCCAGCAGCTGTAGTCCTCGCTTAAGAGATGGTGAGAGGAAGGTCCACAAGTTTCCCGGCTGCCTGAGGCCCAGTGGCCACCTTTTACACCTCAGCTACTCCGCGCCAGCCGCCGCAGCTGCCGCCATCTTGAAACTAATTAATAGGTTGTTAATTCAACCTATTAAACACCTGCGAAGCTGTTAAAAATAGAGAGTCCTATGTGATACCTATTCAATCAGAGCCTCCAGAGTTGGGACCTCTTTTGTATTAAACTTACTAGATAATTTTGGCCCAGCCATCCTGTGACCAGTCCACGGAGTTGTACCAGGAAATGATCACTATAGCCAAGGGAATAATATGGAGTGTTTACTCTACCACGGGGTTAGGAGAGGTTGAAACGCTCTGATTGCAATCGCTCAGGAATGAGGAGCTAAAAATCAGACTCTAGTGAAAATGTGAGCAATGCAAAGGGAGGTATGACTGTGAAGGCCGCATGGAACAGACATAGTGAATATTTGCGTGGGTGGAAATGTAAAGGGAGGAGACAGGGTTGGCTTTAGGATTCAAGCCTTAGTGGCCATGAGGATCATGAAAATGTTGAATAATTCCAGAGACAGAAAATGATTTTCCCCTTTCAACAATTGAAATCCACATGTTTAAGGTGCTCACTGAGGTCCCACAAACACAAAGATGAGTGAGAGGCCAAGCCTTACCTTGAGGAGTTCACAATCTATTGGGGGAGAGAGGATACAGATAAATTATTACGATGCAATTGGGTGAGAGCTGTAATTCAGATGGCCAAGCTCCCATGAAAGGAATCTGAGTGGGGGTGTGGGATGGTGGATTCCTTTGGAGTAACTCATAAGTGACTTCAAGCTCAGGCATTCCCAAAGTTTAGACTCAGGAGAAAACCCATCTATTGATATCTTTTTCTACAGGATGTAGGTAAATCAAAGGCAGGATCAGCATTCAGCCCTACGAATAGGACCAGATGAAGAACCACAGTTCTTGTCTCTGCTTATTATCTACTATGTGCACAAGTCATGGAAAATATCCAGGGCCAGGTGATTGTCTTCTCTCTGATGCTTCTTCCATTTTATTGGTTAAATGTTTTGGGGTTTGTTTGGGCCAGTTTCTGTTCTCTCTAATATCTGTCCACTAAGATATTCAATACCAGGTAAAAATTTTTGTAAAGAGAAATTTTTGAATTTTTGTAAAGAAGCAAACATTACAGAGCTCAAAGAAATTCCTAGAACTTCAGAAACTATCTGTGTGGTCCAAGTCATTGTCATCTCCAGTCCTCTATTATGGTGTGTTTAATGTGGCAAAGGTCATGTTAAAATAAGGAGTGAGTACTCCATTAACACTCAATTGAGCCTTTTCAAGGATTATTTTTGCATCGTTTGGGGTCTGTCCGCAAGTTGTCAAGAGGAGACTGTATATGCCCATCCCCTGTAGTTTCCCAACTTAATTGGAAAAGGATACAGATCTGAGCAACAATCAGATGGCTGCAGAGAGCAGGAGAAAAGACATCTTTACACATTTTCCTCTCGGTCCCAGGTTCCTCATGAGAAAAGCTGATGCTGGTCTTGCCAGAGTTACAGAGGAAGATGAATTCCTGCTACACCATAACTCTTATATACTTAAGCTTGTATCTTCCTTCCAGAAGAACTGGCATAATTATTTATAAATTTCTGATGTATTAGTTTCCTATTGCTGCAGTAAGAAATTACCACAAATTTAGCAGCTTATAACAACACAAATTTATCATCTTACAGTTCTGTAAGTTAGAAATCTGACAGGGGTCACGCTGATAAAATCAAGGTGTCGTCAGGGCTGCCTCTCCTTCTGAAGCATCAAGGGGAGACTCCGTTTCCTTGCTCTGTCCAGCTTCTAGAGGGTGACCTGCATTCCTTGCTTTCTGGCCCCTTCTTCCATCTTCAAAGCATATCTTTCAAATCTCTGCTTTAATAATCACATCTTTTCTAATTCTGATCCTCATGCTTTCTTCTTATAAGGACCCTTGTGATTTTATTGAACTCACCCAGATAATCCCGGATAATCTTTTCATCTCAAGATACTTAATTTAGTTATATCTGCAAGGTCTTTGTGCTATATATATTTATAGGTTCTGGGGATTAGGACATGGGACTCTTTGGAAGAGGAGGGAGAATTATTCACCTACCACACCTATTAAGAAGCTCTTTACAAGTTGTTGGCTCTCTTGATTTTGAGCCAAACTTTACTCCAGGGAGAAAGTCGATTAGCCATCCCTGAACATGTTCAACTATAGTTTGCACAGCCTTCAGAAAGCCAGGCTCCTAGTAACCACCAAATGGGTGTTTCAGCTAAGATACCCATTCCTTAAGGGAGGAGGGCAGATATGATTAAAAACTTACTGACATTAAGCATGTCTTTACACCATTAACTACAATGTGAATTTCTTGTGTCTCCAGCAGAGCTTAGCATATTGTCTTGTACATAGTAGGTATAGAATAACTTTAATATTAATTGAAAGAGTGAACTAGCCTACTATAAAAAAAGTGTAATTTTACATGCCAATATTTCTGCATGGAAGCATCAAAATTAATTTTTTTTAAGAGGGTTTCAGTCAGACAGCAAGGACATAAGAATATTCATTTGCAGTTATTACTGGAAAAGTGGGAGTTTCAAGTTGGCCCTCCAAACTTCTTCAACAGCTAAACAAAACAAACACAAATACGAACTTAAAACAAGTTTTTCTACTGTTTAAAGTATTTGTTATAAGCATATCTGCCTATACATTTACTTGAATGATTGATAATAACAAGTGAAAGTAGAATATTTTAAGGTAAATTGACCCCTTTCCTGGCACAGTAAAGTATAGCCAATGAAAGTAAATGTATTTACTCAATGTTACTCAAATAACATGTTTTATCTTTTGCTTGCCATCTCCTCTGACTCGTCCTTAAAATAAACGTGGCAACTAAACCTCCTTCACTTTGTTTCATTTTCTATGAAAATCAAGTCCCATTCATATTCCCACATCCTTTGAGTTAGTTGTAAATCTGGATACAGGTAAGAGCTAACTCATTTCCAGCCACATACCTTAAAGATTTTTTGTCCCACAAATTCATAATAATAATAATAATAAGTAAAGTCTTAAAGTTTTCCCCAACCCCTCCATCTCATACCAGATGAGAAAGCAGTAGCCATTCTCAACCCCACCAACGTGTTAGTTCTGTAATGTCAAGGAGAAAATCATTTTTCCTACTCACTTTTAAAAATTAATAGTCTGTAATACATTCTCTTTCTGTGTGGGAGAATGGAATATAAAAACAAATGCTTATTTGTTCTTTCTGCTGAAAATGTCTAATGTTAGAAGAAACTTTGTTTTCCACTGAAAACACTGGCTTCCCCATTAGCCATCTGCTAGATGGTGGGAAAGTTTTGTGTGGCTTTCTCAGCTGGAACATTTGGAAAATGAATACTTTGTTGCAAAAACTCACATTGTTGGCCATAATGTTTGTGATAATGTTGTTGACTTACCAGATGTCCTGGAAATTCCTGGGGTGGAAGTATTTCCAGTCTTCCAAACCCCTCTGTCATGTTGCAGAATGGTGTTCGGTATATATGACTGTAGCTGTTTCTCATGGTTTACTATGGAATTTTTCACAGACTCCAGTCATTCTGTGGCTTAAAACAAGATGGAAATAGATACCATTGAACTGCTCATGTTATCCCAAACTATACACTGAGACCTGGCACATAAAAGATCTGTTACTTGCCATTTTTCAAAATAATTCCTTTGTCAACCCCAACTATATGCATCTATCCATATGTAAGATTAAACAGCATAACCTTCATTGTACTTGTCTCCAGCTGGTAAAGAAGTAACAAAGTCTAACATTTGAATGCTTTCCTCACTCACTATGCCTAAGCAGTTTATTTGAAATGTGAATAACCTCTGTCTTCAGTCTGGGCCTTCCCTTTTGAAATTAGATTAATGGAGTGATGAATATAGTGAAAAGTCCTCTATGCTTTTGCATGCAGATAGATTAGGCTTTTTCTCTCGCAAACAGAATTATCTCTTACCAGTCTGGTTTGCTACCAGTTTCCATTTAAAGCAACAGAATTCTCTGAGCAGAGTGAGGACTTGTTCTAATTGGGAATCCATTGTAAAGCTCTATAGAATTCTGGCTGCCATGCCAATCACACGTGACTATGTGTACTTGTCCACCTGCACTTTATGATTCATTTTTGTCTTTTACTTCCACCAAAAGGAGATAGTGAGATAGGAGGTGCTCAGTTTCCCCATACTTGGGTTTCAGGACACATCTCTGGGTTTCAAGCCATTCCCTGAGGTTTCAGGCACCCCCTTTTAGTCCTCCCCTAGAGGAAAGTTACTGTTGCCAGTTCGACCTATTTTCAACACCAATAGGGTGAATGAGACCACAAGGAACTGGCTTATGCAAATCCAGTGGCTAGGCATGCTCAGTAGAGAAGGGTTATATTACCCTGGTAGCTGAATGACCTTCTGCTAGAGGTGCTAGAGAGCACAGAACATTCTTGAATATGCCTGGTGCATGTGAGAGGGTCTGAACATGCTCCAGGAAGAGACAAACTGAGCATGTGCAAGATTAAATGTTACATAACTGGGAACCACCCCCTTAACTGAATATTCATTAGATAGAGAAACTATAAAAGCCAAATCCCAGCAGAAGGTGGGGTTGCTGCTCACTTGCCTGGAGGTAACTTGCACGTCACGGGCTGAGGTGTGTATACTTTACTTTGTATCAAACTTACCTTCAGCCAGTGGCTGCTCACTCTCTTGAACCAGCCTGCACTCTGTACTGAGCTTTAAGTACGTATTTCTTGCTTTTGTGTTAAACTTGGTGTGGGCCCTGCTCAGTCTCTGGAGCTATGCTGCACTCTCTCTGTGGAACATGTATTTCTTCTCTGTTATATTAAACCTGTTCTCACTTTCTACTGTGACTCTGCCCTTGAATTCTTTCCTGTGGCAGAGCGAAGAACCTGGAAAGAGAACGAGGTGGGTTGAGGTCGACTGTCAGGTTCCTCAGACCCTACCTCCGACATCAATAGCATAAGAGTTTATATCCCCAGAGATTTTTAAAGGGTAACCATTTATATTTGAGGCCCCTATTCCATCACACAATTCTAGCTCCTTGGAGTTTACAGGGTCATAACAAAGGGGCGGCCTGTCCAGTCCTATGTCACTCATCTTTACCAGAATCCACCAACCTGTCCATCCTGTGGCCATCCTGAGCATTCTGCAGTCAGCCTGCACAATCACTACTGAGATAATCCTTTCCCGATGGCCCCTTTGAGTCCCGTGGTTCTTGGTATTGGTTAGAGACATGGGAATATCTGATAAGTTGTCTATGGGATGTCCCTTTTTAGACAGGCCCCGCAGCCATCCCCTCACTGGGCTTTTTCATTGGAAGTGGCTTAATCCCCTTTTGCCTTAGGTCTCACACACCGTTCTTAGGTTGTACTGCCTCCCTTCACTCCTCTTGCAAACAAAGCCCCGGTTCCTGTCTCCTAGCCTACTGTGATCTCTGTTCTACTTTCCCTTCATTCCTCTTCATTCCCTTACATTCCACCTTGGGTAGCTCACTAATCTTCAGGGCATTCCCTCTATTAGAACAATATCCTTACAGGAACCAGGTTTGTGGGACTTAAACTTGTGTATGCTTTTCTTCTCCCCAATCCTTCATTTGACATGAAAATCATGAAGCCAACTATCTGCTTGAATGCAAGAGTGGAGGTAGGAAAGGAAACACTTAAAATCATCTGTTAATATCTAAAAAATATTGTGCCACCACCCAACTGTCATCAAAACAGAGAAACGAATATAAGAGTAGGCCAAAATAGAGATGGAGAATTGATAACTTTACCAGTGATTTTTTGCTATTCAAAGAACCATGCTCCAACCACCTTTTGTAGAGGCTGGTATCCATACGACACACTCCAGGTTCATGATCCCTACTGCACCATGTTCAAGTAAACCAAGGCCTCATAATTTCTAATTTGATAAGAATTGTTGAGAGTTATTCAATCTATGACTAAATGAATGAGCAAATACAAATTGGTGGCAGGAAAAATATTGACCACTGTATCATTGTCCTGAGTACCATATGTTGTTCTGATGGAAAGTTTTTCTTACTAATAAGTGTCTTCTACTTTGGGAATATCTGTAAAAAAGAAAAATCATGAAAATGTAAGCCTGAAGAATCTTAAAAATTATCTAATCCAGTAGTTTTCAATCTTGACTGTAAATATCAACCACCTGGAGACATTCTACAACTATACATATGCCCTGCCCTACCCCATACTAGTTAGATCAGAATCTCTGCAAGTGAGTACCAGTCATTGGTATATTTGAGCCTCCCCAGGTGATTCTATCACAGGCACTGTAAATTGAGAATCATCATTCCCACCTACCTCTCCCATTTATGCAGATAGGTTGATTTCTACAAGGTATATCATCACAAGTAAAAGAGCAATGTCTTAAAACTCTTCTCCTTAACCTTTGTTACACATTTTTTCCACCATACCCCACTGAATCTCAACACTAAAAAACATTTTAAAGTATCCAAAAAAGGTTCTGCTCCAGTGTATTAGTCAGTTTTCTGTTGCTGATAACAGAATGCTTAAAACTGGGTGAGTTCTATGGAAATAAAATTTATTTCTTACAGTTTTGGAGACTGGAAAGTCCCCGGTCTAGAGGACACATCTGGTGAGGACCTTCTACAGAGTCCTGTGGCAACATGGGGTGAGGGCTGAGCAAGAGCACACCAACATGCTCACTTGCTCTCCTTACAAAGCTTCTAGTTCCACTCCCATGATAACCATTCATCCGTTAACCCTCTGATGCATGAATGGATTAATCCACTCATGAGCACATAGCCGTCATGTTCCCATCAACCTCTTAAAGGCCCCACTTTCAAATATCATATTGGGAATTATGTTCCAACATGAACTTAGGTGGACATTCAAACCATAGCATCCAGCTTATATCAGTGTTAAAGACAACCCATTAAAATAGCATCAGATTTTATTCACATGGTTTTCCTACTTCAAAAACCATAACTTTTGTCCTGATTTTCCCAAAGAATGACTCCACAGTCCCCCAACCCCACCCCATCCACATGTCTGATAAATGTTAAACAACACATTTATGAGATGGCATTCTATTCTAGAATGGCATTTGAAAGCTCTGAAGTTTAATTGCTGTGGATAACCATCGATCATTGCTGGGATGCCCCCGGGATGGCGGACTTTGAGGTATGCCATCCATCTCCTGGCGGTACTGTGGCTGGCTGCCTTCCTCTCTTCATCACCAGTTGATGGGGCTGATGGAGATCGGCTGCTGCACTTTCAATGTGCCTGCCTTTCTCTCACCTGCTTTGCATGACTACTGAACTGAGCCGTGTTGTGACAGTCTGCCTGCTCTTCCCTGTTCAGATTAATGAATACAGCTTTAGCTGTTAATTCAAAGCTAGTCAAGCTTAGATCCAACAATTAGAGACCGATTTTCATATTCAGCTCAAGTGTATGTGTGGAAGGGTGTGGGAGAGGAATGCAATTTGGCGTGATTCTTTCTATCTAGGGCGAGCATGAAGAAGAGGGAAGAGTAAGGGATCCTGAAGACAATACCTGAAATTCTCATTGGGTCTGGCTATAGCAAAATGTTTCAAGCCTCAACATGTTCACAAGCTACAGCAATGTGACCCTGGGGGTTTGAGCTTCCTGCCCTGCAGCTAGACTGCAATCCATCAAAAATAACAAGCACAAGGCAGGCCCCTAGCAGGCCCCTGTGCACTTCTGCCTTCCAGGAGGGTCAGCAGCTAAGCCGGCATTTGAAAAGATTCCAGAGTCAGAACCCCGACTCTCCTACTTCTCCTTCCTTCCCTCCACAATAAGAAATGAAATGTTTACTTATACATAGTATTATGTAAGTCACCTCATATGCCCCCTCTCAGTATTATCCAGGGCAATGGAAAGTTGCTATTTAATTCTCAATCCTGGAATGCCCTCCCTGATAAGAGGGCTACAAATGCCCTTTCTTGTACAGAAAGGCTATAAATGGACCCCAGATGCCAAATACTGTCAAAATGTACTCTTACCAGAATTTGTACTTAGTGAAAGGGGAAAACAAACCTGGCTGGAGTATCCGTGCCCCTGGTTACTAATGGTAGAGGTAGTTCAGAGGAGCACATGCCCATCTGAGCTACACCACACCTTCGTCCTGGGATTAGAAATCTCTCCCTACTCTATAGCCATACCACCCTGAACACACTCAATCTCATCTAATTTCGGAAGCTAAACAGGGTCAGGCCTGGTTAGTACTTGGTTGGGAGAAATCTCTCTCCTTGCTCTTTTTATTTAAAGCTTGTTGCACATGGTTGGAGCACAATACACAGCAGCTGGTAGTAGTTTTGGTAGTGTTGACAACTCTAGTTACTTTCCTTACTGAATTTCTTTTTGTCCTGCCTTAGTATTTAGCAATTGTCTTTAGCATCAGACTAGTTCAGATGTGTGATGGAATTGTTATCCTTCTTCGGGCAGTGTGCCCATGAGGACCATGTGGAGATGGCAGTGGTCATTCCACTTCGAACACCCCCACTGGGGAGGAGAAACACAGGCAAGCAGTCAGAGACAGCACCTGCAACAACCATTTTCCCATCACTGTTCCACTCAATGCTTGAAGTCTCTGGTGTGTTTTTAAAAAGTGTCTATTGTCTGTAAACTAATGATTAAAAGACCTAACTTACAGAATTGATGCTAGGAATAAATAAGATAAATGTAAAGCACCTAGCACAGTGTCTAGTACATAGGTAGAATTTAATAAGTGGTAGAGTAGAAAGTATATCAATAATGGTTGCTGTCTTCCTGGAAGTTTATATCTAATTAGGGACATATACAAAAATAATGGAATAAGTAAATAAACAGTTATAGGTGGAGTAAGGCTAGCTATGATGGAAGTTGGAAGAAAAGGTTAATGGAGAATAATCAGGATTGAGGGGGCAGCTTTGGATGGGGTGGTCAGGGAAGCCCCTCTGAAAAGGTGACATTTAAGCTGAGACCAGAGATGCAGGAGACGGAAGAGCTGGGTAAGAGGCACTTCGTGCACAGCGAATAAAAATCACAAAGTCTGTGTCTTAGTCTGTTTCGTGTTGCTATAACAGAAATACCTGAGACTGGGTAATTTATAAAGAACAGAGGTTTATTTGGCTTACTATTCTGAGACAGCTGCACCTGGCACAGGCCTCACACTGTTTCTACTCGTGGCGGAAAAGTGGCAGGTACAAGCAGATCACATGGCGAGAGAGGAAGCAAGAGAGAGAGAGAAGGAGGTGCCAGGGTCCTTTAAACAATAAGGTCTCCTGGGAGCTAATAGAGCAAGAACTCACTCACTACTCATGGTGGAAAGCAGGGCAGGCAGCCAGCAGGTACAAGCAGATCACATGGTGAGAGGAAGCAAGAGAGAGAGAGGAGGTGCCAGGGTCTATTAAATAACCAGCTCTTGCGGGAACTAATAGAATGAGAACTCACTCATTACTCCCCCCACCTAGGGAGACCACTAATCCATTCATGAGGGATCCGCCCTCATGACTCAATCAGTTTCCAACACTGCCACACTGGGGATCAAATTTCCACATGAGTTTTGGGGTTTTTTTGTTTGTTTTTGTTTTTGTGACCGGCATACCGCGCTCAGCCAGTGAGCGCACCGGCCATCCTTATATAGGATCCGAACCCGCGGCGGGAAGCACTGCTGTGCTCCCAGGGCTGCGCTCCCAGGGCTGCACTCTCCCGAGTGCACCACGGGGTCGGCTCCACATGAGTTTTGGAGGGGACAACACATCCCAACTCCATCAGTCTGAGGTGGGACAGAGATGGGAGTGGCTGGAATGAGGACAGGTGTGATAGGAGGTGAGGTCAGGTGATGCTGCACAGTTTTGATTGTCATCCAAAAGTGTGGTCCAGACATCACCTGGGGGCTGGTTAGAAATGCAAGAATTCAGACCCTATCCCAAATCACCAAATCAGAATCTGCATTTTAACAAGATCCCTGGGTGATTCCTTTGCATTTTTGAGGTTAATAAACACCAGTTTAGGAAGCCGCTGAAAAGATTAAACAGCCGCATAGTGTGATCTGCTTTATAATTTTAAAAGGATCATCCAGATGCTGTGGTGAGCATGGATTAGAGGACAGTGTTTTTATTGATATTTTATTATTACTTTTGAAGGCTTTTGCCTCGTTAACTGCTCCTCCTCCTTCCAGGACTGGGTCCTGCTGTAATCTGGCCACTTCCCACTTGAAGTCCAGGCCAGCGGCTCCATGTATCACTCAAGTATCACTCCATGTATCTCCTCATGTATCACTCAGTGTCACTGCCCACCTGCCTTGCACTTTCAAGTGTCACCTGCTCCTATATTCCCTGGAACCGAGTTCTGCCCAGCACATCAGAAAGCCCACCCTTATAATCTGGGATGGACCCTTCGGAAGCTGGAGGCGGCACTTGCCTTTGACTGTGCCCCCCACACTTTGACTGGTTTTGCCAGACCCAGCCTCTGCCTCAGAGATGGTTTCATGCCACATCCATCTGTTCCCACGGTGTGCCCTTTCCGTGCCCCAGGAATTCAAGGACCAAGTACAAAATGAACATTCCAAGTGACTGTAATTAGATTCCGAAGATGAGAAAGGAGTTCATACATAAATGCCAACCATCCTCATATAAAATAAATAAATAAAACTTTTAATCGATTGTTGCGGGGAGCTGTTAATGAGCTAACCACTTTTAATTCAATATTTGACAGTAATTGCAATAGAATTACATTTAACAAGACAGGAACCTCTATGGGTTTTTAGCAAGCAAATGAGGTAACAGAACAGTTTCTGTTAAGGAACCGAAATATAATCAAAAGAGCCTTCATGCCTGTTTTTGAATCTGAGTGACAGGACTACCAACAGTAACCCCTAGATGATGCTGGTTCTCTGGGATAAGAAACAAAAAACACAGTTTGCCTGTGCTTAGCATACCACGGTCTAGATGCTGGACCTGAAGAAGCACGTCGTTGGTTAAGGATGGTTGGAGATCTTGCTTAGCTAAAGCTGTCAAGGAGGCTACAGCCAAGAGACAAAAAGGCACTGCTTACTGAGTCCTGATTGAAGTTAACAGGTAACTTTTGCAGTGATGCTACAAGAAGATATGATCCCTCTCCATCGTGTGACAATGGTAAGGAATACTTCTTCCTTATTCTGTGTTGTTCTCTGGAAAGAAAAGCAGTTCCCATTGCTACTCAGCATCATCTCCAAAAGGCATCATAAAACTTAGCCCTTATATTAGCAGGGTTCAATCAGACCCACAAAATGAGGGAAGCCTTAAAAGAGAGGTGTTTCTATGCAGGAGGGGAGGAATGCCGGGAACATTATAAGGGTTTAATCAGGCCACATTGCATTCCATCCTTGGGGAGCTATGGGAGATTTGAGTTAGGCACCTGGGAGTACCACTGAGGCATGTCTCCAAAATTGTCTTCATTATGCACTTTCTTGAAACCCTCTGAGGAAGCTCACCTTTCTCACCTCAAACGGCTATGTCATCACCTTTATCTCTGCTCTAACTCTGGCTTTAATGGATTTCCTGAGCTGCCAGCTTTGAAACCATATAGAAAGAACAACCTCAGCTGAGTCCTATAGCTGCTACTCCAGATCAAATGTCTTCAGTCCTCAGGGACAACATTAATTTCAGAATCATGTTCAAATGCAGGTGGTTTAAAGCCAAGCAAATAGGTTCTATATATTTTCAATGGTCTCTGAAAGACACTTCAAGAAGAAGACTCTTATTTTCCGTCAGTTTAACACTATATCTGTTATAAAACAAAGGAAGTCAAAATGCCATTTTTATACCATTTGGGGAGGGAAAGAATGTGAGAAGCAAGAAAATAACTAACAAAATATTCACAATGCTATTTAAGGAAAAAGAACCTTTGGATACAAAGTTCATATGTGACAGGTAATGTGACACTAAAAGGGGAAAAAACATGAATTACAATGCAGTGAAAAGTTCATGCTCTCCGTGAACAGAGAAATAAGTGAATGCTCTTGATCAGCTCTCCAGCCGAAGGAAGGGGCTTCAAATGATTGATGAATGCAGAAGCTTTTTCTTTTAGATATATGTTGAACAATAGCAAGGAGATTAATTTGAGTCACTTTTTAAAAATATATATATAAATACATTCATAATATACTATGCTTTGCACACAGTAGGAAGTTAAAAGTGCTTTTAAGATTACTATAATTCAAAACGAAGGGATAGAGTGGTGACAGAAAAAACTAGGGACTCTATGTATTTAGTGTGAAGGAAAAAAATGCTCTAAATACTGGAATTCATTGGAGAGTTAAACCTAAAGTTGGTATCAGACTGAGAACATTGGAAGCAGAGCTAGTAACAGACCATCACAGTCACAAACCACCAGGCAAGTCCTCAATTTCTCATCAGTAAAACCTAGTAGACCCACCACCAATCATGTATGGCAAGATATAGATTAAGAGAAAAACAAAAAAGTTGAAACAGAATCAGGTTACATGCAAAAATGTATATCTCTAAATTGACTACTCATGAAAATCATGTGGGCAGTTTTTGAAAGAAGAGACAATGAGATCCACTCTACAGTCACTGGATCAGAAACACAGAGTGGACCCCAGAATGTTTCCTATAGTTCAGAGCTTGTGCTTCTTTTCCAGGCTGAATCAGCATGTTTTTTGATCAATGGTTAAGTATGAGGCCTCCATTTTAATGCCAAAAAATTTTCAGGCCCACCATGTTTACAGTTGTGGTGTCTGTTACACCTGCTGAAAGAGATTAGTAGCAAGCACATATGGGCTGAGCCTCTGAGGCTCAGTGATTGGGAATCATTAATATAGAACATAAGCTTCATGAAGTCAGGAACTATCTTCTCCACCACTGTTTCACTAGACTCTTACCTTACTAAGTACCTATATATATAACAAGTGATCACAAAACACTCATTCAACTAATTAGGGAGTTAGGAGTCCTCTAACTCTCTCTCTCTCTTTCTCTCTCTCCTCTCATAGGTAAAATTGAAGATTTAGGAGTTCCACATCCAGTGGTAATACAAAGGGGATCAGAGCGAAAAGTTCTTCATACCCAAATTTTATAATGTCTCAGAACATCTGGACCCAGGAACTTTGCCCACATTGACATCTGAGACCTATGTGATTACTCAGCTTTGTATCTTCCCTTGTGTTTATGACAATGACAAGCTCATAGGAAACGTACAATAAATAACATTTATTGAACTAATCAAGGCACTCTTTTTTTACAGCATTAGGATAATTCAGATTCATTAGTTATGAGGACAAATTTTGTAGTAGGTCTCTCCTAATTTTTTCAAAATAAATGGTCACCAAAAGGAACCAGTGAAGTATATCTAAGCTATATAAAATGCCATATTAATTCACACAACTCGTACAGAGAAAGCTATTTTGAACTTCTTAAATGGCTTAACTTTTTAAATTTTATCAATCCCTTATTAAATCAATAGAAATAAAGGCACGTTAAAGCTCAAGAAGTTTCCCCATAATATCCAGCATGATTTATCCACTTCTGTGGATTTGCCAGCCCATCAGAGTAAGAGGTAGAATCATATTTTGGGATTTCTGGCGGCCTTCACTACCTATGGCCCCTCTCTCTCCATGTGACAGAGCTCTGACCAATGGGATGTGAGCACAAGTCTTGTGGCCAACTTCAGCACTAACATCTTAAAAATGAAGCTGCTGTCCCTGCCTCCCTCTCTTTTCCCTTTCCACTGGGTGGCACCTTGACTTGGCAGTGACCCAGCTTTAACTAAAGAGACAGGGACAGCACCCTGAAGAATGACGGAGCCACAAGATTGAAGAAATTTGGGTTCCTGAATGACTTCCTTGAGCAGAGCCTTCCCCACTGTCCTGAACTGCTTGCCCTTGGGCTGTTATGAGAGAAAGAAACAATTTCCTGCCTTGGTTGAGTCCCTTTATTTGTGGAGTTTTTGTTTCAGTAGCTCATGCCTAAATATTATACTTCCTATTCGAATGCCCTATGATTCCACATACATCCAACAGGCCAAACATCTAATGTGTCATCTGCAAGGAGAATACTAGTTCCAGTTTTCCCCAAACAGGATTGTATGGGTTAAAGTAAGAATTCTACTTTGCTATCCTACATAGCTGACAACCACAACAGAAAATGTTTGCAGGACAATTATGCCAAAGAATAAAGAATATGTGTGACCAGGAAGCTAAAAATATTATGATACACACTATTTTTGACCTGGATATATCATCTGAAGGTGCATTTTGTTTGGCGTACTGTAAACACGTTCTCAGTGACAAGGAACAATATTTGTGAGTCTATTTCTGGGCATATGCATAGATTAATTAGCAAACTCCCAACTTACTGCGCATGCAAATTTCAAAGTTCAGGAAGTGGCAATTTACTCACATAAACCTTATGCAGCTTTTATTGTTTTGTCAGATCTGCTTACTTAAATGCATAAATTAAGTACTATGCATTGCACCCACTTAAAAATATGGCAGGATTCCTTGGGAGAAGTCAAAATTAAAATGTCAGAATGAATAAAGCTTTGTCATCTCAACCTCAAAGATGTGCCATGGAATGAAAGTCAGTTTTGGAGATGTGTTGGCTGCCAGGTTAAATGAGATAACAAGGCCTGGTCATTTTGCTAACTCCATCCCACTCCAATACATACATACACACACACACACACACACACGCACGCATGCACACACACACACTTGGCACAGGGAACTCTATATAGGTTGGGCTTTGAGAGCTCATGAGCTTCAGGGATACAATCAAGCACAGAGTTCACCCCTCCTCTTCCTAAGTATTTCATTTAACAATTCAGAACCAAAAACTGATCCAAGGTTCTCAGGTCAAGATCATTCCTTTTTGTTGTTCTACATACAGCAGGCTTCTTCATTCTTATTTTTGTCCAAATTATCTATGTGTTCCTGATGGATGATTATGTTTGCCTTCGCCCTGACCCCTTCATGACAGGGACTATCTCCCACTAAAAAAGATAAAAGATTTCCCCCACAGTATTCTGTTAAATTGCTTTATATCAGATTTATTCATTCAATATTTTTAAATGCTTTGCTTGGGACTAGTTTGAAATAGATTATTTATTCCTATATTGAGATTGTTCAATGCTTTTCTACCTGGATTTTAAGTCACTTAGGCATCCTTGAAGGTGATGAGGGGGCTCCTGATTATATTTGGCATTTCAAAAAGAAACAAACATGCACATATACACACATACACACAAACATTTACTCTTGATAAGGCTGAACAGGTTAGCAGACATAAATTTCTCTTCTTTAAGCTGGAATTATTTTAATGCAACATGGCAATCCTGGCTATCTTGTTTTAAGCTGGTCTAAAGCTCTGATCAACAAATATACATGTGTATGTATATATATCTGTCTATACATACATACATATGTACATATGAAAGACAATTAATTATTAGTTAATATAATTTCTTTTTGGGAGATACTTATTTGAAATAATGGGCCCAGTGGAGAGTGGGAAATAATAAAGTTTTGTGTGTGCTTAAAAATGAGGATAAATCTATCATTTTTGCTGTATATCTTAAAATTCTATTCCTAGATGATTTAACAATTTCTTTATAATACTGTGGAAGTATAAAATAGGATAATCATGAGACATTCTGCTTGTCTTCCATCCATCCCTACTTCTTCATTTAGCTGTTAGAGCAGGTGACAATACCTTATCATCAGCCGACAAAGAGAATAGAAATCCCTCCAATTTCCCAACCATTTACTACTCAGAAAATAATCAAACTAGAACTTATGTCGATTTTGTTCTTCTGACGTGTTTCTATGTCAAAAAAAATCTCATTACTTCCTATTCCACCTTTCCTTCCTCCCTGCTTTAATTTTAAAAATCCAAAGTACATTTTTTACTGAATCATTCCCACCCCATGCACATTCCCAGAGGCAATTTAAAAGAGCACAAAAGAGGGAGGAGGTAGCATCATACTCTACTGTTGCTGTGGCTCTCTGCACCAAGCCCTGCCACCTGAAAGATACCCACATCTCTGGGTCTCACGTTGAGTGTTTACTTTTTATCATTTCAAAGTGTTTCTCTCTGATAGCACTCCTGTCAAATTTATGAATAAGTCTGGAAATTTTCAAGATAAGCTGAAATCGGTCTTATTTGTTGCCTTCTGACTCAAATTCCCTCTACTTCTTCAGGGAGGAAGCTTCTGATTTTAGAATCCAACTGTTGTATGTTTCTTTGCCCCAACTCTAGCTGTAAATCACACTTGGTTTCACAGATTTGATAAAGCCTGCTAGCTTATAATGTCCCTGCCAGAACTAGCCAAGAGTTACTTCCTGGGGAATGAAGCCAGTCAGCAGCCCTCCTTAGCCACATAAATATGACCCTTCTAGGTGGAATCAGTGGGCCTGCCTAACGGCGGATATTTGCCCAAACAACTCCATAAAGTAACATGATCAAAGTGATAAAAGAAATTTTCTAAAATGACAGGGGGGAAAAAAGACAACTGCGAGTTCTGTTTCGATTTTGTCATCTGCCCTTCAACTCTGCTTGGATTCCACAGCAAGAAGGATTTCTTACCAATACATGACCTGTTTCTATATAAAACACAAGCTTATCTACTAATACAGACCATCTCTCACACCTCAGATCCTGCTGTTTTGAAAAGTGAAAGCACAGAGACTTGTACAGGTTGTGGCAGTTGTGGGAGAAGAGCAGGAAGGTTATTAAAATGCAGATATCAAGTTCATACAATTCGTGTTTTTCCAATTTTAAAATACACTCAGTGCCCTTTGATGGTACTAGTGAGGACCAGTGGTAATGGAAAAGAAGAATTATGCTGTCACATTGACATATATTTTATCCATGAATAGAAAGGGTGTGTTTGTGTGTGTGTGTGTGTGTGTGTGTGTGTGTGTGTGTGTGTGTGTGTGTGTGTGTGTATAGTCAATAATGCTTTATTATCACAAGAGCTGCCTTTCTCAGTTGGCTCTTGTTTGACTCTATCCAAGACCATCTGCTAACGTAGAATATCTGTTTGCATATTCACTCATCATCTGATTCATTCTATACATGCTGAGCGTCTACTTCGTACACACACTATATGTATTTGCCTCTGATATTATTGATACAAAGAATGTGCCTGCATGATTTGGGGGAGGTTAGGGAGAGCACAGAAAGGCATTCAAAGTCTAAAAGAAGAGAGGGAAGTTTGTTTATTTGTTCCCCCAACACAGATGCACATTTTTCCAGTTTGCCCCCAAATAAGGGTGTTCGTATTTCACTATATGTGTGTTAGGGTTTGTACATCTTCAGTTAGTAAGTCTTAAAACAAAGAACTCTAAGCTTTAAGTAGTAACTTAAGATATTAATGTTAGACAAAACTGAATAAATGATAATGATAGAAATGTTTTTATTATCTGATAATCTTTAATAAAATAAATTTAAAAAACAGAGAAACTTAAAAATTTGTCAGGAACCTTAAAGATCAAATAGCCCAACATTATTATTTAGGACATGGGCAAACTGAGACCCACAGGGCTGAGTTTCTTAACGTTGCGCAAGTAATTGTTGTGGGATACAGAAATTATCAATTATTTAAAGGGGCCGAGATTGCATCCACATGGCTTGTTGCTATCTGAAGTAAGAATTATTGTTCAGACTCATGCCTGTGTTACGTGTCTCTTTGTTCAGGTGCTTGGGGAAAAGTGAATATATGATTAAGATAGATTTTTCTTTGAACCTGAGAGAGTTTTCCTGACAGGAAGAACTTGCTTTCAAGTTTCTCTCTCAGCAAGGTCTTAACAAATTAATGGATGAAACTACAATTAAAATATCTCAAATTAGACACTAAATTCTGTGAATTGTTTTCACTATGTAATCAGAATTAAAAATCAAAATTGGGAGCCTACCCGTTCTCCAAACTTTTCAGTTCTTTGGGAAGGGGAACTCACTGACTCTTCATCTTTTTGTTAGGGACAAAACTCGCTAGATAAAAATTGCCGGCCTTGGACAGACAGTATAGGTTGTATTCCATCATGTGTGGGGTCCCTACAAAGAGTTCAATCATCTGGCTGCTGTAAGGAAACACTAAAAAAAATTAAGCAGGCCATAGTAGACTGAAGGCCACTCATCCTCAGTAAGCTGATGGATACGACTGTGTCACTTGACAGGCAGCTTTGTGCCAAGGTGCTTGACACAGAAAAGGCCATTCTGAAGCTGTCATTTAAGGCACATCTGCTGTGGCAGGACTTCATACAAGGTATCCCTTTCATAAAAATAAAGAAAAGAAAAACCCTCTAATGGATAATATAAACCTGCTACAAATAAAAATAACTATGTCAGTGAAAAAAATAAATACAAATGGTGATATAGTATATTCCTAACTTTTTTTTCATAACCCATGCCAAGTTAAAAAAAAAAGTTGGGAACCAAATGCACAGTGAAGGACTCTCGTGGAGATAATTTCAATATAGTCCCCTGAGAATCACATCAAGTGAAGTATTCTGAGAAAGCTTCTGTGGAGACTCCCATTTTTCGGGAGCAGCATTTGAAGTAGGTCCACATGCCACACAATGTCTCATTTGGTTCCTATTCTAAATTCTGTGGCTCAATGGAAAAGTATGGTGACATTTCTCCAATTGCTTTCTGTTGAATAACAGCTGAAGGTAGAAAAAGTATCCATTCTTTCAGTTGGCATACAAAATCAATTAGTAGAACCCACCAACTAGTGAGATTTGCCCTGAGGTCTCACATGCAGAGACATCTGAGAGCATGTAATAAAATTCTGAAATGGTCAGCTTGAGCTACCATTTTTCAGATCTTGTGAATTTAAGTTTATGGTATCCTAAGAGATTACAGAAATATTTATCTTGGTTAGTCATTATCTTTATATTTCTGGAGTACTTTCCAATTAAACTCCTTTTACACTTACCTTATTTAATCTTCACAACATCATGAACTATCGATTGTAAACAGGAACAGAATGAGGCTCAGAAATTTTGAGTGGTTTCCTGCAGGTCAAACAGCTGGGAAACAAGAGACATATTCTAACCCAAATGCAATGGACTCTTGTCATGTTTTGCCCACCAACATTCAAAGGCTATCTCTGAATGGGGAAAATGCACTATTTCACATTCTTTGGCCCCCAAGTCCCAACTTTATGCAGCATAGTGGAGTCAGTAGACATATTATACGTATAAATGCATTATAAATAACAATGCCCTCTGCAGAGTTCATAGGAATCCCAATCAGCCATTGCCTGTCATTATTGATGGCTTCTTCCTGAATCACCTCTCTCAAGTCAAAGCATGTCCGCTGTTCTTTAAGTAAATGTCTATACTTACAGATCTCAAGGAAGCAGAAGGGTGTGGATTTCCCTCTCTGAGTTCTCTGACAATTAGCTTGTAATCCCACAACACAGAATTAGCCAATCAGAAACTTCTCTCTGATCCCTAAAACTTGAGGGAGGAACAAAAGGCACAGAGTACATCAGAGTCCTCAGAACAGTGGTGGAAAGAGAAAGCGTCCAGCACTATAGTGGCAAGTGTTTGGCAGAAATAGCTCCAAGCACAGAGATCGAACCACCCAGCTCCTTGGTAGCCCAGGCTCCTTTCTGCTTGTTCCCCAAGCCTTGTTCTTGAAGATTGCTATCCATTCTGTGAGCTATCCCTCAGCCCTCCTAGAAATTCCTCTTCTGCTAAGTTAGCCAGGGTCGGTTTCTGTTGTTTGCAATGAAGAACCCTTCATGGAACACCTAATTTTCCAACTTTAATATCAGTGGTTTTTCCCAATGCCCTGAGCCTCTTAGAATAATTAAATTTAATATTCAATAAAGTTCTAAATACCTAATATACCATTTCCTAAAAATCAAAACAAAACCAAAAAAACAGCCAGTGTTATATATTCAGAAGGTAAATGTGGCATGTACATACGTTAATTTTACTTTCTTTGACATCATATAATATGGAGGTAATCTGAAGTTAGACTGTAAGGACCAGTTTTTTGGTGTTTGGGGTTTTGTTTTGTTTTGTTTTTCGTTGTTTTGTTTTGTTTTGTTTTTTCACGAAATTTTGCCAGAACACTCCAGCATGCCTTAAGCACGTCATCCCGGGGAGCACTCTACAGCACTTAATGTGTATATCATCACTGGGCAAGCAGTCACCTATTGCCTTAAAACAATTCTTACATTAATGTTATATCTTAAATATATCCTTAAATTTAGCTCTTATATTTTTCATATACTATCATGTAATTTTTCTAATTAGAATTATAGTAAACTAGGAGGTGGGGACCAGATACTAAATTTTTTTTGGAACTCCTCCCAACTATGCTATAGTGATTAAGTGCCTGTGCCTATAAAAGTTATTTACTCGTTTGTAAATTTTATGTAAAAACGTTTTTTCTAATTTGTGACTAGTCAATAATTCTGTTTATTTATATACTTTGCAACTTCCCTTTTTATATTCCAATCTGCTAGTACAGTAACTTATACATAATAGATGACTAGTAAATATTTGAAAAATCAATGGTTGATTGGTTCAGAAAAAGATCCCTGACATCTGTGACTGCCCAATATTATTTAAGCAGTAGTTGACATGAAATGGCCAGAGAGGAGTGGAGGAAGAGAGTGCCAATAACTATAGATTGGATATGAGATTCATATAATAACAGGACTTTTAAAAATGTAAATAAACATAGAGCATACATGTATAAAGTATATTTATACATTTGGAATACTCAATAACATTCTGCATAAAGAGACCCCCTTCGTCCTTGTCTCCCTGCCCCTGCCTAAAAAAATGCACCATAGAGCTATAGGTAATTGTCATTTTTTGCCATAGACAAAATCTTTCTCTAACAAAACAAAACAAAACAAAAGCTTTGGTAAATGCACACAGTAAAAGATTGGGAGAACTGCTAGTGGGAAATTGGTGTGCATGTATATTTTAAAAACATTTCTTTCAACTGCCAGTCGCCTTGTCTAATCAGGGCACCTCTATTCTGAAGGAGGAAATATCAAAGTCAAGATGGAATGTAAATGCAACATTATAATATATGGCATGTAGAATGAAGATATGGCAAAGGTTGACGCTGATGATGATTAAACCGCTTGGGATTTGGTGTTAGAGACATGAGGATGGAATCCATAATCACCAGCCCTCTTCTCATCTTAGGATAGTAGCTGCTAATATACACCAGTTTCATAATTACCTAGTAAAAGATAGGTGGGGAGTTCATTAACTGTGCTAATTACAAGAACAATTTATGATAAGCCATCAGCAGGAACATTAAAAACACTCCTTGAAAGCCAAAACAATGTAGAACCAACCTTACTGGCTGCAGAATATCTGTTCTCTGGGGGAGGATAAAAGAGAAAATCACAAGAAAACAGAATAGATGAGAGTAGAAAAATATTTCCTTTGTCTCTCCCCACTGAATGACAGGTGCAAGTTTATTACGTGAAGAAAATGGTGTGTATTAGAGATGACGATCTCACATGTAAAGGGGATCTGTGGCAGCTGCTGGATCTTCAAGGCTTCACCACTGGTTACCCAGCAGCACAATTTGCTAGTGCTCCGAGGGATTCCATCTCCTGCTGCCTCCTCTCTGGGGTGTGAGTTAGACAGAAAGCAATATTCCAAAAGTTTTTTGAAATGTGTTTTAAATATTATGTCCATTATTACATAATTCTACCAGATGTTCAGAAGTCGAAGAACAAAAGATGATGGCTGACTAGTAACTTGAAGGTGCATGATAGAGAAGTTTCATTGTGAAATTAACAAAAAAAATTATCGCAAAATATATTTTTAGACATTATTTAGTAAGTACATATGAGCATCAGTAGCTAAATTTTACTGAAGGATTTCTTTGAACCTTAAAGTTTAAGGGCTATTATTATTTCATGATTATGAAATAATTCCTTATGATTAGGCAGTGTCAACTAAGGATTTTTTTTTTTTTTTTTTTTGCAAAAGCCATCCATATCTAAATGCATATAATTACCTTTTTCCCTGCAGGGACAGAATTTGTAAAGAGGGAGCTGATACAGGTAATGTTTTAAGATCTCTTTAAAGTGGAAATGCTTCTTTGGAAATTTTCCACACATTTGGCATCAGAAGTCTCCTCTGTTCGAGCAGCACTAATTAGAGGCAGGCACATGGAGGTTGCCACGCAAGGTGAAGGGAGAGGAACATTAATGACCCAGGCTGTGATATCATTTGTGAGAACTTCTTTCCACTGATCTAACACCAATTGAAGTTCAGCTTTCAATTTTGTCTTTGAAACCCAGATCAAGCAGTGTCACGGACACGTCTTTTGTGTTACACAGCCATGTTTTTCCCTGAATTGTTATGGACTACCTGTGAAAGAAGGCATCCACCCCTATGCTGGCAATAGACACTGTTTCAGACTAATTTTTCATTTGATATAAAGTCTACTGCAGCAACTTTTGTGGCTTTTTAGTAGATTGGAATAGGGCCACATCATAAGGGGAAAACATTGCCTTGGAGAAGATAAACAATGACTAGAAAATTCGTTACTACCAAACTCTCCTTTTTTTCCCTAATTCATGGTCTGCTAGTGGAACTCACCAATAGGTAGGCCCAAGATTGGTAACCTCTGCTAAGCAATCTGTATGATTCTAATGACAGCAGGTCATTAGAAAATTTCTTTGAGGAATTAAGTTACTGCTGTTCTTTCCACTGTAAAAAAAAAAAAAAAAAAATTGGTCAGTCTTAGAAAAACAAGATTGTTAGCAATTGGCAATATCTTGCCTTCTTAGTTGGCAATACTCCTGTCCATTTCAATATCCACATGATACCTAGGCCTCTCTTGCTTCCCTCTTCACCTGTCTCTGCTTAATTCAGTAAATGATTTTTGATGTACAGTAGATGTTCCCAAACCCCTCAAAGGGGAACTACTTAAAAATCCCATTGCCTGGGCATCAGTCTTTTTTAAAGATATCTCCAGGGCATTCTAATGTCCAAAGAAAACTTAAGAACCACCAGACCCTATCTACTTAAAGAGTAGCTCCCAGTCCAACAACACTAATATCACCTGAGAACTTGTTAGAAATGCAGAATCTCAGGCACCTCCCAAACCTACTGAATCTAAATCTTCATTTTAGTAACAAGTACTGCTCTAGAGCAAAGGCTCTCCTTAAACTTAGTTACATGCAAAACTTCAAAGACACCTGTGACTGGAATACCATACGTTTATATTCTTGGCATTTTTTTTTTCCTGGGAAAGTATCCAATAGTTTTCATGATATTCTTCAAAGGCTTCATGACCCAAATCAGGTGAAAAACCAGCATTAAAGGTTAGACCAGATTTCATAAACTTAAATACTTATACAACAGAGCCAAATAAAATGAATGAGTGAAACGAGTGAGGAATTGCCAACTAAATAAGTAGAAATACTCTACATGAAAATAGTGCTCTTTCCCATTTTTTTGAAACATATTTCCCTCTTTCTCCATCTTTTGATAGAACCATGGGCTCAAAGCAATCAATCTACTGTAAGAAAAAAAATACACCTGTGTTGTGGAACATGACGATTAGCATAGCCTTGGAAGGCAATAGGACAAGATGAAGTTGTGGTGGCTGTGCCTTGGCTCCAGTCAGCTGCTGGTATGGAGGAATACAAGGCCAGTGTTGTCAGATCTTTTGACTTTTAAAGACAATCCCAAACTCCAGATTTTTATGTAAAACCAAATCTTTAAATGTTGCATCAGTACTTTTTGATACTGAAACTGAGTAGGCCAAACAACACTCACACATAAGCACATCTAGACAGTTCACTTTTACAAACATATTCCTCATCTATGATTAGCTTGTACAAACGTATTCTTCATCTCTGAATTCCAAGGAAACATCTTTCCAGAGCACATTCTAGCTAGAATCAAAATTCTATAAAAAATATCATGCAATCCCATTTTCTCATTTTAAAAATGAGCCAGAAAGTTGAGGCGTTTTGACAAAGGTCATGAATTAATCTTGGTTAATGTCAGTGTAGCAGTGAGAGTTTGGTCAGC
Source organism: Cynocephalus volans (assembly GCF_027409185.1). Taxonomy (NCBI): domain Eukaryota; kingdom Metazoa; phylum Chordata; class Mammalia; order Dermoptera; family Cynocephalidae; genus Cynocephalus; species Cynocephalus volans. The sequence goes on from NC_084466.1 coordinate 58,265,879, forward strand.
AAAGACAAAAGTAATTTAAGATTTTCAAGCAAGAAGAGATTCAATACAGGGAAGCAAGTTATAAAAAGGGTGAAAGATTGAGGGCCTGGGAAACTGCTTCTAGTTCTCAGGCTTGTTGCTAACTTTCAGTCAGGAAACTGTAGGAACTTGGAGAAACTACTAGTCAGGATAACAGCTGCCTGCAGCAATAAGGTAAGTAACTTATAAGAAAATGTCAGAGGCATTCTCTGAATCCTACCTGCCAGCCCTCTACTACTTGAGGAGTAATAGGATGTTGCCTACTCTCTCCCACCTTTTGAAATCTCACACTAGTGCTTCTTATTGGCAAAATCTAACCTAGAACCCTATCAGCAAAGCAATCTGAAAAAATGTAGTTCACAGGCTTTCAACCTCTGCAATACAGAGCAGAGCACAGAAGAGGAGCAGGGATAGTGCTGAGATAACAACTGATAACCAGGCACAGGTAACTCATCTACTATTTAACCTATGCTGATGTCTAATTTGATCTGATTTATAACAAACTCATTTTAACACAGGCCTTCTTGAGATAACAGCTTCCAGCTCATATTCATGGGAGGACTAACAAATCTCTTTCCAAGAACAAACTTTATCCTACTGGGAAAATGGCTCAGGAAGCAAAGAAAAACTGATCTGTGGGAAGGTTACTAAAAGAGAACGTAAATGATGGCTCGATAAGAAATAAGTGGCAATAATAAATGTATCTATTTAAAAAGCTAAGCATGAAAAACTATTTTCATATTAATTTTAACACTTTTACTAAGCTGCACATTACTGACAGCATGTATTTTATGTCAAGAAAATAAATAAAAACATATATGCATATTAATGCCAAGGAGGCACAAGTAAGTGCACAGGTGTTTGGACCAATAGTAAATACAAGTCAAGCTCAAAACTTTCAAAACACAGAAGCAGAATTTGAATTTCTTGATGAGTTGTCTTTTTCTTCATAACTTATTTCCCTACCTAAGGAGAGCACTCTTTCTCTTACTACATTCCTGAGAAAAATGAAAATATAATATATAGAGATGATTGGTGAGAAATAGATTGATTGATTTAATGGATATATTATTAACTCCCCTAAAAGGTGTTCAACTTGCTTGTATTTAAAGGAACCAAAAATAATAGGAAGAGAGAAAGGGTAAAGATACACATTCCTTTAAGGTCAACATAATAAGTAGATGGTCTGAACACTGAGTCAAAGTTCTTTTCTCAATTCTGGCACTAATTCACTTTGTATCTCTGAACTTCAGTTCCCCAGAGGTAAAATGAGGACTTATCACAGCTTGGTTATGGAATTATTATAAAACATACCTGTGTAACAAAGAGATGATAGGAATAGGACATTCATAAGAGTCCCAGTGGGCATTCACCAGTAGTAAAACAACAGAAATCTATGATGTCAAGAGAGCTGCATTTTGTCTTGTGCCAAATAAGAACTTTGTTGAGTTGTACACATTGTTGGAAAGACAATGTGGTACATAAATGTCTTCTCTGTTTTCTTGTGGATTCAGCCCTTTTCTATTGAATCTGGGTCCAAAGAGTGAATGGGATATTATGGGCTAAATGTTTCTCCCAATAGTTCATGTACTGGAAACCTGACCCCTGTTTTAACAATGTTAAGAGGGTGGGAAATACAATTATGGAATTTGAAAGGTGGGGCCTTTAAGAGGTGATTAGATTGTAAGGACTGTGCCCCTATGAATGGATTGATCCATTCATGGAGTAACAGGCATGGTTCTGATGGCTTTATAAGGAGGGCAAGTGAGAAGTTGGCTCACTCTTGCTCAGACCTTTCTTGCCATGTAAGACCCTGGTCACCATGGGACTCTGCAGAGAGCTCCAACCCAGAAGAAGGCCTTCACCAGATGTGCTCCCTGGACCTTGGACTTTCCAGCCTCCAAAACTGTAAGAAATAAATTTCATTTCTTCATAAATTACCCAGTTTCTGGCACTTTGTTATAAGCAACAGAAATGGGCTAATACATGGGGATAAAGGGTATTTCAACCTATTGTCAAGCAGACATCATATAGCTGGGGCACTGAATAATATGAGCTAATGCTTTCTGCAGCTTGCAGTGCTCTGGGCATTATTCAAAGTGCATCAATGCATGTATTAATTTATTCAAACCATACAGCGATCTTGTGAAGAAGAGCCTATTACAATCTCCATTTTATAGGTAAGGAAACTGAGGCACCAAAAAGTAAAGTAAATAGCCCAAGTCACACTTGGGAAGAACCAGGGGTTTTTTGCTTTTGTTTCGGGTTTTTGGGTTATTTTGTTTGTTTGTTTTGCTTTTGGGTTTTTTTTGGCAGCTGGCCAGGACAGGGATCAAACCCTGGACCTTGGTGTTATCAGCACCATGCTCTAACCAACCAAGCTAACCAGCCAGCCCCAGTACCAGGTTTTGAACCAAGTCAGTCTATGTTCTTAACCACTCAGCCATTCTGTCATCAAATATAATTTTCAAATGAGTTGTATCAATTCGACCAGTAGTTGTTTTTGTTTTGTTTCATTTTGTTTTTCCCCAAGGTTTTGGCAAATGTGAGGCTTAGTTATTAATGTTATTGTGAATTTACCTTTTCCAATGTCTGTGTAGATACTTTAATGAGAATTTTGGTGAAACTACTAGCCAGAACCCATTTTAAACAGGAAATTAACATTTAAACTTTATGTCTAATATTTCAGGCCAAACCTCTGCCCTCCCTTACTTCCTTTCAGGAAGTTTGGCCCGCCCAAAGAGCCATAAGGATCTTACTAAGAATAATAGCTACAGACTCAGGCATAGAATGGAATATGTAAAAAATACATCCTAGGGATTTTACTTGGCCCCACTCTTCAGATGCAAATGTCCCTTTGTTTTCAGAAACAAATAATTAGTTGTCATACAAATCCCAACAGAAGAATATGAGTATAATGAACAATTTGGGAGCATAAGTTGCATTGTCAGTAGAGAAAACAAAAGAATGCACAGAAAGAAATAAAAATAAGCATGGGATTGAAAACACCATTGGAAATGCCAGACACATCAGTTCTAGGTACTAGATCAACTTACCCACAAGCACTTCCAAAGTGGGAAGATAAGGACTCAACTATTTTTTAACCACTTTCTATTAACAAATCATCCTGATTTTCAGACTGTGTTACAAACATGAAAATGCTTAGCATCAAAGTTCCTCATCAATGTATTTGACTATTTGCTCACTTAAAATTAATTTTAAAAATAGAGAATATATATTAACATTAGTATACCTTGCATATGTTAATCATGCATTTTGAAGGAAGTATGTTTATTCTCATGTATAAGAAAATTCTAAGGATGTCTAGTTCCTAAAGTTCAGCAGGATGTGGCTTTCAACCACCTCTTTGAACATTGCACATGTTTTCTCAAAGCTTTAGCTGAGGTTTTCAAGAATCTCTGGTCACTCATATAAAACTGCTCCTTTGGTTTACAAAAGGGGAATCTTTTAAATCAGGGGTAAATCGTAAGACAAGTGGTGAAACTTTTATCCATATGCCATGTACTTTCCAGAAAACTCTTTACAGGGCCCACAGTTATCTGTATGACCTCTTTCATCAGCACTAAATTCACATTCAGAGGAAAATACAAAGTGAATTGTGTTTGGAAGACTCTCCACTCCAAACCACACAGGTAAAAGCCACTTCAATCTTTCCACTTGCTTTCAAACCCTTCTGCTAAAAGTCATTAGGAAAGGCTGAGAGATAGCATATATAAAACCAACATTGTCACTTGAAAGAACCCTAATTTTAAGAACATTTTTTCTCTCCCAGCTTCCAAAATCAGTAATCCAAAGAACAGAAAAATTGGTCTTAAGTAAAAAAGATTGGATTTAAATTATAAAGTTCAAAATTTACTAAACTCTTTGGATACTTCTGATAATACTCAGAGCAAATAGAAAAGCAGTTATATAAAGACTATTTGGTAATATTCATGCCAGAGAATTCACTGTTTTTATTTTCACAAGATGAAGTGAAAGATTAATTTTTATTTAGCAAAAATCATGTATAGAATCCCTCGAACTTACATATATTAATAATTAATGACATAACTAAAAAAAACACTTTCAAAAAAAGTTTTTCTAAGAGAAGCATATTTTAAAATAAAAAAATGAATAAAAATGTATTTTTTTAAATCTCAAAAGAACTAAAGAACAAACATTTTTATAAAATGTTAGAGTTCCCTACTGTCTTGATTGCAGACAGATGACATTCTGGAAAGATTTTAAGTGGAGTTCAATATTTTCAACCCCACATACCAGTATAATCTAGATAGCCCTTTTATATAGAGAGACATATATACACGAGAGTACTTCAAAAAATAGAATTGAAAAATAAAAAGAAGAAGGAGGAGTAGACAAAGGTGAAGGAGGCAGAGCAGAAGGAGAAGAAAAATCTGTTTGGAGGCCTGAAGATCTCATTTCTATAGCACACAGCACAGAGTAAATAGGGAAGTTTGTTAGCTGCCTACTTTATTTAAGCTATGTTAACAACCCAACCAAATATTTCAATTGCAAAATTAAAAAGCCCCCCAAATTTGTTTGAATCAAAATTATTTAGATTAACTCTTTAGAATTATCAAATAACAAAATGACTAAACCACACCATCACATTCTATTTGCGAGATGTGGCAGAGTGAAGGAATTTATTGAAATTTAAAAAAAAAAAAAAAAAACTGAAAAACTTTGTTTGGTGCACAATAAATTTGTGCTGAAACTCTGCTTTTCTGCATGAACAAACATGGAAATGTAGGTATTATATTCTCCAGGAGAAACCAGAGCTAACTCTATATTCATGAAGTGGACCCTCAATCAGTCCACTGTCTACGACAATCCCAAAATTACCATTAGGTAATTTTGCTTTACCTAACCAAATTTTAGGGAAAAGAATTATTTTTGCCTCATTTTTTGGCCTAGGTGCCTCAAGTATTTCTCCTGGTTTGACTCTGTAGACCCCAAATATTGGGGGGGGGGAGTAGGGGGCCATCAAATAAAGTTGCATGAAACTATTCTGCAGAAATGTATTATTTTTGAAAATGGCCAAATTCATTGACAGTGAACTTTATTCTTCTGGAGAGATAGAAAATGTTTACTTTTCTTCAGTTTTATGTTTCAACTCTAGTTTAAGAGATAGGAAAGATAGCTTATTGATCAGTTGTTAATAAACATTCATCACAGGCTAAACATACCGAGTAGAATGATTAAAATCCTACTCTCCTCTATTGACTATGATTCCTTTGTTTAGATCTACTGGTTTTCTTCCTGAAAGCAGAGTCAGTTTTTGAGAGAAATTTCCAGAATTTTAGAGGAGAGATTTACATATTGGTTTTTTCCTAATACAGTATAATGTCTTGAATGTATTAATATTAGCACAGCATCTGTTCATTTCCAAACTGTAGCCACATACATATATACATATATGTCGATACATATACATCGACACACAATCCCAAGCCTCATTGCCTCTCCACATTATTTGAATTATTTGTATTGTTCCCAAGCAATACAAAATTAATTCTGTAAACAAAGTTTTCCCAAATAATGAAAGAAATGTCTTTCCTGATGCCTCAGCCTCAAAGTGGATGCCTACCTACACCAGTGAAAGACTCCCCAGCTGCCCATGCAAGCTCATGGAAACTTCCCTCATATCCTGTTACCTGGAAACACCTTTTTCTCATCGCTGATTTCCAGAGACTTTTTGTAAGCTTTCTGCCCCTTTTAGTCTCTGCCCTAACTGAGTACGTGGAGAGACTTGATTGTTACATCAGAAAAAATAATAGGCTTGCTCAGCTTGGTTTCAGCAATATTCGACCTCTTGGGAGCTTCAAAATTACAGGGAACTGACTTTCCACAGCTCTTCCCGAGGCTCCATCCTGCAGAAGTGGGGAGGCCCTCCCTGGGCCAGCATGCTGTGATTGGGGGGGTTGAGTCTAATTCATGTGGTTAGTTGACCTAAAGCCACATCTTCCAGCCTCTACCAGTAATAAAGTGATATTTTAGCCCCTATTTGCCATTCTTAGATTTACATCTCTGTTTCTTTAGGGAGAGATGAAGATTCTACTTGTTAAGAGCCTCTTCAAAGCACCTTCTCCCAACTTGCCTGTAAGAAGCAATTGCTCCTCCATCTGGGACCACCCACAGCACTTCATACTCATGAATGGTGCTCCTGGTTTTCTCCATCCTTTCGCAAGCACCATCTCACAGTGGTTTAAGAACACAGGCTCTGGCATCAATCAGCCATCTGCCCTGAATTGTTCCCTTGCAAATTCAGGCATGTTTCAGTTTCTCTAAATCAGTTTTCTTCTCTGTAAAATGAGACATATAATCTCTTATTCAGTGTTATTATATAGGTTAAATAAATTAATCTATATAAAACACTTAGCATCAAGCCCAAAACAAAGGAAACACTAAATAAACATTTAGTATTATCACTGTTATGAAAGGAATTGTCTCTCCATACCATATTCATATGTTGAAGAATTAAACTTAAATGTGACTATATTTAGAGATAGGGACTTTTACGAGGTAATTAAGGTTAAATGACGTCACAAGGGTAGGGCCCTAATCCAATAGGACTGGTGTCTTTGCAAGAAGAGAGAGAGGCACCAGGAATATGCTCACACTGAGAAAAGGTCATGTGAGGACACACCAAGAAGGAGGTTGTCTTCAAGCCAAGGAGAGAGGCCTCAGGAGAAACCAAATCTGCCAACATTTGATCTTGGACTTCTAGCCTCCAGAACAATAAGAAATAAGTGTCTGTTGTGTCATCCACCCAGTCTGTGGTATTTTGTATGGCAGCCTTAGCAGACTAATGCTATCATTATTGTCGTTATTATAAATCTGCATTTACTGTCAAAATAACCAGGCAAATACAATTAAACTAATTCTTTCATTCAAATCAAATCATCCATGATCACTTTTGTGAATAAGATCAATATTTCAAATTCATGAAGATAGTCAGCCTTCTCAGAGGAACATGACACAGTAAATAACAAAATCCTTTAGTACTATCCTTCCTACACTTACTTCCATTTACGCAGCCATGATGACTCTGGTTGAAGACTTATGATGCAGATAGTTAGTTGCCAATATCCCACTCTCTCTTTCACTCATAATAATAGAATCACCTTTTTTGTTAGACACATGGCCACCTGCAATCAAGGTGGTATTTCTCAAAATGTTTGCAGCACGATGTGCTCATGTAACTAAGTTCTAGCAAATATGATATAGGTAGAAATATTTTGCTGTATTACCAGAATATCTTAGAAAAGAACAACAGGACTTCTTTGTCCCTTCCTAAGCTCTAACATCTAGGATATAAATATGATTACCAAAAATTTAGAAGCCATTTTGGAATTTGAAGATGAACCCACCCTAAAGATAGCAAAATGGTGGGCTGGGAATAATTTGGTCATCCAAGGGTTCTGAAAACACTGAAATCAGTCTTGTACTGCCTACTTTTGTGCTTTTTTATGTGAAAAAAGTAGCCCTCTTTTCTTTTTGAGTTTACTATTTGTAGCAGATACTTTTGACTCCCTTTCCCTATTTTCTTGATTCACCTCTGAGTTACTCCACAGCCTTAGTAGATAGTTTCACAACCCAGGAGCCTGTGTCTCTCTCCTTCTGCTCCTGAGGTCTTTCTCTACCCCTATGGAAACTTGCTTAACAGGCAAAAGGTACAACTCAGTACTCTGGAGCAGTCAGCACCCCTTGGGGGCAACCTTCCACTAGTGAGGAACAGTCCTTGTCCTTCTATGGAAAAATTCTCTTGGTTTCTTAAGTGTCCTCTGTGGACTTGAGCCTCAGTTGCCCAATGAGGTTACAAATTCTATAATATACACTTTATTGGCTTTTCCCCTCCCTTGTCTCACTCTTCTTATCATCTCACTTGTGCTTCCCAAAATCAAAGTCCTAATTCCAGCATTTACTATTGGAGGAACCCACATAAGACACTACAACTTGCAAATTCTCAGGTAAGGAACAATTAGGAATGGATGCTAAGAGTTTGGTTATTAGAGTCTCAACATAAGAGCCAGAGGAACACATCATGGTATGGGAGACTACTACTGTATTAGTCCATTTTTGTGTTGCTATAACTGAATACCTAAAACTGGGTAATTTATAAAGAAAAGAGGTGTATTTGGCTTAGGATTCTGGAACAACTGTACCTGGCATAGGTCTCAGGCTACTTCTACTCATGGAGAAAAGCATAGGCAGCCTGCATGTGTAAGGAGATCACATGGAGAGAGGGAAGGTGCCAGGCTCTTTTTAACAACCAGCTCTGGTGGGAATTAATCCATTCCTGCAAAAGCTCACTCACTGCCCTCCTCCCACAGGGAGGGCATTAATCTATTCATGAGGGATCCATCCCCATGACCTATACACTGCCCAAAACTGCCACATTGGAGATCAGATTTCAACATGAGCTTTGGGGGGACAAACATATCTAAACAATATCAACCATCATCCTTGATTAAGTTTGATCTTAGCTCAGTTGAACTTGGGCCAATTCTACACAATACATAATGAGGCAGAATGGAGCAAAGTCTAAATGACCTCTCTTCTCATCTGTAGGAACCATCACATCTCCTCAATTGAAGTCAATTTGTTGTGGGCAAGAATAGCATTTTTATTTGCCTACCAAGCAGAAAGGGAACTATAACTCTCAGTATGAGCTAAAAGGATATTCTACACAATGACAATATTCAGATAAAATTGGGGATGTCTATCCAGATTTTCCAAATGAATTAAACTTTAGTTCAATGACTTTAGGGTAAAACATTGTAATGCATTTCAATAATCAAACCATCTCAATCATAAATTTTTCTTAACATTAAGACTCACTTTTTACATTCTGATTGACAGTTTTGACATAGGCAAAAGGTTTTCAAAAAAAAAAAATGCTGTTATGAATCCAGTGATTCATTGGGAGATCATTCTAAGAATTAGTTCTTTCAAAATTGGGTCTTTCAAGGAAATATATGTTTTTCAGTATAATTGTCCTTGGATCACTAAACCTGGCTATGTCACATCCTCCCTGCCACAAGGCTGGAAAGATTTTAATGTTGTGGAAGGAACTGGTGACAGTGCTAAAGTTAATAGGGTTGTACTTAAGAAACAACTGGACATTTCTCTTGTTTTATGGGGCAATAATTTTACTCCCTAGTGAATAAAGACTAGAAAAAATTGGATCACTGCCAAAGACATAACCTATACTATATCAAATAGTGCTGTTACATTTCTCTTAACTGCCTTCTGGAGGTCATATGGCTGCTTACAGGGGAAGCTTTTCTGATAACTTTTTCTGAAAAATCACATTAAACAAATACCAGCCTAACAATGAGAAGATATGGTGTTCAGTCTTCCATGAATGACTTAAGCAGCTGATTTTCCAGCCTCTAAAATTCATTGCCCTCATTATTACCATACTGCATCACTGTGTCTTATGTAAATAATCCGGGAAACATTTAGGTCATTTATACCATTGTTTGTAAATACCAATACATGAAATCTTATGGAAGGCTTAGGATTCTTGGCCTGAAAAGGGAAAAGCTTACATTAAAAAGAGAGGGATTACTGTGCATTTGCTCTGTGTTATTCAAAATGAATAAGCATTAAAAAGAATTATTTCAACAGGGAGTGAATCAAGGGTATTAGCAAATATATTGCCTATGCAAATGCAAAGCCTAAGAGAATCCTTGAAAATCAGCTATTGGATATGTTTCTGCTTATCTGACCTAAAACAGTTAACCTGACCACATAAAAATATGTTCATAAGACATGAACAGGCCTTACAAAAGTACGCGGTAAAGTGACATAATTTCAGAAAGCCAGTGGCCAAGTCATTTCCTTGGAGGAGCAGTCTTTTGTGTTCCTCACTAACAATCTGTACCTTGGTGACCTCCTCAAGTCACTGATTTAAGTTTTCTAATTTAAGCTGTTGACCATGACCTAAGAAAGACCAGCACCAAGTTTCTGAAATAGCAGAAATTTCATCTCTATAACAAGTCTCTCTTATATGTAGGTAGCCCATCATGCTCAGAATAAAGAAATCAACTCATTTGAACCAGGCTATATCTGAGATTAAAATAACTGCTAAAAATATTTAATATGCTTTAATTTTGCCCACAAGGATATTCTATGGGTAATTGTGAGTTTCTAATTATAATGCTGTACTTTGAATTTGCTGATTGACATGAATTTAAAATCTTATCACAGTTTAACTCATTTGCCCTATTAAATAGGTTGGGGGTTGATATTATTTTCCTCCTACCTGTCTAAATCCTTAGTGCAGCTGAAAGGTTAAGCAATTTCACCGACAACATGTGATGAACTCTTTAGTTTCATTCAAGCCTATTCTTCTGCTTCTGAAGATTGTTTCTCTAATAACCATTCTTAATTTGGACTCAAAGAGGATCCTGGTCTAGGTCTATGCTGCTATATTGAAGAAGAATCTGGGCATTTCTTGGGACTTATAGAGTATGTTCCCAGAGAATGACAACCTGCCTTAGCTTACTCAGCCCATGACACCCCCTGTTTTGTAGAGGGGAGTCCCTTGACATCATGCAATGGGGGAGCCTACTCCTTCTCTGCTCTCTCTCCCACCCACCACTTTCATTACTACTGTGAAGTCATAGAGATTTGGCAGAATTGGGCCAAAAGAGGAAGGCAGGGGCATCATCTTTGGGTTATTCTCACCTCTTTTTCCACTATCCTTACTTCCCAAACCAGCACAAATCCTTTCTCTTTCTCATATTTAAAACTGCATTGTTTCCTGTTCCCAAGCGTCTTGCCATCTATGCTTATTAAATGGACTCAGTGAGTTCACAAAACTGACATTGTGAAACTGAGGTAGGAAAGAATCCCTGGCTTTCTGATAGAACTCTATTCTCTTTTATGTGAGAAAGGAATATAAAAGGAAGGTGTGATACCTGATTTTATGTGTCAGTTTGGCTGGGCTCTGGTGCTCAGTTATTTGGTCCAACATTAGTCTAGATGTTACTCTGAAGGTATTTTATAGATAGGATTAACATCTACAGTTGGTTGGCTTTAAGTAAAGGAGATTACCCTTTTTAAAGTGCATGGGCCTCATCTAATCAGTTAAAGCCCTTGAGAACAAAAACAAATATCCTAGAGTAAAAGGAATTCTGCCTCAAGACTGGAACGTAGAAATCCTGAGTTACCAGCCTGAAGCCTGCTCTACAGATTCCAGACACAATCCTGCAGCATCAACTCATCGGGTTTCTAGTCTGCTGGCCTACCCTACAAATTTCACACACGTTCCCGTACAATCACTTGAGCCAATTCCTTAAAATAAATCTCTTGTGTGTGCATGTGCATGTGTAAAAGTCCATTGGTTCTGTTTCTCTAGAGAACCCTGATTGATACAGAAGGCAACTCACCTCTTTGTTTCACATCTACTTTGGGTCAGGAACTGTGCTAAGCTAGTTATATATATCAACTCATTTGTGGAAGTAAAACTTTCCATAACCAACCACACAAAGGACTAATATGTATATAGACAATATCAATAATAACAAAATTATATACATATACATATGTATATTTCTGTTGTCACTCACAGCAGACTATTCTAAATATCCCTGAATCATATACGATCCTTCCTCCCTAAAACCTGCATGGTGTCGTGACCAATCATAAATGCCACTTCTGCCTAGGGGACAAGTTCAAACACAGCAGCAGGCAAATGAATGAATGCAACCACACAAGAGTCTGAGGCCAACTATAAAAATGAAAAAAGAAAACTCAAAATTCCTTGATAGCCTTCTATAAAATACAATATTCAAGAATGAAACATAGAAAGTAAACACTATGTACTGCTAAATATTTAAAAAGATAAAAAACTGCTACACAGATTCCATTTTAAGATATGTAATTTCACACTTTCTAGAGGGAAAAAAATAGGAATAATGTAAAATGCCGTATAAAAAAAGGAGGCACTTTGCAATTTATGTATTCTCTGAGGTCAATTCTCGTAATTTTCAAGAAAAGAAAGAATCCCAGTGCCTAGTTAGAGATGAAACTAAGGAGGTGGAGTGGTTTGCAGGCCATTATGCATTCGCCTGAAGCATAAACTACATTTTATTTTATTCCAGGGAGAATAGAGCCTTGGCTAAAGGATGCAGATGAAAGATTTTAAAATCAACAGCATAATTGGGATATGCTTTGGTGCATTTTTCTCAAAAGAAATGTAGATATATTTTACCTTCTGATCAACCTAGCATAGGCTATAGGACCCCAGGCAGTGTCTCCTTTGTAGTTTCTTCCTAAGTATGAGACAGTACCTGGCAGCAGACACAGTAATATCAACAAGCACAACAAAAGAAACAATGACGATATCAATAATAATGAAAAATCCCAATGTTTTATTGAGGGATTGTTTTGTGGACTCTACTTCATCTTTTAAAATAATTTCTACAAATCAACAAAATATAAACTCCAATTAATAGGTGGGGAATGGACATTGTAAAATGCAAACAGAAAATATAGCTGACAACAAAATTAGGGGGATAAAGTTCAAGCTTGTGAATAAATAGAGTAATGTGGATTAAAGGAAGACTCCATTTCCATTATGTGTGTTTGTTAGTGAAAATATCCAGTGTTGGTGAGAGTGGAGATGCTGGTGTCCTCACCTGTCCCTAAGTATTGGAAACTGTACCATCCCTGTGGAGGAAAATATGGCACTAGGATTAAAGCCTTCACAATGTGCATGCCCTTTGATTCAGAAACCCCTTTTCTTCAAACTGATCCTCAGGAACGATAAACATGTGGACAAAGACTTATGTATAAGGATATTTACCACAGTATTTATAGACATGAAAACATGAATATAACTTAAATGCACTAGATAGGTGTTTGGTTAAAATATTCTGGCACATCCATATGATGATATATTACGCAGGCCAAAACAAAATGCTTTATCAAAGTATTTAGCAATAAAGATAAACATTAAAATATTTCCAGTGGGGAAAAAATTCAAAAAGATGTGTTATTATTCTAACGAGCATGGTTATGAACAACACACTTAACTTTCCCTGGGCCTCTATTTTATTATCTTTGAGATAGAAAAGCTGGGCTGGATGATGGCTGAGATCTCTTTCCAAACTACACTTCTAAGGTTCAAACTGTTTGGGTTTTGACCTGAAAAGTTTTCCCCTACATTTAAGAGACAGCCAATAGTTTCTAGCACTTTTAACTCTAGATCATCTGTGATTGCTCCATCAATAAAAGCCACTAATTCTAACTGTGCAAATTTCATTCCAGGTGACAGGCACTTTGAACAGGTGGGAATAGGCAGCACCACCTTTTGAGCTGCACCATGAAGGCAAATTGAAGTTTTTCTTTAAAATAGTTGGTATAATTCTGCAAGTGGTGGTGATTCTCCTATTTGAGCTTAGCTGTGAGTCAATCACACCGTCATGAAAACAACTTGAAAGACCTTGTATCAGGGAGAATTCTCCAGAAACAAAGAACCAGTAGGAGATGACAGACAGATGAAGGATAGATACAAAGATACATAGATAGATACATAAATAAACAGACAAATAGGAATTGGCTTACGAGATTGTGGAGGCTAGCAAGTCCAGAATCCATAGGGCAGATGGGCAGTCTAGAAACCACAGCAGGAGCTAAGATAGTATTGAGGCAAAATTTTTTGCTCTTGAAAACTTTCAACCAATGAGATAAGGCCTGCCCAATTATCTACAGTATTCTTCTTTACCTAAAGTCCTTTACCTGATTGTAGATGTTAACCACATCTACAAAATACCTTCAAATTTACACCTAGATTAGTGTTTGATTAAATAATTAGGTGCTATAGCCAAGCCAACTTGACACATGTAAGTGTTTTCCTCCTGATACCAGAATTTTTCAGTTCCTCCAAAAAAATGAAAGCATTTGTAAGTAAAGGAGAAAAAGGATTGAAAAGGAGTAGAAAGAGAAGCAATTCTAATAAGTAGGTAGATTTGAGGAAAGCAAACTTAGTCATAGTGGTGCAGTGTGACATATGGGACAGAAGGTTTGGAGGTAGAAAGGACAGAGCTGTACTGGGGAAAACTTGAAGAAACAGGAAGGCAACACATATAAACCAAGAGAATGAAGGGGATGTCATGTGAGAAGATGGAAACCGGAGGAGGGGAAAGAAAGACAAACAGCCTACTGGAATTGTGTCTGATGGTTAGAAGAGCAACCCTCCAGCCCTGAGACCCATCCACGGCTGCTGTGGCCTGGCCACTGTGGGCTACCAATTCCTGCCCTGGGCTAAAGAAGTATATAATTGGCTCCATGCACGGGAAAAATCAGAGTTTCTTTCAAAATAAACTCACCAGCTTAACAAGAAAGGTGATTATCTTCCATGATCTAAATAAGAAAGGTAATGATCTTCTGTGTACCTAAACCTAACTGGAACTGCCAGTAGCTTGATCTTGAATTTTCCAGCCATTACAAAGGTGAGAAATAAATTCCGGTTGCTTATAAGCCACCTAGTTTATGATATTATAGTAGGCTGCATGGACGAAGACACTGTACAGTGGAATTCTATGCCCCTCGATTAAAACCTACCTGCAAGGCTGGGCTTTAGGTCCACAGACAGTCACTTGAGTTTTGAATCCTAAGGACTGATTAGGAACGTACGCTCTTCCATAGTTTCATAGTTAAGTGATTAAGCAAAATACATTTCCTTCCTCTATATCTGATAATCTGTCAGTAGAACTTCTTCATTTATCTTTCTAACCAGCCTTTCAAAACCATTTACTGAATGTCTATACTATTTCACTAGACAGTGAAAAATATTTACTATTTTAGAATCAGTTCTGACTTTCTCTTCCTGTCTCTCCTCTCCCACATATAATCAGACGTCCTGTTTACTACCAAAGCAATTGATTATTAAAATCCTGTTTTTCTCTTTTATAATAAGCTCCTAAATCTCCTCATTCAAATCCTCCTGCTTTCTATATCAGGAAGCTCTTCAAAAAACATAGTTAATACATTTTATTGCCCTACTCAAAAATTTTCCACAGTTTCTCATTTTCTGTAAAATAAAATTTACACTCCTTATCAGGAAATTCAAAATACTCCCTTCCTAGACCTCCTTCTCATTTTGCCACTTAATGCACACTCTAGTTTGGATAAATTCTGTGATTTTCTACTGAGATGCCTTTGCTCAAGCTGCTACCTACCAGAATGGCTACTCAACCTTAGCCCAGTAATCCGTATCTCAGGTACGAGTCAGTCATTTTTCCAATGCAAGTGAAAGAAACACAGCTAAATCTACCCTAAACAAAAAAAGCAAAATTACTGGCTCGTGTACCAGAAAACTCCAGAAGTATAAAACAGCTTCAGGCCTTAGCACAGATCTGGACCAAGATTATCGGGCTATCTCATCCGGAATCACTCTCCATTTCTCATCTCTGATTTGTTTATGTGAGCTTCACTTTCAGGCAGGTTTCCTGTACATGGTGACTGATTAGTAAAATTACTATGTCAAAAGACAGAGGAGGAAGACTAGCATAGAGATCTAAGCAGATAAACATGTGTAAGTGGAGCATTTTCTTTGCTGTGTCTGTTGTGATTTTACAGAGCCTGGAGGCTGTTTTCTAAAACCAATAATCTGCCTTTGTCTAAAGAGCTCTGCCCCGACTGTGGCACATGCATTTGCTCTGGCCTTTCTTGCTCTGCAACATCCATATACCCGAGTATATGAACCAATGTGTTTATTTTAGGAAGCCATAATTTGAGAAGAATGTACATCTTTAAAAATGCAAGTTAGAACACAGAGAATTCTTGGAAACATGCCTTAACAAGACAATTGCTGTCGCTAATCTCTGCAGTTTTTCTAATTCAAATGATGGGAAGTTATTCAGCTTTCAAAAATCTCACGCTGTAGTTTGGTTACCTTGGCACTAGGTGAAAGACATTTGTAACAATCACAATTACACTGTGCAAACCATAAAACAAACCCTAGGTATGTTTCGCTGACATCTTAAAAAGAGACTCACTGCTTGAACTTTGAAGTTAGTCATTAAATGTCTTCCCTTGTTGGGAGGGAGAAGAGATATATTTTATATATTATTTCAAGTAATCACTAAATAACCAAAAAGTAAAAAATTAAAGTCAGAGGATCTCCTAGATTTGATCATTTTCTCACTTTTTTCTTACCTGCCTTTGAATTCTTGGACTGGAGCCTGAGGTCTACACCAGCAGTTTATCCACACATCTGTCCTGGCTCAGCACCAGTGTCCCCCAGCTGCTTATCTCTCCACTACTGGATTATGTCTCCCCAGCCATATAGAGCCTATGCTACCTGCCTGGTCACGGCAAGATAATCAAAGAAGGATTTATTTTGTCTTTTCATGAAGTCATAAGAATTTTCATTTGACAGGTCTCTTAAAGTTCTCCTAATCCAACTTCTTATTTTATGGTTGATAAAATTAGGCCAGGAGAGTTCAAGGAATTTGTCTATCAACACTCAGCTAGCTAAAGGCAGGGCAGACACTAGGAAAAGCCATTTGGGGAAACTAAGTTACACACAGCTCAGATTAAAAACACTGAACAGCTGATGGGAGCGGAAGCAAAAACAGTGAAGAGGAAAGTAGCATCATACTGATTAAAGGAAACCAACCCCAGCACCACCGTGGTTGTCATTCCTCTGCTCAACCTTCTCCACTTCTACTCTCCCTCCAGGGAGTAGATAGGATTGTTGCTTCTTGATTTGCCTATAGTTGAGTGAGGCCATGAGACAGGTTCTCCCACTAAACTGGGAGTAGAAGTGATATGTAGCCCATCACCTGGGCCGACGACTGAGCACAGTAGACTATGATATCTGTTCTTCCTATTGATTTCCCACTGAGTTGGAAGAGACATGTAGTGCATCAACCTGGGTCCCAGATAAGAACTATGAAGACACAGGGCAAAAGTCTCAGTTCACCCACGTTAGAGCTACAGGGTAAAAAACAAATGTGAGGGTACTTCATAAAGTTCACGGGAAGATTTGTTTTACCTTTTAATTCTCTTTTTCCACAAACTTTTTGAAGTACCCTTGTCTCTAAATATTGATATTTGGGGAATGTCTGTTAATTACATTACTACTTAGCTTACCCTAATCAACACAATCATCACACTGCTATATAGATATTTTACTCCATTTCTCACCTGTCATCTGCAAAAAAAAAAAAAGGAAGTAGGGGGCCATAAGAGTAGAGAATTTGAGTCAATGCAGCATTCGGGATCTGAATTATCATTCCATCACTTATTATTTGTGTGGCCTTAAGAAAGTTACTTCATCTCTATTAAGGGCCTTGATTGCTATACATTAGGAATAATAATACCATTTGAAAGAGTCATTATGAAGATTAAATGAGCTAAAATATAGCAAGCATGCCATACTACCCTGAAGCTTTTGAAGCACTCAACTAACTGCCATTTCTTACTATTACCATTAGAAACCGGTTCTTCAGATTGCCAAGACATCCTCTCTCCGTGACACCTCCTTATCTTACACTCCCTATCTTTACAGCTCCCGCTTCTTTTCTAAATGTGTAACCCACAGGGAGGAAATAGCATCATAGTGCTCAGACTGTTAGCCTGCAACCACCAACCCCCTCCTACTCTGGACAAATATAATCATTGAATTCAACTCTTCAATTTTCTTCTTCCTTTAGCGACTTAAATTTTAGAGCTCAAACTATATGTAATTTCAGTTTCATATAAGGATTATTTAGGTCAGCAAGTATTAAATATTATTACTAATGGCTTGAGGTAGGCTAGTAGGATAACCAGGATTTCCTTAGAAAAGCTTTTTTCAATGTGTGATTTTTCTTTTATATAGAAGAATACAATTTGAACAGGATTTTTACCAGAAATTTAATTTAACTTAAACAGAGATAAGCTGATAAACAGATATCAAAAGAAGCAGATTTTCTTGACTAGAAAAGAAAGACTGACAGAAAAGATTCTCAGTTAATAAAAATTGCCACCCAGGAAAGGAGAATGGATTCAAGTGATCAACTAGATGATGAAACAGACATCACAGATTTGACCTTTTGAGATGAGCTTAAATTGCCTTGCAAGTGATGAACAAAACTATTTCAGCCAACTCACTTCTTTAAGCCACAGACTTTGCATTGACTGCTGTTGCTTTTATTGATACAATACCTTCTTATCAATTTCAAGGATGACACTTTCTTAAAATAACTATTAAGTCCCTCCCATGAACTGTTTCCTATGGATAGGCTGTTTAGAGTGTTCTAATTTCATGCCTGTCTTTTGTTAAGTCCACTCTGAGTGATTTAGCCACTGGACTCAATGTTTGTATCCATGGATAATTTAGGTTATAACTTCACACATTAGGTGTTTCCAAACTGAATTGTATTAGATTAATTTCTTTTCACTCCTGTTAAGGTCTTGTTCATTCAAAGGTAAGGGTAATATTTAACATGATTTAAAGTGGATTGTGAGTTGGAAAAACTAAGTGACTAAGTGACCAATTAATAGAATGTCACATTAAACATTTCTTTCAACAGAGCAGAATTTCCCTAGAATAAAACTATTTCTCCTTGTTCCTTCTGGGGATACAGAAAAGGAAAATAAATAAGGCAGTATAGACACATGAAACATTTAATTTAGTCATATGCTGACCAAGGTTGTCGAGAGGTAAAACATCTATAAAACCTAGGGAGATCTCATGCCCTCATGGAGAGTTTAACTCTTTCATCCCCACACACATAGTCTTCCCCCCACGACCTAACCACTAACATGTAATACACCCTATTTGGGGAAGAAAGGGAGATCACTATTTACCTCATTTACGTAACATTTTACGATAATGCCAGGAGCGCTCAGAAGATGAAACCATGATAGAGATCAGCTAGGATCTCAGCTTCACTTGGTTGTACGTCAAATATGTGCTTTTGGTTCATTTCCTTCTGCAACTGCAAGAATACACATATCACAAGTGCCAATCGACTGGCATAATTTTCCTAAAGTTCACTCACTTAACTCAGTTTATTTCCACCAACTATGCTTGATAATTTCTGTTCGTCCAACACAATAGCTTTCCTGTGTCGTTCGTATTGCTGTTTAACACTTGCAGACATAGCTATAATACAGCCTTTCCCAAGTAAAATATTGTTTGGAAATGTTAACATGTGCTCTGGAGGAAGGTACAGGGTGTTTGGTTTTTGAAGTTTGATAAATGTTGGGTTAAAGATCTTTTAAATGTCTTCATTGCAGGTCTTTTCAGAGTCTTTAAACTATGATGTGCATTGTAAAACCTGTAAAGGGGGACACAGAACATATGATTCTGTATATTCTACGACCATGGTTCTCTTTCCTAACTTAGTGTACTACCATAGAATCATTGCATATGGAAAACAGAGTACTAAGTTCAGCAGCAGTCAATTCAGGATTACTGAGTAACACCCCTGAAATAGCCCCACTAATGACCTCTATGGCAGTCTTTTTGTTATAGTTATTATGTTTATTTATACTGTTCCTTGTGCCAAAAAAGACTTATAACTTGAAAAAATATTTGAAATACCATAAAATAAAAAGGTAAATGAAAACAGAGAAATCAGAGTGAAAAAAAATAATACATATATGGGAAGGATTCTAAAATAAAACCTGAGTAAAAACAAAACCAAACAAAGGATATAAAAATGTATTCTAGAAAATCCAATCCTACGCAAAAGCTAACGGGTCAAAATTGCCTCTGATCCCACTCACAGTCAAATCAAAAAAGGGAAAAACAATTAGTTCTAAGATGGATAATGTCTACAAGATCAAAATGCAACAGATGCTTCAGAGAAGCATAGCAATTCCTAGGCCTATGGGCTAAGAAATTTTCTCTTCTGGATGGTTTTAGATGAGACAATGTGTGATTTAGCATAGTGGTTCCCAAACCCAGCTACCTATTACACATCACCTGGGCAGGGATATGAAATACATCTTTCTAGTCCTAACTACAAAGCTACTGAAGTAATATTTTTAATACAGTTTCTAGGTGATTCTTGAACCAACCTGGAAGATCAGAAATCAGGAACTCCTCCTTTGACAGACCTTAAAAAGATAGTCCTTAAAAAATGTCCATATTAAAGTTGCGTGAGCATTTACCTTAGCCCAAGATTTCACCTTCACAAGGAAACATCTACTGGTCAGTTCCTTGAAGATATTCTTTTAATGTATTTTCAGTAGTTCCGCTATTCAACAGCAGAGAAATTTTCTATAAATTACATTCAAGCCCTACTTCTCTGAAAGCCTGTGATTTCATTACTCAATGGAATTATTCAATAAAGTCAGTGAATATTTATTTGGCAAATACTCAGCTACAATAAAACACAACGTAAAAATAAAAACTTTCATTTATAAGCAGACTCTCTTCTTTCTAACTCGAAACCATCAGCATTAATTGGCGACAGAATTCTCCACTTCTGAAAGCTATATAAATAAACACAGATGTCAAACAAGAAACAAATTGATAGGGTACACAAAATTATCTCAGTTGCCTTACAAGGTGACACTGAATATATTAAACAAAAGTTGGAAAGAAAATTTAATTTCCAAATCTCACAAGAATATTGGTTTCACATTATCACAGTTAGTTCTTATACTATGAATTTTCCTTCAAGCAGGGAACGCCAATGAAGAGGAATCTCCAGAAATTTTCACACTCTCGTACAAAACAAACAGATCAGAAATTATCTAATCAATGTTGGAAGAAATGTCCAAATAAAAGCACAGACTAGCATCCCCTTCCGGGGTGCTTACAATTGTTTGGTTTTGAACAAGGAGAAATTGAGGTTTTTAAGGATTTGCTCAACAGACAGTAGTAAAATAAAGGGTGACATCCAAGAGTGGCGAGAGGTCTATCAGCTTGGGGTCAGGAAAGCTTGTCTTCACAGGCCATGTTTGGTTGAAAGTGCTAAGACCACAATTCTTCTTAGATGTCTCGAACCCAAAAAGAGCAAAGAAAGAAAACCCAGTAATGGTGAAAGGGACAGGAAAATAAAACGTAGCTCAGTAGAAGAAAGAACGCCATCAAAATCAGAAGCAAGACTGAGTTTCCTGATACCAGATAAGTTCACTGCGATGTTGTAGAGCAGTGATTCTCAAAGCTCTTGTTTGTGTCCAAATCACCAAGAAGTCTTGATAAAATCATTTGCTGGACAACGGCTCCAGAGTTTTTGATTCAGTAAGTCTGGGGTGAGGGCCTAGAATTTACGCGTCTAACAAATTCCCAGGTGATACTAACTCTGTTGGTCTTGGGCCACACTCTGAGAACCTCAGTTGTGGAATATAGGTGACAAATTCAGAGGCCTGCAAGGTCTAGACAAGATTGCTAAGCTAAAACTGAATGCAGCAGCACTCAGGGTATGCAGGTAAAGTCAGAATTCCTAATTTTTATCTGAAATTGCTTGATTTTTAAGTATTGGCAACTGATTTTTTTCAAAATGTTTAAACACTGAATGAGCTAAACAATACATATCCATGGGCCTGATTAGTCCTGGCTACTCAAAGTTTACAGTCTCTGTTGTAGAGGAATTCCTACACCAGGTAGGGAGTTTTGTTTTAAAAACATGTAGATTTAGTGATTTTCCAAGACTAAAGGTCAAGTTCAAAGACCCAAGTTGTCAAAAATAATAAGCATAATAAAGTGTCAAACAGTAAAAATTATAGCAATATCTCACTTTTTTTCCCATTTGCTAAGTACTTTTATATATTACCTTAGTCTTTAAACCCACTAAAGGAGGTGAGGATTTTACCATTATCTTCATTTTCCAGATTAAGAACCTAAGACTCTGAGAGGTTGAATGTGCAACGTTTTAAAATCTTATTATAAAAAACTTGCATTATTTTCCTGTAGCAATATCTTTACACTTTTAGAGGTTATTCACAGCCAAGTCTGAAATATCTACTTATAACATTTGGGAAAACAACCCTTCTAAAGGTCTAACAAATACAGATTTGGGTTGGAATCTAGATTGGCCCAAGCACACATGTGTTCAGCAACCACCAAGGTAAGCATCGTCAACAACAAGTAACTACTGAGTAGTGCTAAATTAAATGTACTGCACTTCTTAAAATAAAATCTCCTGTGGGACTTCTAGAAAATATGAACGCCTAGGCTCCATTCCTGAGAATTCTGGTTCTAGAAAGTCAGAAGTCAATAAGAAAGAGTGATCTTTTCCACCGTCACTTGTCATGTATGCTAAAGAATACCCAAAGAGGCTGAATTGTGATGGGAATTTTTTACCCCAGTCTTTTCTTAAACAAAAATCGTAACCATAGACAGAAAAACAAATTCATTATAGAGATCTTCAAGGATGAAGGTACTAAATTGTTCCAGGGGATAAAAATCTATTTTGTTTTCAAGATAGCTTGAAAAAAAAGATGATGCAGTTCTTTGGACATTCTATATTCTATGTCCAGTAGCATTCAGCTCAGGAGCTTACTCTTTTCTGGCAGAAGCCTTCAGTCTGGAGCATCTGTGGTCTACGTGCTATGGTCTATTCATGACCATGCGTGGCACGCTCTCCTCTGCCTATATGTGATATATCATATACTACAGCCCAAGGTCTATGCAATTGGTGAAGTTTAAGTATGATTTTCCTAAAGGATAGAAAAGGAAGAATAACCACATTTTCCCAAAGAAAGCATTAGGATACAAAACAATGTCTTCCAGCTGGCCGTTACCTCAGTTGGTTAGAGTGTTGCCTTATAACACCAAGGTCATGGATTCAGATCCCCATACCAGCCACCTGTCAAAAAAAAAAAAAAAAAGTCTTCCAAGTATGTAAAGTTAAAACCATCCTGGAAATTCATGGTCACTTTGTTATATGGTATAAATATGAGCATCCATATGTATAAATCTGTTGATGAAATACCAATCCAGCCTCCATTCTCTCTCCACTCTAAGACCTTAATGGATAACCATTTTCCTGCTCCCAGTAAGAGGAAACAGGAAAAACATGGGCTTTAGCATGACACTCACTGAGTCAAGCAACTTCAGACACATCACTTAACTTCTCTGGATCTTAGGTTTCTCCTTTGACTGAAAAAATAAAATAAAATAAAATAAAAGCAAGAACAGTTATGCTTATTTACTGGTAGTTTTATGAGGATTAAATGAAAGAAATAACATACGTGGATATGTAGAGCAGGCCTGCAGTAATTTCCAAATTTATTTTTATTTTCTTTCTGTCTTCTCTCCTACTGCCCTGGCCTTCACCATTTGCAACTAAGTCTAGTTAGTGTAAATCTGGGTTTTTCAACCTACTCAGCACTATTGACATCAGGACCAGATAATTCTTTCCTGTGGGGGCTGTACTGGGTGCTGCAGGATATTGAGTAGTATGTCCATTCTCTACCTACTAGATGCTAGTGATACCCCTCTCCCCACACACACACAGAGTCGTGACAACCAAAGACATTTCCAGACATTGCTAAATACCTTGGAGGGAGTCGAAGGGAGTTCCCAGATGAGAAACACTGGGGTAAATACAAGGACAGCTATAAGAAATAGACTTAACTTTTGGTTGCACTCTGACAACTCATCTGAAAGGAAAAAAATAAGTGAGCAGGCTTAAATCTATCTATCTTTAAGTCTTAGCGTTAGAGGGTATAAAGTGAAATTGTCAAAGTAATGGATGACCCCTTCACGTAGGTGGTATGTATCTGAGAAAGACAAAGACAGAAACAAAAACAGCAAATCACATTTCTGAAATGCTTCCATCTTCAGATTATAACACTATTAAAAAGATCATTCTCTCTTTCTCTTTGTCTCTCAATCACTTTCTCTCTCCCCCCCTACCCCTCCCAACATCAAGTATTCTTTTGGCCTTAATAAATTAGTTATAAAAACAATACTAAAATGCATAGCTTTATTGAGGACATTTCCGAAGTATAGCATTGAGGAGAAATATCATGAATAAATAGATTGTTGTTTTAAACTGAATTCATGATACTATTAGGTTTTCAACCTCATAGTCTGGAAAGGAGCATTTCAAAGATAAACTACTTGATATTTTCATTTCAAAGACAGGTAATAAGTGGAAAACAAGAATTTCCAGGGGACTCCAGGTATAATCTACTTTATGCAACCAGTCACTATTCTGAGGCTTCTCAAAGAGGTTTACTTTACAGTCCATCTGAGAAGCTGCAGGATTTGTGGAGAGGGCGCTGCCTACACAGTAAAGACGGATGAATTGATTAATAAATTCAGAGAGAAGGGAATAGGAGGGGAGGGCAAGGCGAAGTGCAGAACTAAAATGAAAAGATAAAATAGGAAAAACACAGTCAGTTGAAGAGAGAAGAAAAAAAACAGATAAGATGCTCCCTTTTTATGTATTGAATATTTTAATGCACCTGAGAAAATGTGATTGCGAAAATATAAAATATTTTCTTCTACCTAGGATATATTCCTCCTCCCCTTCATATCTTATTTTCTCCAATAACAAATGTCCTCAAAGATATACAACACTGATCTATTGTGACTCCTGTTCATGAGACACATGTCTTTTCAGAGCCAGCAACAAGGAGGTGTCCTTGTGCCAAGGGAACCCAATGTAATGGGAAGGGAGAAAAGTGTTGCTATCACTCCTGTATGAATAAGAAAATTGAAGATTAAACAGAGCACTGCTTGTGCTCTGGAACTTGTGGTTAATTTAATCAGGCACTCCTGTGGCTCTGGGTCTTAATGAGAAAAAAGCAAGCTCCCTTGATAGCCAAACTTACTTTTTTTTTTTTTTAAAGTTAGAGAATTGCAGGCCTAAAAAATGCAGAGGAAAACACGCCTCATGGAAGAAAACGCTGTGTCAAAGGTAGCAGCAGCAGCTCAAGAATATTTAAGAGCATCATAAAGTTTATGAAGATTGAGCGGCATCTTAACGATGTTAAAAACTGTGCATGCGATGCTCTGGCCTCAAAGACTGCAGGACAGACCCGTGTAAAACTCTCTATCTGGGTGACCAGGAAGGGCAGAAGTCTCTTCCTACCACTGCCTTAGGGACTCAGAAAAAGTGTCTGTACACCCATTCAGGCCAGTGCTGCTCAGTGTTCCAGAAAAGGCACAGTAAATAAGCAAGTGTGTTGATTCACAGGCCCTGAGGTATACGACTTGAATGTAAAGACTAGGGGAGGGAGCTAGGAGAGCAAGCTCCTGCAGCAGCAGGGCTGCCCTGCCTGGGCAGTGGCTTCTCCCTGCAGTGCCTTTCATGGTCCTCCTTCCGCTGTCTTCCCTCCAGGCTTGGCCTCTGCCCTGCCAATCAAGCCATTGCTGCTGTTTGACCCATCAAGTCCTGCCATGTATATGAGGAATTACATTTAAGTTAAAGAATCATTTGAAGTGCAAAGAGCACGCCTCAGAACCCTGCAAAAAAACAGATCTTTCCTGACTATTTTTCCACTTGGGACTCTACCCTCCAGTCAAACCTCACAGAGTCCCATGAGGCAAAATGTCATTAGCCATCAAGTCTGTCAGTGTAAAATCTTCACCACAACAAAAAAGACCACTGATTTGATATTCAAAACAAATAAGGGGTCCTAAAGTAAATTGTCCTCCGTCGGTGTCCTTTGCTTCTGATCTCTCTATTTCATTGGTGTGTAATAAAATGCAGGTTCACACAGCCTCGGTGCTTCTAGACACGCCCAGGTGGTCGGAACTGCCTTGATGTGCTGACTGCTGAAACAGAGGCCACATCAAATGTGCATTTTCCTTCCATCACTAGCTAAATCAGAGACTGTATTTAAAACACCCTCAAAGGATTACACAGTGGAACTGTCCTTTCGAAAATGCTGATTTCTCAGACTTCCTCTGGGAGTTTACCACTTACTGACCACCTTAGAAATGAAGACATAAGGTGCCAAAATAGAGGACAGTGAAGCAGGAAGTGCCAAAGGTGCTGGCCAGCATGAGCCAGCATCTCCTGAGCTACTCATGTGGGGTTGCGCTGAGCAACGGACTGAGCACTGCCCCTGAGAATCCTAGACCCAGAGCTCTTCAGACTCTCAAAGGCCTTAACAGTAATCTGGCCTAGCCCAAATCCTTTTATTTACACAATGCATGAAATAATAGACCCTTAGTAGTTAGGTACCTTGCCTGGGATCACCCAATTTATGTTATCTTTATTTCCTCATTGGCAAGAACTTTGAAAGAGTTGAAGTTTTGTCCTACTTGAAAGCTAACAAGTTTGCCTGCCACATTATCGTGAATGCTGACAGAAGACATAAGACTCCTGAGTCAGAGGCAAAGGTCTTTATCACTCACAGCAATACCAGCAGCCAGAATATCAGCATTTTCTCGTGCCCGTGTCCCAAGCCCCAGTTTCCACAGAGAGATTTGAAGAGAACACAGTAATGTCTGCACACACAGTAGGCTGAATTATAAGAGAGGAACTCTGAGCTTAGGGAATCTAATTCTTTTATAAAAGACTAAACGTGACTGCCATTTACTCCAGAAAGATAGACATGATCATCAGGAAATGAGAATCAAGGTGGGCCAGAACAAAGCAGTCGGTGCCTCTGCTTGCAGGTTGTGCAGAAATATCAGACCCTCATAGGGAATTGACTTCCAACAACACCCACTCTCCTTTCTACATTGTCTTCGCTGCTGACAAGGTTTTTTACGAGTATACCAATTGATAAGCCACTCTGACAAATCCTACCAACTGAGACTGGGCCCAAATCTGTCAATCTGCCTCATACAGCATTTAATTAAGGCTACTATCAACAGGACTTTAGGCAGTAGGATGAGGTCTGCATGCAGTACTGATCTCAACCATCCCTCCTCACCTCTGGATCTCAGACCCAACTAGCTTTACAAACTCCATTAACCATCAGGATCTACCTTAAGAAACAGGTTAATTCTTTTCTTATGTTTTGGTATGACTCTCCATTTGCTCTAAGATGTCAATTAATCCAGGTACAGCATAATGTATTTGTGATTGCACAGACTGCATCTTGGCCCACAAGGAAAAACTCTGGGGAAATTTTATCATCCCTAATAATCCAGGCCAGTGTGTGGAAGGTGAACTGAAAGTAAGGGGCTGAAGACAACCCCTACCACAGATGACTCCCATAGTAGTGATAACTGCTCACAGATGTGCGTAAATAACGAGTCAGTCACCCCTTCAGGAAGGAACGAGTGGCTTGTGTCAAGTCCAACATAGAGCTTTGAGGAGGGTGAACATGTCTCCTCCGTCCTCTCTTTCCACTTCCTGCAGCTGTGTGTACTCCATGAAGAGCCCAAGGGAAGACAGACACAGTTGGAAGGAGACTGTCCCTGAGTCACCTCACTGGGGAGAACCACCCTGGATTACTCATGGCTCTCCAGAGAAATAGAACCAACAGGAGATGTATAGGTGTGTGTGTCAGAGGAGACAGAAGGAGAGAGAGGGGATCCTGTGATTATGAGAAGGAGGCTGAGAAGGCCCACAATATGCAGTCTGCAAGTTCGTGACCTGAGAAAGCCAGTGGTATAGATTCCAGTGCAGGTCTGCAGAGAACCAGGAGCACTGAGGAGAGAAGAAGACTGATGTCCCAGCTCAAGCAATCAGGCAGAGAACCAGTGAATCCTCCTTTCCTCCACCGTTTTGCTCCATTCAGGCTCTCAATGAATTGAATGAGGCCCACCCATTCTGGGGAGAACCATCTGCTTTACTCAGTTCACCAGTTCAAATACCAAACTCTTCTAGAAACATCCTCACAGACACACCCAGAAATAACATTTAACCAGCTATCTGAGCATCCTGTGACGCAGTCAGGTTGACACATAGAATTAGCTGTCACATATCCACTGACACAAGCACCTGCTCTGGTTTGTTATGTGAGCAAGAAAATAACTTCTTTGTGTCATCACAAATACACTGACTTTCAGCAAAAACTGAGTCATGATGCAGCAATTTCACCTTTAATGTGTTCCCTCCAAAGAAACATACTCACGTGCACAAGAAGCCTCAGTGATAGCAAACAAATGGAAAGAACTTAAATAAACCATGACTGACTTAGACAATGAAATACTATACAACAGTTAATGTGAGTATACTAGAATTACATACATCAATATAGTTATCTCAAAAACATAACATTTTTGCTGACTGCAAAAAACAAGATGCAGTGACACATATGCTCTAATGTCCTTTATGTAAATTCTTAAAACACATAATACAAAGTATGTTTTGTTTATTGATATCTACATAGCAAGTAAAAATTTAAGTATTCATGGAAATGATACAAATCAACCGTCTTCAGAATAACTACTACTTCTGTAGTTAGGAGACAGGGAGGAGGAAGTGATGTGGGGGAATCATTAGCTATATCAATAACTGTTCTGTTTCTTTAAAGGTGAGGAGAAAGAGAAATCTGAAGCAAAAAAAAAAAATTATGGGAAAATGTTGATTTCTATTAAGTGTAAGTACAGGATGCATGGTCTTTACTACATTATTTGGTATGCTTTTCTGCATGTTTGATATATTCTATAATTAAAAATAATCTTTAAATCAATATAGGGATATTTCTCTATTCCCAAAGACCTGTCACTATTAACTTCTACAGTTTATCTAATCAACTTGCATGTGAAAATCTTTAGGGAGAGTGAAGCATAATTTGACTAAAAGCAGAATGTAACAGAATTCTTGCTCTCTAGGGAAATAAACAACACACAGTAGCTGCTTCAGATGCAGAGTCAAAAGGGAGTCATCCAATTTTACTCATTGTCAGCAAATGCAAGGAATCAAATGCAAAATTTAATACCCTGGGGCTATGTTGTAATGCCATGGCATTCCCTGGAGTTCTGCAGGTAGATGAAATAATTAATGGGTGATGCTCACCCATAACTAATTTTCTCATCACTAGAACTTATGGAAATTGTCTTCATTTAATAACTAATCAGAGTATAGCTCAATATAAACAAAATATTTCTTACATTTTTCAACAATCTCAGATCACTATTCAAATAATATTTTAAATGGATTGAAATTATTTATGGCTAATCAGACATGGGTGTGAAGTGGTAGATCGCACGTCAGCACAGGCAAGTCCCATCACCTCTTCTGTGGGCATCCCCTGATCAATCACATCCATAGAAAGCTCCCCTCTTCAGGGGGAGCTTTAAATACTATAGTAAGTCTATCCTCAGATTCTACTTATGTGATTAGCAAACATTTATTGAACAGTCTTTTAATCAATTGTATATGCCTTGCTTCAGATATTTTTGTATTCTCCATAGCACCTGGTACGAAGTTTACTTGGATTAGATGTGAAAGAAAATTTGTGGTTGCAGATAACATCTTCAATACACACTCCAAGTTTGATTTTAAGATTAAGTTGTGTGACCCTTGGATTGAACCTTATGCTCCCTCCTTACTTTACTTTCTAATCTAACACCAGCCTATGGTCTAGGGCCAATGTTTACTAATAAATCAATCAAATAAGTCAATTAATAAATCCAAATGTCTTACACAGTTCAGAGTTAGGACACATATTCTTTCTATCTCAAATGATGAGGTTAGAGGTGGGAACTGATCATTCTTGCATTTAATCTTCTTTTCCTTTTCCCTCCATTGCTTCTGCAATGAAAATGGATTCACCATTTGCTAACTGTGGTCCAGCACAAGCAATCATTCCTGAGCTGTATACTTAATATAGCAGAAGCTTTTGAAAGGTTTGCCTGGAGGAGTAAATTAAGGGTTAACAGGATGTGTTCCATTCTTTACCTGAAAAAAAAAATGTAGTCAAAGGCCAAACCTTGGTAACAAGCTTAGGCTTCACGAGAAGAGTATATCTCATCTCAAAAATTATGTCACCATAATCTTCAACAGGTAAGCATTTCTCAGGCAGTCGAGACATATTTACTCTGACATATCCATTGCTATCCAATGACAAAATAACAAAACGCTTATAAAAGGAACTGAAGAACTAACACCTCCAGACTAATGAGCAAAGTGCCTACAGGGGAAATCTAAACAAGGCCAAAGTCAGACTCTCTACTCCATCACAAGCTCATGCCTACAAGTCAACTTTTTCCTTGATAATTGAGAACATGGATAATGTGGACAAAGGATTTGAATCACAAATATTTATAATTGTGCATTTTAATTAAAGATTTTTCCTTCTTTCTCTATATGAATCACATGCCAAAATTACCAAATGTGTTGATTTTAGGTTGAACAATGGCACTCTCCTCTTTAGAAATCATCAGTGGTTTTCCTTTACCTTGGAATAACGTTAATACTCCTTAGCAAGACATTCAATGTTCTTCATGTTCAAGTCCTGATTTATATTAGAGGCATGTGTCCTGCTACATCCCTCCATTTACTCTATAATTTTTGACATGCCAATTTATTTGCCAACCCAGGAATAAAACACATTCTTCTTCTACTTGTTTCTCTGGTTACACAGTACCTTCAGCCCAGAGAGTTCTTCCATACCTTTTTCT
Organism: Cynocephalus volans; assembly: GCF_027409185.1. Taxonomy (NCBI): domain Eukaryota; kingdom Metazoa; phylum Chordata; class Mammalia; order Dermoptera; family Cynocephalidae; genus Cynocephalus; species Cynocephalus volans. Next base: position 58,296,360 of record NC_084466.1, read on the forward strand.
GCCATTCAAAATTCTACACATCCTCTAAGACCCAATTCAAATGTTGTCTCTTCTGTGAAGCCTTCCCTGATTTCTCCAGGCAAATTAAATGTTCTTCTCTGGCACCACAGCAAATTTCTTGCATGCTGATTTAACTCTATTAACAATACATCTTGTGTAACTGAAAACTATCTGAATGTCTTTTTCCCTTACTATGTTATATACCCTCTATGGTTAGGACCCATGTCCTGGAGTTATCGTGCTTAGCACACTGCTTGGCACTCAATGAGCCAATGAATGTTTGTTCTATGATTAAATGAACAAAGAAAAGTATAGAGTTGTTTAGCTTGCATTTTTAACTATTGATTTTATAATACATACAGAATCCAATAAGCTATAAAATCATTACAACCAAAGGGAGCAGGAAGACGAGTAACGTGTAGAGTAGACTTTAAACAAGAAAGAAAAATATAACAGAGATATAAAAGCCAAACTTTAGTGTAAAATTCACACTGCAGTGCAGTATAAGGGAAGAACACTCATTTGGGGGCCATCAGACCTAAATTCATATTCTTACCCTACCACTTAACTCATCTGTATCTATTTCCTCATCTACATAATGGAAGCAAAAATCTTTACCTGTCAGTGCCATTCCAAGGACCAAATGAGATAATATGTGTATGTCGGGGGGAGATAAGTCAGGGAGAGGATACTGTTATGAGATCATTAACCCACGTGTTTTCCCTGTATTGCTACAAACTCTGGTCAACTAGGCATCTGTTGCCTCAAGGAGAGCACGAGAGAGCGGAGGAAGAGTAAACAGAAGTCAAGCCTAGGGTTTTGAGTCTCAGGAGCCTAAACTTGAGCATAAAATGGAAAGAAGTCATGTGTATTGATCATCATCCTGGAACAATTTGTAACAAGTAGGCATAAACTTTCCTTTTTCCCACCCTGAGGCTTCAGTTCCTAACGAGACCAAAAGCTCTGGGCTGGACAGTAGAGGAGAGCTAATGGGGAATACAACTCGATTAGATGCTGCAGTGCAGGGAAAATCAAGCCCTCTACAGGGACCCGGCCCTAGCTGAGCTCTGGGAAGAATGGAGACAATCACTGGATGGGTTTGCAGGATCTGAGACCAAAGGAGGGCTTGTGTCTCATTTCTCAGGAGGCAGCAACACCCCCTTGAGGAAACGATTGAGACATGTGTCTATAGCAGAAAGAGTCTTAAAGAGTCTCAGGACATCCCTGTGGCCCAGTGTGGCCAAGAAGCAGCAGAAACATCGCATGTCCCTGCAGTGACACGGAAACAGGTGAAGCTCCCACCCCCCCAGAGGTCCTAAACCCCAGGTGGGAGATAGATCACCTTTTCTGTAAATCCCGGAGTGACAGAGAAGATGCAAAAAGAGACATAGGGGCTCCCACAGGGGCCTTCAGAGTGAGAGCAAGAAACAAGGTAGCAAGACCCTCACCAGTGAGTGACAATTACCCAGCAGGGGCAAGGTTGATGACAGTGACCAGATCCAACACAGCCCACCCAACATCTTGGCACTGCACACTTCACCTCACCCAGATGACATAAAATCCCAGGGGAGGAAGAGAGGAGAAGACTGAACTAAGATTAAGTTTCTGACATCCAAGAGGATGAGATTTCACAGTAGAGATTACATTAAGTTTCAGGAAAAATGAGGGAAGTTACCTTGCTTGCTCACCTGGGTTTGTAGACCTGGGTTTTACTTCTGCCACGTATCCAGCCCAGAGGTTGCATGGAGAGTCCTTCCCTCCTCCTCCTGTCTCTTAGATCACGATGATCACTTTTGAATGGATATTTAGTATCTTGTACTAGACCCAGGGATTGGCCAACTTTTTCTGTAAAGGCAGATAGTAAATATTTTAGGTTTTGCAGGCTGTAGGTTCTATTGCAACTGCTGTGTTCTGCCCTCATAACACGAAAAGCCACAGACAATACATAAATGAGTGTGGTCATGCTCCAACCAAAATCTACTCCCGTAATCAGGCGACCGCCTGGATTTGGACTGCAGCCTGTAGTCTGCTGACCTCCAGACTAGAGGAAGGGAAAGGGGTTTAAAGAGGCTATTAAAGTGATTGTGAGATAATATAGGCCTGAGCTGAGACAGCAGCTGCAGGAGTGGAAAGGCATAAGTAAATTACGGAAGACGAGGCAAGCAGCTGGAGAAAGACGGATGGGTGAGCAATTCAAACACTATTTCTACCCTGCTAGACTGAAAGAACGAAGTATTACTGATAAAAATGGAGCAGTTGGAAAAAGTTCAAAATTCCAAAAGAGAAGAGAATATGAGGGTATTTCAGAAAGTTCATGGAAAGATTCACATTATCTTTAAATTCTATTTTTCCATGAACTTTTTAAAGTACCCTTACATAAATAGCTCACTTATCACAAAGGTTTTACTGCGTGCACACATATGTAAAATTCAAAGGCAGAAAAGGTGTAAGAAAAATGACCATTCCTGCCGGTTCAAGCTCCAATACTTCAGCAGTCATAACAGTGTAATATAATATTTCACAAGTACTATCTTGATTCAGCATTGAAGTCATGGCTAAAAAGTTGCAATTCCCTTCACAGGTAATTTGCTAAGCCCCAACCCCAACCACTTTCCTTATCAGACTTCCACTAGGCACATACTCCAACCTCCCCAGGGCCTGGTACCAAACAACTAGGGGCAACATCTATGCCCCAGACCCAGCAGAATTATGCAAATTAGCTAGTCCCCAAGAATACCATGAAACCTAGCTCCCCCAACCCCACTTGCCATACAGAAGCCACCTCCTGCATTCCCAACTTATTGTGGCCCTGTGCCCAGGTGCCACACCCTGTGTGGTCCTGCCTGGCAGTGTTCTCTCCTTTGCAACTATGAGTAACAAGAATTGCTGCCTTTCATCTTTCCAAGTGTTGGTGTGCTGTGTCCCACCATCAAAAGAATCTTTATATCTAATAAACAGTTGCCTTAAAATTTTGATGTGAAAGGTGGTAGAAGGAGAAAACTTTTCCAAAGCTGATTTCCCTCCAATTCTGATTTCAGTCAAATAGTGGGTACTGAACACTGCATACACAACACAATATTTGCCCAAACATTTCCAGTTTTCCAAAGCAGAAACAAACATTTGGAGAGAAAATTCAGGAAAGGGATTTGCTATTAGATTATCACACTACATCTGTTTTTTAAGTCATTGCCACAATGTTCCTATCTGGAGGTTATCGTGCTTCTCCTAAAATGCGATCAGCAAATCACACCAAACAAGTTAACAGATTCTCCTTAATGGAAACTGGAGGAAACTTTGTTAGTGGGTGCTTTACGCCCATGAGTGTCACAAGTAAATCACTGATGAGGGCTGTGAAGTCCGCTGGAAGTAAATTTGAGTGCTATCCCTGCAGGATGTCCTTTCCACATGCATTTGTGATTTGCTTTCTGTGAAACTTGCTTCTTACCATCTGTTCTGAATTTGTTACCCTTAGTTTACATTAACTAAAACTGTAAACTAGATTGACATTAAGCATGCAATTTAAGATTTTACTTCTATCAATAAATTCCCTCGTAAACATCAGTTTAGGTTTTACGTAGCTTCTCCCTGCTCTTCATCACTGGTCTACTTAAATAACATTCTGGCTTCCCCTACTTTTCCAGTTTTATAAACATTTTGTGAACTCCCCTTCACACTCTGTCCTGTCCTGTTCTGCCAACATGTGTCTGTGCTCTCTTTGTCCTGATGTTTGGGTTCATTTTCTGACCTCTTTCTTTACTGCTGCCGTCTTGGCATTCTCCTTACCTCGTGTTCAGTATCTCCAAGAAGCTTCCCATTGTTTGATCTCTTCATTAAAATAACTCACTGAATATGAATATTTGGGGCCTCATTAAGTCTTTGTACTCTAAAAATGCAAGATTTTGTCTCAAGAACCAGCAGAAAGAATCCAGGTGCTATAATTTATCAGTTTAATGATCTTGCCCAAGTCACTTAAAACAACATTAGCTATGGTCTGAATGTTGGTATCTCCCCACAATGTATATGTTGCAATTTAATCCCCAATGTGATAGTATTAAAAGGTGGAGCCTTTAGGAAATGATTAAGTCATGAGGGCTCTGCTCTCATAAATGGGATTAGTGCCCTTATAAAAGAGGTTGAAGGGGGCTGTCCTCCCCTTCTGCCATATGAATATGCAGAGAGAAAGCACCACCTGTAAAGGAGAGAGCATGCCCTCACCAGGTACAGAATCTGCTGGCAACCTATCATGGACTTCTGAGCAATGAATTTCTGTTGTTTACAAATTACCCAGTCTAAGATATTTTGCTATAGCAACGGAAATGGACTAAGACACTTTCTAAGACTCAGTTTCCTCGTCTATAAATGGGAATAAGAAAAGTTACCTACTACACAGGATTCAGGAGAAAATTAAGTAAGATGTAACATAATGCCAGGTGCATAATGGTGCCCAATAAATTTTATTTATTATTTTTACCAATGATTCATAATCTGCTCCATGTTCTAATAAAGTCTAAATTATTGCCTTATTTACCATCTACAGGTAGGATTCTCAATATTTTTTCAAAGTATTATTTTATTATTCCATCAAATTATTTTGTACTAATGTGTATGCTTTGAATATTTGTTGAAATACCTGTAATCATAAGGTCAGAGGTAGAAAAGGAAGAGGGATCTTCAATGTAAAGGGACAACCCACTAGTCAGACCAGGAACTGGGGGCTTTATTTTAACAACCACCAGTTGAAAGCTAATTTTGGAAATCCTCATAAATTATATTGCATTTTGACACTCCTTGGAGAATTCTGGTCTGAGCTCAGAATCTTCTGAGGCTGTTGTAGTTAAGGTGTTAATTTATACTCAGTTCAGAGAAGAGAAAACAACACTATCTTTCAGATTATTTATATAATCATGTAACACAATTGGGGGATAAATTGTATTTAATTTGAATGAGCTTATTTCCTTGGCCCTTTCTGCATAATCTGACCTCAAGTACTTCTCCAAATGAGAAAATCCCTCACTGAAGGTTTCACAGGGTGGCTACAGCTAGGGTTTTCCTGCCCTTTACCCAAGGCAGCCTGCCTAAAACACACAAACACCTGATCCATGAATCCTCTTCTTGGGACCCAACAGGAGAAAATTTATATTTATCCCAAGGCCTGTTTACTTCTTATATTCACTCAGGACTGAAGCTCTGGTTAAAAAACAAAAGGAGAATCACAGTCCTTTGTTTTTAAAATATATATGTAAAAAAAGAACCATTGGTAATAAACATTTAACATAGAAAACTTAAAAATATGATAAAAATATACAAAGCACATGAAAATTACTCATAATATATTACTACCTAACTGAATTAATATTTAGAAGCTTAATAATAAAAAGAGGGGATTAGTGCTTGAAGATAAATAAGAACATTTCATAATTCTTGACCCAACTATTTCCCATGAATTTATAAGAATCTGATAGCTATTTAAAGACAGAATGGTTCAAATTCCCAACCACCTACCTATAGCACTTTCCTTTAGTTTTTCCCTTAGTCTACCCCAATGGCTTTCAAATTTCAGAATGTATAAGATTTACTGAGTAATTTGTATATACATAAAACCATGTGTATTATTATTTATAGATGAATTAAAGCACTTCTAAACATAATTTTGATGGTAAGTGATCTCCTGATTTACAGATGACTTAATCTTGTATAATGTAACTTCACTGTACACACACATACATTCCTTTTTACAGAAGGTACATTAAGTAACCTACTGATTTAATTTGATATACTACAGACATCTTTCCCTGTTATTAAAAGTTTATCTACAATATTCCTTTTAATGGCTGCATAAAATTCAAATCTGTTAATGTACCATAACTTAGTCAATACTCTATTTTCGAAATTCTTAATTTGTCTTTAAGCAGTAACCTCTCTTTTTATTAAACAATCCAAAATGTGAGTTCAGCTTAGGCCTAGCGTGAAAATACCTGGAATCATTGTGAAAGAATTACCATAGGGATACCCAACCCCAGGAAAACACAGATAAATTATGTTTGGGGTTATTTCATTTTACTAATAGAGTTGCTTTCCCTTCCCCAGTGAGTGTAAATATATATACAAGTCTAATCCCTCTTGGGGTAATCAGAAGAACAGATGGCATCATAAGATAGAGGGTCAGAACCCTAAGGTAGTAATTAATTCAGTCAAGAACCATCAACAATGTTCGCATTAACAAATGCTAAAATTGCTGATGGAAGGTTGTTGAGAAAGAGGTTATCCACTCAATCTCAAAATATTGCCCTACAGATGACTTAACATTTACAATGAAGAAAATACATCTTTATAATCCACAGGAGATATTTGTTGATCACTACCTGTATCAAAAGATTCAGTGTGGCCCCACCAATAGTGATAAACCTGATACCATGGGATGTAAAAAAGAAGTAGGCAGGGAGGAATGACAACAGAACAGTGGCAGAATAGAAAACCCCAGGCCTTCCTTCCTCCAATGGAGACACTGATTCCACAGCAATACACCAACCAATTCCCTTTGCAGAAATCCAGAAATCAGTCAAGAAGCTCCTGCACCCCAAACAAGTGTGAAACCCACTGTATCAAAGCCAGCACAAAATCTGTGGCATTCATTCACCAAAGTTCCTTTCTCTGGCTCAGCATGGTACAAAACAGGAGAAAATACCCAGCTCCCAGCTTCCCCTTGGGGAGGGAAAGAGAATGAATATACCCCAATGTTCAGACTTTTTGTAAGCCTGACTAAGAAACTGGCTTCTGTCTTGCCTGAATCTAAGCGCTGACAGGAAAGGACGACAGGTTTGGGGCTACTGAGAACAAAGACGATTTAGACCAGAACACACTCACTTGTAGTAGTCCCTCCCCAGCTGAGCACGAAATGAGTAAGAGAAAACCCACAACTCCTGGCTTCTTTCTAAGAAGGGAAAAAGTTGTAGTTTGCATCCAACATTTTGGCTTTTCAGGGGGCTGCCCCAGAGAACGGAAGGAAATTACCTCAACATATATGCAAAGTCCACAGTTAATGTGATACTCTATTTAAAACTGAAAGCTTTTCCTCTAAAATCAGGAACAAGGAAAGAAAACCCACTCTCACCATTTCTATTTAACTAACATAGTACAGGAAGTCCTAAGTAGAGGAATTAGGCAAAAAAATAAATAAAAATGAAAGACATTCAAATCGAAATGAAATAAAATAATCTCTGTTTACAGATGACGTGGTATCATATGTAGAAAACTCTAAAGATTCAACACACAAAAATCTGTTAGAACTAATAAATGAATTCAGCAAACTTGCAGGATACAAAATCAACATACAAAAATCAGTTACATATCTATACACTAACAACAGACAATTTGGAAAGGAAATTAAGAAAAAGATCCAATTTATGATAGCATCAGAAAGAATAAAATTCTTAGGAATAAACTTAACCAAGGAGGTAAAAGGCTTATACACCCAAAAACTAGAAAACAGTGCTGAAAGAAATTTAAAATGATACAAATAAAGAGAAAGACATCCTGTGCTGATGGATTAGAAGATTTAATATTATTAAAATATCTATACCTCTCAAAGCAATCTACAGATTTAATGCAATCTCTATCATAATCCTAATGGCATTTTTTGCAGAAATAGAAAAAAAATCTAAAATTCATATGGTTTCCATAAAGGACCCTAAATAGCCAAAACTTCTTGGGAAAGAACAATGCTGGAGGACTCACATTTCCTGACTTCAAAACATATTACAAGGATCCAATAATTAATGGTACAGTGTGGTGCTGGCATAAACAGAAACGTAGACCAATGTAATAGAATAGAGAACCCAGAAATAAATCCACAAATATACAGTCAACTGATCTTTGACAAGGGTGCCAAGAATACTCAGTGGTGAAAGGACAGTCTCTTCAATAGTTAGTTTTGGGAAAACTGGGTATCTACATACAAAATAATGAAATTGGACCCTTACTTTATACCATACACAAAAATTGGCACAAAGTGGATTAAAGACATAAACATCAGACCTGAAACTATAAAACCCCTACAAGAAAACTTAGGGAGAAAGCTTCATGACATTGGACTTGACAATCCTTTATTGTGCATAACACCAAAAGAACAGGCAAAAGAAGCAAAAAATAGACAAGTGGGACTATGTCAAACTAAAAATATTCTGCACAGGAAAGGAAACAATAGGGTGGAAAGGGAACCCACAGATTAGGAGAAAATATTTGCAAATCATACGTCTGATAAAGAATTAGCATCCAAAATATATAAAGAACTCCTACAACCAATAGCATAAAACAATAACTTGACTTTAAAATGAGCAAAGGATTTGAATAGACATTCCTCCAAAGAAGACATACAAATGGCCAACAAGAATATGAAAATATATTCACATCAATAATCATCAGGGAAATGCAAATCAAAACCACAATGAGATATCATTTAAAACTTGTTAGGATGGCCATTATCCAAAACAACAAGAACAGAAAATGACAAGTGTTGGAGAGAACGTGGAGAAATAGAAATCTTTGTGCACTGTTAGTGGGAATGTAAAATGATGCAGCTGCTATAAAAAGTGCTATGGAATTTCCTCAAAAAATTATGAATAGAACAGTCACATGGCCCAAGAATCCCACTTCTGGGTATTTATCCAAAAGAATTAAAAAACAGGATCGCAAAGAGATATATGTACCCCCGTGTTTATTGCAGCATTATTCACAACAGCCAAGAGGTGGAAACAACCTAAATGTCCATAGACAGATAAATGAATAAAGAAAATATGGTATGTACAAATAATGAAATATTACTCAGCCTTAAAAAAAGAAGGAAATCCTGCCATGCGCTACAACGTGGATGAACCTCGAGGACTTTAAGTGAAATAAATAAGCCAGTCACAGAAGGACAAATACTGCATGATTCCACTTTTATAAGGTATTTAAATTAGTCAGATTCATAGAAGTAGAAGTAGAATGGTGGTTGCCAGAGACTAGGGTGAAAGGAAAATAGAGAGTTGCTGTTCAGTGAGTATGGAGTTTCGGTTACGCAAGATGAAAAAGTTCTAGAGATCTGCTATAGAACAATGCACATATAGTTAACGATGTTGTACTGTACACTTAAAAATTTAAGAGGGTGGACTTCACATTGTGTGTTTTTTACCACAATAAAAAAAAAAAGAATTAGACAGAATGCTGTCTCATTTAGCAGTTTTTGTGTATATTTAACAACAAAATCTCCATGACATACAACAAATAAACATTTCCTTTCTGCTTACATATCTGCAGATAGGTTGGGGTTCTGCTAATCCAGACAAGGCTTGGATGCAAGCTGTGGTTCCAGTTCAGCTTCAGTCTATCTACCACTCAATTTTCTTAGATCCAGGAAATATTCTTCTCTTGTTAACGGCAGAGCACAAAAGGACAAGCCCAATTGCTTATGACTTATCTGCTAGCATCCCATGGGCCTCAGTAAGTCATACAGTCAAACTCAAAGACTTGGGCAGGAAATATGCTCCTCTAAGGAATGTTGGGGAAAGGAAGGGGAGAGAAACAGTAAAAATATTTTGCACCAGAAGTTACATAGCACAGTTATCTTTGCAATATTCCTGACCAAAATTTTTAAAAAGTCTTGATTCCTATCATGAGTAAACAATATGACAAATCCAAAAAAACAACATTCTACAATTTAACTGGCCTGGACTCTTGCAAAAAGTCTTTGACATAGAAAACAAACAAAAAAGATAAGGAGAAATTTTCTAAATTAAAAAAAGGCTAAATGCAAAACCTAAAAATTGATTAGATCGTGGAATTTTTTTTCAAATGGCCATCAATGGCATTTTTAGGGCAACTAGGGAAATTTAAAAATTGACTATTATATTAGTCCATTTTCTGTTGCTTGTAACAGTATATCTGAAATTGGGAAATTTATAAAGAGGTGAAATTTATTTCTTACAGTTTTAGAGGCTGGGAAGTCCACAGTCCAGGGAACACATCTGGTGAGAGCCTTCTTGGTGGTGACTCTCTACAGGGTCCCATGACGACCAGGGTATCACATGGAGAATGTTATGAGCCAAAGCTCTCTCATGTGCTCTCTGTATAAAGCCAGCAGTCCATGCCCATGATAACCCATTAAACCAACAACCTATTACTCCATGAATGGATTAATTCATTTGTAAGGGCACAGTCCTCATGATCTGATCACCTCACAAAGGCCTCACCTTTTAAATACTATAACGGATTTCCCACCCTCTTAACACTGTTACGGTGGGGATCAAATTGCCAATAAATGAACTTTTGGGGGACATATTTGGCCCAGAGCAACTATATATTTTACATAATGGCATGTTACTCTTTTTAAATTATTATGTGTGATAATGATATGGTAATTAATAGCAAAACATCTTTATTCTTAGGAGATCAGTGCTACATATTTACAGATTAAATGTCACAATGTGTGCAATTTATTTTCAAGTAGTTATCAAAAAACATGTGTTATACAGATAGAAAAATGTAAACCAAGGAATGTTAAAAGTTGATCAATGTTAACAATTGATTAATGTGGGCCAAGGATATGTGAATAGTCATTGTAATGTTCTTTCTCTTTTGTTGTAGTTTCCTAATTTTTTTCTAATGCTTAAAAAAAGAAAGGGTTGAATCAATCACGTGGAGAATTCAGGGAAAATTTAAATCACATTGAGGAAAATCTAGGGGTGTTAAATGAATTAAACTGAATTAAACAGATTAGTATATTTTCCAAAGGATTGCTTAGTGGGCCATTTCAGTTTGTCCCATATCGGTTGTAAGGTGCTGAACAAACTTAAAACATTGAGCCTTGGCACAGAGCTTAACCAGCTAGAGCACATATTTTGATTTGGTGGAGTAATTAATAATAACAGAGATAACTAAAGTTTAGAGAAATATTTGCAGTTAGAAGCTAAGAATCCTAATAACAGATGAAAATACTTCTAGACTAAAGAAGGCAGAGCTGCCAGAGCCAGGTAATTCTCCCACCTCCTGGTAATTCTGACACCAGATATCCCCTAACGAGTCCATTTTTATGGTCATTTCTCCACCCCAAACTACACTTTTTGGAAATCAGATCTGTTCTCATTTCTATGAGTTACTTCTCTTAACAAATGCATCTTTGAGCCAATTCAGAGTTCTTCACCAAGTCCCCAAGAACCACAGCTCATGTTTCTTATAAATAAGTTTGATAAGGCTCATTAAGAATTTGATCCTTTTCAAGCATCAAATTCTTGTATTGCTTCTGATCCCAGAAGAATTCCTCTCATGGCCCTGGGTCCCTGTGCAGGGAGGAGCAGGTGCAAAACAAGAGAGAACAAGAGTAAATTTGAACTTGGCTGTTATTATGCATATCCCCTGAGTGTCTATTTTCTAATCTACATACAATAAATTCAGCAAGAATTTTCTGTTCCGTGTCCTCTTTTGGGAACTGCAGTCTGTCCTGATGAGGAATCTGCTCATTAATAGGAAGGAGAGTTTAAAGATTTTGTATTGCTCAATTCCATTTTTCTACAAAACAGGAAAAGCTACTTTTCTAAATAAAGCCAGTATCTGGGAGAGAATAAATTTTACCTCAAGGAGTCACCATATTTTGCTGTGGTGGAAATATTGCTTTAAAGTCATTCTTCAGCACTTACTTAACATGATCTTTGGTTTCAGAGGCAGTTGAATTATATAATCAAGAAATATTATATAATCTTGGAAATATTCATGAGGTCAGAGATGGTTTTATCTATAGGGTGTGTTGGGAAAATATAATACTTTGGTCAGGCTCCCTCACCTTAGAGTCGGTTGGGGGTGGTTCAGTAAACAAAGTGTGTGTGTGGGTAGAGTTAGTGCACATGTGTGGCACTGCCACCGTGGCTGGTGTGGTCTGCCTTGGGAGGCTGCCACCATGCATGTGGCCATGCTTTCCAACCTACAGCTTCCAAGGACCTGTTTGCTGGTTACCTAGCTCATAGACCTGCGTGTAAGGGGTCTGGTGACCCAGCCTGGTATGTGAGGGGTCTAGTGACCCACACTGGCATGTGAAGGATTTGTGACCCAGTCTGTGAATGGGCTTGATTGGTCTGTGAGCTCCAGACCTAGCCCTATCTCGACAATTGGCCCAGTCAGCAGGATTACGGGCAGGTAAAAGAGTTCGACAATTGGTGTCACAAACAGGATTAAGAGCTTTACAATTGGAGTAGTCGGTGCAGGATTCCGACATTAGCAGAGTGCTACAACTGATGTAGTGCAACAGGATTTTGAGCAGGTACAGGAGCCGAAAGCCCTTGGAAGAGGAAGGAAATGTGGCTAATTTTTAATATGCTCTGCCCTATGGCCTCTTTCCTGTTGACCGGGATCTGGTTGCTGCACACTGTACTGCAAGACAGCATAGACCAGGTACTACAATGCAAAACCCCTTGGGAAGGGGAGGAAATGTGGCTGTCCTTGAGCGTGTGGTGCCCAGTGGCCACTTTTCTGCTGACCAGAGCCTGGCTGCTGATCACTATGCTTCAAACTAATCTAGATTTGTGGCAGAAAGCAGAGTTTTTGGAAGCACGGATAAATGTCCTGGAGGATAGCATGCAGTGACTGGCCACTCCTGCTTCTCACACAAGGGAAGACGACAAACCCAGTGGTGAATTGGGGAAAACCATGCATCTCCAGGCATGACCTGTTGTGCATGAGAAAATGAGACAGTAAAGCAGCAGAAACAGGGAGAGCCCCTGGCTGCTACATCTATGAGATCTAGGGGTGGATGGTGTAACGTGCTCTAGAGACTATGTAGTAAACACATGTTGCATTTGTCTGAAAGCAAAAGGCTTGGAGAGTGGCACTTAAACCCAATGGCCAGATGGGTATCATATAAACCTGAGGAAAGAGTGCCACATGCAGATGGGCAGATGACCCAAGGATGGGTGCCCCTGCAGAATTTTAAGTATGTTTTCACCTGGTAAAAAGGTGGAAAAGTTAGTCTCCATTACTACACTCCTGCCTCAGTGGCAGCGGTTACAGGAGAGCCGCAGATATGCACCAGGGCAGGACAGACACTGCTTGATGGACTGGGTGAATGCAGCTGTTTGAACTGTTTGGGCGAATGCTGCAGAACTGCCTGAGACTGTGAGTGAGTAGCTGGTGTAAGCTGAGCTGATTGAAGTAATTCAAAAGCCAGAATTTAAAAGGGAAGCAGAGTATAAAGATTTGGAAAATTTGCAGCCTGGCCATGTGGTAAAGAAGTGGAGAGCAGGAGAAAAATGCAAGGGCGAAGCAGGTAAACTGTTTGCTAAAGACATTATCTTGGTAGTGAGGCAGCCAGATGCTAAAAACCAGGACAATGGGGAAAATGCCGTAAAGGCATTTGAGAAGTCTGGATGGGTGCCCCACTCATCACAGGCCCTGAGGGCATTTGAGAAGTTTGGGAGAGTGCCCCACCAATCCTAGGAGAACTGAGTTGTCCCAGAGGACAGAGCTGGGGTGCAGCTGCCCCTGGGAACCTGTTCCCTGTATCCTAGCTGCTCTGCCTGGAGCAATCCTGCCTCTACACCTCTGAAGAAAAAAGCCGAAAACCTTGGTGGCATTCACGTTGTGTTAAGTTTGCAGGCCAGGAGTATGTGAGAACACTGGAGGCATGGCAGCCTCCACCTAGATTCTGGAAGATGTATGAAGAAGCTGGGACACTCAGGCAGAGATCTGCTGCAGGGGTGGAGCCGCTGCAGAGGTCATCTATGGAGCAATGTGGAGCAGAAAAGTGGGGTCAGAGAACCCCACTGAGGAAATGTCTAGTGGAGCCAGGATGGCGGGACTGCCACCAGGAGCCCAGAACCTTAGGACTGCTGGCAATGTGCAGTGCCAGTCTGGAAAAGCTGCAGGCACCAGGGCAGTTCAATGGGCTGCACTTGGCAGAGCTGTAGGAGCAAGGTTGCCCAATGCTTTAGGGGTCCAGGTGCCCCGGTGTGCTTAATGTCTGCCCTGGTGGGTTTTGGATTTGTTTGGAGCCTGTTTTTCCTTTCTATTCCTCCCTTCGGGAATGGGAATGTGAACCCAATGTCTGTCACACTGTACCTTGGAAGTAGATAAACTTGTTTTTGACTCTGACAGATTCATGGCTGGAAGGACTTTTGCTTTTGATCTTGGATGAGACTTTGAACTTTTGAGTTGGTGCTGCAACAAGCTAAAGACTTTTGGGACTTGGATGGAAAGTGTAATATGTAAACGTAAGGGTCATTTATCCTCACTAAGGGAACATCACGAAAGGTTCTGAACATGTAGATTGTATGGTGAGAGACCCTGAAGGGTGGATTGTTGGGAAAATAGAATATTTTGGTCAGGCTCCCTTGCCTTGGGGCCGGTTGGGGGTGGTTCAGTAAACAAATTGGGGGGGTGGAGTTGGTGCGCATGTGTGGCACTGCCACCTTGGCTGGCATGGTCTGCCTTGGAAGGCTGCCACCATGCATGTGGCCATGCTTTCCAACCTATGGCTTCCAAGGACTGTTTGCTGGTTACCTAGCTCATAGACCTGCATGTAAGGGGTCTTGTGACCCAGCCTGGTGGGTGGAAGGTTTATGACCCAGTCTGTGAATGGGTTTGAGGAGTCTGTGAGCTCCGGATCCAGCCCTAGTTCTACAATTGGTTAAGTTGGCAGGATTACGGGCAGATAAAAGAGCTCAACAGGATGAAGTTGGAAGACTTCTGGATTTTTATTCCTTTATTCTTTTATTCCCTTATTCATCTATTCCTTTATTGCACATTTCTTCTGTCCCAAACACTTTTATTAGTTTCAACTTGCGTCTGAAGGTGATTCTAAAAACCATAGCTTTCAAAAGTAAATCAGGATTTCTCTATCAAATGGGAACAGAATCAACAAAATCCTCAGTTCACACCCCGCCCCCCCCCCCCCAACACACACTCTCCAAGGGCTTCTTTGATTGGGAGTTCAGCCTGTTTTCTCTACATGGGTCTCCTGGGACAAACACATTTTTTCATACCAATACCAACCTTGACCACAAACTGCAGGGTTTCAGGGTCTTCATCACTATCTGTCATCCAGGGAAACAGGAACTAGGCAATTTCACCTGGTATAGTAGGCACTTAACCTGGCAATATTTAACTTCAGCTCAGAACTCTAAAGTCACCTACAGAACACCCAAGTGTCACTCTACACCTTAGAAAAGTGTTTTGTGTCTGTTTGCTTTTTGTACAAAATAAGCCTTATTTCTTAAGATCAGGAACAGACATGCCAAATCTTGGTGAACTTACAAGGGACCTGGAAAGACAAATAGACTTGCCTCTGCTGTGCCACCTTCAATGGCCCTGTAGTGCTCCAGGAAGGGAATTATAGCCAGATGTACCCTTAGCAAGGGTATAAAATAACCTGAAGAAAACTGTCTTTGAGCTCAATTGTTCTTACATTACTGAGGAGAAAGGCCAAGGGGCTTCAATTCACAAAATTATCAGATAAAAGAGTTAAGATTAGGATTTACAGCTCATATTCCTGGTCCATTGTTTTGTATTTCCTACCACTTCTACTCTTTTTTTTTTTTTTCTCTTTTTTTTTTTGTGACTGGTAAGGGGATCATAACCCTTGGCTTGGTGTCATCCGCACCACGCTCAACCTGTGAGCTCACCGGCCACCCCTATATAGGATCCAAACCCGCAGCCTCAGCGCTCCCAGCTCCGCACTCTCCCGAGTGAGCCACAGGGCCAGCCCCCACTTCTACTCTTTAAGGATTTATCCTCCATTTTAAGTACATGTGGCAAATCCAATACATAAATCAAGACATAAGTTTAACCATCTGCCCCATCCATTCCTTTTCATTCCTTTACAATTGCTTCTTAAAATTATGAACACTGTCTTAAATATCTATAAATAAAAAGCTTGATTGATTTGAACTGTTCTTATTTCTACAGTAAATCTCGGTTGTCATGTCTCTAAATCAAATGTTGCCTAGCTTCTTCTAACCCAATAATTAACTTTTTGCTCCTTCTTATTTAATACCATCAGCACTGTTGGTCATGCAAAAAAGTGTTTTCCTTAGCTCTTCAATTTTAGGAGTATCTGATATTTCCCATGACTGAACTGCCTTCTTGTTACAACATTATTACTAATTCTTCTTAACAAACATAGCAAAAGAGGACAAACTTTATATAAATACCTATGTATGTGTAAGAAGTGTATATAAATACTCATTATAGATACATACATACATACATACACATCTACATTTTATGAGATCTTTGGGTAAAAATACACATAATAAAGGCAAAGAGGATATAGTGGCATCATCGCTTTCTTGCAATTTTCATCACTCAGGACACCACAAAAAATAAACATCAAATTAAAATATTAAATTCTGCTTATTGCTATATACAACCACATATATTTAATGTACCTATGTATATATGAAACTGTTCTTAGTATACGACATATACTGTAATTCATAAAACTGCAGCATAAACTCAGCCCACAAGAAAATATTATTGTAAGACCATGAGTTTTCTGATTAAAAACTGTAGGTAGTTAAAGCCATAGTTGCTTTGAGACTCCTAAAAAGTAACTACATAGGTGAAAGAGGACAAGGGAATGTTCCTAAAACAAAAGAAGCCCTCTGAAAAATAACTCTCTAAAAATGTATGAAAAGCATCCCAGTCTCATGCCCAGACAATGGAATGCTGATTTGGAAAATATAAGTGTGAGAACGGACAATGACAGATTAAAACTCATTAAAATTAAATCAGCTCATTGTGTATCCTTAGCTAAAAGGAAAATGATTCTTTTGTAAAAACATGTATGTTCCTTTTATCCTTTTATACGCAATAATCCAGCAGGACACATCTCAGGTATAATGTCTATTCCTATTCTTACAGTGTTGTGTTCTAAAGGGGAAAAAAAAAAATGCCAAGGCATCCAGCCATCCAGGACATAGGAGAAACTTTGTAGAAGAAACTTTGTTTGACCATCATCCACTGGGCTGAAACAGAAAGCAGACAATACTGTCATCACGGTCTCTGTGGGGGTTTTATGTGGAATTCTAATTAACCAACCCTCATTTTCTTTTCAGATATGGAAAAAAAATCTGACTAAAGTTCCTAAGGAATTTGGAAGGAAAATATGAATTTATATGTGGCATGCATTAGAGGGGGCTCCCTGCAGATTCTTCAGGAGACTATTCAAGCATATGTTTAAAGCATTTCCTTAAGTCTTGAAATTGAAATGCCACTCATCAGAAATCAAACCCCCTAGAAAATATAGACTTACAAAACAGAAAACTGTAGCATTTCAGTGTCTAGGTAAGAATAAAGTCTAGATGATAAATTTTTGAAGCACAAATCCCCTATGTAAGTCTCCATTTAATGGCCATCCCCTGTCGGCCTATAAAGCTCCATGAAGGACATGATAGGTTTGGTTTGTTCATTGCTCTATCCCCAGGGTTAGCACGGTGGCTAGCATGCAGAAGGTAGTCAATAAATATTTGTTTTTTTCTAGTAACTTCTTTCCAGACATAGGAAGAAGTGGAGGAAATGAACACAATTGGAAAACCTCAATGGAGGACTAAGAGTCTTGAGAGAGGAGCAGAAAGAAAATGCAGAGAAGTGAATCCTCATCGTCTGTCCCTGCTGCTTAGACTTTTCTCCCCACTTTTTGCAAAAAAGTCTGATGGTAGTAACAGCAGCATGGGATGAGAGAATGCACAAATAAATTTGCCAGGTTTTCTTTGATCTTTAATGAAGTATCACATTTTCATGATTTGGTCCAGAGAAATCTGTGAATAACTTAATTACATATTTTTGAAAGATCTTAAGCAATCAGTCAACACAATGTTGGGCATCAGAATTCAGTGTTTGTTGTTGAATCATTCGTCAGTACTCATGCTTTAAAAATCTATCGTTTGCTTAAAATTTTGAAACCAGTACAGATGTCCACACATATGAGAATTATGCAATGCGAAACCCAACATAGCCTACATAATGCTTCAGTTTTAGCACCTGTTCATTTGGAAAACATCTGTGGCATGTTTGGCAACCAACATGGGTGAAACACAGAAACCCCACAGACTCCCAGACAAGCTGGTGTCTGTTCCCGCCTGTGAATTATTCTGAACTGGTATTTTGATTTTAGCATACTTTCTTCTGCATTTGCTAATTATTCCACTAGGCTTTGTAAAGCCTGTTTTCATTTGGGACACAATTACCATAGGTAACTGTGTGTAGGCAAGTATCTGTCCTTCCGTTGGGTAGTCACAGCATCACCCATGTTTCAAAGCACCACACTCCCTTTTCAGGGATACACTTGACATGTCATCATTGAAGTAATTAGACGCTTAGGGTTTTTTAAAAATGTATAAAAGCATCAAATTTTCACCAGAGACATTTTGTTCTTGTCAAAATTTCTACCATAACAACATGTGAATTACAATACAAGGTAATTGGAACACAGTGTTCCATAGGAATATGTTGAAATATGGAGCTCTCTCTCCTCAGCATTAGCTAGGGAGACAGGTGCAAATATTTCCAAGCTCTCTATGCCATTTTCATGTGTTTCTGTTCACATTGTAACTAAAAGTGTATGAGCCTGAACTAGTCACAATGGAATGATGGTACAAACACATTAAAAGCAAGGAGTGTTCTGTATAATTCAGACAAAGCAATTCAAAGCATAATACAGAATTCAGGTTTTCAGTGCTCACTTGTCTGTACTGATAGCAGCAATAGCAATATCGATTTTATTTATTTATTTGCATCTCAGTCCAAAAGCTGTAAATGCACCTTACAAAAATACAAATAATACAATAGGATTGTTTTAAAGCAACTTCAGAACTCCAGGAAAAAAAATAGTATAAATAAAATAAAGTCAGAGATGAAATTAATATACAAAATGCATACTATGAAGTCCAAATTCAGCACTGAACTTGGCAGTAACATAAAAAGAGAAACAGGATGAAATCCAAGATCCCTTTGTTCAGGAGGGACACAACTCCTGTTAAGCAAATTGATAATTCCCAAATTAATTCTATTTCACTTACAAAGTTACCTTGTGATTTATATTCTCCACCAGATAGGCCTTTCTAAGTAGTCTTGATTTTTAGTTATAATAAAAATAGCTTTATTGATGACCATATATCTTCTAGACTACTGTTATTCAAATTTTGAGTTACCTAGTAGTATACTATAAAATCAGTTTTTTTGTTCATGACCAACAACTTTTTAAAAATAGAAATGTTTAAAGTTTATCACACAGGATAATTACCTTTTCATGAATTTTTTTTTTTAATTATATATACACACACACATATTTACATACATACATACACTGAATTGTGAAATTAAAAATGTATTTCTTATTGTGGGTTGTGGCCAAAAAAGTTTTGAAATCCCCTGAGCTAGTCCGATGAAGTCTCTACTTGTTTTCATTGGGCAACCACAGGAAAGCGGACACAGAGCAGAGATGAGAGGTCTGCACTTCTGTGCCTTGCTCAGTGAGGAAGGCAGCTGTAAGTAGACAAGGCAGGTACTCTAGAGGATTCTAAGTGAGGCTTTATAGCTGCAGCAAATCTCAAAAGACAATTATCTTCAACTGCTCTCTTGCTATTACTTTTGATGATGAATTTTAATTAGTAGTATTAAGAAGAGAAGATAATAGATATTAAAGTTATCTTTAAATCACAATTCAAATGATGATACTGACACCTGCTTCAAGGCCCAGCTCAGGGAAGCATGCACCTGTGTGACTCCTCTACCCCCAATGTCCCCAGGCATAGTTGCTGTCTCCCACTACATCCTACATGCCTCCATTGGAGCCCTGACAACATTCTCATTTGTACACCCATCTTCCTCACTGGACTGAGAACCTTAAAAGATAGAGATTGTGCCTTTCTAGCTCTCAGCATTCTCATCATCTACACTGCTCAGCATTTTGTAGACACTCAAAGCATATGTGTGGAGAGAATGAATGCATGAATGAATACCTGAATATTCACCATTACTCCTGTGTTTCTCTGATGCAATCAAAATTTATTCTCAAATGATGAACACCTGACAATCCAAGATTCTAGAAGGTTTTAAGAATTAAGAGCAAAGGGGGCTTTAACATTAATTTCATGCTTTCAAATTTGTAAAATTAGTTATTTACACTTACCAAGGATGGCAGGTCAGTTTCAACTCACATGCTGACACTTAGGGACTGGCAGCAGTTCCATGGAATACCCTGTGAGAAAGGGTTCCTGGACTGGCCCTGGGCCAAGTTGGCAAAATGAACACCAGGGTTGCTGAGTGGTGCACACAAGGAGGTGACAGTGGTCCACAAGCCACACGTCTACCATCTCCAAATACCTAATCAGAGGACCAGAACAGTCATCTGTAATGGATACTGAAAATTGATTTTGTTTAAAGCAGCACTTCCAATTGTCCCAGCTCCTCCTGGAAAACAGCTGACTGTAAGGAGTTTGGGAATGAGTAAGGTAATGGCCATGCTTATGTTTAATTTCAGTTTCCTTGTTGACACTAAGAGATAGTATGATATATCATTTCCCAACTGGGAGAGATGACAATGGAATTTATTATGCACAATGTCTTCTCCCTGGAATGGGGCAGAGAAAGAGAAAGAGCAGCCACATAGACTATAGCTCCTAAACAGGTATTTCATAATTGCTACTTAACAGCAATTTTTAAAATTAAAGTGAGCAGCTGTAGTAATTATAGTTGAGTCATCAAGACTTTTCCCATGTTTGTATTTTTTCATAGGCACCATTCCACCATTTCCTTCAGGACCTACAGGGTAAAAATAGGATAAGCACCTGTCTTAAATGCTACAAGAGATATACATTTCAAAGGGGGTCTTTTGTTTTGCTTCATTTTTGTTAGATCCATGTTTATATCCAAGATCTCTG
The DNA here is from genome assembly GCF_027409185.1 of Cynocephalus volans. Classification (NCBI taxonomy): domain Eukaryota; kingdom Metazoa; phylum Chordata; class Mammalia; order Dermoptera; family Cynocephalidae; genus Cynocephalus; species Cynocephalus volans. Next base: position 58,317,260 of record NC_084466.1, read on the forward strand.
TGAAGTAGAAAACAATGCACTCTAGAGGAAATTGTTTGCAAACCAAAGAGAGAATTCAAAATTACAGGTCAGATCCACTTGCTTGCAGTTATAATAAAAATTCATGGTTAGATTTCAGAGCACTGTTTGATCATTGTGCATTGTTTGTGGTGCTTTACCTGAGAAATTAGATAACAGGTTCTTAATCTCATACCTCCAACTAGTTCTGAAGGGGTAGGTCAGCAACATTCGGAAGAATCCCACTAACACCCTCCAGTTTGAGGAGAAGCCTACTGATAGAGAGCAGGCATCAGTGGAAACCACCACCTCCCACCATAGGACTCAGCAAAGCTAGAGCATTGTTCCAGAATAGGTATGCTGAGTAGAAGGAAACACGCTGAAACCCACAGGTTAGGATGCACCCTGCTTGGGACAGAGAGGGACTTTGTGTAGAACATTCAATGAAATCTAACAAAAAGTGCAGAGCCCATTCAGGGCTGCATTTAGTCCTACAGGAGCTCTCCACTGTTCCACCCTCATGTCCTTAGACTGCAAGGAGTACGTAGAAAGCAACACTCAGGTATCAAGCCATAGCTGAGCAAAGGAAGGCTAACTGGTTCTGGGAAGGAGATCACGGATGAATATAAGATCTCTGTAGAGCCACTCAGGTTAAAATTGAACAGGACAGAAAACAACAGCATGGGAATTATGCAAACCCGGTACAATCAAAAAAAAAAAAAGAAAGGAAAGAGAGAGAGAAACAGAAAAGACCATAGCATGCAAAGACAAAGTAAGAACTCAGACTGGTGGTATGGAAGAAAAAAATAGCCCTAAAAACAGAAGCAGTTAAAATATGTATTATCAAAAAGAAAAATAAGAGCACAATATCTGTAAAACAAGAGCACAAACTAAAGTAATAAATAGCAACAACAAAATGAAATAAAAAGGGAACTAGAGAAAGTTGAAACAGGAAAAACATTCACATGATTAAAAATCAAAATAATCACTGAAAGTAGTTGTTTTCCAACTTTTCTGTAAAGAGTCTGATAGAAAATACTTAAACTTTGCAGGCCACAGAGTTTCTGCTACAGCTACTCACTTCTGATGTAGCCTGAAAGTGACCATAGGCAGCACATAAATTAGTGTGACTGTGTTCCAATAAAACTTCAGTTACAAAAATTGGCAGCGGGCTAGATTAGGCCCATGGACTGTAGTTTGCCAATCCCTGGTATAGACAACTGATGTACGAAACAGGAAAAATATTCAGAGATAAAACACAGGAAAATTTCATGAGAATATGTAAAGAACTGAATCTTCAAGTGAAAATAGAATGCTGGACACTAGAAAGCATTATACAGATGATGCGGGAGATGGGAGAGTGTAGGGATTCTGGCCACTCTTTGAAGATACGTGGATCTAAATCCTGGCCTGGCCACTTACTAGCAAGGTCCTTCACTTGTATGTCTATCACTTTACTCGTCAGACAAATACAAATAATATTACCTGCGACCTCAATAAAATAGTTTGGGGAATTAAATATGTTAATATACATAGAGTGCCTCCATAGGGCCTGGACATAGTAATTGGCTATTATTATGATCAACAGCAAGACACATCCAAGTTAAATTATCAAAGTTCAAAAATAAAGGAAAAAAAAATCATTCAGGCAGAAAAAGTTACCCACAGTGGGATAAATCGTGTTGGTCTCATGTTTTTCCACAGAAAAATTTCATTCTAGAACAATTCTATATTTATTCTATAATTTCATTCTATAACATACTAAGGAGCAGCAGTATGTGTAACCAAGAAGGCTCCATGCAGTCAAGTGTTACAAGTGTAAAGGCAATAGGCTGGCATTCTCAAATATGAAAGAACTCTGAGAATGAAGAACTTATAATCCCCTTGCTAAACAAAAAAAGTTTGAAATTTAAACTACCTGACAGTAAAATCCAACCAACCAAGTGATAAATTAAAAAGTAAACTCAGTAATGGAAAAGTCATGGTAAAAGAACTAGCGCTGAGCAATGCTTTCATTTAAATAGAGAACTCATAATGATCAACAGAGGGAATTATGCTTGCAAAACAAAATGTAATGCTACAATGCTGATAAAGATAAATAATTTGAAACTAAACTCAGGAGGTACAGGGAAGGGAGGAAAAGTGAAAAGAAGTAGAAGTTTTTATCATCTTATCTTTCCTAGCAGGTTGCCCATCGATATTATTTAAAGTTGAAATATTCAATTAAAAAAAATTTTTGACTCCAAACTGTGGTTACAGGAGGGAAAGGGGAAGAGGGAGGAGGAATAATGAAAAATTGATTAATGGATTCAAAACAGCTAGTTAGGAAAAATAAGTTCTATAGGTGTACAGTCGAGCTAAGCATCTATTATTAACATTAGTTTACTGCATGTTATCAAATGAATAGAAGAGATCAAAGCCCTCATCACAAAAAAAAAGATCAAATTTTGTAATGATGAACATACTACTTATCCTGATTTGATTATCACACATCATATACAGATGTTGATATTCAACTCTGTACTCCACAAATATGTATAATCAATTACATTTCAATAAAAAATATTTTACTCCAATCTTGTAAAATTCTTTATGCCATTAGAGACATGACAAGAATTACTATTTCTCATTGATGAAGAAATGCTGGTTATCCCTTAAATTTCACTTCAGCTTCTTTTTTTTCTAAAATTTAAATAAATTAAAATTAAATTAAAGGTAGTATTTTTATGCAAAGTATGACTGCATTATTTTAACATTATTTTTCACTTATCCGTTTAATAATTTATTCATTCACTCGGTATATGTCCAGAAAAAGATGCTCACCAAGTTATTTTTAGGGGGTAGAATGTAGGGTGGTTGCTTTCTTCTTTGTTCTTTACTCAGCTGTGTTTTTTGACAAGCAATGTCTGGGATTCCTAGGTGCCCACGAAAATCCTTTTTTTCTTCCTGCCTGCATTTATGGCTAAGCTATATTTCCCCACCTGTCTTGTAGAAATGTATGACCATGTGACTAAGTTCTCTCCAATAGAATGGGAGCAGAAGCAATGTTCACCTTCTACCTAACATGATCCTTGACTTCTTTCTTTCTCCTCTCTGCCTGGTGGCCAGAGTCAACTTAGAAAGCATGTATTATAGATGGCAGACGCATCTGTCCACGTGTCTGAAAGAGTGTGTGGAACAGAGCCACTCCACAGCCACTAACACTCATCTTGGTGTGTTACATGGGAGAGAAACGAAGGTTGTGTTCTCTATGCCATGCTATTGTGTGCCTTCCTTTTGGAGCATCCTATCCTTTTAGTATAATTAATATAAGCATGTATTATCCTATTAGAAAAAAATAAATAGCTAATAACCTAAAAATAGAATCAAACTAGTCTAAAATATAAGCAGAATCCAGGAGAAACTCCCCAGCACATAAATCACAGATTCTGTTAGTCTGCCAATAGTGTAAGAACAAATACGGCTGCCACCACCATGACTGATAACATCTGAGGATGATTTTCACAGGCTGGGAGGTTTGTTAGTAGCAGTCTTTAGTGGCCTCACAGATCTTCTGAACTGAATTCACTTTTGAGACTTGTTTGTTTATGTTTTAGAGAAATTGTGGTTTATAATGTTTCAGATTATTCAAGAGAGTATGCTTCCCCTGAATTCAGAAGGATATTGGTCTCTAAAATCATTACCCTTGCTGTCCAACCAAACATTTCATATGGTTCTCAGGATGTCAGCTGGACCTAGACCAAACTGTCTTCTCTAAACACTCTTTTATGATATTTTTAAAATTAATTTTGACACAGAACACTTTTTACATAAATTAATTTAACACTTGTCTGGAACACAGTATGGGAAACGTCCCCAATCCACCATCCATTGTGTTTTTGACCTGTATTAAGAGAATACAACTCCATATCAGTGTATAGAGTTACTGAAAGCCAGAAAAATCATTTGGATCAATTGGATACTAATCCTGGAAGCTGACTAAAAATTATGTAAAAACTGGAAGAGACCTCAGAAAAACATTTGGTCCAGTTTTTTTTGAGTAAAATATCAAATATTTCTCTTAAACTTTTTAATTAAGCTGCAAGATGACAGGTTTCCAGATTTTATTTATCACCACCAAGATAAGTGGTTTTCAAATAATTGCTGAGGAGAGGAATGTGGGAGGTTAAAATAAAAACTCTCATTTAGTTACCTTCACACATCTTCCCCTGAAAAATCTTTTTTGAACTCCAAAAAAAGTTTTTTTAATTTTATGGAAGGACAAATTGAAATATGAAAGGCATGAGAATCCTAAACGTCTGGCTCATTTCCTCTCAAGAAATAAAAATCTTTCAACAACGTGTTTATAAGTTAGAAGCCAGACACAAACACTGATTTTTCAGTCCAGAGATATCCAAATTCCATTATAATGAATTTAAATCTCTGCAAAGTAGGATGTTTTCAGAAACCTTGCCAGTCAAAAATGTCTAAAACAATGTTGCTTGTTTCTTCTCCTAAGTTAGCTTTATAACAATTAGGTATCATTTCTAGTGAGTACTCAGCCCCCTCAAAGATAACCATTCCACTCTCTTTATTCTTGACTATCTTATTAATTTTGACATTTTTCCTTTTATACATTAAGGTAGCAATAGCAGCACTATCAAATTCGTCAAGTAGAAAAAGATACTTCCAACTTGAAATCTAATTAATTTTTCATGTTCATTATCTTTTAAGAGTGTTTCTTGCAAAAGGACATTATCAGCTCCTCTTTTCAAGATAATTAATGCAGTTCTTCCCCCACCCTTTTACTTTTTTCAAATAGGTAAGAAAAGTCCTTTAATACTTACACTTATGATTCTTGCCAATGACTTTTAAAGGATAAGTATTAAATATGTCATTCAAGATGCATAATGTGTTACAAAAATCAGATCCATTAGAATAAGAAATTCATTAAGGGATAAGTTTAAAGAGTTTACAGAAGTACATCACTTCTTTACAAAGCACTGAATTGTTAATATGAAACATGCTAATGTGCATTCTCTTCATTTTTTTAAGTCATATAAACAAGAAAACTGTTTTATTGAAAATAACACAAGTTATAAACCAAATGTTTAAGTACTGACTCCCAATTACATATAATAAACTAGGCTAAAGGAAAAATAAATGTTAGGAGAGCGAAATGAGTGAGTGAGTATGCATGTGTGTGTGTGTGTGTGTGTGTGTGTGTGTGTGTGTGTGTGTGTGTGTGTGTGTGTGTGTGTTTATTCATACATTCGTGTATTAGAAAAGAAAAGGGAAATACTCTGAATAGTTGAAACTACTTCATGTACCTAAAGAAGTAACTATGTGTTGAAAAGGAATGAATACTAAACCAATATTTTATATAAAATTTTAACAATTTTCAATGCTAGAACTACAAAAGTGGATGACAATTTGCCATTTGGCATTGGAAAACAATTCTCTGTAACATACTTACATACCAAGTCTGCTAAAGGAATATCTGAGACCTTGAAAAGAGTCCCTGCAAACTTTTTTAGCTGGTCTACCCTGTGGGGCCAGAAGGCTATTGGTCACTAATAACTAAAGCACAGTAATCAATTGCCAACTCAAAGAAAACAAAAAGAGACTTTTTTATATCCAGAGAGAAGAGAGGAAAGTAGGGATAAGCCAGCTGAAATGAATGGAATGCCAAGTGCTGGGTTAGCAGGTCTCTTTTACCAGAGGCAGAGAAAGGGAGGAGGATGGGGGATAAGAAAAGGTTGACAGACTAGCACAAAGTTACAAAGTTACAGTTCAATAGGAAGAATAAGTTCTGGTGCCCTAGGGTGACAATAGCTAATAATATTGTATTGTGTATTTCAAGATAGCCAGAAAAGAGGATTTTGAATGTTACAACCACAAAGAAATGGTAAATATTTAGGTGATAGATATGCTAACTATTCTGATTAGATCATTATACAGTATATGCATGTATTGAAACAAACAAAAAAACTCTAATATTGCCTGGGTTAAAAAAAACCAAAAAACATAAAAGTAGGAGTGGGGGGAGGCAGGGAGCATGCACCAGAAGACAACTTATTTTCATACATGAACTCATGACAAAGCACTTTCCCCTTTAAAGATATGGATGCATTGATTTCAGAGAAACTTCTAGTCCAGATCAATCCAGATGGCCTAGCAAGTCAGAAAATGAAGAGAAGGTCCAAATCACAGCTACTAATGAGACTTATTAAAACATATACTGGAGCGTTACTTTTCATGCTCACTGTTTTTTTAACCACCTGTGATGTTGTAGGTACAGATCCTTTCCTTCCTTCCATAGAATATGTCGCCTTGAGTTGTCTTCTCAGCAATGGAAGCATACTCTCTCACACTTGGGATTCAACAGAACATATTAGCAAATTGAAACCATAGCTTTTGCCTAATGAAGGGCATTTTTCTCTGTGAAAATCTAGTTCGTTCATTAAGTAGGATCAAAACCATATACCTAGCTTCACTAGGCACATGTCCTTTCAACTGAACTGTTCAGCCCAAAAAGACATTGAAGTGCATGTAGTATGGACAGAACAATTCTGAGGATTCATATAAACATATACCTTTGCTTCTCTACTCAGGCATAGATTTAAAAATATTAAAGAGAACAAGAAAACTGTTAACAATAAGAAAAAAGAAACATGGCAAGAGGAAATTAGAGAATTTGAAATTTTTACCTGAATTAATCCAAGTCCTCACCATTGGAAGAGAATAGGATTTGGCAGTTTCCTAGAGAATTTACATGGCAAAATTCCTGCTAGATAATCCACAATCCCGTGCCGAAGAATTTACACCAAAAATAAAACAGGCTCTCAGCAGGCATAACTACTTTTTAAAGCTGACATAGAACAGAATTCTAATGCTTTCTAAAATTACAGGGATTTTTATGCGTTTGGCCTATGTCTAGCTACTTACATCTCAATTCTTTTTCTCTATCAAGAAAAAAAAAAAGTAAGCAAAATTGGGAGAGGGAGGCTAAAAGGTGAGCTGTTTTATTGAAATGAATAAGCTAACATTCCCCCGGTCATGACTTCCTGTGCTGTGCAATTTGAGGAGAGATTAAATAGGTCTCATCTTCAACAAATGAGTCTTCAATCATACTCTGAATAAACCCAGTCATGACATCATCTTCTTCTCCATTTAGTCTTCAATTAAATACACAAGGTTTAAATGATCACCTTTTTTTTTTTTTTTTAGGAATATGCATACTGTCTCCCTGTAAGAAACGCTATATCTTCTTCGGGGGAGCTATTTCTGAGTCCTACAGCAATGGTTCTGCTTGCGTGATCATTATCATCATTAAGCATTTATGTAGCACTTTAGACTTATTTACCAGAACTCATGATATCCCTATAAGATAGGTTGGTATAATGGTATTCTTATAAATGAGAAAATGGAGGTTAAGTAACTTAGCTAAGATCACGTAGGTAATTTGGATAAAAGACTCAAAGTCCCTGACTTGTTTTGTACATAAATGAAAACTCTTAAGTGGCATAAAAAGTTATTTGCTTCAAAACTTTACACCTCAACTGTTAGTGGACATTAGTTAAAAAAAAAGGGATGGTTTTTTGCTCCAGCTCTGTGGCTGACAGCATTGTTTTAGTGGATCTGTGGTGTTAAGGTTAGCGTCTCTGCTGTGCTCTTGGTCTTTTCTTTCTTGGTCTCAAGATTACAGCTCCAGCCCCAGGCAATATGTCTGCATTCAAGATATATAAAGGGGATAAAGTGTATTAACAGCTCTCTATAGCCCCCATCAGGAAAGCAAAAACTTTCCCAGAAAATCCCCGGTACAATTCTACTTACAGGTCTTGGTCAAGAGAGGTTGACTATATGAAAATTTAACTTTCTATCACCTATAATAGAGATCAAGAAAGACAATTGTGCCAGTCAGCCAGTGGTGTCTGCCACAGTTGTTTGCAGAATTTTCTGTTCAATATTCATTTTCTAAGCATTCTTTGGCTCTATTATATGTTAGCATTTGTTAACAGAGCAGTGGGAGCCAGCCCCTATAATTTTCTAATTGGGATAAAAACTAGTAAGTTGAGAAAATCTTATTCACTGACTTAATTTTCTGGGAGGAGAGAAATTCTGCAAAGATAGTCAATCATAAATCAATTTCAGTGGAGCTACAGTGCCTAGTTCCAAAAGTATATTGGTAGTGGATAGAAGCAAAGATTGAAACGTATGGAGCCGGAAGCTAGTGTGTGGAAAATTCTTCCGAACATCAGATATGCAAAATATGTAAAATTGCCTAGGCAAATTAGAAGTTCTTTCCTCTCAGTAACATTCTAGCTAATAAAGACTATGTCATTATAAAGCACCTTATGTTTATTTTCTTCTGGATGGGAATTTTACCAAATAGAATTTATCAGCATCCCCATGTTTGTAGTGCACATTATATTTTTTGTTACATATATATATACTTGTAGTGTAGTATATTTATTATATATTTGTATAATACATAATATATATTTGTAGTGTAGTATTATAAACCTATGATAATACTATAATAAGCAAATACATATGTGAGTGAATCCACATGTTTCATGCATTCTAATATGCCTTGGCATGGTAGTATCAGCAACAAAAAGTGTAGGAAAAATGAACTTTTCTGAACAGTCAATAGATACAAATTTCCATCGATTGTGATACAGGAAAGGACAAATTTTATTTTTCTCTCCCTATGTATAGAATATTACAAAATCTTTGTCCTATAAAGAGGCAATTAAGAAGCATGTCACAAAAAATGTAGGAAAATGTTATAGAGCTATGTTAAGGAGTAAGTTAATAAAGAGATATGATGCTATTTTCCTGGATGATACGATTATTATGGTTTTGTCAGCTTTTAAAAATTGTAACTTCTTGATTTTTTTCATTTTAGATAAATATTAACTTTATATTCATGATTTTGTATTCTTTTTCTTTAAAAGGCCCTAAATATTGCCTAAGTTTCAGTATTCCTCATAACATGGTTCTGCTGCTAAAGGAAGGAAGGATGATAACAGCATTTAATGAGCATGTAAATATCTCCTTACGCTATACACATCCTTAATGTGTGCAGTTTTATCAAAGACTACAGGTATGAACGGTGAAGGTGTCCACCCGTGTGGTGAGAAAAGCACCCTTTCCCCAGGATGATAACTGTGCAAGTTCTGTCTGAAGCTGCTGGTAGAATTCAGGGTTATACAGATCCTTTCTGAGAACACTGGATAGAAAAGAGCAGAAACAGAGTATTTATCAATTTAACTTTTGAAGATGCTCAGTATTTGTCTATCCACAACTTTTAGTGCAGAATCAAGTATATCAATGTACAGTAAGGACAATATGCACTATTAGCAACAAAATTGTGAAACCAGCTAATAAAGAGTTCACTGTCTAAAGATGAGGTGATGTGGCAGACAGAGAATGTTCTCAGGAAGACAGTCTCATCCATGACCAGAGCAGAGAGCAATGCACGCAGATAGAAACAAAATGGCAAATGACAAAGAGGAGAGGGTGAGCATGGAGGGCTGGAAATTGTGGAGGGATGAGAGCCCCACGCTGATGTAGCAAAGCTCGCTCAGGCATCGCTTCCACCCACTCGCCTCCTGTTTGAGGGTTTGTGGAAGGAGACACAAGGATAGCAGTGGCGCCGGGTCAGCAGCCCAGGTGGGCTGAGATCATTGTCACTCTGGCTGCTCAAGATATAATTAGAAAAGATATGAAAAAGAAAAAGAAATAAGTGAGAGGAAAGGGGGAGACACTGGGACTGTAGAAGGAGAGATGAGGGAAGAATGACAAGAGAGAAAGCCATGTCCATCGTGGAGAAGGGGAGGCCCCCACTCCGCAGATTGTCCACTCTCCATACCCATAATACTCCATTCTCTGCTTTTACCAGACGGCGATTGCTGGGTGGAGATGTGTATTCATGAAATAGGGCTTCTGGCTGAACCAGAGCCCAGGGCCAACCAAGTATTTTCTAGTTGAATAGAGGGCAAAAAGAACCAAGATGTCTTGGAATGAGATGTCAGCTGCATTTTACTAGATATGCCAAAATGGTAAGAATACAAGTAAATGCTTGTGTTGAGTGTATGCTGTGGACCAGCTATTAGGCTAAGCACCTTACAAACACTGAATGTGCACAATACTTTGAAGTCAGTATAAATACTATTTCCATTTTATAAGTCGAGAAAATTTAGGCCTAGAAAAGTTAATAAATATGCCCAAGGTCACAGAGATAGTAATTGGTAGAACTTTAAGGTAGTCTTTCTGAATACAGAGTTTCAAGTTCCTTAAAACTACATTGTAGTACCTACTATTAAAAGATGCATACTCAGCTCTAACCTAATTTAGAAGTAAATAACCTCCATTTGTGGTTTTGCTCACTTAAAGCTACAGATAGGGTGCCACTCCAACTTTTCATTTTTCTGCCTTTTACATTCACCCACATACATCTGTGTCTGCAGAGAAGGCATTTCACTGCCTCACTTTCTCAAGTAGAAAACATTATAATTGTCTATTTTGAATCCTTCTTTCATATTTCTTGTTAGAAAGAAACATCTATATCTTGGTACCAATCTCCTAAGGTAATGTTCCAGCCAAAAACTAGAGTCAGATTGTTGGCTGTGTTTTATATCCCACCCTCAGAGGATAATAAACTTGGGTTCCTTCAACAAATACTCAGAGACTTTCAGCATTCCCTTAGAATCTGTGTATCAAGTCACTCATTATAGACAGCTCCTCTGCATGCAGACTGGAGATTACCGTGCTGTTGTTTAAATCTCCGTATCTTGCCAGTTTAGTGCATTTATACACTTACAAAAAATAGCTAAGGCACTAATTTATATTAAGAACTAATGGCCCACAAAATTTCTTGTCTTAGCTTAACTTTGAGTTAGAAGCCACTAGATTTCTCTTTACCCTTCCATAACTTAAAATATCCAAAGTTGACATTACAGGCATACCTCATTTTATTGAGCTTCGCAGATGCACAATTTTTCACAAATCAAAGGTTCGTAGCAACCCTGCGCTGAGCAAGTCTATCAGCATCATTTTTCCAACAGCATGTGCTCACTTCATGTCTGTGTCACATTTTGGTAATTCTCGCAATATTTCAAGCTTTCTCATTTCTATTATATTTCTTATGATGGCCTGTGATTAGTGACCTTCGATATTACTACTGTGATTGTTTGGGGGCACCATGAACCATGCCCATATAAGACAGCAAACTTAGTTGATGAATGTGTGTATTCTGACTGCTCTTCCAACCAGCCATTCCCCTCTCTCCCCCTCATCTCAGGCCTCCTAGTCCCTGAGACACTTCACTACGAAATTAGACCAATTAATAACCCTAAAATGGCCTCTAAGTGTTCAGATAATAGGAAGTCACATGTCTCTTGATTTAAATCAAAAGAGAGATGATTAAGCTCAGTGAGGAAGGCATGTGAAAAGCTGAGACAAGCTGAAAGCTAGATCTCTTGGACCAAGACATTAGCCCAGTTGTGAATGCAAAGGAAAAGTTCTTGAAGGAAATTAAAAGTGCTACTCCAGTGAACACGTGAATGATAAAAAAGCGAAATAGCCTTCTTGCTGATGTGGAGAAAGTTTTAGTGGCCTAGATAAAAGATCAAATCAGCCACAACATTCCCTTAAGCGAAAGCCTAATCCAGAGAAAGTCCCTAACTCTCTTCAATTCTCTGAAGGTGGAGAGAGGTTAGGAAGCTGCGAAAGAAAAGTTTGGAGCTAGCAGAGGTTGGTTCATGAGGTTTAAGAAAATAAGCCATCTCCGTAATATAAAAGTGCAAGGTGAAGCAGCAAGTGCTGATGCAGAAGCTGCAGCAAGTTATCCAGAAGATCTAGCTAAGATCATTGATGAAGGTGGCTACACAAAACAACAGATTTTCGGTGTAGATGAAACAGCCTTCTATTGGAAGATGACACCATCTAGGTCTTTCATAGCTAGAGAGGAGAAGCCAGTGCCTGGCTTCAAAGCTTTAAAGGACAAACTGATTCTCACTCCATCCTTATGCACAGGTAGAATGTGGTGGGATAACAAGAGTGTTCTGAAATGCTTGCCAGTGTATTTTTCCTACTTGATAATTGTTTTGGATTGAATCATGTCCCCCCACAAAATTCATATGTTAATGTCTTAACCTATAGTACCTCAGAATGCGACCTTATTTGGAGATAGGGTCTTTACAGAGGTAAAGAAGTTAAGATGAGGTTATTAGAGCAGGCCCTAATCCAATATGACCAGGGTCCTTATAAGAAGAGGAAATTTGGACACAGACACGTAGAGAGGGAAGACAATATAAAGACACAGAGAGAAGATGACCATCTACAGGCCATGGAGAGAGGCCTGGGACAGATTCTCTCTCACAGCCCTCAGGAGGAACCAACCCTACCAATTCCTTGATTTTAGACTTCCAGCCTCCAGAATTGTGGGACAATAAGTTTCTGTTGTTTAAGCTTCTCAGTTCATGGTGCCTTGTTATAGTAGCCTTAGCAAATTAATACAGTAATCCATATTTTTTCCCTACAGCCCTTTCACTTTTCCTGTAGCCAGGGAAGAGGTGGATGCGGACCTTCAGAGGGAAGAAAGAAGATGGGATACAGGAGCATCTCTTGTCAGGCTAAAAGGGAGTGGAGAACCCAAAAAGAGCTATAGGAAAGAGCTAAGTTGGAGAGAGAGAGAGAAAGAGAAAAGAAGAAAAATAAGAAAGGAGAGAAGAATCAGGAATGTCTTAGATTTCTACCTTCCCTAACTCCAGAGCTGAACTTCTGAGGAAGGATCCAGTAGAAATACGCACTACAGATGCTGCTCCTCAGTTCTCTGGAAATTTGCAAACCCCATAGAGAAGCCCTGAGTTGGTCAAGATGCCAGAGCATTGTGATCCCAACTGGAATGGAGGTCAAGGTGGGATTGGCTGGGGGACTGTCTAGGTTGATGGATGGAATAGTGCCCCTGATTCTCCACAAACCAAAGATGCAGAGATCCGATGTGCTCCAGTGAGGTATATTCTAGTGCTGAGGGAACTTGTGGACTGAAAGAGGCCTGGGTAGGGACAGAGGCCACAGGGCAGAGTCAGGGGCATGATGACCACAGGGGATCATGCCCCTAACTTGAGCAGTGGCCACTAGCACAACACCCAAAGCATGAAGCAGGACCAGCCACACATCAGTAGACACCTGCTTGCTTGCTCAGTGATCAGAAGGGATGAGATGTCTCAGAGAATGCAAGCAAAATCCCACAGGACAGTATGTAAAACCAGACTCCCTCTCCTACTCTCACAGGAACACTCAAGTGGCTGCTTGCACTCATATAGCATCTTGCGAAGAACACAGGCAGAAAAGGCTTTCTGTGATGGGAAAAATAGATAAGAAGTTTGAACTTTGGATAGATTGTTTACCACAACATAAACCCTTTTTTATTCCAGAAGATACTGAGGTACTTGTAACTGACAAATGGAAATTTTTGCAGCCATCACTAGGAAGGGGGATCCCAGGTAAGGCAAGTTTGGCTATCAGATAGTTACTATTTTTATCTTGCATATCTAAATTGTGCAGAGTAAATTTCTAACCCCATCCTATTAGATAATGAGCCTGGATAATGGTCAGTCAACTTAAACTAAAACAAAAGAAAAAAAGAAACATCTAGACTGATTGACTTTTTATTCATTCACTCATTCCATATAGAGCTACAGTGCAAGGAGGTGCCAAAGTAGGCTCTACAGAGGATTAAAAGATGCCTAAAAGAGCAGAGCTGGGATGCCGGCCAATGTCCAATTGTCACTGTGCAGAGACCTCCCAAGTCAAAAGTTTCCACTGCATAGAATGATGTTCTTCACTCTCCACCGTACCCCTCAGGTATGTAGTGCTGCTTTTCAGGGTGCTGAATCCTTCTTAAAAGCTTTCAAAAATAGGAAAGAGAAACATCACATAAGGGGATGTGGTGGATGTGGGTAGGGTGGGATCGGTCACACGTGGAATAATCCCCACTTTCAGAATCAGCGAAGCTTGTGGTTCACAACACCATTTTAGCTCTCTGTGCAGCAAGCCCACGTCTCCTAATCTACATTCAGGTAGTGATTTTGAGTATTATGTAGCTTGAAAACTTGAAGTGAATTTTCTGGGTGGTTAATAAGCTATGTGAACAAGTATTAATGAACAGTGACCTTGCACTGAAATAAATGCTCCCTGAGTGTTTGTCTCTTCATTACTTCTCTGATATCACAGCATTTTGCCTCCTTCCTTTTCTGGCTGATTGCTGAGAGCCAGTGCTTCTACCTTACAAAATCAGACATGCTAAGGGGGTACACTGAATGTGTACCCACAAATCCTTCAGAAATCACACCTGAAGGATGTGATCAAACCTCAGATGTTTTCTTTAACTTTCATCGTTGCCCGATATGGACTCATAGAGTCTGGAATATTTGTGGAGGCATGGAGAGTTTAAATAGATCCATCTGATTGTTTTATTAAGCTGTCAATATGTGCCATGCAGTGTCCTAAATGTCAATAAAATGGAAAATTATGGAGAATATATAGACCCTATCCTTAAGAATTACTTGCAAAAAATTCTGAATAGTCTACATTTGTGAGATTGACATTCAATAAAAACATTTAGAAATCTATATCATATATATATATATCAGAATGCATTTCTAACATTTGATCCCCACAGCAATCCTATTCATTAAGTAGTAGTATTGACTCCATTTTATAGATGAGGCAAATTGCCTTAAATGATGTCACAGCTAAACCCAGGGCTCAAACCCTGGGCTACCTATCCATTATCAAAAGAAACACTGTTATCCCACATACGTTTTTGTTTTTGAAAATACCGCACAAACTCCAAAATATAGTATAATATAGACTCTAAGCCAACTAATTATCAAAGTTATCTAAGAAGCTTTTTAACAATACGTATATCTATATACCTGGGTTTCACTCCTAGAGATTCTGAGTAGACCTGGACTGACTTACAAATCAGGACTTTTACAAAGCTACCATCCTAATTTTAATAGCCATTCAGGTTCAGATGTTATTGCTGTAAGAGCTATAGAAGCAGGGTCTACACAGACCAATGGGAGGAAATGCTGAAAAATATCCAAATTATTTAAGATTTTTTAAAACACTAATTCAGAACAAAACCAGAAGAAGAAAAAAATAGCAGGAATCCTAAAATAGCTTGATTAGTCAAATTTGTCAGAAAAAAAGTCATCTAGGCAATTCTCTATGTGATAAACACAGTATTACTGGAAACACTTTGGTTTGTGAGGTATCAAAATAGTTAACCTCTTGTCCCTTAAATAGTAAAAGGCATAAGCTCATCAGGTGGGTTTTTTACCCGAAATTAGTTTCCCTTGAGATTTTCCTGCTCGTTTGGATATCACAGACTGAGACTAACTTTAAGACAGTCAATAAGGGCAATACTCTGCCCTGAGTTATAGGTGCACAGGTGCCTGTGCAGTCTGTCGAAGCCTGCGGGGAAAACAGAAATCACCTTCGGCAGGCTTTAGCTTCCTGCCCAGGGCCTCCAGTCATGCCCTACAAATGGTGGGTGCTGAAAATATTTGTGGATTTAGGGTCTCACCCTATTTTGCTTCTTTTGGAATTCATTCTCCTGAATCCGTAACTTCTCCATCAAAGACTAGAATTGAACCTCACGGAAAAGGATAGTTGATTATCCATGATTCAGACAACTCATTCTTTCTTAGTCCTAGTGCCTGAGTCCCTGGTTGATTCATTTCTTCCAGTCTCCTCCTACAGCCTTGGCCTTGAATCCCGGAATAACTTGCTACGGATTCAAATCATTTCAAGAGTGGGAAACAGTCTCCATTTGCTTAATTACATATGTAGAAAAGATATCAAAACTTCCTCAGTATTGTCTGTTATGTGCATAAAAGTAAGAAAATGAAATGAGTTTGTTGTCATAGACACTGCCACCAAGAACAGATTTCTCTTAGTCTGTTCTTGGAAAACAAGATAAAAACAAAAAGGTATAAAGGTATTTTGACTCTTCAGTTGAACTTAAGTTGAACACTATTGTTTCTCCGCTCAAACACCTCATTAACTAAAACACCATAAACTTCAAATGTCAACTTTGAAAACTGTTATACAAGCACCAGTCACCGTCGTTTTAACTTTACCTCTGCCTGTCAAACTCAGAAACTCTCTCACTTACTCACTCATATTTTCTCTCCGCTTCATTTGTAATTTCTTGGCCAAGGTAGATGAGCAACTCTGATGAACTAAGCTCTCAAGTGTCAGAAGGAGACTAGAAAGAAAGCTATCATGCACACACAAATCACTTTTATGTAGTGCAACTTGTCACAGTGAATGGCCTCTCTCCCCTGCCCCCTTCCACTTACACAGACTTTCCAGCCTCCTCTTCCCAGTAAGACTGCAGAGGTCACGGAGAGAAGATGCAGAGAGTCTGTTATAATAGGAAGTGAATGTGCTGAGACTAGGTAGCTCAGGACACAGGTAATTTGTTGTAGAAGTGCCTGCCTCCAGGTCACCAAGTCTATCCAGGCCCATTGGAGGAGTCTACAAACCTGCACCTAATGTGAAGCCAGGAGTTGACGTAATTTTCTGGATAACATAGTTGCCTTTGGAGGAAAAAAAAAGTTTTCTAGATAAAAATATATCTGATCTAAGTTTGTCCCAATTTTTTATATCAATAGCAACAATCTATATTGAAGGTGTTATCTTTGGGTGATGCTATGTTAATTGCTTTTGCTCAGACATGCCATATATAAATATATCAATGGACTTGATCCCTCTTCTAGTTTTATGTCACATGGTAGAAAATAGCAGCTATAATTCCATTGGAAAAGAGATACAATGATTATCGCTTGCCCTAAGAGTATTTTAAGATTCACACCAAAGTTCATTTATTCAACAAACATTTATTGAGGGCCAAATACAGTCAAGAGATGTGCTAGGTCCTGGGGCTAGAGCCACGTAGAGTAAACACCTTCCTTGTCCTTCTGGAGCCAATGATCCAGCAGTAGAGCCAGACAATTATGTAAATAACAACGATCAAACGCAATGTATGTTGTGACAGAAAGTTTAGGGTGCTACAGGCATGAATGGCAAGACGAGCTAACCAGGGCCCGAGGCGAGTGAGGTCTCCCAACAGGACCTGAAGGTGGAGTTTTCTGGACAGAGAGGAAAAGCATCTGTGAAGCCTGGGAGGTGAAAGAGAACTTGATGGATCTGAGGACCCAGAGAAACCCTGCTTGGCTAGATGTGGAGAGTGAAGAAAGAATGAACTGATGGGAAGCTGGTGAGGTCAGCTGGGCCAGCTTGTGGAGGGCATCCCACGCACAGGAAGGGAGGTCCTGCTGCTGGTTAATCCTTTCATGATCTCTGATGAATTTCACCATTTCCCATCCCAAGCATCGTTCCACAATCATCCTTTATCCCGGAACCTTCTTCTTGCTCTGAGAGTCTCACCTCTTTCTTTACTAAAGTATCACTCTTGTACAGCTCAAAATGGTTCTGTGTTTCTATTCAACCTCTCCTCCTCCTCGCCTCCCATCTCAAAAGAGGAAGAGCTTGTCAATATGAGAAGAAGCCGTCAGTGAGTACCCACAGCGTTTAAAGCTGTGTGCTAGCAGCAAAAGAAACAATTAACAGAGTTAAAAGACAACCAACAGAGTGGGAGAAAATATTTGCAAAATATACATCTGACAAAGGATTAATATCCAGAATATATAAGGAACTCAAACAACTTTACAAGAAAAAAACAAGCAACCCAATTAAAAAATGGGCAAAAGAGCTAAGTAGGCATTTCTCTAAGGAAGATATACAAATGGCCAACAGACATATGAAAAAATGCTCAACATCACTCAGCATCTGGGAAATGCAAATCAAAAACCACACTGAGATACCATCTAACCCCAGTTAGGATGGCTAAAATCCAAAAGACTCTGAACGATAAATGCTGGCGAGGTTGCGGGGAAAAAGGAACTCTCATACATTGTTGGTGGGACTGCAAAATGGTGCAGCCTCTATGGAAAATGGTATGGAGGTTCCTCAAACAATTGCAGATAGATCTACCGTACGACCCAGCTATCCCACTGCTGGGAATATACCCAGAGGAATGGAAATCATCAAGTCGAAGGTATACCTGTTCCCCAATGTTCATTGCAGCACTCTTTACAATAGCCAAGGGTTGGAACCAGCCCAAATGTCCATCATCGGGTGAGTGGATACGGAAAATGTGGTACATCTACACAATGGAATACTATTCAGCTATAAAAACGAATGAAATACTGCCATTTGCAACAACATGGATGGACCTTGAGAGAATTATATTAAGTGAAACGAGTCAGGCACAGAAAGAGAAATACCACATGTTCTCACTTATTGGTGGGAGCTAAAAATTAATATATAAATTCCCCCCCCAACACACACACACACACACAAAAAAAAAGGGGGGGGGGAAGAAGATATAACAACCACAATTCCTTGAAGTTGATACGACAAGCAAACAGAAAGGACATTGTTGGGGGGGAGGGAGGAGAGGGAGGAGGGAGGGAGGTTTTGGTAAGGGGCAACAATAATCAACCACAATGTATATCGACAAAATAAAATTTTTAAAAAAAAAGCTGTGTGCTAGGAACTGAGTGGATACAGTCGTGGGAGATAATGTCAACAATTAGAGCTGAGATAAGTATCCCTCTGTAGCTCTCGCTCCCCTAGGGTGTTGGTGGACTACGTTGGGGGCAAGGAGAAAGGTCTTGGGAGGACTGAGTGAGTGAAGAGATGATGAACCTGGATTTGGAGGGAGCCTCTGTTGGGCATTTGGTTGGCACGTATCTG
The DNA here is from genome assembly GCF_027409185.1 of Cynocephalus volans. Taxonomy (NCBI): domain Eukaryota; kingdom Metazoa; phylum Chordata; class Mammalia; order Dermoptera; family Cynocephalidae; genus Cynocephalus; species Cynocephalus volans. The sequence goes on from NC_084466.1 coordinate 58,336,082, forward strand.
TTTCTTCCTTTCCCATCTTTCTGCTTTCTCATTCTGAAACAGCATTTGACAGGAGAGTGAGGAGATAGAAGAATAATGGGGGGAGGAGATACATGTTTTCTGCATTAAAAGCAAAAAAAAAAAAAAAAAAAAAGGACAAGAGTGAGACTTAGGACAAAGGACTTGAGGGGTGACCTTGCCCTGGGCTCTGAAAACAAGCACAGATTTGAGCCCTGAGACCTCTCCCAGCCAGAACACAGAGTAGAAGAGCAAATACGATTTCAGGAAACAAAAAAAAAAATTACCAAAAAATGAAAAAGAGAGAGAGAGAGAGAGAGCCAGGTTGCTTGGCTGGTGCTTTCAGGAATTGTGAGATGTTGACAGAAGAGAATTAGACAAGCCACGGAATCACCTGATGCAAGGAAGCAAGGCATACTCATCCAATTCAAAGGAAACATTGCCAGAAATTGTACAGATTATGAATCTTTTATTACAACTGAAGGATAAGCTAACTCAAATTTACTTAAGTAAATCAAGAGGCATCACCAAGAGTCAGTGTCTCCTCATCTTTCCATTTGGTTCTCTTCCATGTGGCTTTATTCTCAGGTTCCACAAAGTGGCCCCCAGCAGCTCCAAAACTATAGCATCTTGGCTTCAAATTCAACTAAAAAGAGTACTTCTCTTTCCTTACCAGGTGATAATAACCTACATAGCTCTTACTCTGTGACAGACACTTGTCTCAGCGCTTTCCCTGTGTTAACTCATCAGCTCTTCACAACAATCCTGTACTGCACTGAGACACAGAGGAGTGAGGTAACTTGCCCAAGTCATTCACCTAGTTAGTGACAGAGGGAGCATTTGGACCGAGCCATGTGGACCCAGTGTCTTGGCTCCTAGTCACTATGCTACTCTGCCTTCAGCCTGATATCTGTGGCTGGAAGTGGATAGGCATGTATATTTGCACCAATTGCTTTGAACTTGATGATTCGACTAGCAAGACCTAGTTATATACCACGCAGAGCTGGGAGCAGACACAAGGCCACCCGAACTGTGAGCTGACAGAGGACAGAGGTGGTAACCAGGACGCCACCATCAGAGAAAGGATAAACAGATAAACCAGATGTCCATTACAGAGCAGAAGCAAAGTGCTGCTTGTAAGCAAAGTGCTGCTTGTAAGCAAAGTGCTGCTTGCCCCGGGCTCTGATCCCATTCCCACCAATTTCTTTCTCTCTCTCTCTCTTCCTTCCTCGCCTCTGCCATCTAATACATAGCAACAGTATGAACGCTATGTATCAGACACATGGACAGAGTATTAACAAAAACAAAGTTCTTGCTCTCACAGAGTTTATATTCTAGTGGAGGTAGTGACACACACAAATAATATTTCTAGGTGTTATGAAGAAAAATAAAGCTGGATAAGGGGATAAGAATGACAGAGAAAGGAAGGAGTGTAGTCTGTCTATACAGGGAGATCAGCAAAAGCCCCTTAGATAAGGGAACATGTGAGCAGAGATCTGAATAAATTGAGGGAGGTAGTAAGATATGCAGGTTCTGAAAGAGGGAGATCTAGGCAGTGGAAAGAGCAAGTTCAAGGGCTCTGATGAGAGAACGTGCTTAAGGAGTTCCTGGAATGGTAGGAAGCCAGTGCGGCTATGGAAAGGGAATTAAAGGAAGTGGGAGGAAATGACATCAGAAAGGGTTACTCAGCCTGTTCGTCAGTGGTCACCCCAGCTACTGCTGCAGTTTTTCTCTCTAATCAGATAACTGGAACCCTGATCTCTCTCCAAAGGGGTGACCCCTACTCAACTACCTCAATATAAGAGCTCCAGCAGCATCTCAAACAACAGGCTGAAATTAAAATCATCCTCTTTGACTGTTTCTCCTCCTGGCATCCATGTACTTGCTGGTGACTACACAATCTCCTAGTTGCCCAGACATGAACACTTTGAACCACTGGCTACTTCTCTCTCTCCTTCACCCACCAATATCCATTTAAATGGTTTTAATTTTCATCCTCTTCCTGCAATGTCTCTCACATCTGTTCCTCATTCAATTCTAGGAAGACCTTCATTATTTCTGATCACAGACAATTGCAACAATTGTTCCTTGTTCTTGCAACTTCCACCACATTCCCTTTCAAGCTGGGCATTACACAGCTGGGAGACCAAACTTCTGAACACACAACCCTAATCACTGCTGGTAAACCTCAACACATTCTAATGCCTTCCTGACAAAGTTTAAACTCTCAACATGGACCTCGTTAGTATTCAAGGTCTTTGATTAGGAAGACCCCAGAATATGTTTACAGCCTTGGCTCCTATTTTCCATGAGCTAAGCCAAGTCACTTGTCATTCTGGGTTTCGCCACCTTGCTGCCTTGGTTTACTGTTTTTTTTCTGTCAGAATATATAATCCTGACACCGCTAGTTATGAAAATCTTTTCAACTCTCCAAGGCTCAGTTCAAAAGTCTCTCTTTACGTGAGAAGTGATTTCCCCCTTATCATTTCTCAAAACCATTTATCCCATTCCACCTGTTTGACAACATAGTCTTTTATCGCTCTAAATCCTCTTCTTAATTTCCTTCCCCCAAACTGTTCCTCCCCTACCTTTCTTTTCTCAGTAAATAACATTGGCATTTACTTAGTTTTTCAAGTGAAAAGCCTAGATATCATTCTTCATTCTTCCCTTCCATCTCACATCCTTACATCAGCAAATGCTGATGAAGGAAGGAACCCTTGGTGAAGAAAGGAAACCCCTCCCAAAATAGTACAAAGATGACAAACACACAACACCCACTACTGGACAGATGAGATTGACAGCAGTTTATTAGTCACATATACTCACAGCCCAGGAGAGGACATTACATACTGTGCAAGCCCACCAGGGAGTTGCATTCTGGAACAGAATGAACAAGAAAGGGCTATGGGGGGCAGGCTTTGTAGTAACAAGAGTGTGAGGTGACCCTCATTCCAGTGGAAGTATGTGACCGTCTTGTTTGAATAATATTGCAGACTGACAAAGAATCCGTTAGGTTGGAGACTGGGTGGAGTGCAGCTGCTCCAGCTGATGAGAACACTAGCCAGCGAGCTGGGTGGTGAGCATATATGGTGAGAGCAGGGGAACTCATTAGACCTCTGGGGCCCCGTGTAGCTCAAAGGTGTCAAGGCAGTGCTTAATACAGCATCTTAACTTCAGTTCTTACACCACATCAACGCTTTGATACCTTGACATCAATTTAAACTTTGATTGATGATTGAGAGTTTTAGGGAGCAGAAGTGGCTCCCTTGGAAGGGTCATAAGCAATTGACCAGGAGGGAGAGGGCCACATTATGGGGTGGTTGTCAAAAACATCAACTTTAAAGGCAACTCCCTTTATGGCCAGTAAAGGCAACGGAGGAACCAGTGGGGCATGAGTGGAGGGAGTACATGTCCCCAGGGGTGCAAATTTAGATTAATCAACACCTATGGCAATAGTAACACCCAATAGGAAGTGGGAGGGCTATTTACCACTTGGTAACTTAAATAGGAGGTTTTTGAGGTGCCATTAAGCCTCTCAATTAAACCAGCTGCCTGGGTCTATAGGGACAGTTGAAATTCTCTTGAATTCCTTCTCTCAGAACCCAGAATTGTACATTCTGAGAAGTGAAATCAGTGCCCTGGTCACTATCAGTAATGTCTGGAAGAAGTATACTGGTGAAACCTTGTGTTGTGATCTTAGCATATGTAGAGGCAACTCTTACCTTGATTTATATTTTCTCTATCTGTGAAGCAAAAGATTCCCAAAGCTCTTTACCCTGAAGGAGGCAACTCTTAGACAATGGCCCAAGAGTTTGTAAAAATGTGCAGAAGTGGCTATTTGTTGGACAGGACATCTGGTGCTAAGATGACTGTCTGGAGTTTAGCCAATTTTGTTTACCCTTGGGTCCCATCCTTTATCAGGGTCATCCTGGTTAAGAGGAGGAATGCAGCAACAGTCCACTGGGCTCTATCACATATGATGAGGATGATTCCATCTGTAAGGTCTACAAAATCCCATTGCTAATAACTCCATCGATCCCAAGGGGCTCCCAGGTAGCCAAGGGGTCTAGGAAACAGTGTCTTCCTCTAACACCACAGCATATGGCAAGGAATTGAGGACAGAGGAACCCACCCCCTTCTGCAGGTGGAATATGCCAGATGGCCCAGATTTGGCTTCATCCTGCAGCAAAGAGGCCTTAGTAGCCATGCTGAGCTTACGGGGTGCTATTTCTGTGTCCTATGGCATAATGGGAAGCTGAGTACAGAGAGTCACAGCCTCAGGATCTGTTGAGGCCTCTTATTCCAGAACAGTCCAATAAGTGGCCAGCAGTGGCTATTTCAATGTTGTATGGTACAGGTATGAGGAAGGGCTGTTTCTTGCATCAGAAGTTCATGGGCAACTTTGGCCATCATGAGAAATTCAGAGACTCTAGGAGGCATGAGAGAAGATTGCTAAAGCCTCTAAAAATGTAGGACTCTTCAAGGGCACTACGGGAATCCCTGATGGTTTCAATTTAGACAGATTCTAGAGTCTTTTATTGGAAGGGACCCCAATCAAGGTGAGCTGATTTGTAAATAACAGCTTAAATATGTTAAGTAAATTTTTTTTAAATTTATTTATTTATTATGAATATTCATGAGATACAAAGCTAATTGTCACCCCTCGTGCCCATGATGTGAGGGCCAGATTCATACTGGGAACATACCCACTTCCAGAAATTACTTTTGTACCCCATGTCCCCCACCCAATTATCCACCAACCTCCCCCACCTCTGCCTTCCCCCCCGCTCCACTTTGTAGCCGTAGGAATGTTCCCTCACTCTATAAGACCAACGCAGTACCGTGGTCTTTCCTTCCTTCCTTCCTTTCTCTCTTAGCTCCCATATATGAGTGAGAAGGTGTGGTATTTATTCCTCTGTGTTTTGCTTATTTCACTCAAAAAATATGTTAAGTAAAATTTTTTAATGTGGACTATGCTGCCTTTGGAGCCCCAAAATGACTACAAACTATTAGACTTGTATTAACATGTGGATGCTGAAAAGGTCAACAGATATTTCTTGACCGTGTCAGGAATTAAATATATCTTGATTTCCCAAATAATTTTCAAAAATGTAGTCAAGGTGGCAGGGCTTTACACTATGTATAGGGCAGTTGCCTGTCCCCTTTTTGTAAGCTATTTTATATTTTTATGTCCTTCATTAATTTGTCAAAGGACCTCAGAGAAGAAAGTCATCAATATAATGTCATACCTGTGCTCCTGGGAAAGGTGGATGCAGGGAAAATATTCCCTGCAAAGATTGCATGCAACAGTAAGGCTGCTAGGGTACCTGGGCAGCCTAGTAAAGGTGTGTTGGATTCCCTCAGAGGTGAGGGCAAACTGCAGCTGAGAGTCTGTTAAAATAGGCACTGAACAGGGAATATTAACCAAACCTATAACAGCAAATATTTACTGATTGATGATGGGATAGACACAGTAATTTCAATAACATTGGGTATTAAGTATGGGGGCCTTAGTGGATGGAACCACAGCATTAAGGTTGCAGTGATCTAACATGAGGTGTGCAATTATTCTTTCTAGCTTTAAGAACATGCAAAATTGGACTGTCAAGTGGAGAAGTGGTGGGGATAATCACCCATTTACTAATTAGGTGATGGGGTTTGGATGTGTTGTCCCCTCCAAAACTCATGTGGAAATTTGATCCCCAGTGTGGCAGTATTGGAAACTGATTGAATCATGGGGGCAGATCCCTCATGAATGGATTAGTGCTCTCTCTGGAGGAGGGGAGATTAATGAGTGAGTTCTCGCTCTATTAGTTCCCGTGAGACTGTTTGTTTAAAAAGACCCTGGCACCTCCTCTCTCTCTCTCTCTCTTGCTTCCTCTTGCCATGTGATCCACTTGTACCTGCTGGCTGCCTGCCCCACTTTCCACCATGAGTAGAAGCAGCCTGAGGACCATTCCAGACGCAGCTGTCCCAGAATCGTAAGCCAAATAAAACTCTGTTCTTTATAAATTACCCACTCTCAGGTATTCTGTTATAGCAACACAAAATGGACTAATAGATAGGTCTTCTATAATAAGGCTTGATCCTTGAAGTCTGTATTTACATTGAGCTATATTAACTATTTTAACTAGGGGGAACTGTAGCAGTCTGTTTCTGTTGCTTACAACAAAATACTTGGAATTAGGTACTTTGTAAGAAAATGAAATTTATTGCTTATCGTTTCAGAGGCTGGAAGTCCAAAGCCCAGGGAACACATCTGGTGAGGGACTTCTTGGGTGGAGGCTTTACAGCAATGCAGGGGTCTCTCATGGCAGAAAATGGCAGGGCAGAGAGAGAGAGAAAGAGAGAGACTGTCATGTGCTGGCCTTTTAAAGCCCTCCAAACCACATCTCTTACCACCATTATTAACCCATTCATTGTGGCATGGCCTTACAATCTAATCACTTCTTCACTGACCCACCTTTCAATTACCGTAACAGGATTCCTCACCCTCAACAGTCACAGTGGAGATTAAGGTTCTAATATATAAATTTGGGGGACACAATTGAATCAATCCACAGCAAGGGCTTATGAGGTACAATTTTGTCAAGCCGATTTTTAGATGCCAGAGACTTAATTTAATTTTAATTTTTTTTATTACTCACTGGGTCAGAGCAACCATTCTCGTTATGAGAATTTTGGGGGCAACAGGTGCTATGACTATGGGGAATTTAGGAAAAGCAATAGTTCCGGTAGTTAAAGTGAGGCATCCCTATTTGTTCTCTACTTTATATTGAGTAACTCTCCTAAGACTAGTGGTATCTTGTTTAAATTTAATGGGACTCCCAGGTATAATTGTAATTTGAGCCCTTGATAAAGTCTATGGAAGTTCACCAAGTAGTGAAATTCAGCAGATGTGAAAGTTAATTCAGAATCTACATTGTAGAGACATAAAAGCCAATCAGCACTTTTTATCTTTTTGCTGTATATATTATTTTAGTAAATTTTGGACTTTCAAATTGGGTTAAACTGTTGACTCATGTTTCAATTTAATTACATGTACATAAATTCCATAAATTTAAATATATATATGCACATGTATATTTAAATTTCTCTCCCCTGTATCCAGGTTTCTTTCTCTGTTTATTTCTTTGTCACTGGATATACTTCAGTGGGAGAGGGTCCTGTCTACTCTGCTCATATTTATAAAAGTCTTACTCCAAAGAGGTCATCAAATTGGTATCGTCAGGGTTAGGGGCATCCCTGCTGGCAATAGTTGCATAGTTTAAGGGCCCTGGGTTTAAGTCAGGTTTGAATTATCCTCTTTGCTGTGCCACAGAGGTGCCATAGGTGTTCAGATGTTTTTGTTTTTTCCATGACCCTGAGGTTAGGTTCTTTGTTGTGACACAGCCATAGACAGCAGAGAGGTACAGAAGAGGAGCACTGGGCCCCAGCCCAGAGGCTCGAGAATAGAGACCATCCTCTGTCCTCGGCTACAGCCCTGCCTTTTCCTTTCGTGTGGGCTCCACTTACCCATTTTTTTTTCTTTCTGTACAAATTCCCTCAGTGAACTTTGGCTTCTGGATGAGTAAGGTTGGGCTTTCAGTTTGTCTCCATCCAATCACTCATAGTGTAGACATTCTAGCCCTATTGGGATCCAGGTAGTTAGTAAAGAGCAGGTAACTAAAGCTGACCAGATATCCTTGGTTCTAATCACCTTTATTCACCTCATTGGTGAAGGAAGGATCCCTTGCCTTAAATAGTTCAAGATGTTCAAACCCATGCCAGCCAACACTGGAGCAGAAATTGGCAGCAGTCTGTTGTGAGCAGTATGCTCACAGCCAAAGGCAGAAGGACAATTCACACCAGGCAGGGCAGCATGGGGGGTTGCACTCTGGAACAGTGAACAAACAGAGGCTTCAGAGGACAAACTTTGTTTGACGACAGGATTCCCATGGGAGAATATGATTGACTTGTTTGAATAACTTCACAGACTGTCAGAGAAGTAAGACCATTGGGTTGAGGACATGGTGGAGTGCAGCTGGTCCAGCTGATGGCAGAACCAGCAGGCGGCAGCCTCCACTGTTGGGTGGGGAGTCTATCTAGCACCCACAGGGCTACTTGTAGTTAGGCCTTCAGGGCCCTGTGAAGCTTAAAGATGTCAAGGCAATTGCATCTTAATATCAGGCCTTACCTCAAAGCTCTATCCCCCAGATGCACCCTGAATCTCATCCACTTCTCATCCCCTCCATCTCCGCCACTGTGTGCCGGCCATCCCTCCCTCGGCTGTTCTACCCCAGTAGCCTCCTGTACAGTGTCCCTGCTCTCACTCCTCTCTGCTCCCCAACACCACCACAGCCTTGATTTACCCAGCATCTACAATAAATGTCTGCATCTCCTACTCCAAATGCGTCAGTATATTCTCATTGCAAGTTCTGGGCGCTGCTTCCAACTTCATTTCCTGACTACTCTTTCCATCGTTCACTCTGCTACCACCACAATGGCCTTCTTTCTTTCCCTCCAATATGTTAAGCTTAGACTAATGCAAGGCTCTTCACACTTAGTGTTTTCTCTACCTGGAATCATCTTCCCCAAGATATTTGCAAAGTGGCTGCTTCCTAAATCATGATATCAGCTAAGTGTCAACAGACCTTCCCTGACCATTCTTACCTTGCTTCATCTTTCTTCATGGAACTTATCCTACCTGACATTATATTACACCTAATTTTTATTTGTGTAGTTTGTCATCCCTGCTAGAATATGTATTGCAAGGCGGCAGGGACCCCCTCCATCGAATTCTCCACTCTGTCCTCAGTGTCCAGAACTGTGCCTAATATATAATAGGCAACCAGGGAGTGTTTGTTTACACGAATGGCAAATAAATGAAGGAGGAATGAAAAAATGGACAAATGAAGTTGTCCCTTCTGTTCACAGCACAAAGTAGAGAAATATTCTCTCTCTTCATTAGTAGTAGTAGTACCCATGTAAGCTGACTTTTCCCTAATTATGAGCATGTACTAGGATCACATTCTAATTAAATTTACTTGTCTGCCTTGTAACCCTCTGTGTAATGGTGTGCTTCCTAATGTCAGGCATGTCATCTTTATTCTTATTTCTCCCTGGCAGATACAATACACAAACAATAGGTGCTTAATAAGAAGAGCACTTACTATGTGCCACTCTAAGGACCTTCCATGACTAACTCGCTTCATCCTCACTGTAAGCTTGGAAGATGGATTCATGTGGATACTACTGATAATATCTTCATTTTATAGGTGAAGAAACTGAGGCACAGAGAGGATATGGTATTTTCCCAAGGTCAGATCAGTTAATAGATTTATCAGCCAGGGTTCTACCAGAGTGGCAAAGAAAATGAGAGACAGAGAGACAGAGACAGAGAGAAAGTTCAAAAAATTGGCTTATGCGATTGCGGAGTCTGGCTGGGTAAGCCTGAAATCCGAAGGGTGGACCAGCTACTGGCTGGAAACACTCAGCTAGGAGCTGAAGCTGCAGCCCGCAGGAGGAATTTCTTCTTCCTCAGGGAAACCGGAGTTTTGCTCTTAAGGCTGTTCAAGTGACTAGATGAGACCAACCCAGATTACTGAGGATAATCTTTCCTTAAAGCCAACTGACTGTAGATGTTAACCACATCTACAAAATGCCTTTACGATACCACCTAGATTAGAGTTTAATTGAATAACTTGGCCTAGACAAGTGTACAGATAAAACTAACCATCACAATGGGTAAATCAACCAGAATTTGATTCCAAACCTAAATCCTCCCTGCCTTGCAACAAATACTTGTGGAATGAGGAAAAGTGAAAGAACGACTCCACCGTGAAGGTGGGTGACTGCTGTACTTCCTGAAACAACTGCTTGCTCTCTCTCTCACCCGTCCCCAGCCTGGTTGAATACTTCAATTTGTAACTTGTTTTCAGGATTCTTTGAGCAGAGCCATTTAAAATATATTTGAAAAGAGATTTGATGTGTGAACCTTACTCGTTTTCAAGCCAGGGGTCTCTTTATATGTTAGGGATTTGTAGCGGAAAACCCACAAATTGAATGTCAGCACATCTGAATCCAAATGTCCTGGTTGCCTGACGGTAGGATTGGCAGCCTAACAGCTCAGAAGCTGACACCATCTTACTTTCCTGGGGAGAGTGACTAAAAGCAATTTACACATTACAGAGGGTTGAGAGTGTCTTTTCTTTATCTGCTACAGAGATCACAGTAACGAATACCACTACAGAGATCCAGAAAGTTTCCTCTACAGGCTCCTAAGATGGACTCAGAAGTTGAATTTTGGTCTTCATCCTCCTCCTTTTTGTCCCTCCTCTTCTCTACTTGCTTAAAGGCCACCATCTTGCTTTCTAGCACCTCCAATTCACACCCCTTTCTATACATTGTTGGAAATTCATGACACACAGTAAGTGCTAGTGAAACCTTTGAGGACATGAGATTTTTTTCTCTTGCTCATCTGTGTGCCAGTCCTACTTTATTTCCTTTTGAGCCAATGGACTATTAGCAGGTTCTGTAGATTGAGCTGTTGAATAGAGAAGTCTGGAACTGTAGCATATCTGAAAATTAATACCTGAGAATGAATACACTGTGTAGGCACCGTTGGAGGTTGTTGCTAATAGCTTCTAATTCCTTCAGATACTATAGAGTAAGTGTCACTCAATTTCTTTAACAAAAAGAGTACAATTGAATTCAGTAAACATTTACTCAGTGCTTACCTCACAAAAAAGTATTCTGAGGAATACAATGTTGAGCAGAGCACAGGCACTGGAAAAGCTTCGAATCTAACAGAGGATAAAATTTCATAGAGGTGCTGAAGCTATGGGCACTCATGAAGGAAGTAGTATTTCGGGCTCCTCATCTCAGGCAGTCAGTATTTATGCTGGCCTTGAGCAGGGCACTGGGGATCCAGTGAGTGGTTACCAAAAAAACATAATCTTCCTCTGTATGTGGGGGAAACCAGACAATAAATAAATGATAACTAAATAAGAATTTCAGCAAAAACAAGACTGACAATGGCTATAGAGCAACTGAGAGAGGGGATTATTTTATGCATGGTAATTGAGAAAGTCCTCTCTGTGGAGGTGATATTTGAGCTTAGTCCTGAATTTTAAGAAGTAGAGATTTGGGGCTAAGTAGATTTCACACAAATGGAACAACAAATGTAAAATCCCTGAGGGGTACATACTTCATTTGTTCCAGGAACAGAAAGAAGGCCCATGAACTGGGAATATAATGATCAAGGGAAGAGGGTAGGAAGTGAAGTTGAGGTACCAAAGACCAGATCACCTAGAGCCACCAGATGCCACCGTGGACTTTTAAGCAAGGGGTGATATGATCTGATTACTTTTAAAAGATCACATTGGCTGCTGAATAGAGAATATTTCACATGGGTTGTAAGTGGAAATCAGGAGAACAGTTAGGGGGCTGGCTGCTTTGGTCATCCAGACCAGGTGGTAGCTTAGATGAGACTGGTCACTATAGAATTGACATGAGTGACTGATAGATAGCAGAGGAAGGGAAAAGAAGGAATCAAAGATAACCCTTATGTTTTTGTCCCAGGTCACTGAGCGGATGGTGATGCCATTTATTAAACTGGGAAGTTTCCTAAGATATACAGACCCAGTGGAAGCCAGAAGCACATTTCAGACAAGGAGAGGAGCATGGACAAAGTCCTGGAGTCAAGAAAGGGAGCAAAACTCGAAGTAACAGTCGGTAAACATTTGGCTGGGAAGAAGTATACATGTCAGGAAGCTAGCGGACCCCAGGCTGAAATGGTCACGGTGATACACTGAGGCCATATATTGCAGGCTTGAATGCCAAGGATGAGGTGGAGGGGGTAGGTACTAGACAAGGGATCCACAAATAATTCAGAAATTAAGAGAAAAGAAAAACTAGGGAATTCTCATGCACAGATTTATTGCTGCCTTAGTCAACCCAGAAACCAAGGGGACCCAAATTAGCAGCTCACAAACCACACAGGCCAAGTACAGAGAGTGCCTATAAAGCATCAAAAACGACCACAGTCTTGTCAGAATGCTTGGAATTGACTTTTATGTACGCATTTCCTCCGAATGCTGTTCTGCATAGCAGGCAGATGTGGGTCTACTTATTTAAGATTGACGTAGTAAAAAGTACCTTCCTGACAGTCTTATTGTGATCCAGAATCTTAGTTCACATCTTTGTCAACAAAGATGGCATCAACACTAAGCTATCTGAAACTTTACAGAATGTACCTAAAATGTATAAGTTTAAAGAGATCTAAGGAGAGCTGTGGTGCTGTCGAGGAGAACTTAGGGGGTATCGAATTCTCTCCCCGATACACCCTATTGAAACATTTTCCCCACCTATACCAGGGCATGGTTTTCAAGGGGAGAAAGATAAACCACACACTCTGCTCATCATGAGGCTGTATTAAAATGACCCTGAGGAGCCGTTCAAACCACACATCTACCACCCAGAGTGGCATCCTTAGAAGCATCCACATAGAAAAATAGAAAGCTAAGAAACTCTGAGTTAGAGGTACCTACTGGCATTTGCTTTTTGTCCATTTAAGTCACTGATAATGCAATTTCATATCAGGTGGCAGAGTCTAAGGAAAAGAAAAAGGATCAGACAGGTTTTTGAAACCAAATTATTGCCTCTCTGACAGATACCACTGTGCTGCTTACAAGTATTTTTCCTATTAAGTTTTAGCAAGTGCAAGGGCTATAGTAAATAACCTTTCATCTGCAGAAGCTTTTCAAGGAACAAATAAGGAGTAATGCAAAGTAATCCTGAGAGAAGTTTAAAGAGAGGTTGTATCACCTGAATTTAAAGTAATAGAACAAAGAGAAAAGTAGAAAACTATACACAATTGCTTTCTGGGTGATCCTTCTCTCTAATATATCATTTATATGCAAATTTTGTTATTGTAAAAATAATTAAGCCTGCTTGGATTAGAAAAATATACACATGAGATTACCTTTGGGGTAACAGAAAAGAATCTGAGATTAAATAACAGTATCTCGAGGCATTTGGGAAGGTTTTGATATCAAATAGTTAATGGAAAGTTCAGTTTTCACTTTCTTATTTTGGGTTTTTCTTTTTTTTTGTGGTCTAGATGAGAGAGATAGATCATTTCTTTGGCATACTATGATATATTTGTTGTGAGGTGATATTTTTATTATTTAAGGCTCAACTAAACTTTTTTATGCATTAATAACCACATTTCCATGAGGATTTAGGAAAACTCATAGTAGTACACATGAAAAAGAAACAAGACCAGGAGAATGCTGGAGTTTGCACTGGTTTGAAACAAGCCATGCATAGCTAATCAGTCAGAAAACCCTGGATTACAACCAAACCATAACAGAAGAATGTAAATGAACACAGGGCATATGATGATTCTTACTGGGTAAAAAAAAAAAAAACCTTGAATTATCAAGCAGTTTTCTGAAAACTGAAAAATAGAAAACAATTATTGGCAGTACACGTCCTCGATTAGACAAATCTGTGTCAGTCAACCAGAATTTACAACAGAATAGTTTAAGTTCATTCCCTTTCAATCTGCAAACATGATCATTTTCACATGGCAACTTGGCAATGTCACACCTCATTTCTCAGCAGACGTAAGAACAGTGTGCAGTCTTGAGGTGCTTTGGAACACCTTTACAAAATGAATCCCAGTACATTTCCACTCACTTTACAGATTGTTAGCACATACAGTTAAAACTGCACTTGTCAAAACGAGATAACAAACCACACCTTCTGATGCAGTAGCCCTAGATTTCTTTTTAATCATCATTTATCACCTGCTCACAAAGTTTACCAATTGAACCATTTACAATGCCATCCCACATCCCAATACTTATTCGTGAGACAGTCATGGTTAGAGCCATAATTGTAACTTTAAAACTTTACTCTAACAAAAACTTAGTACCTAACAGCTTTATAGGATGTTTAATGAAGCAGTAATAATTTATCAGAAATAAAAATTCAGAAAAGTGACAATTTTATTCTTTCCCCTCTTTTTTTTTCTGTCTTTATGATAAAATAAAACCAATACCTAATTTGGAATTTCCGATGTTTGGGGAGGAATATAGATCCACATATGTATCGACAGACCAAATGACTTTCCTCTTTTCTATTATACCAGTCAGTATTGGCTAGGTTAGCAAATCTCAGTGGCTGACCACCACAAAGTTTATTCCTCATGCATGCTAGTACCTGATGTAAGGTAGTAGCGAGGGCTTCATTCAGTGTATGCAGTCAGGGACCCAAGTGAAGAGAGGCATCATCTCCATACATGCAACCGAAGCAGAAAAAGGAAAGACATACATATCACTTCTGTTCAATGTTCACAAATCACTGGCAAAAGCAAGTCACAGAACAAAGCCTATCTTCAAAAGGAGTGTGGAGAAGGATAATCCTACCTTGTGCCTGGAAAGTTGAGAGCCAGAATATTCATGAATAGTCCCAGTGACTACCAAAATCAGATACTCAAAAAGATGGCTAAGTTGTCATCAAGGTGCAGGTTCCCTAACAATCCCAGGAGGGGATGTGAAGTTAATGAAATCATCTTTTATTCTATATCTAACCTCTCCACAGGGGTTACCTATTTACCCTCTGGAGGCAATAGATTTATAAAACATTCAGTATAACATATAGAGAAAACCTGAAATCATCAATAACAGAGTAAATAAATGAACCAGACAGAAAATCTTATATTTCAAGAAGTCATGAGTACCCATTTCCCCTTTAGGTCTCCTACCGACGTGTTAATCAATGAACAACTACTATAAGTGAAAGGAGTGGATTCTCACCCTGTCAGAATTGTGTGGGAGATGCTGGTACCCAGAGATCTCTTCTGGGAGCCCAGAAATGAGACATGTTCCTGACCATTGTTCTACTAAAGTGAGCTTGACCATGCTGTTCTAGGCAGCAGGTTTTCCCTCTGCCCATTGGACACAGCAACTTCGATTCAGTTGCTTCATCCTGGGAGACAGTCAGCTATTTTTTACACAACCACTTTGACACAGTCTTGTCAAAATTGCAAAGGCAAAATGCAATATTTTTTATTGTTGATAATGTGTGTAACAGACATTCCCAACTTCCTAAGCCTTTTCTTATCACTAGTTTATACCTTTATCCTATTCCTGAATCTCTCTTCATTCTTTAATGGCAGCTCCCCTCTCCTGTGTTTGGTACCGCAATTAAACACTCTCCTCCTCATTGCATCCCAGGGCCTGCCCCGCGCCCTCCACTGCCACCCTCCTTCACTAATGTTGCATAACCTCAACATTCGCAATCATTGCAAATGACTCATAGTACATTTTTATTATCTGTAAATCCATGCTTTTCCCTCATAGAAGATTTGATAAAATATTATTGGTACTCATTGAGAATTGGATCAAAGAGTGATAGAATAATTTCACAATCAATCGACAAGGAAATTGAGAGCTACTCTTCTTAGGTATTTGAAGAGAGTTTTATTTTTGTATTCTCTTTCTATATTCAAGATTTTTCTATCATTTCTAACATGCTACAATGGCCATCTGATCTTTCCCTCTTTTGTAATGTTTGTATCCTCAGTCTCTTCAAGTTAGACTCCGTCGATTCCATTGAGTCTCCAAATGAGGATATTCCTTTCTAAATTTTTTGTACAATGGATAGATGCCTCAGCTAGCAGATCATTTGTTATCATTACCCATTGACTTATTATGAAATGACTTAAGATGACATGGAAATAATGGAGCTTGACAGTGTCCTTGATCTTTTATATATGTGTGTCTGGTGAGTAGGTATATAGGCAGGTAACAGATGGGTAGATATATAGATAGTAGAATCTTCTGATGAATTTTAGATTGGATGCAGTTCAATTTTAAAAATTTAAGAACTTCAATTTTAAAATTACCTTCTAAGACTATAAATGTACATTTCAGTTCATAAGAAAAATATAGTATTTTTATTCTTTTAAAAGTCTCTAAAAGGATGTTACATATGGGGTGATGCTCAAATGTAAGTATCAGAAATATACATTTCAAAATATTACCTTGTAATAAACAATGGAGTTTTGTGAAGGGGGAGGAGAAAATTAGTAATAGGACAAATACCAGAAATGGAATGTATAGTGCTTTTGTGCATATTATTCATTAAGTATATAAATTGAATTTAGTGAGTTTGTTCTTTCCTATACATGAAAATATCCTGAAGTCAAAATTTCTGTTTCACAATGTCAACATGTGGTCTATATTTCCTGCCTATGGGTGTATATCTGAATAACAATTCTTCTATTTATTTTAAACTATCTGTGGATAACCTCAGTGTGCAATGCATTCTGCTTAAGTGTTTTGGAGTAGATTAGAAAAAGACACAGACCCTGATCTAAAGATCTCATCAACTGAAGAAGGAGGCAGGTCACTGCTGGTGAATGTGGAGAGTCACTAGGCCAGGATGGTGGTTTTAGACTTCAGAAAGAGGAAAGCTAATTTAACAGATCTAGGCCAATAATATGAAGCTACAGTTTCAAAAAAGAAATTTATGTCCACTCTTATATATGACTATTCGTTGGAAGTAGGATTTGGATTCATCATTCAAAAAATACTGAAAGCTGAATCTACCAGGCAACTTTAGGTGTAAATTCTCCCAAGCTCATTTTCTGAGCATACTAAATTTGAACTTCAAAAATTTGTGCAAAAGACGTTCTTTGCTGAGATGCATACATATGCTGAAGTGCCAACTGGTCTGGCCAAAGAAAGAATAGCTGCCTGAGACTGTAGGCATGGATGGATTGGAGACATCTCAGCCTCTAAGGCTAGCTGACTTAAAGCATGATTGGCAGGATGAAAAGCCCATCCTGATCCTGTGCCTTCAGCACCTACATCTGTTTCCTAAGTTCTTAGTGAGCACCTGCAGTACCAAGATCCTGCTTCTTCAACTGGAATGAACAGGAAGCATTCCAAATTACTGCCTCAGTGCACCTGCCAATCAGAGGGCAGGTGGTATGTTTTGTAGGATAAGCTTCCTTCTCAAGAATTAGCCTGAACTGCGTGCGCTACTCTGCTAGGTAGACACCCGGAAGTTAAGGCTTCAATTGCCAGATATGCCACTTTTTGCTTGTGTTCTTCTGTTGATCATTGTCTAAAATATATATATATATATATATATATAGTCAGTATATGTTACACAAGCAAAGGGTGAGTTGTGAGGAGGAGTGCCAAGAGATACTATAAGTAGGTTTTCTGTTTACAGTTACAAAGATAAACTCTATAATTATTTTAAGCATCCTAATTCCAGGCAAAGTTAAAAGTTGTAAACTATGTTTGATGTCTTCCTTCCCTAAATCCTCTTTCTCTATTAGATTCTAATTTCTCGAATTCCTATTCCAGTCAGATAACTAGAGATTCCTGAGGTCCCGTCCTTCCAGTCACAGAAGAAAGCTGCTCTGATAAATTTGCATACTCAACAAGCTTATTTTGGTTGTTATATCTTCTTCCCCCCACCACAATTACTTGAAGTTGATACAACAAGCAAACAGAAAGGACATTGTTGGGGGGGAGGGGGGAGGGAGAAGGGAGGGAGGTTTTGGTGATGGGGAGCAATAATCAGCCAAAATGTATATCGACAAAATATAATTTAAAAAATAAATAAATAAATAAATAAATAAAACAAGCTTATTTTGGTTTTTTGTTTGTTTGTTTGTTTTTAATTTTATTTTGAGTCTCAAAGGAAAAATAGGTGACTGATATGGATTGGGTCCCCCAAGTTTTATGTATTAGTCGCTTGATCCTCACTGTGGCTGTTAAGAGGGTGGGAAATCCTATTATGGTATTTGAAAGGTGGGGTCTTGAAAAGGTGATTAGATTCTGAAGACCATGCCTAGTGAATAGATTAATAATGGGGGTCATGAGCATGGTTCTGAGGGCTTTAAAAAGAGGGGAGTGATACTCTCTCTCTCTGCTCCACCATTTTCTGCCATGTGAGACCCCTGCATTGCTGTAAAGCTGCCACCAAAGAAGACCTTTTCCAGATATGTTCCCTGGACTTTGAACTTCCCAGCCTCTAAAATTGTAGGCAGTACATTCTGTTTTGTTTACAAATCACCCAGTTCCAGGTATTTTGTTATAAGCAACAAAAATAGACTAATACAGTGACAAAACAAAAATGGGATATGTATATTCATCACAGTGGCAACAGCATGTGCACTGTCACAGAGTTGAGAAAAACGATAATCATCAAGAGGTAATCTCTCCCAAGATAAGGATCTCACCCAAAGCCAGGCACAGTCAGCTGGAGCCAGGGTCAGATTCTGGCTTGGTGTTCTAGGATCCTCATGCTACATACAGGCCAGATGCCTAGGCCTGACCT
Source organism: Cynocephalus volans (assembly GCF_027409185.1). Taxonomy (NCBI): domain Eukaryota; kingdom Metazoa; phylum Chordata; class Mammalia; order Dermoptera; family Cynocephalidae; genus Cynocephalus; species Cynocephalus volans. The sequence continues at coordinate 58,354,427 of NC_084466.1, forward strand.
CAGTCACCCTGACATCCCAGTGGATATTTTGTCCTTCTGAAGAATCCCCAATTTCTCCATGCTCTACTACATTGTTTAAATTAAAACTAAGCCCATTATTTGCAATTATTTGAATTCTTTGAGTGAGCAGCATATCAGAAATAGAAAAATGCAATAATGCTAAAACGATAGTAATCATTTCTGAGAACTGTTAGGCACTGTTTGTAGAGCTTTCATGTATTACCCCTTTTAACCTTCACAGCCCTATGAGGTGGGCGTGCTGATTATCCCCATGCTATGAAACATGAAGAGAAGGCTCTAGAAGGAAGCATAACTAGCATTCTGAGTCCTGCACCAGCCTTCCACATCTCAGAGCACACAGCCACCACTCTGCCGTGAGCTTAGGTTGCAAGGGTCATGTACTTGGATGCTACTCACTGCCTGACCACAAAAATCCCAACTCCAGACTCCCTGGCAGCAACAGAGGGAGGGAATATGGATCTTAAGGAACATTTATGTTTTGTTCCTACTTTTCAGGAATTAACCCACATAATCCTCATAATGTCCCTAGAGAGATATGTATCATTAATCTCATGTTAGAAATGGAAAAACTGATTCTGGTGCACGTTAAATCTGAAAACTGCTGAGCGAGGGGAACTGGGAGCTGAGAGGGTGAGGGGATAGATTTTTAGGGTGAAGGAAAAGGCACTGGGGCAGGGAGAAACATGATCCACACATTCAGGACGTAGGAAGGAACCCTCTTGTGACTGGAGTCCAAAGAGGCCACTGAGGCTGGGGCAGTGGGCAGGGGCCAGGCTGGTCCAGGCTTCAGTAAGTGAAGGAGATAGACTTTGCCCCACAAGCAATGGGAAGCCCCTGCAGGTCTCTAAGCAGGGGTGGAACAAAATCAAGTGGGCACTGTGCAAAGATCCCTCCAGCTGCAGTGTAGCGAATGGGTTAAAAGGGGGAAGGCTGAGATGAGCCCAGTCAAGAGGCTGTTACAGTAAGTGAGGTGGGAGGTGGTGGTGGCCAGTGGCCAGTCCCCAGATGGTGACAGTGAAGAGGAGAGAAATGAGCATATCATAGAGCTCTTAGGCGGGAACCCTCAGTACATTCTCCACAATGCAGCAAGATTAGGAAGATAAATCAGATTATATCCATCCTCAATTTAAATCCCTTCAAAGGCATCCCAGTTCCCCCAGGATGAGGTCTAGAACCCTCTCCCACAGGACGGGCCCCTGGGCCTGTCCTAGCTCTCTACACTCCAGGCGCAGGCTCTCTCTTTTTCCCACCTCAGGGTTTTTCCCGGCTAGTCACTCTGCCTGAAGCACCCTTTTGGCAACTTCCACATGGAAGTCTGCTCCTCATTTTTTAAGGCTTGGCTCAAATGCTCCCTGCTCAGAGCAGATTTTCTGGACCACCCACTCAAAGAAGGTGCCTGTGCTATTATCTACCTCAGCCCCTCATTTCTTCCTTTCCCAGGCCTTACAGCAATTTGTCACTATTTTCCTGTTTTTTATTTACTACCTTTTGCTGTCAGGAGGAATGTAAGATCCACAACAGCAAGAACCCTGTCTGTCTTGCTTGCCTAGCACAGTGCCTGCCCTGGCACACACTAACTCAAACAATACTGACTGAATTCATGAATAAATACGTATAGTCTACGGAAACTCCAAGTTTCGGGCAGGCACAGTAGGCTGGGTGGTGGTGACCTTCTCCAAGGACTAGGTTTTGGTGGGCAATAATCATATTTTAGATCTAGAAGCTACATGTCGGTCTTTATTTCTCCTTTCTTCCTTCATTAGGTCCCTGAGATTTTTCTAGGAAGTTAACATGTTAAAAGCCATTGGCCTACAACTCTCAGACGACGTGTACAGTTTGCTAAATGGTCTTTTCCCTGTGTTGTTTATCATACCCATATTTTGTTTCAAGTTCTTAGAAGTTGCTAGCACAGTGAAAGGCCACCATATTTAACTAGATAACCAAAATAGCAAAAGGTCAAATTGAGGTACGTTTTTATTATTGAGGAGATTTTCAGCTTACTAAGGGATAAACCATCTTCTATATATATAGTTTTAATTAGTATTATTTGCTTTCACATTCTGGAACACTTGCTATATGCAGTCCCACTTCCAATGATTAATCTTTTTCCTTCACCATAGAAGCCAAGGTTTAGAAAATTGTATAATCTCTATATCCTAACTCAAAAAATTGAACCAAAGAGAGATCACCTATGTCAAGAAAGAAAGTGGTTTTATGGCTGAGTCAGTGTCAAATTCAAAGTGTATCCTAGGTTTTCAACACTCTGCTAATGAACTGTGTACTATTTTCATTTCTGTTTGCTTATATGAGTATTCACCAAGCCACCAGCACCATATAAGATCAGCATCCAAGCTACAAAGGCTTTTCAAATTGCTAACACCAGACATAGTTCAGACTTTAAGTACCAGGAAGCAACCGGGAACAGCTGCTTTTGAATCAGACATAAATCTAAGCAATGCTGCAATATAGCAAAAGGGTGAAAAAGATCTTGTCTCATTAAATAGCTAACAGGAGAGTGTATCTGATAGTAAAATCTTGGCAGAACATAAAATACCTGTTTACTGCCAAATTCTAGTCACACAACATTAAGGTTACCTATTTAAGCACAGCTTCTTATCATGTATAATTCTATCAAGGAGTCTCTCTTGTGGATCTTAGTTGCCTTTAGAATGGGTAAAAACACTGTTGCCAAGATAACCAGGACTAACCTCTAAGAGATTTATAGATAAAAATTAATCCCTCGAATTGTGCCCAGAGGTAAATCAGTGACTAATACAGACTAGCTAGCAAAGATATAACCAACCTCTTGGAGACTGTAGCAGTCAAAGCTTTTGAAAAATTTTTCAGGATAGCTCCTTCGTAGAGCACATAGACAAAATTCCATCTGGAAGTTAGAAACAGGAACTACACAGGCATGATCTGTTTATTTTTCCTTTATTCTTTGTCACAGCCCTTCTCCAATTACTGCATTTGAGTGTTTTGAGTTTGTTATAGGGTGACCAACTTATGTCCAAATAAAAAGGTAATTTTTTGCTTTTATGCAGCCAAAAGGTAATGTCAAGAAAAATCCTGGGGAAAAATATACCCATGGGATATTTTTTATCAAGTAGCACATTTCTCATATAAATGTTGCAGAGGGACTGCCATGAAAATAACCCATTAAGTAAAATATTCCAAAATCGAATCTAATAAAGCTGGATAGAAAAATCCATTCTTCTGCTTTGGAATAGAATGTATAATAAAACTAGGGAAATATTCACATGACATTAAACTCTACAAGCCTAGTGTAATCCAGAGCATTCACAGAAAAGCAGAGAGTAAGATATGGGAAAATGAAAGGGTGATCGCATTCTACCAGGGCCACAATTAATAGATTTACCTTCAAATAAAAGAAAAAGAAGATCGATGCAGTTAGAAAGATATCAGGGTGGAGCAATTATTCATGGCTAATTACTTTTTAAAAGATGATGACAATGGGTTAGTTTTCTCTGATATTGATGAAGGAAAACCTTTGGGAAAATCATTTGCAAAGGTTAGTAAGAATATGAATTATTCTCTAGTATGTTTGAAGGCAAAGAAGAGGAAAGAATAAGTAAAATACTAGTACAGTCTAGTGAAGGTCATCAAGACAACTGAGCTAATACTATAAATTACCATTTTCTAAAATCCAAACCTGTCATCAGTATGTCTCACAGTGAATTATTTCCTGAAAAGATGATTTGTTATGAAATGTTCAGTAACTCACTAGACAAATGACTTCAAATAATTTTATTAAGTAGTACATTGTGAAAGGCAACATTAGGTGTAGTTTTTCTATCTATAAATTAAGAATCTTTTTGAAACAATTACTGTCGTACTATTTTAATGTGTTTTCTTGGCTTAGGCCTTGGAAAGTTGGTGGTGTTTAGTGGCACCTGCTCACAAAATTCACCCACAAAAAGAAAAAAACATGGTGATTTCTACAGTCTTTAAATATAGGTTAATTATAGATTATAGCCTAGAGCTGTGATCAAAGACCATGCATATTTGTAAGAAATGAGCAGACTGTGGCATGCATAGTTGGCCCAAAACACTTGTAAATAACAAGTGAAGAGGCATATCAAAGAAAACCCTTCCCCTGGGTATGGTAAAGCCAGAGCTGTTTATCATACACCAAGATTTTCAGCAACCCCTATGTAAACTCTGTCCAAAGTACATATACATGTATATAAATGAATCTGCATGTACACATGCCTGCCTGACAATGGCTGATGTATAGACATACTTTGAACAGAAGATATGTGTTTATTTGATCTTGCCAAAAGCATGGTGAACAAAACACAGACCATTAGCTAGTACAGTTTAGTCACCCAGTCTTTGATACTGAAAGTTGAATCAATTACTGAGACAACAGAGTTAATTTTCACCTGCACGGGAATTTATTTATCCCAACGTGCTGAATTTATTTATCCTAAGTTGCTGAAATCACAGCTGAGAATCCTAGTCTGAATAACATGTAAATGACTTCATCAGGCATTTTAATACTGTCTTTCCTGTCTTCTGTTATTCCTTACTACTCTGGTTTGACCGACTCATTCACTGTCGTACCTACCCAACCCCAACACTCGTTGCAACGTTCTGCTGATGCAATTTTAATTGCTCCATTCCCTCTGCCTGCAGTGCTCTCTCTCTTCTCTCCCTTACATATTTCTTACAGACCTGCATATACCTCTACCTCATAGCTCCCACAGCTTATTCATACCTCATTTATCAAGCACAATGCAGGAAGCCCACAGCGAGCTCACCATCTTCTGGCAGTTCATACTGTCAGCTTGGCATTCTTTTACTACCTCCTGTGATTATTTGTCTTTAATAATTATGTCATTTATAAACTGCTTGAAAGCAGGCCAGTGCGTAACACATCTTTGTGTCTTTAAAAATAACAGCATCATATCCTCTTTATAGTAGGTGATCAAACAATATATTTTGATTCATGAATGCATTGATTTTAAGTAGCCTTAAATGTTTCTCCAGATTTTATGTGGGCAAATTAGCCTATAAGCAGATGGTATGCATATAAGCAACTAGATGAATTTCTGTTAACCCTAACATATACGCCAGAATTCTACATCATGGATGTCACTGAAAAATAGAATTAATCTTAATTAAGTCAACAATATGAAACACAAAATGTAGAAAGCAATTTTCATTACCTCAGCTAGAATTTGTTCTTATTGGGGTCATTATTTTGAGTTTGGAAACTCAGTGATGAAGAAAATGGTTACTACAAGTTAATTTTCCTTTCATTGTTCATATTTAAGAATTTTCACTCATTGCTTTTCAAGAAAACTATTAAGAAAGAGGAGGTTAAAGACAGAAGCTGAACAACGAAATCTTTCAATGGAAGATAACTGCAGTGAAACAGCTCTTGCCTTCTTTTTAAAAACACACCTAGAAATGCGAAGAAGGCAATAAAGAAACTGATGGAGGAGGTGCCATACTCAAACACTCCCAAACCTGAACGTAGAGTACAGTAAGTAACACAACTAAGTCCCCTTGCTAAGTCTCAGCAAACATTTCTGGAAACATTCATTAGCTTCTCTTTCTGAATTTGTGGCTGCTCGGCCAGAGTGTTACTTCATAGCAGAACATTTTAACTCAACAAAGAGAAAGAAAACCCTGCTTTTACCATCTTAACAAAATCAAGGCATTAATGGGATCAAATTGCCATGGTCCAGAGGGATTCCAAGAACTGACATTTTGTCCTCTGCTCCATAAGGGAATTTACCATGTCTATTTGTTAATGCATATTATAAACACTTGCAACATCTTTTGTGAAAATTTCATTATAACCAGCTAAGGGCATTGGTTTTCAAACATTTGGATGTATTAAGAAGAGCTTGGGCAGCCTCTCTTCAGAATAAAGAAATGATTACTCTCATTGTTCTTCCAAAAGAATATTTTAAGATTATGAATGTATTTTGTCACATGGATTTTAACTCAACTTGACTATCGTTTATGGGCATCTAGAGGGCTCTTAAAAACACAATAAAATTTGAACTAAAATTCCATGGAAACTCAGATAAGAGAAAATTACCTCTCTCTGAATCCTCTTTGGAGAATGTTTTAGAGAGTTCAAAAAAGGACATTGATGGATTCCTACAGACAAAAGTTTAAAAAGTAATAATATCTGAGCTGGGTGAAAAAAAACAAAAAAACCAAAAAAGATGCTGAAGTGTTCCCAGTGTATTCTGCTGATGCTTTAAGTTCTACACTTTTGTGATTGGAATGGGATTTCATTACGAGTTTTTACCCAGTCACACCAACTGCATCCTTGTAAGAGTGATGGAGACTAAGTGCACCTGTTATGACCATTACCATCGTGTCTCCAGGGAAACAACTCAAGGAAGTCATCAAAGCTGTGAAAGTAGAGGAGGAAGCACGAGGTACTGCCAACAAGCTCAACAGTCCAACATACTTGAAGCTTTAAAATAAAATAAATAACTCATACAATTCGGCTTCAACAATCATGAGTGGGAAGAAAGCTTTATCTCCCTTTTTTATTTCAAAGATTTTAACACTAAGAACAGCCCATTTCCCTTGAAAAATATTATTCATATTCCTTACTTCTTCAAAGAATATAGAAGCTCAGTAAGATTATCAAGTACAGTGCAGTTTAAAGTTTAGGTAAAGTTAAAATTAGCCATGAACATGGGATAATTCCTTCTATTATAAGTTCTTTAAGTATAATCATCATTTGTGCCTCTTTCATATTGCTAATTTGGCTTCCAAGGGTGTGTGGCTAAATCAGACTTGGGTGAGATGTATATAAGAAATCTGTTAAAGGGCCGAGCCCGTGGCGCACTCGGGAGAGTGCGGCACTGGGAGCGTGGGGACGCTCCCACCGTGGGTTCGGATCCTATATAGGAATGGCCGGTGCACTCACTGGCTGAGTGCTGGTCACAAAAAAAGACAAAAAAAAAAAAAAAAGAAATCTGTTATATATGATGGCAAAACTCCCATCCCCAATTGCTACACCTGGCATGAACATTTCCCTTCTTGTCTGGGCGGTCTTTGAAATTCATGGGATCTCATTGCAATGTGATAAGTGGTGTAAGGGAAAAGGGGTAAAAGATGGTTTTTTGCTTTGTTTTGTTTTGTTTTGTTTAATTTATTTTTTATTGGTTATGAATATTCATGGGATACAAAGCTGATGGTCACCACTCATGCCCAAGTTGTGATAGCCAGATCCATACTGGCAGCATGCCCATTACTACAAATTGTGATTGACCCCATGTCCCCCACCCAATTATCCTTGACCTCCCCGAGATGGTTTTAGCTGGTGGATTTTTTTTCCTATCCATTTCAGTCCTCAGTCTAACCTAATCTGAGAGAGGTAGTCTTCTGCTTTATTAGTTTCTCTTTAGTGAGGAAAGTAGGAACTTCCCAAATGTATACTACAGTAGTCAAGAGGATATGTGGGGAAGTACAGCAGCCTTGAGCCAACCTTGTCCAGAGCTGGGCTTTCCCAACATCTGCTCTGTTTCCCTCAGGGCTTAATGGAGTTTTTCAAGCCTAAGCAATTTCAGATCTAGTCACAGTTGACCAACCGCATCTAATTTGTATAACTTGCTTTCAATGTGAGATAAGAAAACCAAGTTTAATCATCAATAGCAGAGCCCCAAAACTATGGGGAGAAGCAAGGTGGGGGCAATTTTCAAAACTCCAATCAATGTATGGTTCTCAGTATTTATTACATAATAAATATAGTAGAGTTCTGTTCTCCGTCCAGCCCCCATCTCCTTCCAGGCAGCTGAAGCTCTGATCTTCTGTGAGGGGCAGAGAAGGCAGGCGTGCTCTTCCATCCCAGAAGAGAGGGACAGAACCCTGCTTAGGGAAGATGGAAAAGGAGGGCAAGGACATGTCTCTGCATCCCTGGAACTGTCCCAGCCCAAAGCTCATCCCTTCTGTATTTTTAGGGTATTCTTTCTCTTTAAATATCCATGTTCTTGGATTCTACCCTGAGCGCATTCTTCTCTCACTCCACTCTCTTGGGAAAAAGTTGAGACTCTCGGCTCCAACAACCAGAGAGGATTCAGGTTTCATGAGGGCAGAAATTTATACAATTACAAAAAAGAGCAAAAAAATGCAAATGCAATATTAGGTATGAAACTGAAGGTTTATTAAGAATAAGAAAAGAAAACACAATATCTTGGTGGGTAGGTCACGGTTGGTCCTAAGTGTTCCCCTCCAGGCCCCTTCCACTGTCACAGGATATAGATCTGGGCTGTCACTGCTAACCAAACTGCGACCTCAACCCGCGCTCACACTCCTTCAATTTCCATTTTCATGTAATTGTGCTTTAGAAAATTACTGTTTTCACAAATACAGTGCCTGGTTAGTTGAGAGATTTCACTGATGCTTATGGGTCCTTTGTGCAATGTTTCATTAAGTGTTTGCATGTTCTGGTTGATAACTAAAAGAGGAAATAAACACAGTTGTTTGGCATTACAATATAAAAAAATAAAAATAAATAAAAATCCTTTTGACAAATCTTTCTCTATTTTCCAAGGGTTTTGTTTTATTTACATACATTTCTTAATCACAACCATGTATACAAAATGAATTTTATATTAATAGCCCCACCACCGCTCTGTAAAACGTACATAGATTTGCAAGACAGACAAAACATAGACCACAAATTACTCTCAGTAGTTAAAATTCAATTGCATTTATGAAATTATGGAAAAGGGTTCATTTTCTGGTGCCATCTTTGGGTTTTTTGAAATCCTGGTTGCTGGCTTACTCACTAATTTGGTAATTTGCAATAGGTTTCCCAGTCATTAGTGCAAATTAGCAAGGTTTAGCTATAATGTGAATATTAATATCTTCATTTAGAACCATTCCACGTGCCTTCTCCTGGTTTCTAAGGACAAGTTGTTTTTTTAAACCTTGGAGAAAGGCTATATGAAATACATGAATATGATGTTTATAAAAATGCATTTGATAACCAATGCACTATTTTTCATCTGTGAATAAAATGTCAGCAACTTTGGTAATATTGTATTTCAAAAGCCCCAAAGACTGACAGACAGCCCCATGTACATACTGTGCTATATTAAAGGAGTATTGGGCCTTAGCGAGAAAGGATTTTCTAGCCCAGACTGAGCAATAACCACTTGATCACACACCTCGCCTGCGTCTGAGCTCCGGAAGGTGGAGGATGTGCCTCTCCTTCCCTTCCCTCCACTCAGCATCCTGCACAGTCGTTGGAGCTGAGTGCCTTCAGCTCTGTGATCCCTGCACCACACTGGAGAAATGCTGCCTTCTGTCCATGACCCTTTTACAACCCTTTAATGTCTTCCAAAGTTGTCACCATGGCACTCACTTGCCTTCGTAATTCTCCCTGACAACACTCCTCCTCGGTGCCTGCTTTCACCATCATGCTACAATTTAAGTGCATGCCAAGATCTCTCTCACTGCCAGTGTCTTTTTTCCTAATAGAGTCAACATTGAGATTTTTCCTGTGAATACACCAAAACTACCAACTTACTAGTTCCTTGAGGATAACCTCTCAGGCCTGGTACCTAGTCTGCTGCTTTTCCTGACTCGGACCTCAAAGTATTCCAGAGCTTTCTCCCCACTTCTTGCCTACATGTGGCATTACATAAATTTAGCGCTTGTCATCAATCATCTTGGAGGAAAGAATGATCACATAACATAGTATCCTCATGAAAAAGAGAGATACATTTGCTAGCTGAGACCTCCAAATAAAACAGTGGGGAGGCATGGGAAATCAGAGTTCCTTATTTTTTTTTAATTATGTCACCTCCAGGAAAGAATCTTGAATTTTGGACTTAAATCATACTCTCACATATTTCAGAGACTCAGTTTCCTTATCTGCAAAATGTGAATAACAATATTACCTAACAAGGCTGTAGTAAGCACTAGAAAGTAATGTAGGGGAAATACTTAGCACAGAGCCTAGTGCATAGTTGGGCTGATATAAATAGTGATATTACTATCATAATTGAAAGCATTATTAAAAAGGCATGTGTTTGAATGTCCAACCAGTTCCTTGCTGAGGCCCTGGGCTTAGCTACCAGTGAAATACTCATTGACAAGGTTTGGGCTCCTGATCCAAGAGGGATTCTGTTCAGAAGTAACATGTTGTACAAACAGGCACGGGGAAAAGCCAACTCTGGCTTCTTATGGGAATTCCAAGACACAAAAAACAAGATGATTGACTATACTGAATCCAAAGGGCCAAGCACAGGAAACGTTAAGGCCAAGATTTCAGAGCTGCAATGGAGATGAAGCCAGAACAAGAACCTGCAAGGAGCGGGTGGCAGCCATCCTGGGCCTCAAATGCAGGTGCCTGTTTCCAGTTCACACCTCTGAGCCCTTGGACATGTGGTTTTTAGGTAAGTAGGGCAGGCATAAAGGGTCTGAAACTGAACAGAGAGCATAGGATCTAAGAGGTAAGAATGCTTTCAGCCCATAGAGCTATTTTTTAAATGCTGCATGAATACTATTCTAACGCTAACACCTTTGGAAAACCCCTGTCTTCAAAGCCTCTGTACCCGAAAGACCACATTTTCTGAGCAGCAGCTCTTTTTCCTGAAAATCAGGCACCTGCCACCAGAAGTCATACTCCCTGCTGCGCAGAGGCAGCCACCAGATTCAACAGCTGTGTACAATTGAACTCCACAGCAAAATGACCCTGTGGGGGCAGCAGGACTCTGTAGAGCATTCCTCGAAGTCACCTTGGTATGCTCTCTCCAGCTGCTGTCAATCTGTCAGCAGCATTTACTAGGAACCTGTCCAGTGAACAGCTTGTCTTCAGGGCTGTGGGCAGTTGTGGGAGCCAACGTGGGGGTCTTTTCAGGAGAGAACAAGATGTTATTTTCTCTACACAAATGTGTATGGGCTGCCCCCTCACATAGCTAAAGCCCTTCCTCCCTGCCCCATCTCTTGCTATTACACTTCATAACTCCCCTACAGCACCCATCCTGGTGCATGTGTAAATTTTTAATACTTCAGCATAACATGCCTCCTCTTTAAGACTCCTCATGCTTATTCTTGGAATTCATTGAATTCTTTCCCCTCAAGTTATCACATGCTTTCTGCTGGTCAATGTGCACCCACTTCAAAACTTCATTTTCCAGTGGAGTGTTTAAGGGCTTAGTCTAGGAAGAAAAAAAAAAAGGAAAAAGATAGAAGTGAAAGTGTGAGCCTCATGAAAAGGGAAAATCAGAACAGATTGCAATGAAGCTAAACTGTCTATTCATTTGAATCAAATGCTATAAATTTCTAAGCATAATGTTTGACAGTAAACTGTCATCGAAGCAACAGACTCATTATAAAAATGCTAAGGGTATATAAATCTCATTGACTGCTATCATTAACTGCACGGGATGCTGATAGGAAATGCCTGGTTATAATTTATATTTCACTAATAAGGTCCATTTTGGAGTATAGCTGTCAAATCTATTACTCACCTTTCCCCAGTTTTATAGTTGTTCTGGACAGCACTGAAATTGAATGTTAAAAGTGTGGTTTCAAGCGTTATCTTTTTCTCTAATATCTCATCCCTGCATATTGAAGCATGCCTCACCTTTAATCAGAACTCAACAGCCAGATTGTTTTTCTGTAAAGTAAACCAAAAAGAGAGAGAAACACTCTTTTTAAAAGCCAAGATGCAACAGAGTATTACTTGCCCATTTTCAAATTTTAAGAGGCAAAATGCAATTAAAATATTGGTTAAAATATTGGTAACCCCAATTGTTCCATTCTTCTAAAATGTTATTCACAGTAACAGACTGGGGGGAGTATTTGGAGGGCTTTGGTGTTTTTGTGGCTTTTCTTTTTTTTTTTTTTCCCCCTTTGGTCATGATAAAGAAACCTGCCAATAAGTTAGTGCTATGATCAGGCACACAACTTGGCACTTCCACTTCTCATGTACCTCTAGGCAGATTCAAGGAACTCTAAGCAGTTTAATCAGGTATTATGCCAAGTACCCATAATCTCCTAATGTATCAGGAAAAAAGTTGGTTCTACAGATGATGTCTAGGGCAAGGAATGTGTCTAAGAAAAATATTAGTACAAATATCAAACAAAGCAATGCAATGTTTAACCACCAGCACATTTTAAGGTTCCTACTCATGACCTGCAAAACACTGAAAGAGGTCTCGGTAAACTTTGAGAGAAAATGGCATCATATTTTTGGCATATGAATAAATGGAGTGATATGTTGTATCTCCAATGCACCAGCTCTTTCTCACTGGAGGCTTCCAGAATATCAAGAAATAGAAAGAAGTTTCCAGAATGTGTCTAGCTGACGTGTTAGTCAAGGATACCCTGAATTAAGGAGTCCAAGTGTGGCAGGTCTAAGATAAAGCCCATTGCATAATGGGTTGCTGTCCCCAGCCAGTTGGTTTTGACTGAAATGCTTTCTCTTTGATGGTCATATCCCCTGTGTCTTTTAATGCAGCAGTACTTTTGAGCTATCCTCGACACAAAGGACTGTGTGTGTTAAGAATGACATGACTGAATGCAGCACCACTACCCAGCAGCACCATTCCCAGAGTCAGTGCCCTTGGAACTTCTGGTGCTTCTAAAAACTAATGCCACTGTTTGGAAGAAAAGTGGAAAGTGAGTTACACTGAATTCAGCTACAATGGATCTGGTTTCCCTATCCTCCAACTGAATCATCCAGATCACTCAAAATGGTAGATTATGGGGAAATTAGTTGTTAGTGTCTTTGGTAGTTAATGTTAGTATCCTACCCCCACCTTCTCCGAACTCTCCTATAACTCTTCGGAAACTTCCCCTCAGATGACAGACAGCTCTTTTACCAGAAATCATAGAACTTCTACGAGATGCCCATTGTAATGGTTATTTTAGGTGTCGACTTGGCTTGATTAAGGAATACCTAGAAAACTGGTAAAGCATTATTTTTGGATGTGTGTATGAGGGTGTTTCCAGAAGAGATTAGCATGTATGCCTGAGTGGACTGGGTGGGAAAGATCTACACTCAATATGGGCAGGCACCATCCAATCCACTGGGGGACCAGAGAGAACAAAAACAGAGGAAAAGGCATCTCTCGATCTATCTGCTAGAGCTGGGACACCCTCGTCTCTCCTGTCTGTGGGTATCAGATCTCAAGACTCTTCAGCCTTTGGATCCCAGGATTTACACCAGCGGCACTTCTGGCTCTCAAGCCTTTGGCCTGCGACTAAGAATCACACCATCAGCTTCCCTGGTTCCTAGGCTTCCAGATTTGGACTGAGTCATGCTACCAGCATCCAGTTAGCAGATGACCTATTGTGGGACCCTCAGCATTCACAATTGCACGAGCCAATTCCCCTAAGTCCCCTTTCATGTATCTATATACATAGCCTATTGGTTCTGTCTCTGGAGAATTCTGACTGATACACTCATTCCTTTCCCTAACATTTTGGGAGTTCTTTATTTCCCCTTAAGGTCTGCCCAACTGTTTCCTTTCCACCTATGCAACCACCCAGAACTCAACTTGTTACTTCTCTGTCTGTGCTATAAATCTTTATTCGCCCTGCCCCTTTTAGTCTTTTCTCCAGCCTTTTAATGAGATGAAAAGAGCACTAGTGCATTTAGTCAAACTGAATGAAATTCTGCCTCAAATATCACTAGGTATTTAACCTCTTGGAACCTTTTTCCTCGTTAGTAAAATAAACACGTAAATCTGATCCAGTGTGCCCCTTCTCAAATGTATTTAGCAGCTCATAACTGCCTAAGCAGTGATCTTAGCTCCTTTCCACTTACACTTGACATGTTCTCAAGGGCACACCTAGCTTTCATAGTCTCTCAGGGGAGGTTGCAGCTAGGCTGTGGGAGATATGTAATTGCTACCCTCACTACCATTTGACACAGCCTCTCCCTTGATAAAAATCTCTTGTAGGGTATAAAGTTCTTTTGCTTGGCACCCAAGGTCCTACATGATCTGGCTGACCCCGCCTGCCTGTACAGTCCCATCCAGCCACAGTATTCCCTTACTAAGTCCACCCCTAACCCTCCCCCACACACACTTCAATCTCTAGCAATACTGAAAAACCATGCCCTCTTTTGCCTCCAGACCTTGGTACATAAATTTTTGTTTTGTTTTGTTTTTTCAACTTCTAATCATCCTTGAAGTCTCAATTCCAATTCTATTCCCATCAAGAAAACTTCCCTGAGGCACTGCCCCTCCACCCCAGACAAACTATGATTCTTCTACACCTATGTTCTCCCTAAAATTTAAACACTCAATCACAGTAGTTATCATTGATGTTAAACTCCTCAAGGGATGATGTTTCTTGATCTTCTCATCTCTAGATGTGCACAGTACCCAACACATTCTAGCTGCTCAATAAATATTAGAATAAATGAATGTTACCAATGTCTCCTACAAAACCTCTCCAGAACTTCAAAAAGTCAACTATAGTTCAATGTTGTGGCTACATAAATATGATGTTGACCTCATGCATTCTTCTGGCACTGTCTATAATAAGAGCTGAATAACAATTTGCTCAGATCATCCCATGTCAAGTGTAACTTCATCTAGAAACTTATCAAAATTGACTACATATGTTGAAGTCACATAACCCTTACAGAGTCATAGAGGATCAAACTGTTCAACCATCTAATTCACATTTACTGGAGTCACTGACTCCACTGAGTAGGGAATGAAGGTAAAAAGGTGAAGACAGCAATTCAGTGACCCTGAGGATCAATGAGCATCACACGAGAAAAAACTCTGCTGTTTAATGTCTGGCCACATGCCTAATTTTAGCCAGATATTTCACTAAGGGGAGAAAGCACATGCCATAAATCCATCTCCATGGGTGGTAAAAAAATCAATGTACTCACATATATATCATGGAAGGAAGACTGATGATTTGACTTCCTTAGTAGAAGCAAATATATATAAACTATACAACTAAATGCTTCTAGATGGTCCAACAATATAGTCAGAATCAAAGCCAAATGTGATGAGCAGTGCAAGTAGGAGAAATTACAATCCTCCTCCTAATTTAAGCTCACCTCCATATTATCATAAACTAGTGATAGTTTGCAGATCAACTACAAATGCTGAGATAACAATAGCTCCACAAAGTGCTCCTGAATCTCCAGACATGCTAAGCAAAGAAAAGCATTTTTATTTTTTGTTGATAAATGGTTTAATCAAACCTAACAGATGAGGCAATATATTTTGAGAACATTTTGTTGTTCAGATCATGGGGTCAGTAATTTTCTTTGGTGCAAACACATTACAGTGTAACTGATTGCATGTTTGAGGGTGGTGAGGAGCTAGTGAGGAGGGATGACATAGATTTTCTGCAATAGGTAGTGTAATTATGTTCTATCTAGAAAATATTTTATATTCTCAGATTTCAAAAGTGCTATAAGAAGAGAAAGGCATCAGAATAGGTAGTTTTCCTGTGATTCTGCAGAAAGAGGATTAAAACAGCAGTACAACATTATGCTTCACACACACACACACACACCCCAAAACATTAAAGTAACAATGGAGAGCGGGCTGAGCCCGTGGCGCACTCGGGAGAGTGTGGCACTTGGAGCGCAGCGACGCTCCCGCCGCGGGTTCAGATCCTATATAGGAATGACCGGTGCGCTCACTGGCTGAGTGCCGGTCACGAAAAAGACAAAAAAAAAAAAAAAAAGAAAGTAACAATGGAGTGGATATTAAATTTCAATACAGCTTTCTAATTTCAACTCATCCAGTATATGGTATGAGGAAAACTTTGGCACATGTCACTAAAAATAATGATCAGGTAGTCAGATTATTGTTACGTAATTTGTACGATTCAATTCTGTAAAAATGATGATCCCAGGCTATACCTTAGGAAAAGACTTCTTTTTGTGGCTCGCTAGCCTTGGGTCACAGCCAAGAGCCTCTGACATTTGCAGCTGTGTATCATATGCTTAAAGATTTGCTTCATGTTTTTGCACAGAACTTTTTTATATGCTTGAGAGCAGACGCTTCTAGAACCATACTGACCATAACTTTTAGTGGAAAAAATTCAGCCTGTGTTCATATAACATTGCTACAGGATAACGATAGTCCCTCACATTTGCAGAGCATTCATGGCTTTCAAATCACTCTCATATACACTGTCCTTTTGAATCTCTAACAACCCTGGAATGTATATAGGAAAGCAATACCTCATTTTATAGGTGAAGACACCGAGGTTCAGAGAGGCTAAACAGCTGGCCCAAGGTCTAACTAGATTAGCCAAGGTCTTCTAACTCCCAGTCCGGGTCTCCCACCATCCTCACAGCTGCCAGGAGGAAGAGTTTTGCAGATACCCTGTCATGGATTTCAGTTTCAGCTCCACCAGTTATTTCACAGGACTACTGTGAGGATATTGCTAAGTCCTCTGCCTCCTTATCTTGCAGGAAGCTGGTATGATCTCAGAGAGCCTCCACTCACACAACCTTTTGTAAGCTTCTCATTTGGCTACATCTCCTGGTGGTACTGGAGGTTCTGTAACAAAGTAGAGCAGAAGTACTAGGGAAACCCCCTCCAAGTCATGAGACTTCTAGGGTAAACAACTGTCCCAGTTTTCCCAGTTAGCTCACAACTGAAGGATTTCCCAGTATGTGAGAATTTCAGGGCTAAAACCAAGACTGAGGGCTTTCCCAGGAAGTAGGATTTTAAGTACAAAAAGCAGGACAATTTCAAAATTTTAGTATATTGTCTTCAGAAATAAGAACTTAACTCACCAAAGATGTTTGGAATGCTCTTCCCTTCTATTTCCAATTTGTCCATTAATAAAAATTTACCAATGATTCACATGAAATGAGCCCACTTATAAAAGACCCAGTTTGGGGAAATATTGGAACTGAACTCACCCTTCTTTAAGCCTTTATCTTACTATCAGTCATTTATTTATCTTAATTGTTAAGTGTTTTGTACTCCATGATAAGCTAACTATTAGAGAATACATTGCTAAGTAAGCAAGACTTAGAATTTGCCATCAAACAACTACAAAGATGGAGAGACAAGCAAAGAAGCATCTATACTTTAGTGTGAAAAAGACAAAGGATGCTACGGGAGGACAAAGAAGAGATGTGTAGCTCATGTGTGTTTTGGGAGGCAGAAGGAGGGAGTAGACATTCAAGAAAGGAATTCTGAATGAGGGATGTTTTCGCTGATGGAACTTAGTCAAATATACAGAGGAAAGGGGTTGGGGCTTGGGTTGAGCTGAAAAGGCACTGCCACCAAAGAACAAGAGGCACAAAGGCTAGGAGGCAAGACAGCATGATGCATTCGGGGTCTTGGGGTGGGAAATTCAACAGAGAAGTGTCAGGAGATGATGCTGGAGAGGTGAACATGACACATTTTTTACCCCATACTAATGAGTTAAGACTTTAACCTGTTTGCAACTGGGAGCCATTGAAGGTCTTAAGTGAGGCAAAGGCATACTCAGATGCACTTGAAGAAGTCACTCTGGATTCAATATGGGGGATAGATTTGGGAGAGGAAGAAGCAAGACTGAATCTAGCAAGACAGAAACAGTTGCTGTAAACTAGGTGAGAGACAATGGTGGCTGTGCTAAGGTAGTGGAAGTGAGGGTGGAGAAAAGTGGACAGATTTCAAGGATTTGAAGGTGGTAGAATAAACAGGACATAAAGATTGATTAATTATAGTTTGTAAGGTATAGGAAGGAATCTAGGATGTCTGTCTATATAGAGAATATCTGCGTGTATATATATATATGTATATCTACAGTGAATTATATTTCTCATTCTGAAAGCATTTGTGTAGCATCCACACAAATTTTAAATTTTGCCTGAGTCATAAATAGGACAGATTGGGATTCTATAGCCACCCCTAGCTATTACCTTTTAAAAATATCCAGACAATATGTGGTTATATGGTTTACAAAACCATGACTTGTATAGCTAGGTTCACAGCCAGAATAATGTACACCATCCATTTATTCATCAATGAGCATTTATCATCAACTTATCCATGCCGGTGGCTGGTCTAGACACTGGGGACAAAAAGATGAATGAAACAGAGGCCTTGCCCTCAAAGAGTCCACAGCATAGAGGAGGGACAGACAATAAAAAGAAAATTACAATACAGTGTGATCAGTGCTAGGACACAGGGAATCGCAGTCAAGTGGGAGCACATAATGCGAGGAGCTTACCCAGTCTGTAGGAGAATGTTGGCTCAGGAGGGTTTCCTAGAAGAGATTCTCTACAGGCCTCTCTTAGAGTCGGTTATGTATTGCTGTCTCATCTCATCTTCCTCTTCCAGTGAGTTCTTTACAGAAGAAGACTTTGATATTTATCACAGAACGTTGCACAATACAGGTAGATGCTCAATAAGACTAATGGATGGATGGATGGTAGATGAGATGAGTAAAAGGAATAAATGGATATTGACCTGATCCTAAAGGACTGAGAAAGAATGGCCATCAATTCATGAAAATTACCAGGTAAATAGTGCTTTGTGGTAAAATGTATTTATTGAGAAGGCACTGGATTATATGGGCCATTGGTTCAATTTTGTTCTTGTGAAATTTGAACCTTATCAGCTGATTCTCATTGTTTAGTATTTATTGAGCCAGATTTTCTCTGTACTTAAGCTACTCCCCAGGAGAAGGTTAGACACTTCTAGAAACTGCATTAACTCTTTTAAGCCACTAGGGTGCTATTCAGTGAATTACTTTTCAGTAATTAAAGATGCTGCAACACAAAAACACAATGTGCTGGGAAATGGAGAGCTAATCTCTCTGCCTGCCTTCCCCAGCTGCTTATTTCTGATTACTGAAGAGATAGGGTGCAAATATGTGGGGATTACACAATGACAGTCAGTCCTGGTTTCGTATAAGAACCTACAGTGGTTTCTTCCTAAAGCCCATGAATTTTTCACGTTAGAGAACAAAGATTAGCAGGATCAAGTGACTAAAGCACTTAACGGCTTTAATCCTCATTTCTGCACAAATTCACTCTGTGGTTTTGTACTTATCTCCTTGAAACTCTTTACCTTCTTTGCCCCTCTCTGTGCATCTGCAGGATGATAAGAGCAGTTGTGGGCTCTGGACAACCAATATCTCTAATCTTTTTTTCTTCTAATATAAAAGAAAGAACTCGAGCTGGGTTTGAATAACTGCCTGTCTTTTTTGGTGCCCATATACATGCCTGAAATTAATTCATTAAACAGAAAAGTTCCCCCTACCCCATTCCTTTAAAGCCAGTGATATTCACCTTATGTTTTCACATATTTTGTGTTGCTAGTTTGCATTTTTAATTACCCAGGGCACTGGTCTTGTTTTACATGACTTACAACAAGCAGTTTTGCGCTTAGTTCACTTAAGCAAAATCATCCCTGGTTTGAGCCAAGACATATTCAATATACAATTACCTGGTGGGTCAGGGCTCTGCCGTTTTGTCATTTTTACTGGCGTTTTCTACATTATTGCTAAGTACTGAGCAGTATAAGCTGTCAGAGCCACATGGCTGCCTGAAACTTAATTTTCCTAAATTGCACAATTCTTCAGAAACAGCTTACCCCCCAAGCACAGTCCCCTTGACAAGGGGCAAATAGGGTTAAACTTCAAACTGAGTTATATGGAGCTTACCAAGAGCGATGGTAGGAAGGAAGCAATTAAGCAGAACTGGGGTTTGCAGGGCAAATTAGACTTTTAGAGACAATGTAGAATTCTGTGTCAAAGTGGCTGCTCAGAAGCCTTTGAGTGGTGAGAGTTTTCAGATCAAGTCGTGCTGTGGTGAAAGGAAGCAGGCAAGACAAGAGAAAGACATCCTTACGGAATGCCATATGTTAAAGACAGTGGGCTAGACACTTTTACATGCATTATTTCATTAATTCTGATAATAACCCTTTACGACAGATATTTTTATTCCTGTTTTACAGATGAGAAAATGGAGGTAGAAAGCTGAGTGGGTTGGCCAAGGATAACACAGCCAGGAAGTGAGGCAGTCGCATTTAAACCTAGCTCTTCATGACCCACGCACAACGTTCTTTGTACTAAACCCGCTGGAGATAGTTTGAAAGCAGTTTTCTTGTAGCAACGGACTTGTAAGCTACTGTTACAGTTTGCCTGATTAAAAGCCCTGAGAAGTAACAGAGGAATACGAAATGTCCAGAATTAATCTTTCCTTGCCTTCACCCCATTATCCTCAGGGCCACAAATCTGCTTCCTGTCTTGCCTCCAGATGCTCTAAGAGAAGCATCACCTAGATCAGTTCTTATCCTGGGTAACACCCTAACTCCCTGCACTTACTACTCATGAGGAGAAGCCCTTTGAAGTCCAATAAGCTACCCGTCCTTGTCACCTGGAGAATTTGAGAAAACACAGATGAGCTTAGCCTCCTGCTTTGCATTAGTCTCAGAGACAAAAATGCCTGTTCCATCTTTTAAGGAAAAGCAGAACAAGATTACTAACTGTTCCCTAAATCAGTGTTTTAGTGAACAAACGAAAACCTCAGAGCACATTAAAATGCAAATGCTAATTATGTAGAGATTACTAGACAGTTTTTTTCACCACTACCCACTCCATACACACACACACACACGCACTACACACACATACACACACACGCACTACACACAACCTTACTGTAAATGATTGAGTTTGAAATTTTGTTTCAGCTATGTGTGTTAATTTGACACCATTAGGTATTTCTGGGTTTAGTTGAGTAATGATGGAAACTTAGACTATGGATTCACAGCCACTAGGGACCTACTTGAATGTAAAAAGCTGAAGCATGCCTAGCGGTTGGACTATTTGACCAAATATGTTCAATAGCTTCATTTCTACTCAGGTGACATCTCTTGTCCAGGCTCTTGGTAAAGCACAGCTCAGTACATGCAGTTCTGAACCAAGGCAGGCAACCAAGCGTCTTCCAAGAGCACAAAAGCAGTTTGATCTCTTTGCCCATTCCCTTCCTCTGACAAGTTTACACATACATGAGCTTGGGGTTAACCTACACTGGCAAACTGTGTAGCAAAAAATTAATTTCACCCAAACGGAGGTCTAACCTTTCTCCGGTCTCCTCAGAGGTAACCTCTAAACTCTTGTAATTTCCTAAGTGATAGGGGGTCTTTGTTATTCATGGTAGTCCCTCAAACCACACATGATAGTTTATGCTAACGAAATGATTCATGCTGAGTACCTAATAGTTTATGCTACAGAGATGATGCAGGGCAGGGCCAGCCATGTAGACTTAAGGTGGGGGCTGGCCATGACAGAAGGACCAACCTTGTGCTTAGAGTTGGACCTTTGGGCCATGGACATCAGCCCAGCCTCTGGGTGGGGAAGAGAGACTGCAGATTGGGTTCAACCATGTGGGAAATAACTCAATCAATCATGCCTAGCAAATGAAGCCTCAGTAAAAACTCTGTACACTAAAGTTTCCTAGGTTGGCAATACTCTGCCAATACTCTGACACCATGTCAGAAAGGTGACATGTCCCTGAGAACATGGAACTTTGTGTTTGAGACCCTCCTAGTCCCAGATTCTACCCTGTGTCTCTTCCTTTGACTGGTTCTTATTTATATCTTTTTGCTATAATAAAACTGCAATTGTAAATATTATAGAACTTTCCTGAGTTCTGTAAGCTTTCTAGCAAATTATCAAACCTGAGGGATTCTGTGGGGACCCCCACATTTGTAGCCAGCTGATCTGAAGTGAAAGTAGCCCTGGGGGTCCTCAAACTTGTGGCTAGTGTCAGAAGTCTTAGACAGGCTCAGCTGTATGGAGGACTGAGCCCTTGACCTTGAGTCTGACTGACTCTGAGTACCAATCTACTTTCTGAGGTCAGTTGTCCAAATCTGGTTCCACATGCTTCCTCTACTGGCCCTGAATTACACCCCATCTCCTCACTTTCTAATTCAGTCTCATCATACCACTCCATTTAGTGTCATGAGATGTGTCTTTCCCAGACTCGCCCTAAAAGTCAAAAATAAAAACCTTCTACTTATGATCACTCCTTCCTCTGTCAAAAGAAAATTGTCTTAATGATTCAAATAGAAATGAATGACCTCATTCAGCTGATGCTCTTCAGCAAGCGCCTGAAGACCAGGGAGCTCTCTGAGTAGAAGAGAAGCAGGATCGGAGTTTTACAGGGTGAGGAGATGAGAGGGGTGTGTGTCCCTGTGGTCTGGCTCAGGTAGCAGTTTTCATCTTTAACTGCTCTGAAACTCAAAATTGGAATGTTGCTCAGCCATTAGCACAATCCCATCCCCAAAACTGTCAGAACAGTGCTCTCAAAAGATGTTTTTGTAAGCTTTGCAGTTTGTAAGTTAGTTAAGGTTTGGGAAGGGAAGGTAGCATAAAGGGAGAAGGGGAGGAAAGAGGAAGGGGCAAGGGTCAAAGTCAAGAGAAACTAGAGGCCCTCTCTCATGTCCATTTTAACCTTTTTAAACATCCTACACAAAGGCCCCCCAACATCTAGGCATTTAGAAGCTAGTTCTCCCTCCGGAATCCTTTACAACACCTGCCTTCTCCAAGCAGGCATGCACTTACTGGCAACACTATGCAGGGCTAGAAATTCCCTCTGTGAGACTGAAGGCACGCTCCCCATAGATCTATTGAAACATTAATAGATGCATGGCTTATCTTCTGGGATTTCTGATGTGATGCATAGTGTGTCTTGTTGGCATTTTACTTGGAGCCTTAGAAATGAGTCTTGTTGGCTGTCAGGCTCTCTGAGCCTGGTGATTCTGCATTTTTGTACTTTCTGGAAAAACAGACCTAATACAATGCCAAGAATACTACATACTCACTCACTGCAACACTGCTCCTCCTGTAGTCCCCAGTCCTCTGAAGGCAGCGTCTTTCTGCCTCTGCCTCTCCCTTGACAGTCAGGGCAGGGATGTTTACTGAGCTGTTGGAAGCTTGGAGCACTAAGGATCCTTGATATACTTAAATACTTATGCTGCTTGCTTTTCACTGTTTATTTCGTGGGAAATAGTCAATTCTCTGCACAATATGTTAAATCAGTCTTCCATATAAGAAAATGGGAGAACTGGGAAATTTTTTTAAAAAATCTTTGTAAAACAAGACTCAAAAGAAAGTCTTGCTGTCTTAAAATGCCACATGGACTCGCTAATGCCCCTACTGCCACCATCCCTCTTCAAGCCTGATAATAGAGAAAAGTCTGGAGTGGAAGTCAAGAGACGAGGGGCCCAGGTCCAGCCATCACCTGGCTAGCTGTGTGACCTCGAGCAGGTTGCATGACCTCTCCAGGCCTCAGCTTCCTCGTCTTTGAAATGTGCAGATGGCTTTTGAGGTCTCTTTCAGCTCCAGGTTTTCGTGACAAAGAGCACACAGAAGAGCACACGCTGTCCCAGGGAGGAGGAGTAAGGACGGGAAGTCAAACATGAGCAAGTGAGCAATGGAAAGGAGGTCCCTCACGTGTAGCTGAGGTGAAGAGAAAAATCGGATCCCCCCCGTTTTCCTAAGGGACTGCCTTGCCTGGAGTGACCCTGAACATCTTGGCTCAGAGAGAGATTAAATATCTGAGAACCGCTATTATTCTGTGGTGAAATGAACCACAGAGACCAGAGTGGAGGTTAAAGTGAAACTGACCTGACTGGTTAGGCCGTCCTTGAACGTGTGCTACTGAACAACCGCCTCGGTAGGCATGATGGCCAGAGAAAGAAGAGGCAATTTTTACTTAACAATGAAATAAACCGTTATAAACTAGAGAGGTCATTGTAATAGTGGGAGGGAAGGTAATTTGAGATGATTCTATTAAAATTAATTATACTTCTTCATTTACATTTTAAAATATAGTCGTCAGATATTAAGCTTACATGAAATGTGTAATTTGATATGCCAGTTGCAAATATCACTTGGGCATTGAAAAACTCAAAATGAGGTTCGGAAGTTTTCTTTGTAATGTCCTGGCCATAGTTAGGATATTTTGTAAGTTTCACGGCTAGCAAAGCTCTTCTAGATTGAATCTGTGTTTCTGTACATTCTGAAAAGCAACAAGAATATAAGATCTTCAAAGTGTAAAGAATAAAGCAAAATAAAAGCAATTAATACTTTATGCCAAAGATGCTGAAAAATTTTAAGCTTAAAAGGATTATTGAGATCCATTCAATTTCCACCTTTCAGATGGGAAGTCAGTAGTAGGAAGGCGTTTACATCGTAGAAGCATGCACCTCTTTCTTCTTAGGGGTTGAAGCAAAGTTTTGCTTTAAGTTCTAACAAAATAAACAGTATTTATGAATTCCTTTCCACCTGAGCATCATATAGACTCACTTCTAAGTCCTGGGTTCACATTAGCAAATATTCTATATTTGAGATTTTTGTCAGATTTTACCAAATGTTAGAATTCATCTCCAAGGTGGGGTGGCAGTTATTTAACAAACAAAACCACCTACTATGTTCCAGGCACTATGCTAGATGCTGAGGGGGAAATAAAATTGGTAGGAATTCCTGCCCTAGCCAAGGAGAAAAACATGCAAACAAATAACAGAGCGATATTGAAAGGGCTACAGTAGTACAGAGATGGAGGAGTAAGTCTGTTTAAAGGAATGGGAGAAGGCTTTTTCTACAGAACTCTGTACTTTTATGTATACAGAAAGCTCCATATATTCAATTCCTAACCACTGCAGACATATAGCTGTGGAAAGCCCTTTTCAAAGACTTACATGTGCTGCACAATGCCCTGTGACCTCTTAGAATGGGTAAGCTGAAAAATTAGGAAAAGCTCCCATTCTGAGAAGCACTCCACAGGTAAAAGGTGACAAGGGCATATGATGTATTACAGAAGGCTAAGTACGATGCACCATGTACCTACCAATCTTTCTGCCAATTAATATCTCATACCAAAGGAAAACACACCAAGAACTTCCATTTTGAAAGCACACATTTCCCTGTCTCCCAGTGGGACAACTTGCCAGGCATCAAAGGTCCTGTCCACCTCCTTTAGCTGTCCTGCCAATAACAGAGCACAGCAGACCTAAAAGGAAAAAAACAAAGGGTGAGAATAAAACATGATGTTTCTGTCAGGCAGATAGCACAGTTTTCCCTGGAATCCACGGGACTGCTGAGAGGTATAGGAGAACTTTAAAACTCAGGTTGACACTTGCCATTTAGGATTGCAATAGAAAGTCTGTTATATTAGTTGTTAACATTCTGAATACTTAAAAACAGTAATCTATATATAATTTATCTTCTAATATAGCACCATTATTTCTGGAAAGCTTGAAGCAAGACTATAATGGTCAACCACAAAAATCAATTCTTTTGTACAAATTTGATATAGGCAGCTTGTGTACCATTTGATAAATCTCACTGACCTGTGAAGCCTGGCATTTGCACCATAAAATTTAGATCTTATTTGATGAAGTTATTAAACATTGTACTTACCTTATCTAAGGCTTGAAAGCAATTGTACGTACTTTCCCTTTTTCTCTAGGAGGCAGTTTTGGATAAGAGACAAATCAACTTGCTTGTGCTTTAGATTTGGGTAAAGACACAGACAGTCTAGACTGCACTTAACGAAAACTATAAGTTAATTTTGAGTGTGATGCTGGAGGTTCACTGCCAAGTTGAAATGATGGAGATTATTTTTAAACGGCTTTAGAAGTGGAGGGAAAAAGACAATGCAGTATCTAAATATGAGTCTATTTTCTTCACTAGATTGCTAATTAAAAGTTTATCTTCATATACTCTACTCTTGAAATTCAGGGGAAACGAATGATGCACAAACTCTATCTGCCATATTAAATGGGGATAATAAAGAATAGGCCTATCCACCCTTCTTAATAATCAGCTCTCAATGATCAACACAGAGATGGATCTCCTGATTTTTCACTGCTGAATTACAGCCAGTCATGGACTTCGACATTTAACAGTGAAACAAAAGCAGCCCCAAAACAGGTTTGATCCACTATACTTATAGAAAGAACAAAATTAGTTGTAGCCTTTCAGCAGTGTTTAACACATCATAAAAATACTGGGATTTAACAGATTGAACCATGGGCGAGAACTGCATAACTCTAGTCTCACCACAGGTTCACATCACTGATGAGGGCTCCCAGCATCTAATTCAGCCAACTTCATAGAAGATGACCTATGATCACAAACCCAGAAGTACCCAAACATTGGCTTCAATGTGGCAAAAGAATCAAACTTTTCCAGATTTTTCTGATATTCCTTGTTTGGTGGGCATAATTTTCTTTAAGCTCAATCCATTTCTTTAGAAATTTGACCACTTCATAATTCAGATGTATCCTAAGGTTTCAACTCAATATGAAACTGCAGAAATTTAATTGCACCCAAGAAAATCCATGTCGTTTCTGTAATTGTAATTTTGTTCTACAAATTGGTCATTGAGTGACCAACTCTTTTAAGTATAGGTTGTTTGCTAATAGAATTCTCAGTCTTCATTGTTCAAGTCACAGATATACTTTGGGTCTGGATACATGCATATCTTATAGGACGTATGTGTATGGTGGGGACAACGGTAAGATGATCTCTACAAAAACCTTATGAAAATAAGGTTGCCTTTGAAATCTACACTCTAAAATCAGCACATAGGGGGGATAATTCTTTATTATCCCCATTTAGCACATAAGCATTCAGAGTCACCATGAAGAGGCAGACTATCTCTCAGGACAGCAACTCTGGCCCGTAATCTACTGGAAGCTGTTAGCCAGCTGCATCCCTGAACCTGGCAGGATGCAGCACGTGGTCACAGCCTAGTGCTATAAAGCATAAAGGCAGAGGTAACTCCTTCCAACACCGTGACTACCAGGCAGCCACTGGTAATTTGGTTTCCTACGTAGCTTGCCCACAAGGTGAGATAAGCTGATCAAGCTGATACAAATGTATAGTTCACTTGACATTCAATTTCTCATCATAAATTATAGTAGCTAACCATTATTTGTTGCTTACTCCATACTAGACAACATTCTAAGCACTTTTCATCTATAATTAATTCAGTCTTCACAGTAGGACTGAGAGCTAAGTCATTTATCCAAGGTCATAGTGGGGAAGCCAAGATTTGAACTTAGGAAATCTTTGTCTAGAAAGTGTATTCTTTACTACTATGCTCTCAACAATCTGATTTTAATCACTAGAGTTGTTGGAAGCTTTGGTATCACTTATTTGCATCCAAACACGTGGTCATTTGTGAAGCCCTGATAAGATTATGTCCCAACACTGAAGGGCTACAGCAAAACCCAGGACCATAGAGAATTCCCCAAGGAAACAACACCCTGTTGGGTGAGATGCCACCCCACGGCTCCCAAGAAACATCTCCACCCATTGCCATCCCTGTGCAACTTTACTTAGAAATTAACTTTACTATTGTTTTCTTTGTTATAGTTTCAGTTAGACTGTGTTCAGATTATTTTGTCACTTGAGTAAGAAAGTGCAGTCTCGTATTTCACCGGGAGTCCAAGAAGTTGAATTTCTTGTGTGCATTTAATTCAGCAAGTCAGTGGCCTCACCTCCTGTTTGTGTAAAGCAAATCTTCAGATTCTGCTTTGACGTTTCCCAAATATCAACCAAATTGTAGACAGTTAAGGACAGTCGTGAATCTGGTGGGAATTCACAAGATTAGCAGCAGCTCCAATAACACATGGAAACTCAATTCAGTGTCCTATGTTTGACATGAATAAACAGTCTAAATCTTCCTCCCCCATCACTTTTATTTCTGATTCCTTATCTGCAGTGAAATTAGCTCATCCTTACATGATCAACTCTCTCAAATACTTGAAGGTATTTGTATTAGTCCGTTTCTGTTGCTTATAGCAGAATACCTGGAACTGGGTAACTTACAAAGGAATGAAATTTGTTTCCTACAGTTTCAGAGACTGGAAAGTCCGAAGTCCAGGGAACACATCTGGCGATGGCCTTCTTGATGGTGGCTGTACATAGTGATGTAGGGTATCACATGGTGAGGATAGAATGAGCAAGAGAGGGTTAGCCTTCTCACTTGCTCTCTGATAAAGCCATCAGAATGACACCCGTGACCACCCATTGAACTATCAATTTATTACTCCATGAATGGATCAACTAACCTGATTACAGTTTCTCCTCTAACCCTTTTGGAGCAATCAAGCACGTTTTTAGTTGACTACTGTACCTAGTAATGTGTCAGATTCTGTGTCTTTTCAGATTCTGAGTCCATTTTGTTGTATAAAAGTCAAATAAAAGTTTTCTTAAGAGCTTTTGGTATTTTGCCTATAGTTATGTAACTCGTCAAAAATGTTAAATTATAAAGTCTTAAAACACAGTTTTTAGAAATATGCCCTTGTCAGGGAAAAAAAGATTAATTGTGAAATTCTACTCAAAGTTCGAGCCAGTGGAAGAGTTCTAAAAACCAAAATAAACGAGTTCTGTTGTTTTTGTACTTTGACCCTGTTGTTGAAACCCAAACCAAATTACTTGAATATAGTCTCAGATGTTAAAAAATGAACTGTCTTACAGCAAAATGTTTTCACTAGAACTTAAACATACAGGAATGGTGTTTGTGGTTGTCTCACTCTTGAGGGTTTTTAAGAAAAGTGGAAAATTGTGCTATACATACCTATAGAAAGCATTTGAGTAATGATAATTACAACAATTGCAATGTGTATCATAACAGATTAAATAGATTATTCAGCTTTAGAATCCTTTTAAAAAGAGAAACTATTATTGCAAGCTAAATGAATGAACCTGAGACTGGGATAGCACTGCCAATATTTGAGCTCAAAATGATCATTCATTATCCTTTTACCAAAGACTGGTTCAGTAGGCTGGAAACTCAGAGCCTATAGTAGATACAGGAAAAAATAAAAATAAAAAGGTATTATTATTGAGACTATCTCCACTTACCCAGGGAACTTCGTAAGTAAAATGTTGTTTGTTTCAGCTGACCTTTTCTCTCCTGTACTCTTCTTACTTTTGTTAATGTCCCAATTTAACAGCTGAGAAGGTTATTGTCTTACTGCATTCAGACACAATGGAATTGATAATAATGATGGAAATTTTGCCTTCTCCATAGAGTCAAACTATGTCACAAGTTGCTTGACATTATGATGTAAGCAGGGTATGTCCTATAGAAAGGAATTACATGTGGTGTCATCTGAGAAGCAGCAAAATATCTACTTTGTCCTCCAAATTTATCCCCCACTGAATGCTGTATTACCCGAAAATCTCATCCTTGGAATTGCTGTTTGTATTAAAATACAATGTCTTCATGATGTCAGTATACTTCATTAATTCATTAATTGGGATGGCCTTTTCAATGCATGAGCTGACACACAGCAGGGTGCTAAGGCATGGGATGCAGAAGGTGTGGGAATGGAAAGAAGGGAGGTGAGAAGTCCTGTACCCCTTGAGCACAATGGTGAGAGGAGCAAGAGAGCACTGAGAGGTGAAAAATGACAAGGAACAAAGAACCCTCCTGAGGATCCAAGGGCTTCATAAAGGAGGTAGGAACCAAAGACAAGATAAATGCATGTATAGCTTTGCCTGAATATCACTCATGTGAAGGGCCTAACCCATGCTAGTGTGGAGCAGATGCTCAATAAACAATCCTCCTTCTCCCTTCTCTTCTCCTGGGGAAGGCCCTGTCTAGGCAATCGGTTTACATCATAATAAACCAGAGCTGGACTTCCCTGTTTCATAGTTTGAGATTAACACGCACTTTATAAATCTTACCCTCAAAGTCTCAAAATTGGAGAGGAGGAGGAGAGGTTTTAGACACTGCAATGTATTTCAGTTTTCTTATTTCATCTATTTATTCACATTTTCAAACAGTGTGTATTGACAATGCTACTTTGAGCTTGTTTAATATGTTGCTTATGTGGGCATTACCTTCCTTTGTCCCCCAGACATAGTGCAAAAGAAAGAAAAGATAGCGGCATAATTTCGATTCAAAATGTGAGGAAACCTAAGCAGAGAACAAGTAAGAAAAATCAAGGTGTAGAGCTAGAACAATATCTGGTCTTTGTCATCCCCATCCAAGCTTCTACTAAATCAAAATTTTAAGTCTCAAACATAATGCACAGTGCTTTGAAGCCATTTATGTGTCACGACCTGAAAGTTTTGAAGCTCTGTCAAAAACAAGGACTGGTTCTTATCTCTGCTGTATTAGAAGACCCATCAATCAAATCTCATGGGCATTCAGTGCTCAATATTTATTTGTTAAATCTTTTAGTATATAGAAGGTATTGAGAAAGAGCTGGAGAAGAACATGAAAGATATGTTTTAATTTTTCATAAAGCTGGGTTCTTAGTACCAGTACAAAATATAACAGGTACCTCTGGAGGCCCATTTTAAATTTTCTCCCACCATGGATTGCAGCTGCAGCTTCTGTGGACAGCCGTGTGCAAGTACAGTCACCCTGCTGACGTACCCACCTCACATAAATGCTGGGCAACTTTCTGCTTTCTACCCCAGGATATTTTCTGATGCTGCCAAGTCTCCTCTGTCCATAGGCACCTGCAATCCAGAAGTGCAGGGAAGTTCATGCTACTAGCAGAAACCCTCAACCCAAGGGGGATGGAAGCCTGGGGATAAGTGTTCCAATCCTTCCTCCTTGAGGAGGCAATTTTGAGAGGAATTCTGCTTACTACCAAGCAGATGAGGCAGAATTAAACCCCCATTCCCTATAGCAGTGACTTAGAAAACATACCACGCCATGGGATTTTCTTCTTTCTCCTCTCAATCTCCTCATTCCTTCACTCTTGTGTCCTGGGATCAATTTCCAAAGAAACTGCCTGCACCGAGTCCTTAGCTCAGGCTGTACTTTCAGGGGAACCCAATCTAAGACCATGATAAGTGCTTTCCTAGAGAAAGCATCATGGGGCATAATCAAGACTGATCTCGAGCAGGTGAGAGCTGCCATGGATCCCAGCTGTTAGTACATGATACTATGTCCATACCATCTGGTATCTGGCTGCTGCTCTGAGCTCGCAGAGGCATCTCCACAGCATCCTGTCTCCCTCAGCCTCTCTGGACCCCCCCAGAGCGCCTCACAACCCAGCAACTAAAGGAATGATGCCCGAGACTCTCAAGACCTCACTCCAGTGCCACGACTATTGTAAGATCTTATTGATCATGCCCATGCTACACAGATTATTAAATACTTCTAATATCATCCTTGCCTAAAGCAATTCATAGGAAGTAGACCTGATTGCAGGAGTAGGGAAAGTGATTATCAGAGAAGATATTTATGAAGAAATGATACTGAAGTTGGATAAATGTGTACACAGAGGAATAGTTTGTATGAAAACCTAAAGATTATAGCACTTTAGAAAAAGTAAAAGAAATTCAGCAGATTTATAAACAGAGGCCAAATCATGGTCTCCTAGGCCATGTTAAAAGTTAAACCTTCTCCCAAAGCTATTGAAGGGAGAAAGGCTCCAATCATCAAGCGCATGATGGTTCCTGCCATATCTAACTCAGGAGTACAGAGTCCCCATTTAAGACCAGATAAGCCCCTAAATAAGCTTTTTTTCCAATGGCTTTCCCTCAATAATAGCAGCAAAAACTTGCTTGCTTCCAACATGCCAGACATTATTCTAATTAATTTATTTATATTAAGTCATATAATCCTCACAACAAAATTGTAAATTAGACCCTATTATTATCCCCACTTCATAGGTAAGAAAGCTGAGTGAGAGAGAGGTTAGATAATTTGACCAAGGTCACAGTGCTAGCAAGTGGCAGATCTGGCTCCTTAATTCCCACGTTGTACACATTAGAGAGATTAATCCAATTTCAAATTAAGGACATGCAATTCAGAAGCTGTTTCATACAATATTTTTCTCAGAGCTAGAGATAAGTTTCAGTACAATGTATCTACCCAGATTAATAATGAGTGAACAGAAACCCAAGGGTCAATTATAGAAGTTTGAGTCTAAAAGCACATCGTGTTGGGTCAGCAAATCCCAATGCCAGCGATGAGTTTCACCACATCATAAATATATAATGCACAGAAAGTAGAAAAAACTTGATGGCCAGTCAATGATTGACATTACAAAGAACATATATGGGATTTGGAGAGTAAGTATAGAAGAAAAGGGTGAAATATTTATAGAACTCAACTTCTCATTTACCAGTGAATGCAAGTATGAGTGATTCAAACATCCTAGTGGCTGCCACAACTGTGGAAGACACAAAAAAGTAGGGATCCTGCTTCCAAAATATGGGAGACATGCTTACCACTCTCTAGGAGTTTACAATTTCTAACAGAAAGCCAAGATAGCAGACAAATGAATATAATATAAGGCAGGATGCAATAAAAGCCCTGACAGTGTCCAAATGAAGTCCAGGGACCTTCAGAGTATAGAATCAGGGGAGGCAGGATGCTGAATATAGATTTTGAAGTAGGTCTTAAAGGTAGAAGTGGGGAGGATGGGACTATTCCAAGAAGAGAAGAGCAAAAGCTAAAACAAGGAGGTAGGAAATATTTTGTAATTGAGGAAATAGTAAATAATTCCAACTGATTCAGTGCAGAATTACAGAGAGAAGTAAAGAACATCCATTCATTCATTCATTAAAGATATTTTCATCCAATGCCTCCTACATATTAAACATTGTTTTAGGCATTGTGATAGATACATTAGTTGACGTGGATGAAAATATCTGCCCTTATGGGGTTTATTTCCAGTGGGAGTGGCATACAATAAAAAAATAAAGTGATTAAGTTGAAATAAGTGGCCTGGAGACTGGAAAGGTATGGCAGGGTGCAGAGTGGAGAGCCTACAGTGCCAGACAAAGCATTTGGGCTTCCTTCCACAGGCAACAAGGAATCACTAAGGGTGTTTGGTCACAAGTGTGAGAGGGACGTGCCAGTCAAAGTGGACTTTTGAGACACTTGTTCTCAGGATGAAATGTAGGAGGAAAGACTGGAAAAAAGAGACTAGTCAGGAGGCTGCTACACTAGTCTGGGCGGGAGAATAAGGAAGTGGATGTGAAAATTAAAACATGTAGATGAGAGAAAATGCAAAGGAAGTTAAACATAGGTCTCAGTGGACAACTGGATGTGGCAAATGATGGACAAGGCAAAGTATACAGTTAGCACCTGTACAATCAGGAGCAGTGGCACTGCCGGTGACTTGTGCAACCAACAGACAGTAGCTTTGAAGTTAAAACACATTTTAAATCTGATATAAATCTACTTGGAAATAGGTATAATAGCATTAAATATATAATAGTATAGCATATATATAGTTTAGAATATATATCTATACTACAAAATAATAATATATAATATAATAATGATATAATAATATATTTGTAGTATAGATATATGTAGGGAAAAGTATAACAGCCTATCAAGATCGATATCTGCATACTAGGTACTATTGTAGATGCTTCCGATTAGTAGATTAAAAGCCTGCAGTTTGGGTAACAAAGCTGAGCTGAAAAGAGAGCAGGATGGGAATTATTAATATAGACATAATAGTTGATGCTATAAGAAAAGATGATAGCACTGAGACACATCTGATACTATATATGTTATTGAGATCTCTTTTTATTTTTGTATAGAATTTTCTCTAGACCAGAGACAAAGGATGAAGGTGGCAACACGCCAGCTGCCTTCAGAAACATTTTCTCGCAGGGCCAAACTTGGCTTTCCATGGGAACCCCTAACACTCTTGCTTTCAGAGCCTTCAGCAAGCACTGGGCTTGCATACTCCACCTCCTTCCCCTTCCCTCCTCCTGCCTGCAGTACTAAAAGCCCAGAGGAAAGAAGTAAGAGAATTACATAACAGTACTACTGCCAGAGTATGAGAAGCAGCTATAAATCTTCTTAAAGCTACCATACTTCACTGCTTCTTGGTATTTATAAATATTAATTGAATAGCTTACACTTTCATTAAAAAAAAATGAAATTGGAGGAAAAAATCCATTCTTGGCTCTCCATGTTATGGCTGGTGTCTATCCAAGCTGTGGGGAGCAGCCCATGCAGCAGCGACCACATGAGTTCTTGCACCTGACAGCAGACCCAGGACACAGGAGGGGTGAAAGAAGCTCCAGTAGCCTGGCATGGAAATCTATTCCCATATTGCTAGTTTTCATTTCAGTGTGATGTCTAGGACTGGCTTCAATGTAATTCAATAAGGGGCTATAGTGAGGAATAAAGAGGAAACAATATTGCTCAGGAGATAGTTGTTGAACCTGGGTAATGACTACATGGAGGTTTATCATACCATTCGACTTTTGTACATGCTCAGATTTTCCATAACAAAAGAGTACATTTTTAATTTTAAATATATTTGTAGAAGTAGACCTAGTGGGCTTTGACGCTGCTCCTCTATGAAGGAAACAGAAAAAAAAAACTGTAGAAAAGCCAGTGTTCCCAAAAACTGCATCCTGAGATGGTCATAAACTGTGTCTACCACACAGGGGACTTCTGAGGACAGACTAAGCACACACATTTACTCCCACATTCTCAAAAAGAATCACAATGAAATAACATGAATATTGCACAAAAGGGAAATAAATCCGAAATTGCATTGTGAACAGGAGGTCAATCTTCATTAGATAGAAGACATTTCTGAATTTTTGAAATACAAAAAATTGAGTCCAGGAAGGAGAGCACTGAAGAAAGGAAGAGGTGGATTAACAGGTACAAAGTTACAGGTAGATAAGAAGAATAAATTCTGGTGTTCTTGGCTGACGAGAGCTAACAATATTATATTGTTTATTCCTAAATAGCAACAAAA
This sequence comes from Cynocephalus volans, assembly GCF_027409185.1. Classification (NCBI taxonomy): domain Eukaryota; kingdom Metazoa; phylum Chordata; class Mammalia; order Dermoptera; family Cynocephalidae; genus Cynocephalus; species Cynocephalus volans. The sequence continues at coordinate 58,389,127 of NC_084466.1, forward strand.
GAGGATCTTGACTGTAACCACCACAAAGAAAAGACGAATATTCAGGGGATGTTATGTTATCTACCCTAAGTGAATCATCGTACAGTACACGCATGTATTGAAGCAACACACTGTATCCCACAAATATGTACAATTTAAATATTTTTTAATTCTTTTTAAAAAAAAACAAATGAGCAGGAAAAAACGAAAAAGAAATAGAATCGTAATGAAGTTTAACCTGAGCAGAGGGAGGCTCAGGAGAAAGCTTCAGTGGAAGTGGGAGCCTCGACTCTGAACCATCTGTACTGAGGAGTGGAACATCGTGCAGAGTAATTAAAAGTCTGTACAGCACACCTGTCTCCCCATAACCCTGTGCAGAAATGCTAATAGTCGTGCTGTTGGCCCCTGGAGGAAGCAAGATATCTGTGAGGAGCTGCCCGAAATCGCCATTACAAGATGGCGCTGATTTCCGGTGGAGGGCAGGGCTGCTCGGTAACACGCCTGGGCCGATTAGGCAGCCACCAATAAGGTAGGAGCACGTCCTAGGCGAGGAGCAGTCTCTATATAAAGGGCGCGGGTTCCCTCGCTCGGGGTCTCCATTTTTGGCAAGCTTATGCTCTCCCTCTCAAGATGCATTAAAGCTGATCTGCAGAAGGATCCTTTGTGTGCCGCGTCGTTCTTGCTGGCGAGACGGTAGCGCGGGACATTTGGTGCCGAAACCCGGGAACTTGTGTCATCGTCAGCACCTTCGGAGACCCCCTGGAGACAGGGAGGATTCAGAACTGCAGGAGGGTAAGTTCGGAGAGGTATGCCTGTTCTTGGTCTGGGGTTAATCCGGTTGGTTTAAAAGGTTTTGAAATCGCCCGTTGGTGTGGTCAGACTGACGTAGATAAGCAGCTGCACCAGAGACCTGTGTGAGCCTCTAGTACGTAAGGGAACGGCGCGTCTCACAGCGCCTCCCACGGAGTGGGGCGCGTTATGGGTTCCACTCAGTCCATGGTTACCGCGTTAGAGGCCGTGCTGAGACAACGTGATATAAAGGTAGGGGGCCGTGTGCTCAAAAATTTTGTAAAAGAGGTAGATCGTGTAGCGCCGTGGTTTGCTTGTTCCGGCTCCTTGACTTTGAGCTCTTGGAACAAACTAGGCAGAGACCTTGACCGCAAGTACGCGGAGGGAGACCTCCGTCAGGGCACCAAGACCATTTGGAAGTTTATTAAAAATTGCTTAGAAGATGAGGGCTGTAAACCGGTAGTGATAGTAGGGCAAAATACATTAGAGGAGGTCCAAGACAGCATGTCAGAAACTGAACGGAGTGAGAGGATGGGTACCCGCAGGAGGAGAGACGTCTCCCATAAGAAAAAGGGCCCTCCCGGTAAGTCTACGGACGAGGGAGAGATTCTAAAACAACAAAGTGACACTCCCGGCACATCTGCCGGTAAAGGAGGGATTTCAAAACCCAGACAAAAGTTGGAAGGGAAAGAAGGAGGCCTCTACCCTATGCAAGAGCTGGGGGCCTTAAAACAAGAATTAGAAGATTTAAATCTGGATGAGTCCGACTCCGATCCCCTCAGCCCTAGTGAGGAATCCGATTTGGAGGAGGAAGCTGCCAGGTACGAGGAGGAGAGATATCATCCCGACAGGCGGCGGAGACCACTCGGGGAGTGGAAATGCCGGCCGCCCCCAGTGGCCCCCGCACGGCCTGCGCCTTCGGCGCCTCCTCCTTACGTGCAGTCTTCTAATCCCTTCTCATTCCTCTCTGATAAAGTGAGGAAAAAGGTTCAAGCTGCCTTCCCAGTTTTTGAGGTTGAGGGCGGAGGGAGAGTTCATGCCCCCGTCGAGTACACCCAAATTAAGGATCTAGCAGAGGCGGTTAGAAAATATGGTGTAAATGCCAATTTTACTCTAGTAATGCTAGAAAGGTTTGCTGGTGTGGCTATGACACCCGCTGACTGGCAAATGTTGGCTAAGGCAGCGCTCCACATGGAATGGAAGGCGCTATGGCATGAGGCTGCACAAGCTCAAGCCAGGGCAAACGCTGCTGCACTGACCCCCGAGCAGCGAGATTGGACCTTTGATATGTTAACAGGCCAGGGCCCATTTGCCGCTGATCAGACGGCTTTCCCATGGGGTGCTTATGTTCAAGTTTCTAGCACTGCCATTAAGGCTTGGAAGACACTCCCTAAGAAAGGGGAAACCCCGCCCTGGACGGGCTGCCAGTCTAAAAAGGCGGGGTGGGCACTAAAAAATTACTTTACCTTTTCGCCTTATATGGGTACCCAGTATAATGCTACCTCTTCAGGCCTAAATTGGACATATCAAAACCCCACGATGGCGATCCGTTCCAACCCATTTGATGTTTGGCTGTTGTGTGGGGTAAATGGCAGCTGCACGGACCTTTCACCGTTTGCCTTTTCAAAAGGCGGTGGTTGGGGAAATGCCTCTTTTGAGTGGAATGTGACTGAGTCCTTTGAATCCACTGTGTCCATAAAACAGCTTGGAACTAATTACTCTGTCCCGCCAACACCAGTTTGCCTTTATCCTCCTTTCATGTTTATTTTAACTAATATTAGTGATGAGAGGAGTCAGATTGCTTGTGATAACTATACTTGCTTTTATGCACAGTGCTGGAATGCTACGCTGTTCAATTTGGCCATAGTTGCTCGAATGCCTAGATGGATTCCTGTCCCAGTAGAAGCTCCCAATACTATGGTCTTGTTCAGGCAGAGGAGGGATTTTGGTCTCACTGCGGCAATAGTCGCCGCCGTATCCCTGGCGGCGGGTGCAGCCACAGCTGCTGCCGTCTCCTTGACTACCACGGTACAGACTGCCACCACGTTGAATAATTTGTCCTCCGTGGTAACACAGGCCCTAGAAACACAGACTGCGCTAAACGCTCAGCTGAAGGGAGGATTAATGGTGGTTAACCAGCGGGTGGATCTTGTGCAGGAACAAATAGACGTTTTATGGCAAATTGCTCAATTGGGGTGTCAATGGAAATATTCAGGGTTATGTGTCACCAGTATCCAATATAAAAAGTATACCAAAGCTGCAAATTTGTCTAAACAATTATCCCAGCATCTTTCAACAGGTTGGACGAGAGAATTTGACAACCTGATAAACCAGCTGCGCATGGCCATTGTGTCCGTGAATTCAACAAGAGTGGATGTCTCCTTCGCAGCCGGACTGTCCTCATGGATTAAAACGGCCGTGTCCCACTTCAAGGAGTGGGCAGGAGTGATTGGGGTTGGCATGTTCTTATGTGGGGGAACTGTGCTCCTACTATGGTTGGTCTGCAGATTAAAAGCCCAGACCCAGAGAGACAGGGTAGTCATCGCCCAGGCATTTCTAGCCCTGGAACAGGGGGCCAACCCTGACGTTTGGCTGTCCATGCTTAAGGATTAGCCTGCTCTGACTCCCCTTCCCCCTTCCTGTTGGCTGGCCTCCCTGAAGCTTGTTCAGAAGAGTTCGCCCTTGCTCAAACAGGTCTATGTGTAACAACAGGCTCCAGTGTGTCCAGAGACGGGCAACTTCCCCCAGACTTGAACCAACCTAAGACATGGTGCCCGGTGGCGATAGGGTCAACCTATGACGGGTAAGGTCAAAGTCTGTGGAGGGACGACCTAGGACAGGAACGCTGGCTAATTTGTCCGCGACCGCCGAGCTTGTACCAGCCGCTTTAAATGATAAAAAAGGGGGAGATGTAAGGAGCTGCCCGAAATCGCCATTACAAGATGGCGCTGATTTCCGGTGGAGGGCAGGGCTGCTCGGTAACACGCCTGGGCCGATTAGGCAGCCACCAATAAGGTAGGAGCACGTCCTAGGCGAGGAGCAGTCTCTATATAAAGGGCGCGGGTTCCCTCGCTCGGGGTCTCCATTTTTGGCAAGCTTATGCTCTCCCTCTCAAGATGCATTAAAGCTGATCTGCAGAAGGATCCTTTGTGTGCCGCGTCGTTCTTGCTGGCGAGACGGTAGCGCGGGACAGATATCAGCTCTCTGAAGAAGCTGAACTAGCCGTTTAGGGACAGCTGAGGCTGACATGCCTGGCCCCCAGACACTGAATTTGCAGTCACCCCTTTGTAAGAACAAGCACACCCACACAATGCTGGAGGAAGCCCATGCCAGCTACTGCGTAAAGACATCAATATAGCCATCGGTGGGCTCCAGATGCTGTAGAAAAGGGCAAAGGCAAACAAGCTGGAAAAATTATCCCATAGGATATAGAAATAACTTGGGAAATAAAAGATAACTTTAAAAATATAACCAGTAAACTCAGAGATTTGAAAAGATAACCCAGCCATAAATTAGCAGAGGATGCTAAAAATCAGAACTCAAAATGAAAACTTTTGATCATCAGAATGAAAAATACAGTAGAAGACATGGAAAATAGAAATGAGGCAATCTCCCAAAACACAGAGCAAAATTACAAAAAGATGAAAACTTTACTCCGAGATATTCAATATTCATCTAATCAAATTTCCAAAAAGAGAAACTAAAAATAAAGGGAGACAGAAAATAACTTTTAGAAAATAAAAATAGAAGAAAATATCCCAATGCTGAAATAAAAAGTCCAGTTTGAAACAACCCATTGAACTTGAAAGAAAAAAACAAAAATCTCCTACACCTGTATACAACCTCATGAGGTTGAAATGTTATAACTATATAATGTAAAAGCAATGGTTTAGCTAATACAAGTTGGAAAAAGAAAAACACAGAACTCGTTTTAGGTAAGAAACAGTCAAGAGACATTGTTCACATTTGATATATTAAGAAATGGATGATTAAATTATTTAAAGTCACAAAGGTAGACAGTAGAAGATCTTAAGTATGTAACATGTTGGTAGGAGTGAAAGAGGAGAAAGATACATGCTGGTGTGAGTACGCTGTATTGTTTAAATTACCCAACAGATTGAAATAGATACATCTTAAATCAGTAAACCAAGGAAATGAAGTATAAAATCATAGCATTCAGAGTTATAACCACCTGAAGAACTAGAAATAGCCAGAAGAATTATTAATAGAAAAAGAAAAAAAACAGTTGGCATGTCAGTCTCGGTGCTTCTCAACGATCTGTTCCCCTTCCTCAGAGAGCTGATCCCCTCCTTTGGTCGGGTGCCAGCACCACTACAGTTAAGTGTCTCTGCTTGGAATTGTGGGGAAACTTTTGGAAGTAATTACCTCTGGGGAACAGACCTGGGAGGTGGTGAGACTAGAGAGGGATAGGAGAGCACAGGAAGGTTTTATTTTATAACTAGATTTTATGTGCCTGAAATATAGTACATATTTTTAATTTACATTGAAAGGTTCTCGCCACTGGATCAAAAAAATCTGAGTTTCTGAACCTTTTCAAATAGGTGAACATATCAATGGCACAGGGTGTGCCAAGCACAGTCTGAAGGATTTGTGACAATATTGCCATGATTAAAGAAAATGCTAAGCCTAGGACAGCAATGATTATAACCAAGTCATGACAGGTGAGAATCTCACAATGGAAACAAGTGTTGTCAATGGTGGCCTAGAATCATAAGTAGTTCCGTTGAACATTTGCTAGTGCTTTTTGATTGTTTCATGAATAAATATTCCATATATTAAATGAATAAAAATAAATTATGCTTAGGAAATAAAATGTGTACATTTTAACTAATAGCAAACATCATCATGAAATATATAAATACATAAAAATGCACTGACAGCCATTAATGAGCAGAGAAAAATATACATATGCAAACAGAAACAGATTAATACATTAAAATAACTGACCTCCTATTACTGAGAAGAAAAAATACATGCATATGCAAACAAACAGACTCTAATGAAATTATATACCATATGTAGGAGACAATTAGCAACTTATAAAATATGAATGCTAAATTACTAAGACACATCTGAAATGAGATTGCTAACCTTGAACAATAAATGCTTTAGAGGCACAATCTAAAATTTTAGTGGGAAGAGGAAAACAATAGTAATATTAATGTCAACATATTTGATTTTCCAACACTGGAGTATTGATTATTTCCTCCGGCACATTGGTTGGAAACAACCATTTGTCTGATATAATTTTATTTCAGTTATTATTCCCAGCAGCTACTTTTTCAAATAGCAAGTGCAAAATAAACCAGATTTGAAAAGTTTTGGAAGGTTTTTTTCCAGTGGATTGTAGTACACAAAAACCTCAAAATAGAAATGCGTAAAGAAGGATCAGTTTGGTCATGCAAGGCCACTGATTTCAGAAAATCATATTTCAAATTTGGGTCAGTATTTATTTAAGCATCTCTGAGTCCATCTCAGATTGGTAACCCAAAGTCCACAAAAACAGCTCCTGGCAACCATAAGAGGGTTGCACACTGAACATTATGACAAGCCCCTGAGAAGGCATTTCATTGGCCTGGGTCCACTAAGTTTCACTGGAGTCTGAGCAATATTTTGAATGATAAATGCCTTATTTGAGATAGGGAGGCTGGCTGATAGAGGATAGATGTGGACCAGCCATCATCCCAGTGTTAGGACAGCACCAGAGCCTCACTAATCCCACCAGCTTTAAACTACCCAGCTTCTGCCTTTCTTCCTCCCTCAACAGAGTGGAGTTTCTAGCAGCCAATAGCCTTCCATGTAAATTAACAAGATCAGTCTTTTCAGTGGAGATCCTTCACTTTGAAAGAGTTACGGAGCACAACTTACTATTTGCATATTCTCAAGAACATGTTATTTTAGAGCTTCCTGAAGGTTAATACTCTTTCACCTAATAAAAAGAATGCTGGTCTCAGTAACGTGGGCTTGCAGCCAGCCAGCTCACACTGCTTATTTGCTGCCGATTTTAATAATAGAATCGCGCCATAATGAAACCTTTCTAACATATGGTAATTTAATTGCGGAAACCCTGTCTGTTTCAACAAAAGCCTTCCATAAGTAGCTTTAAAGATTAAGTTATGGGAGGCAACTCTCATGCCATCTCCCAGTGGATGTGTATTACATTGCATTACACCCCTGCCATTCTACATTTGCACAAAGGCAGGCTCGGATCTCCTTCACTCAGCTTGGAAATTAAAACTTAGGTTTATAAACCTATGAATCATTCTGCACAGTTGAGGGAGTTAGCTTTCACCCAACTTCAGAACTTAATAATCTAACTGTGTCGAGAATCACAGAAGGGGGAATAGGCGGGATCTTCAAACAGATGTAATGATAGGTATAATAATTATGAAATCACAATAGCAAAAATGTATTGAGCTTCAAATGTGTGTCATGAACTGTAATGAGTATTTGACTTTATCTCTCAAAAAAACTCTAGAGTAGGAGGTCTTTATTGTCTCAGTTTTATAGAAGGTTTGGCATGGGTATCTGTATTAATTTTCCAGGGCTGCCATAACAAAGTACCATAAACTGGGTAGCTTAAACAACATAAGTTTGTCATCTCACAGTTCTGGAAGCTAGAAATCCAAGATCAAGGTGTTGGCAGGGCTGGTTCCTTCTGAGGACTGTGAGAAAGAATCTGTTCCATGCCTCTCCCCGAGCTTCTGGTGGTTTGCTGGCAACCTTCAGTATTCCTTGGATTGTAAAAGCATCACCTGGATCTCTGCCTTTATCTTCACATGGCATTCTCCCAGTGTGCATGTCTGTGTCCAAATTTCCACTTTTTACAAGGATATCCATCATATTGGACTAGAGTCCACCATAATGACTTCATCTTAGCTAATTACATCAGCAAGGACCTTATTTCCAAATAAGGTCAAATTCATAGGTACTGGGAGTTAGGACTTGAACATATTAATTTTTAGGGGACACAATTCAAACCTTTTGCAAGCTCTGTTTCAAGCAGTGGGGTGACTATATCCAGTTTCCTTCCTTCCCTTAATGTGCTTTCCCTAGGGCTTGCACTTGCTTGTACTTTGAGACTTACTCAGGAGATACACTGTTTCCTACCATACTTTATGAATCTTTTCACAAACTTTTTTTGGGTTTTTTTTGGTGGCTGGCCAGAACAGGTTCCGAACCCTTGACTTTGGTGTTATAATGCTGTGCTGTAAGCAACTGAACTACCAAGCCAACCCTCCTACCTGTACTTTAGACCTGCCAATGCCAGATGAAGGGAGTCCCTGTGGCTCTGAGTGATCCAGCCTAACTCACAGGAGACTGATTTTCTTGGAGTAGCCACAAGGTATCTGCCTCTTTAAAACTCTGGTAGAGATATGTAACTGGTTAAAGATTCTGAGAGTCCCAATTCCAGCAAAATTCAGCTTTCTCATTCATTATCCCCAGCATGGGGTATGATCCGGCATTCTGGGTCATTCATGGGAGGTCTAGATATGAATAGAGTGTGCCTAGGGGGTTCCTTGTGATGACAGCATGCCCAAGAGTTCCTTAAGATGCAACGTAAACTACAAAGTATAACACACAAGGGGAACCACAGGTAAGATCCTGAACATTAGAGACAAATGTGGGTCCAGAAGAAGTCAGAAAGAGAAAATAATATGTAGAGAAGGAAGTAACCTACAAGGAAAAAGAAGCATAATGCCTGTGTTGCCTTTCAGCCATATGGTAGTCATTTAACAATTGTATCCTCCTTAAAAATAGTGACAGCTCACTTTTCTTTCACTTGCAGAGATCTGAAATGGAATTGGGATTCTGAAGGTGTGAATGTTTGGATAGGTGCCTTCCTGGGCAAGCAGCCTCTGGAGTACATTTTGCAGTTTATTAACATCGTTACTGAGTCTCAACACAGAAATGTTAAAAATCAAACAACAATCTTCAGAGCCTTCTTTCTGGACTGATGGACAGCCATGGATGATTTAAGAAAACAGAAAGCTATAACCTTGCTATTATCCACAATGCATCAGTGGGACAGTGGGATGGGGGCTGGAGGCTTCACAACGACATAATATTTGTACAGGGTGGCCTTATTCCACCTTTCAAAATCACTGGGACTTGTTATGAAAAACATTTTAAGGAGATAGCATTATTTCCAGTAATTATTGGTCACTGCTAAATGTATCATGGCATGTCCTGACTCTCTCCCATCAACCCCAAAAGGAAAATTATCAGCATTTAATAAGACTATTTCAGATATAGTGGTGAAATTGATTCTTCCAGACTTAGCGTGCCTAAATAATTTGCCTGAGATCGTTCAAAACACTGTGTTCCTTGGAAGCGCTCAGAGTCTCTAATTCCCAGGCCACTTCTGGCAACATTAGCCCAGGTGCTCCATCACCCCATCAGGACTCAGAGTGCCTGCCTTCTGCCCTGTGAAACACCTCCCTAGTACACTTCCTGAGTTCAGTTCCACTTGCTAGTCTTTAAGAATGAATTGTTTAAACGGTTGATACCTTATGATTATAATTTGGCAGGGCACTGTTACCTTATTAATTAGGTGAGCACTGTGTAATTTATTAGTACAGGAGCACTGGGTGTTTTCTTTACTTATAATTGCTCTGAGCACACCCAGGGAATCTAAAATTGGAGGGGCTGGGGAATTACGAGCCCTGCCAGAGGGGAGGGAATGTAATAATCCCTTCTTGCTTATTCAAACCAATCCTCTAGGTAGAACAGGTAACTGAATAAGGACAGTAGCTGGGAACAGCATCCAACCCTACCTGATTGCCCATCCTCCTTCCCCTGCCCAAGCCCCAGCAGATTCAAAGAACTCAAAGAAACTCTGCTGTTTAAGAAGTAATTGCCTTTGTTAGCACTAATAGACTTTTGAGTAGCCCTGAGAGGTTGAGGTAAAATGAGGTTCCTTGCAACCTTCACAATTCATCTCACTGGGGAAAAGGGGCTAAGTGGATTCAGATCCTGAAACTCTAGCAAGTCTTATATAAACATTGACCTTTTTATTGAAGAGGAGGCTGCTGGTAACAAAAACTCTACCCAAAGGACTTGAGTGGGAAAGGTGGTATTTGCCTTCCCTCTCCAGCCTTAAACTTGTGATCAAAGAGGATGTAAGGTGATTGGCAGGAAGAAAGACTGGAAAAAGAAAGCAGCTGGAGGTTCTAAAGAGCATATGGGAGAGCAAAGAGAGGTGAGCAGTGAAGGATGCCTAGAAAAATCCAGAATGGCTTAAGGCTAGCTTACATAGAGATGGGGTTTTTTTAACTTGTCTAAATGCAAACTTATTTTGCACTCTGCTAACTTTGCCAGTATCTCTAGTTTCTGGATTTACTGACATGGGAAAATATCTGCTTCTAACTTATTGACCTAAAAAGAAACTGAAGCCAAATACATATAGCCAGTATTTATTGAGCCAATATAATGATTGCAACCAGGAAGATGCATAGTCAGGTTGCCCTGAGAAATGTGTTCTTCCAAAGAAGATCAGCAGAGCTTAGCGTTTTATAATCACAGGAAGGCAGAAGGGTCAAAGGAGAGAAAGAAAGCAGGACAGCCCCACACAACTGCTTCAGCAGGTGTTTCATCAGCTATAGATGATGTATAGATTTGGGATTGTTATTAGGTTATATCTGATGTGCAGAGATCTAGGGTAAGGGTCACAAGAAGCATTCCAGGTTATTTTATGGCTTCCTGGTGCCATCCTGTCTGCTTCTAAGTAAAAATATCTTATGATAATGTTTTCCAGGACAGGTAGGTGTGACTACTGCATCCCAGATCTTCCAAGGCACTATAATTTAGATGAACTGGTCAGAACAGATTTTTTTGTTATCAAACTCTAGGAAATGAATTCAAGCCACACCAATACCCGTTTGGCCTAAAACATTTTCCTAGCTTCCATATGTGTGGTTGTTCTCTAGAAGGCTGGTAAAATTTGCATTTAAGGCTCTGAGCAAGTGGGCCAACTTTATTAACATAATAAGAAATAGTCCCCTTAACATTTTTGAATACCTACATAGCCTAAACCCTGTACTAAGTCCTTCTATTTATAACCACCCAAAAGATCTGTACAGGATAGAGGTTAAATGCTGAGTTTTGTAGTCAGACAGAGAAAACCAAGTTTACACTCTAGATCTGCATCTTACTATCTATGTGAACTTAAGCAAATATAATTGGGATCATAATGATTTTTACTTCCTGGAATTTGGGAAGGATTAAATGAATTAGAAAAACAGATAGCATGATGCATGACACATAGTAACAAGTCCTTAACTAATACCTGGGTTGTTAGGGATGGCCCCTTTGTCAGAAACCAAAGGTAGTGGACAAAGAACAGGACAGACTGAAGGCACAGAAGTGGGGCTTGTGTGCCTAGAAAGCTGAGCTTGTCTGTAAGTCCAGTAACTTCTCTGTCCAACCCTCTTCTCCCCAACACTAGCCTAGGAATGTAAATGAGCTGCAGGAATAAGAATGAAGCAATAAATCTATTCCTATTATGGGTGGGGGAGAAAGTCCAGCTCCAGTAAATCTTTCCTAGCTAGTTTCTGAAGATCTTCCAAGAGGAGCTATTTACCTATGTGGTCTAAGGAGCATTGTGGTGGTCTTGCCCTCCTTGGCATGACCACATAGCTCTTATGTTATGCAGCACTGACATTTTCCTGTTTCCAATGTTGCCTTGTCCTAATTGGACTCCCAATTCTCACTGCATTGAAGTGAGTCACCTCCACACCTACCTCATGGTCCCCAAGCTGTAGAAATGCATTAACTTCTTCTACAAAGCCCTACAGCAGAGGGGAGCTATGTGCTTGGTTCCTACAGCCCCTTTAGGCAGACTTGCTTCTGATTACTGCTTCTCTCCTTAGGAGCCTGGCATCATTTCAAAGAAGACAGGACTGGAGACAATTTGAGGGCTCCCTGGTTATACTCAAAATTAACCACTAGTCATCCACAGGCCAATCTTATGCTCTCGGTTCTCTCTCCTCTTAATGTAAATTCCTTCTAGCTCAGATTCTCTACCTGCAAGGTTAGGTAGTGGAACTTGTTACCCTAAAGATCTTAGAAATCATAGCACTGAGAAGCAAGATAGTAGCCTTAATATATTCTTCATACTAGATCCCAAAAAAGCCATCAGCTGGTCTATCCACCCACACTCTAGACCTGTCTTAATTCATTTGTGCTTTTTGTTGCTTTATTGTTGCTGCTGTTGTGGTACTTTGTTTTCCTGAGTTGCTATTAAAGGATCTTTTTGAATATACTAATTTAAAATCAAAAGAATTCAAGTTAAGAGGATAAACATGGTTCCCAAACTAGAATTTGGGTGATGAAAGCTATCCCTGCTCTGAATTCTACAGCTTCATAGGTGGGGGTGAGAAGGCATAGAACCAGGAATCAAGGAGGATCAGAATAATAGAGGGTATGGATCTCTTCCCACCAGGGTTTCCCTCCCAGACATTGTCTTGATGTATTTGTCAGAAATGATTTGGAAGAATTACCCAAAGGGATTACCCCATTTCAAATTATATATGATATTTTCTAGTGTTTGCCAAAGATTCTGCTTTCTAAATCCATTAAAGAATTCATGCAGTTTGGGCTTATTTGATAGTTTCCAAATTAATAATAGCTCACAAGATGCTGTGACTTTTTAAATCTTTTATCCATTGCTTAATTGTGTCATTGTCTCATACCTCCAGAGCAGCTCTATTCTCTGATGAATTAATGTGCTCTCGGTGATAGAGTTACAGAGATACCAATAGGGATCGGAGATTAAGAAGCAAGAGGAAAACAATGAGATTTCAGATGGGATTGGAAATCAGATGGAAAGTTGGTGAGAGAAAGTTGATGAAAGGAAGCGAGGGACTAATGAAGGGAGTCCGGCAAGAAGGAGATTAACGGGGGGAAAATAGAAGGGATGTTTCAGCAGCTGTAGGGGCAAGAAATAGAAAAAGCAAAAGTTTTTCAGTCTCACCTCTTAAACTGACTTCCAACTTTGTGATTTTCAAAGCAAGTTAATAAGCAAACCCTCATGTTCTTTCATTTATTCCACACTATTATAATGTTGAATACCTGCTGCGTGCCAGTCAGTCAGTGCTAAGAATACAGCAGTATCTAAAACAGGACAAAATCTTATCCTCATGGTGCTTAAATTCTAGAGGGAAGGAAAACAACAGTAAATAAATATAAAAGATCAGTAATGACAGCACTGTGATGCAAAAGCAAGGTAACAGGTTACAATATCATAAACAGTGATCATTGTGACCATCTAAATAATGTAGTCAAGGAAGTCCTTTTGGGGGGAATTGACAACTAAGCAGAGATCCAAAGGAAAGCAACACTGGAGGGAAGAGCCTTTCAGTAGAAGGAAGGGCAAGCGTGAAAGCCCTGAGGCTGAAACTCTACTGCATGTCACTGAATGTTGAACAGCTCCACAGGGCATTGTGATCGCATCAAGCAAGATGGAGGGGCAGACATGAGATTCAAGAGAGCCGGAAGCATGTCACATTGGCCCGTAAGCTATGAGAAAGGCTGGATTTCAGCCATACTTGTTGCTGAGAACACCCCAATGAAATAGGCAGAGCAGCTTTATCCCTATTCTACAGGTGAAAAAACAGAAGTTCAACTTCAATTCAGGGCTCTTTTACTCCAAGTTAGGAGAGTTAGTGGACAGGACAAAAAGAAGAGGTGGTGGATGAAAATGCCACCAAATGAACTTGAACAGAAATGTAAACTTTAGGAATATACTGTAATCTGGGAGGGAAAAACAGGAACTTTTATATCTTCTCCATTGCCACCATTATGCATCAAATTCCACCACTAGTAATTCATTTCTTTAACAGGTAACAGGGTTTCTTGTGCAATAATTACCAAGTCGGTTCTTATTCCCTCTATAAAAGAGAGATCTTATCTATAGTAATGATATACTAATATTAATGACTACGTACCAGCTATGTACCAATATTCTGAGTATTTGTGTTATTAACTAATTTACTCCTTTTCTTTCTTTTTTTTTTTTGTGACCAGTAAGGGGATTGCAACCCTTTGGCTTGGTGTCGCCCGCACCGCGCTCAGCCAGTGAGCGCACCGGCCATCCCTATATAGGATCCGAACCTGCAGCCTTGGCGCTCCCAGCGCCGCACTCTCCCGAGTGAGCCACGGGTTCGGCCCCTAATCTACTCCTTTTAAGGACCCAAAGATTTATATCCATTATAGAGATGAGGAAACTCAGGCACAGAGAAGTTACTAGCAAGGTGATATGTCATCCAACCAGTAAATTGTAAAGTCAGGTTTCAAAGCCAGCCAGTGTTATCTGGTTCCACAACCCATACTATTAACCACTATAATACGCTGCTTCTGTATATTCATTGAATTGTATTGATTTATAAGGAGAGGTATTTTTTCCTTGGAAAGAAAACATTATAATAATGCAGTTTGACTATCAGGTTATATAAACCAGGGGTCAGCACACTTTTTCTATAAAGGTTCGTATAATAAACAGTTTTGAGGACCATATCATGTCTGTTGCAACTACTCAACTCTGTCACAGCAGCATGAAAATAGCCATGGACAGTGTGAAAATAAATAAGCATGGCTGAGTGCCAATAAAACTGTACGAAACAGGCAGGAGCCAATTTGGCCCATGGGTCTTAGTCTGCTGACCTGTTGACATAAACAATTTTAAAGGGACGTACACGTCTCCCAACCATAATACAGTTATGGTTGTGTTGTCCTTAAATTACAAAGTTTAGAAATGAAGTGTCAGAGATGCCCGTGAATTGAAAGTCCCAGATTATATCTGAATATCCTGCATCTTTTCTTTTGATCTTCCATTCAGAATCCAAGAGAAATCTCATCAAATAGCTCAGTAGGAGTGCATAAGCATGCTGATCTAAATGTGTTAGAGAAATGATATATTTTTTTAAATAAACATTATGTATTCCCCAATAAGACAGCAAAATTCTATGGGAGGGGAGGATGTTGTCCTATCTTCATACATGGTGAAGTCAAGAGGAATAATTGAATTTTGGGAAACAACAGTAAATTTGTACTTAGAACTCTGGAGTCTGAATGTGAGGAAGACTAATCTGGCGTGTCAGTAATAAAACCTTCTCTGTCTTCCCTGTGGTGGGCCTGTAAAGCCTCCTGTAAGCTGCAAAATTCTGTGTAACTTAACTTTTCCATCCTAACTTTGGATCGATTGTCCTGGTCTAAAACTTTCTGAAAATTGCCACATCAAACAATCAGCTGAAGGGGCAAACCTCTCTGTTATAGTGAAAATTGAAGATCTCTTCACCAACATTTCAGATTGCTCACATCTCAACTCAGTAAGCGATGTTACTGAACGCCGGGTGCTCAGCATTGTCATCAAGAGTTCATGTCAAAAAGAAAAAGGAAAAAACACCTGTGTTGCTTTTGTCTCTTTCACATGAGGTTGTGACGTGTTAACATTTTCTGGATTCATGCTAAAATAGTATGCATTTCTCAAGGTCAATCTGTCCTTACTGTAAAAAAAAAAAAAATCTACATGAGGGGAAATGAGATTTTTTTTTTTTTTTTTTTATGAGGCATAGTCACACCATCCATGAACTGGAATATAATTCTTTGGTCAGAACCCTAAGGATTCTGGAGATAAGCTCTCTATTATGATTTACAAGTAAAGATAACTGCCTTTACACTAGGGGAAATTTCAAGTTTAAGGAACATTAGCACCTCTGGGGTTAATGAATCTGGGTATCAAGGGCCAAAGGCCAAGTGAATTGATTTAGCTGCTGGTGGTCCTCTGTACACAGGTAATGCTGAATTGCTTCTTTCCTGGGATAGATTCAGCATTTGCTACAATCTTTAAAACAGGGTGTTATATCTAAAATGTATGAGCCTAGAGCCAGAGCCTAGAAAACTTTTACCAAGTGCCTTGTCTGTATTTCCTTTCCCGTCATTGCTGATTACCTAGACATATATGTGTGAAGATAGGAGCATTCTCATCTGTAATTATCTTGCTCCTTCTGCTTAATTGAGTTGGATACATCAGTTCAAGTTTTGTGACATCACAATTTCACCAGAATGAAAGGAAATGTCATATCTCAAGCTGTGGGTTGTAACACCACTGAGTGAATCAGACAGCAAGAGAAGGCTTAATTTTAAAGAGAAGGCTTTAGTTTTTTTCAAGATGGCGGCGGCTGTGGCGGCTGGCGCGGAGTAGCTGAGGTGGAAAAGGCGGCCACTGGGACTCAGGCAGCCGGAAAACTTGTGGTCCTTCCTCTCGCCATCTCTTAAGGGAGGACTGCTGCTGCTGACCGGTCGTGGGGGGTGACCGCCACTTTGCCCCCGGCAGGAGAGGCTGCCTCATTTACAGACAACAGCTTTAAAGTGTGGAGCAGGAAAAGAACTGTTTCTTAGCTGCAAAAGTGAGTCTCGAAACAGGGAACACGGCGCCAGGGCTGCTGTGGATGCAGCCAGGATCCCGGAGGCCGGGGCCGCGCTGAAGGCGGCCAGCTGCCCTATTCAGGATTCGAGGTTTCAGGCCGGCATTAAAGAAGATTCCTGGGAGCGCCCGAGCCGCGCCGCGACTGAACAGCCCGAGGCGGCAGCGGCCGAGAACTGGGAAAGGCGGCAAACCAGAGACAGAGAGCGGGCACCCGACCTGGCACAGCACTGTGAGTGATCCCTGGCACAGCTCTGTTCGGGGGGGGGGGGGGGGGGGGTGGATGCCCACGCGGCTCCCGCCTGCACCACCAGCCCACTCACCGTCGGTGCTGCCTCCATTTTCCCAGGTGCGGGCAGCTCCGCCCTGCTCGGCCATCACTGAGCCCTCCCACTTGCTGGCCTGGCGCCAGGCTTTCCGGAGCCTGCGGACCAGCCTTGGCTCCCACTCCCTCCGCGGTTCTCTGGCGGGGCTGGTGGCGGAGGGCGTCCCGGGCCAGTTTCAGGAGGGCAAGGAAGTACGGGCGGGCCGACTATCACTCCACCATACCCTGGACTCCGGCCCCAGGTAAACTCCCTGTTACTGGGAGGCAGATACCATCTGTGCGGCCACCAGTATGGAAAAAAGCCTAACGAATTTCTGGTTGGGAATAGTGTGGTAGGAGAGTTCCCAGGTCCGCTTGAACCTGCTGGAGACCAGGCTGCAGGTGGGCGCTAGACTCGGTTTATACTGGGGGGATACAAAGGTGAACAAGACCCGAGAAAGATCTACATAGTGCCACAAAGGCACCCAGAGAGACCGGTCGTCTGTGCCCAGCAGAAACCTGGTAGACTTCCTGGGCGAGGCGGTACCGAGCAGGGTCTTGAAGGCCCAGCTGATAGACGAGGGGTGCAGAAGACACGCCCCAGCCCAGCACAGTGCGCACAGAGTGGGGAGACGTGCGGCCAGGGAGGCGGAGACTCGACAAAAACCACACACCCGGTGGGGTCGCTACTGCACGATCTAACAGCCTGGGCCAGAGCACACGGAACAGGGAGAAGTGCTGCACAGGAAGTGAAAGCTCAACAGAGATCACACACCCTGTGGTACGTGACCCACCAGCCCAGCAGAGTCCAAGCTGACCAGAAAGGTGGCTCCCCGGAGAAGCCCAAGACCCGAGGCAACCACACACACAAGGCACTAGAGGCCAACTAAGCAGTCACGGTGGGAGCCATACCAAATTGGCAACCACAGCAACATCCTAGTTAGTCATTAGTCGCAAACCGGTGGACTGTGAAACCCCCGGCCACAATGAATAAACACCAAAAAAAAGATACCAGAAATACAAAAAATCAAGAAAGTACACCACCAAAAGTTAATAAATCTCAAACTCTAGATCCTATAGAACAAGAAGCCCTTGAAATGACTGACAAGGAATTTCGAGTGATAATTCTAAGGAAACTGAATGAGATACAAGAAAACTCAGCTAGACATCATGATGAAATGAGGAAAAGTATACAGGATCTGAAAGAGGAAATATACAAGGAAATCAATGTCCTGAAAAAAAATGTAGCAGAACTTGCTGAACTGAAGAAGTTATTCAGCGAAATAAAAAACACAACGGAGAGTTTAACCAGCAGGCTTGTCGAAGTTGAAGAGAGAACCTCTGAACTTGAAGATGGGCTGTTTGAAATAACACAAGCAGACAAAAAGAAAGAAAAAAGAATCAAGGACATGGAAGAAAATCTGAGAGAGATATCAGACAACCTCAAGCGCTCAAATATCCGAGTCATGGGTATTCCAGAAGGGGAGGAAAATGGAGATTCCATTGAAAACATATTCAACAAAATAGTGGCAGAAAACTTCCCAGGTATAGGAAAAATCACAGATCTTCAGATCCAGGAAGCTCAACGATCTCCAAACGTATTCAACCCAAAAAGGCCTTCTCCAAGACATGTCATAGTCAAATTGGCAAAACTCAGAGACAAAGAGAGAATCTTAAAAGCTGCAAGAGAGAAGCGTCAAATCACCTATAAGGGAGCCCCAATCAGGTTAACATCAGACTTTTCATCACAAACCCTAAAAGCTAGAAAGGAATGGGATGATATTTTCAAAATACTAAAAGACAAAGATTGCCAGCCAAGAATACTCTACCCTGCAAGGCTATCCTTCCGAAATGAGGGGCAAATAGTATATTTCTCAGACAAACAAAAACTGCGGGAGTTCACTACCACAAGACCACCCTTACAAGAAATCCTCAAGGGAGTACTGGGTTTGGTTCCTGAAAAATAACTACCACTGCCATAAAAACCTAAGAAAAATCTAAACCCGCTAGTACAATAAAAATGGCATTCATGAAGAGAAAACAAGCTAACAAAAACACTATCTACAACCTAAGGAACCAACAAACAAAGAAACCAAACAGTAAATCAGAAAGCAAGGAACAAAAGACACCTAAGACAACCAAACAACCAATAAAATGCTAAGAATAAATCAACACCTTTCAATAACAACTCTTAATGTTAAAGGCTTAAATTCCCCAATTAAAAGACACAGACTGGCTGACTGGATCAAAAAGCAGGACCCAACTATATGCTGCCTACAAGAGACCCACCTCACCCATAAAGATTCACACAGACTAAGAGTGAAAGGATGGAAAAAGATTTACCATGCAAACAGAAAAGAAAAACGAGCTGGAGTGGCTATTCTGATATCTGACAAAATAGACTTTAAACTAAAAACCATAAAAAGAGACAATGAGGGACACTACTTAATGATAAAAGGACTGATCCATCAAGAAGACATAACAATCATAAATATGTACGCACCCAATGTTGGAGCAGCCAGATTTATAAAACAAACTCTATTAGACCTAAAGAAGGAAATAGACACTAATACCATAATAGCAGGGGACCTGAACACTCCACTGTCAATATTAGACAGATCATCTAGGCAAAGAATCAGTAGAGAAACACAAGATCTAAACAAGACTCTAGACCAATTGGAATTGGCAGATATCTACAGAACATTCCACCCAACAACCTCAGAATATTCATTCTTCTCAGCAGCACATGGATCATTCTCCAGGATAGATCACATATTAGGTCACAAATCAAGTCTCAATAAATTCAAAAAAATTGGAATTATCCCATGTATCTTCTCAGACCACAATGGATTAAAACTAGAAATTAATAACAAACGAACCTCTGGAAACTATACAAACACATGGAAGTTAAACAGCATTCTACTTAATGACATATGGGTCCAAGAAGAAATCAAGCAGGAAATCAAAAAATTTATTGAAACTAATGAAAACAATGATACATCATACCAAAACCTGTGGGATACTGCAAAAGCAGTATTGAGGGGAAAATTTATTGCATTAAACGCTCACTTCAGAAGAATAGAAAGATGGCAAGTGAACAACCTAACACTTCACCTTAAAGAACTAGAAAAACAAGAACAATCCAAACCTAAAGTTAGCAGACGGAAAGAAATCATTAAGATCAGAGCAGAACTGAATGAAATTGAAAACCAAAAAACAATTCAAAAGATCAACGAATCAAAAAGTTGGTTTTTTGAAAAGATAAATAAAATTGACAAACCATTAGCATGGCTAACAAAAAAAAGAAGAGAGAAGACTCAAATAACAAAAATTAGAAATGAAAAAGGCGATATTACAACTGATTCATCTGAAATACAAGGAATCATTCGAGACTACTATAAACAACTATATGCCAACAAATTTGAAAATCTGGAGGAAATGGATAAATTTCTGGACACACACAAGCTCCCAAAACTGAACCGTGAAGACGTAGAAAATTTGAACAGACCAATAACAATAAAGGAGATTGAAGCTGTTATCAGAAGGCTCCCAACAAAGAAAAGCCCAGGACCAGATGGATTCACAGCAGAATTTTACCAAACATTCAAAGAGGAATTGACACCGATTCTTTACAAACTATTCCAAAAGATTGAAACGGACGCAAATCTCCCAAACTCATTCTATGAAGCAAACATCATCCTGATACCAAAACCAGGTAAAGATATAACCAAAAAAGAAAACTACAGGCCAATATCCCTGATGAATATAGATGCAAAAATCCTCACTAAATTACTAGCAAACAGAATACAGCAACACATACGAAAAATTATTCATCACGATCAAGTGGGATTCATCCCAGGGATGCAAGGTTGGTTCAACATACGCAAATCAATAAATGTGATACACCATATTAATAAACTCAAACACAAGGACCATATGATCATCTCTATAGATGCTGAAAAAGCATTTGATAAAGTTCAGCACTCATTCATGACAAAGACCCTCTATAAGTTAGGTATAGAGGGAAAGTATCTCAACATAATTAAAGCCATATATGACAAACCCACAGCCAATATCATCCTGAATGGGGAAAAGCTGAAAGCTTTTCCTTTAAGAACAGGAACTAGACAAGGATGCCCACTCTCACCACTCCTATTCAACATAGTGTTGGAAGTACTAGCCAGAGCAATCAGAGAAGAGAAGGAAATAAAGGGCATCCAGATTGGAAAAGATGAAGTCAAACTGTCCCTGTTTGCAGATGACATGATCCTATATATCGAACAGCCTAAAACCTCTACAAAAAAACTGCTAGAATTGATAAATGATTTCAGCACAGTAGCAGGATACAAAATCAACACTCAAAAATCAGTAGCATTTCTTTTCTCCAATAGTGAACATGCAGAAAGAGAAATCAAGAAAGCCTGCCCATTTACAATAGCCACCAAAAAAATAAAATACTTAGGAATAGAGTTAACCAAGGAGGTGAAAAATCTCTATAATGAGAACTGCAAAACACTGCTGAGAGAAATTAGAGAGGATACAAGAAGATGGAAAGATATCCCATGCTCTTGGATTGGAAGAATCAACATAGTGAAAATGTCCATACTACCCAAAGTGATATACAAATTCAACGCAATCCCCATCAAAATTCCAAAGACATTTTTCTCAGAAATGGAAAAAACTCTCCAGACATTTATATGGAACAATAAAAGACCACGCATAGCCAAAGCAATGCTGAGCAAAAAAAATAAAGCAGGAGGCATAACACTACCTGACTTTAAGCTATACTACAAGGCTATAATAACCAAAACAGTATGGTACTGGCATAAAAACAGACACACTGACCAATGGAATAGAATAGAGAATCCAGAAATCAACCCACACACTTACTGTCAGCTGATCTTTGACAAAGGCATCAAGCCTATTCAGTGGCGAAGGGACTGCCTCTTCAGCAAATGGTGCTGGGAGAACTGGATATCCATATGCAGGAGAATGAAACTTGATCCATACCTCTCGCCGTATACTAAAATCAACTCAAAATGGATTAAGGATTTAAATATACACCCTGAAACAATAAAACTTCTTAAAGAAAACATAGGAGAAACACTTCAGGAAATAGGACTGGGCACAGACTTCATGAATACGACCCCAAAAGCACGGGCAACCAAAGGAAAAATAAACAAATGGGATTATATCAAACTAAAAAGCTTCTGCACAGCAAAAGAAACAATTAAAAGAGTTAAAAGACAACCAACAGAGTGGGAGAAAATATTTGCAAAATATACATCTGACAAAGGATTAATATCCAGAATATATAAGGAACTCAAACAACTGTACAAGAAGAAAACAAGCAACCCAATTAAAAAATGGGCAAAAGAGCTACGTAGGCATTTCTCTAAGGAAGATATACAAATGGCCAACAGACATATGAAAAAATGCTCAACATCACTCAGCATCCGGGAAATGCAAATCAAAACCACATTGAGATACCATCTAACCCCAGTTAGGATGGCTAAAATCCAAAAGACTCTGAACGATAAATGCTGGCGAGGCTGCGGAGAAAAAGGAACTCTCATACATTGTTGGTGGGACTGCAAAATGGTGCAGCCTCTATGGAAAATGGTATGGAGGTTCCTCAAACAATTGCAGATAGATCTACCATACGACCCAGCTATCCCACTGTTGGGAATATACCCAGAAGAATGGAAATCATCAAGTCGAAGGTATACCTGTTTCCCAATGTTCATCGCAGCCCTCTTTACAATAGCCAAGAGTTGGAACCAGCCCAAATGCCCATCATCAGATGAGTGGATACGGAAAATGTGGTACATCTACACAATGGAATACTACTCAGCTATAAAAACGAATGAAATACTGCCATTTGCAACAACATGGATGGACCTTGAGAGAATTATATTAAGTGAAACGAGTCAGGCACAGAAAGAGAAATACCACATGTTCTCACTTATTGGTGGGAGCTAAAAATTAATATATAAATTCACACACACACACACACACACACACACACACACACGCACACAAACTGGGGGGGGGGGGGAGAAGATATAACAACCACAATTATTTGAAGTTGATATGACAAGCAAACAGAAAGGACATTGTTGGGGGGGAGGGGGGGAGGGAGAAGGGAGGGAGGTTTTGGGCATGGGGAGCAATAATCAGCCACAATGTATATCGACAAAATAAAATTTAAAAAAAAGAAAAAAAGAAAAAAAAAGAAAAAAAAATAAATAAAAAAATAAAGAGAAGGCTTTATTTACAGCAAAAAAAAAAAAAAAAAAAATCCCGAATAACAGAATGAAAAAGAAAAGCTAGAAAAGATTCAGGCCATTCTGAAAGATTTTGGGATTGGCACAAAGTCCAGCTGTTGTTTGCCTGAATATTCTGGAAATTCATACAGTTTTGCCAGGAGCCATTTTATATCTCCATTTTAAGAATTACAAACCAATAAAATGGTAGACCCAGAACAGATCTTAGAGGTCATCTAATCTAACTCTCTGATTTTATGCATGAGGAAGTAGAGACCTAGAAAGATTAAGTAACTGTCCCAAAGGCCCACAGAGAATAGAGTCAGACCAAACCCAGGCCTCCTACTGACCCATTCCGGTAGTTATTTGCAAATTTCTGCTTTACCTGGATGTGCAAATTTCTTAAGCCAGAATTCTGAACCCCTCTGTACCAGAGATTCTGGGTCACCCTGGTAGCTTAACAGAAGGGCTAATAAAATCCATACTAAATAAAAGACAAATTTGTTGTTGTTGTTGTATTTTTTAAGGTAAAGGTTTTCATACATGTGTTTTCCACATGTTCTGTAATAAATTTCAGTAATTATAAATTTCTACATGATAGCCCTTCATATAAAATGCTATTAAGTCTGGGAGTGATTTGAGTGATTTTCTCAAAAGGATAGTTTGCCTAACTCAACCCACATTCCCCAGAATTACAATACTGCTGCACTATTGATCTGGGTCTTGAACATGCTCTAACGTCTGAGCCTATAGCTTCCAATAAATTTAATGGTATGCTCTGCAAAATATAGATATCTTCAAGTGCAAAAGGGAGGCTCTCTTAATATTTTTTAGGGGAGAAAAAAGGGACTAAAGAATTGGGTAATATACTCTGATAGATTCCTGTTTCCTCTCTCTAGATGAAACAGATTCTCTTGGTCCATTTATCATTATTCTCCTGATGTGTGCAAGTGTCAGCATCTCTAATTTGAAGACAAAAACCACAAATTAATCTCAACTCCTTTTTTCCTTTTACTTTTGTGGTGAATTAGTAGCCAAATTCTGCTTTGTCTCCAAGTACCTCTCTAGTGTAGCTCTTTCTACAGCTTCCTTCACTGATCCACAGAATAGGCATCTTGCAGGCAGAATGTTCAAGATCCAAAAAGACCACTATGATCCCAACAATCTCTGCTCCATGCAGACACCACAGTCTAAAAGTCAACCTGCAAAGATGTAAAAGCTCCAAGGGACCGAAGGCATCTTTCAAAAGGTGAAGTGACTTGTCAAGCACTTGGCTATCACAGTACTTCCAATATGAGAAATATACGCCATGCAGTTCTCCCACTCCTCCCTTCACTGCTATTTCCCCAAGTTGTCTTCTCCACACAAATCTTCAAAAAGCCCCAAGGTCAAGGCTTTTAACCTAGACTCCAAACCTTTTGCCCAGATTATTTCTCATCCCTTCCTCCCTTCTAAATTCTAGCTTGGCCCATTCAGTAAATCCTTCTCCAAGCTAGCTTTTGAGACAATCATTCATTTTTAATCTTTCAACATTCCAATCTACCTTCTATTTGCATGGTTAGTAAAACCTTGCATCCACTTTTGTACTTCATTAGTCCACTTAATATTTTAACTTCTTATTCTTGTGCCCTATATATGTAATTCATATTACTTGTCAGTTTGGCATTGTACCATCTCAGAGCTGAAGTTATCAAATACTAGATGACAGAAGTTATTAGGAAGATACAGAAAAATTAAGGACAGTGTTGAGAATTTTTCATAAAGCTAGATATATCTGAAGAACTAACCTTTGTTATAAAAGTAAATGTGTCATACATTTTCTGAATTTTCAAAATTTTACAATTCCTAAATTTCCTTTGATAAAATGATGGTGATGACAGTTTAAAAAAATAAATGATATGCAACCCTATGTGAACCACACATGCCCCCATTTTTTTTTTTTAATTAAGGCTGTCTGTGAAGTCTAAAAGTTTGGAAACTATTGTCTTGGAAGACATAGAATAAATCTATAATTCCCTTTCAGCCATGCTCACAACAGAGCTACTATAAACATTCATAAATAAAATTAGATAATTTTTAAAAGTATTAGTAGTCATTATTGCTGCTCAACAAATGCTGCCTATTCTCTCCCTGGGCACATGATAGGATTGTATTTTTATCTTCAGTATTATATGTGCCCAGGTGGCTTTCCTTGGCTAATAAAATGTTATGGAAGAGATTTGTATCATTTCTGAATGGAAGCTGTAAGAGCTATGGCATGAATCTGCCAATCCCTCTTTCCCTCTTCCACGGAGACTGGCCCCACTCTGGAGGGTAGCTCAGAGTGAGGATGACAGACAGCAGATGTCCCAGCCAATCTTTGCAGAGTTAGCAAGAAATAAACCTTGTTGGTTCAAACTACTTAGATCTTGACAATTATAAGTGAACTTTGAGTGAGTTAGAAAAAATATATGAATGCAAGGTATTATTATTCTTTTTCTTAAAATTGAAGCCTAGAAAATAGACCCAAAAGAAAATTAGAAGGAAGTAAAGAGTTCATCTTAAGCAGGAACCTTCATTTCACATATTTTCACAAGTGGAAGATCTGACTGACTATTGGCAGATCAATTAACACTACAACGGGGCAGACACTGTGGAGGGACAGGATGAAATTACACTATACGTATCAGGGCTGTTTGATCTATTCAAAACAAGATGTTATCTGGACTTCCTCTTTCTGTGAGTCGAAGAAAACTAAATCAGAAGAAAAATAGCTTTATTCGCTCAAATGGCTAAGACTTAAGTGGCACACAACACAGAATTATTTGCACGAAGACTTGCATTGCCCTGGGTTTCCACCGAAACAGAAATTCTGAATTCATGCCCTTGTCTGCTGGCCATGGTGCTGAAACATATTCCTCTAACTTGATAGAATAAAAACAATTTCATGCTGTTAAAGTTCTCTTTCTACCCCAAGCTCAAGGTGAGCTAGAAACAGTAATTGTGGGACAAGAAAGAACAAAGACCAAAGATAAATCTCTTCAACGCTTGTCAGCGACAGATGCCATGTCCCCCATGGTTGCATGGGCAAAAATACTGCCTCCAGCCCCCATTTCATGACTGCACTTTGCTCAGCAAAGGATGCTTATCTTTCACACTCAGGCTGTTTCAAAGACAGCTCTAACCAAACTACTGCCCAAGGTGTCTCCCACAAAGGCAAGTCTGAAAATTCAGGAGGCCACTGGCCGGGACCACTGCATTTGTTTCTGCTCTGACCTCTCCAACGCTGGCGTTTTAAGTATTCATGAATACATAATTCTAATTTTCTTGAAACTTTAACAGTGACTTCCTCATTATGAATTGCTCAAAAATCCTCATGCACTTTTCAACATGATGAGTGTAACACAATTATAAGATGAGTGGATTGCTAAAGCCCAACAACACAGAGTTAATGAAATTGTCATGGGTGTGAGCAGTGAGTGGCAGCTCCATCTCATAACTCCGTGGTTAGCATGTGAAGGGCAAAAGCAAAGGGGGCCTGTTGTATTTTAAGTTTTGAGCAATGGTATGCCCAGGCTAAGCAGACACATCAATCCAGACTCCCAGGGAGATGAATGGGAAATTCATGCAAGTATGAATCATCACAAGAAAGCACCGACTAGCGGCATGTGAGGCCTGGGTTCCAGACACAGCTCTGTTACTGAACAGCTGTGTGACCTTAAGAAGGTCATGTACTTTTTCTAGGTCTGCTCCCATATCAGGAAAATAAGATTAGGCTACATGATCCCTAAGACCCCTTCCCTTTCTACTATTCTGTGATTCTCTGTGGAATATTTATTGAGTAAGACTGTATGGAGAGGCATTCAAATGGCTACTGCTCTAGACTAACTGAAATTCCCACTGTAATGGAACTAACACATTCACATAAATGGAGTCCTCATTTCCAATGCCCTGTGAATGCTGAGGTTTGGAGGGAGTATGAAGTTAGAATCAAGAGCTAGAGTGAATATCCAAAAGTCATTTGGCTTGGCTGGGTCTCTTGGCTTCAGCTATTATTCTTGGTCTAAGAGAATTACCCACAATCCTTTCAATCCCTCTCAGGGTCAGGACCACACATAATATATCTCTGGTTCAATGGCATTACCAGCCTCTCACCTATGCCTGAATTTCTACTGGTCCCGAAATGATCTAGTCATTAGCATAATTCTTGATAGTTCTTTAAGCTCCAACTTATCTCTACTACCTTGTCACCACAGCCAGCTCTATCTACACGTCCTCATGGTCCTAGTTCTTTTGGTCTCAATTTATAAGCTCTCCCCTAGAGCATGATAGCTTTTTGTAGGTTCCAGAGCCTACTGTTCATAGCTCTCTTTGGTAGCAAGCAAAGATTTCTCTCTCTGGTACAAGCAAGGCTATGGATCTAGATCAGCAGCTGGCCTGAGATGTACCAAGAAAACATCATATAAGCTCTGCTATTATTTCTTTTCACTAGCTCCTAGCCCGACTTATGCCTTGAAGTGGAGTGTATGTCCTTAGTTTTCCCCCATATTAACTTCTCACCCAGTGTTTATTCTTGACCTTTTCAGAGAACCTTCTCCAGAGATCTGAGGGCAGCTTTTTGCTCCCATCTTTGGTGCAAGACTTTTCAATCCAAAATCCAAATCTTGTCTTTAAATCTCATGCAAGTTTAATTTCTGGTGGCCTGAAGTTACAGTTCTTGGGTTTGGTGAGCCAATTACACATTGCCAAAGCCTTCCTTTAAAAACATAAACAATCAGAAAACTAACAATGCAATTTAGGCAATACAAAGAATCTGGTGTGTGGCATAGATTATAAACATCATCTTAGTAAATAAAAAATAACTTAAAAGCTAAAGTAGCCTGTTTTATCTTCCTGACTAGATCATTGACTCTGGGAGGGTAAGAAAACTTTGTGTTTCTAGAATGTTCTAGGAACTGTGCTAGTTTTTATCTCATTTAATTCTTACAGTAATTTCATGAGATAGGCATCACTGTTATAATTTTATAGATGGATAAATAATGTTTGAGAAATGTAAATATCTTGCTCTGAGTCATTTAGCTAGTAAGTAGCAGAGTGGGTCTTTAAACAGCAGGTCTTTCTCACTAATGAAAATGTTAAGTCCATTCTACCATTGTCTTCTAAAATCTGAGTCATGGACTACTTGAACCAGATTCACCTGGTTTACCTCTTAAAATATAGATTCAGTGCCTTCTTCCTAGAACTACAGAATCAGAATCTCCAGGTATGGTTCCTATTTGACAATCTCTGCAGGTGACTCATATACACTAAAGTTTATTTACTAGCTTTGTGTAGCATACTGGCACCCTCTAAAGTCAAAGGCTGTGTCTCATAAATCTTCCACCTCCCTGGCAACATTAAGCACAGAATTGGGCACCTGGTAGGTGCCTGATTAAACCCATGTAGAAACAAATTTGTTCACATGCAAATGAGCAACAGAGTCTGTGCAGAGGTTAAGAAGACAAGAGCCTTTCTTACATACAGTACTACAAAACCAAATACAAAATGTAATGCCTGGAAGGAAAATATTCAATGAAAGTCCCAGAGCTTTCTCACTTCAATTCCTTCCACCCCCCATCCTGGTCCCTAGGGAGGCAGGTTGCTTCCTGAGCCCCAGTTTGGGCCAAAGCATCTCTTCTTAGCTCCCCTATACTCCTGAAGCTCACTCAAAATTCCAGAAATAAATTTATCAAATACCACACAGAGTACAAAGAAAATATTTATAGAAAATACAAATAAAATGAGAACAGATCCATATCTAGGATACATATCTTATGACCCTGTTGGCTTTGTGATTTCACAAAAACACAGTGACAGCAAAGAGTTTACTGAGCCCAAATCCCATTCTGGACAGTAACTACATCTCTGCCCTAAAGGACTGGTTGGTATAAGATGAAAAGATCCTTCATTCTTCTCTGTTCTTTCTTTCTGTATGAATTTAACATTAACTCTTTTTTGCCAAAATAAATACTCCTTTATGCAGAAAAGAGAAAGGCAGGAAAAAGGTTTAACACTGGCCTCCTATTCAAGCAAAAAAACAGAGAATGTGAGATCTACCAAAGAAGAAATACAAAAGCCAGTCCTTTGTCCCATCTCCTGAAACCAAATTACCCATAAGAGAGAAAGCACTGATTTTCTCTAGTGAGTAGATTTTAAATTTACATGTCAGCACAGCCTTCGTAATATATTCAATTAAAATTCAGCCTGATTATTTATTGATTTTACATTTTCCTGCCTTGCTACTGTCCAGGCAATTTTCTAACTATTCTCAAAATACCTCTCAGGCTTCCAGGGAAAAGACTGATACAAACCAAGAATTCCCAAACAAGAGCTGAAGTATAAAGCTAATTATTTCAGGCATGCCTCTGCTACTACAGAAGGTCTTTATGGGTTCAAGAGCAGTCTTAGGTCTGCTACAGAAGCCAGATTTCAATTTGGGTAATTAGACTTTGCCCTACCCTTGAGAGTAACCCTGACATAGTTTTCTTGCTTTTCTTCCTGAGTCTCTACACATCTGATTTTTAGTATTCTTAGTTCTTCCACACTTTGCTATCTTTCCTCAGTAGAAGGCTCTTACTGCATATTCCTGGGTATTTCTGTCATCAGGATCAGAAACAACTGCCTAAAATCCTTCAGACAAGTACTAATGTTGCCTGCCCCAAAAACCTTCCCAGCCCTCTCCCCGATAGAATTAACCACGACATTTTTATATATCCTTTTATATCTCTCTCTTATTAATAGACTTACTTCATTCAGTCCTATATTATATTTAGTTGTGTGTATGTCTTTCATTCCCATTGTAATGAAAACCGTTTAAGACCCCAGACACATCTTACTTCTCCCAATAACCCTTATGGCCCCTAAGCAGGGGAAGGTGGGGGGAAATTTAACAATTATTAAAGCGTTTTATGTACTAGGCAAAGCAAATAACATTATCTCAATAAATCCTGAAAACAACAATTGATCCTAATTTCCAGATGAAAGAAAAAAAATGAACACTAAGCAAGATGCATTATCCTACTCAAGGCTGCAATGCTAGTGAGTGCTAGAGCAGAGCTGGTTTTCCAGGACTTTTGGAGCCTGTGACTCCTGTCACAGCCCAGCACCGATTTCCTGACTTTACCCAGCCCTGACCTACCATGGACACTCAAGGTTGCTGATGAATAGACAAACAAGACCTTCTGTATAATCCTTCTCTGTACCTATCTCTATGCTGATGACTTACCTGGTCCACTAGCCATTTGATAGGATCCTATCTATCTCCACCCACAGCCATTTGAAGGATCTCTGAACAGTGTCACCCTCTTCTTGTTCCTTTCTCCCTACTGTGACATGATTGGTTCTGATATAGGAAGTGGACCAATTTCTCCCATTTCTGGATCATGTGGCTTGAACTTTCTTTCTGTTTTTAAGTCTTTCCAAAGCAAAAGTCACAATCAAAGTCAGAATAAACAATAGAGAATTCGTTATATAAAATAATAAATATTCTTACAACTGGACTGGTGCACATATCTGCCCCATCGTGAATATGAATGAGCCTACCAAACACCCCTTCATCTAGTACCATTGCACCTCAGGCCTCCCGAGTACTGCCAAAGGTGAGACTCGGGGGCTGAGGTTCCACTGATTAAGAGCTTCACTCTGAGAACTGGTACTGCTGCTCCAGTAAAGCTTTCTGTCCCTACCAGATTGCTAAATGTTAACTAAAATGGCTGTTCTCCCTCCTATTTAACTACCTAGCAAGCTAGGAATTGATGGACTGACTCAAGCTACATTAAAAAGCATAAAGTGAGAGTGCTTTTTGCCATTTACTTTGTCCACATCTATAACAAGAAGGAAAATAATACACACCAGAAATGCAGGAGCAAGTAGGAAACCATAGCACTCTTGGCAAGACTCTTCTCCAAAGCCATTAATTTATTTAGTTGATTACTGGGTAAACTGAAATTTTTTTTTCAATTTATACAATGACCAAAGACCTTATTAAAATTCCTTATTTCTTTTGAATTTTTCAGATTTCCTGTTATCTGAATTCTATATTGAACATTACCATATTGATGTATTGATAATATTGTCAGGTATTATCCCTGGAATCTTTTCCCTACTAACCATGAAATCTACTTTCTCACCAGGTGAAAAGCCAAGGAGTTTATATGACTAAGTAAGTAACAGAAACAGAGATTCTCTTAATCTATACACAGTGTTGGTGTTTACTTTAGATTCCCCTCCAGTGTTATATGGAAGAGCTTTTCCTTGGTGACAATTCCAGCCTACTTTTAGGAGGGAAAAAAATGGGATTAAAAAGCAACACATTTTTCAGTACTGTGAAGTACTTATGTCAGAAAACCCAGCAGGAGTCCTGGACTTGGGTTGTCATATGGCTCTCTTTAGATGTTACTTGGGTTGAAAAAAAAATTTTTTGGCCACCCAGGTTTCAGTGTTTCTGTTTCTGGAAACATATTCAGTACAAGGTGCTGGGCCTGTATTGATTGGGAGGTATTTAAACAAATAACACAAAGCCAGTGGTTCTGAAATTTCTTTGTATGATTCTCTTTTTATTGTTTCTGTGATATATGAGATTTTGAAGTTCTTTATTGTGTATCATCAGCAGTGAAAGAGAAATATGTTGGAGGAGTGAAGTGGAGGGAGGAGTTATAGAACAAGCCCCTAGTGGGTAAGACAAGTGAGCAGAAGTTGGAGGAAAGAACAAGAAACAAGATCACAGGTCAGAAAGCTGAAAGGAGGGTCCAAGGATGAAGAGCCAAGACTCTTCCCATTGGAATAGCCTACTCTCCTCCATCTTTGGTGTTGGTGGCTGGATAGAATTTCCTGGGTAGAGGTTCTTGATAACTCCTTGGGAGAAAAAGTGTTTTTCATTCTGTGATAAATATTCAAAGGGGGAGAAAGAGATTCACTTGATCAATTATAGCTGCATCTAAAAAAGTACATCAAACTGACATATCCTGCCCTTATAAGGAAAGATTGGCATTGATGATTAGCATATTAATAGTGCACAAATGCTCAGTTATAAATATATGGCAGAGACCATTGTTATCTGGACCAAGTGAGGGCTATGTTTCAACTTAATTGTTCTCCAAGTTGCATGTGCTTATGCATTTATTTCATAATAACTCTCAGATAAGTTGACTAATTTTGACAAAATTTGGCTCATTTATAAAGGGGATAGATTTACATCACGTGAAATCTATCAGCCGATGCATCAAATGACAGCCAATAAAAGCTTTCAAAGAGCTCTAGTTTCTATAATTTGTAATGACTTTCAGAGCCTTCATTCTCTTACCCTCCTTAACCACACTGCAGAAAACCACAAGGTAAATCTCCCAATTTCAGCTTATCTCACCATTTTCTACATGTCACTCTTCTGCTTAAAAATGTAGCTTATAATGTCTAAATTCCTTCACCTGACTTTGATTGAGTGATTGATAGGCAATTGTACAGAGTAAGACCTTCAATTCACAGAATCACAAATATCCAGGCATTTTTCACAATGCAGAGGGCAGGAAAGGTTATGAAAATGTATATTTGAGGGGTAGGGGAGAGGTCAGAAAAGAAATTGCCTCTCTTCAGTTAGTCAAGGAAACGTCATAGAGGCTGTCAGGATTCTAAGGGTGTTTGGAATACAGGGAGTGAAAGGTGTTCTAGGAATATGGTTCTGTTTGGGACAAAAGTTCCGATGCCATCAAGAGAGATTCAGAAAGTCATCACGAAAAAAAGGAATTTGATCTGCTCTGTGTGCTCTAGACAGTAATCCTCAAATTTTAACATGCACAAGGACCACTAAGGATCTCACTGGAATGTAGGTTCTGATTCAGTGGGCCTGGAGTGTGGCCAATCGGCAACATTTCAAAGAAGCTCCAGGTGATGCCCATGATGCTGGTCCCACAGACCACACTTTGAGTAGCCAGCTCTGGGCTACAAGGAATAGTTTTTGTTTGTTTGTTTTTTGTTTGTTTTAACAATTAGAGCTGTCAACATATGGGGGAAAATCTGGCAAAATAGCAAGTTTCTCAGGAAGTGCCAAATATAGCACGCAGACAGAGTATGATTTTTATCCCAACTTTTCCATTTAGTAACTCAGTTTTTTCGTTTAATTAAACTCTTCAGATTCAATTTCCTCATCTTCAAAATGGGGATAATAAAATCCAACTTTTAGAGGTGGTTATAAAAATTAAAGGAGCTAAGGAGTGAAAGCACCTCTCAGAGACTGCACAGTAGACTGCACAGCATAGGTGAGACTCCTTCCCCTGACCTCAGCTACCCCCTTCACCCCTGGAGATGTTCAAGCAGAGTTTTAATCAGCATCTGTGAAGAAAGTTATAAAGAGCATGGTCATCTCAGGGTGAGGGCACTAATGATCCTGAGATTCTACCAGGCACTGATCAGTGGAACTTGAAGCCAGTCATTTCCAGGATATAAGCCCCAGATACATCAGTATCATTCACGCCTTTTATTGTTGTGAACACAATACGCTATGCTCTTATGATAGAGTAACAGTCTGGAATCAAAAGCTAATGACAACCGGTAACTGAATAAACAGCTCAGTAACGAAGTG